>NC_133658.1:568843289-569490504 GCF_037893015.1 Macrotis lagotis
CTGCTATACTGAGGAAATCACAGGTTCAGACATATGTATATATGTATGTATGTGTAATATATGTGTGTGTTACACAAATACACACAGACATGTACATATACATATATATTACACATATATACATACCAATATTTGTATATATATATATATATGAGTAGATAATTTATATATATATATATATATATATATATATATACACATCTGTATATACTTGCAAATGTTGTTTTGGGAAGATGTTTTAATGTTTCAGAAATTTATAAATATCATCAAAATAATGTAATGAGTAGAAGTTCTTTCTTCTCAGCTTTCAGCATGGTACCTAAAGCACTGTCAATACTAATCAATATTGCCGAGGAGATGATTGGTAAATAACAATAGAATCAGGATAGAAGAAGACAATCTTTTAATGTGATTAACAGAAAAGGCTTTTATTTTTCACTTTTCCCCTTTAGATAATAAAGATAATAAACCTTTCCTAGCAGTCACAGAGGGGTGACTGAGTGAATTAATAAATTAATATTTGTAAAGAGCATTGGGATTCTTAAATCAAAAGGCACATGCAATCTAAGAACAATGTACTATATTACTTTTGTCTAAGAGTAGGTAGTTCAAATAGTGACAAGACAATACAGTTTTAGGTTTCCTTTTTAATAATAACATTGAATTATATTAGCAAAGAACAGAGTACTGGCCAGAAATGACATCAAGACAATCAGTGAACATATACCTTGGGAAAGTGGAAACAATACAATACCATGATTTATTATGTTGTATATGTACTCTGTATGTTCCTAAATCACAGACAGCTTTTTCAGATAGAAGTCAATACCTTGACTTGTATAGTGATTTGGGAATTGCTAGTGGAACATGTGTATATCCAAGCATTCCCTGACCTTTTCATAAACAGAAGAGGTTAGATGCCTATATTCTGCCCTTGCTGCCCCAGTTTCCCAGAGACATCTTCTGAAAGACCACAAAAGCTACTAATGATGGGAGAAGAAGCAGCAAAAGACAAGTTTCAAAATTTTACAAAAAATAAAAATAATTGTTGAAAACTTTCCATGTAGTTGAAAAAATAAATAAAAGATTTAAATAGAAAATATAGACACTGGAGTTTGCACTTTTATGTAAAATTGAGTTTTTTACTGATCCTAGCTACATTAATCACTGGGTATTTGAAAAGGGGAAGAACTGGGAGGGAAGCACACAATTTTAATCTTTTTTTTCATTAAATCCCTAGAAGTTTTCATTCTCATGGCTTCATCAAACATTATATAAAATTTTAAGTCAGCCCTGCTTGTTCTCCTAAATTCTATACCCTCATCTATGGTGCTGAAGAAAAAAGATTGTGGTAAGTCAGGGAATTTTTAATCAAATCTAGACTCTGGTGTTTGCTTCTTATCTGACTTAGGACAAGTTATTTAAGTTCCTTATATCTCAATTCTAAATTTTTAAGGACTAGATTATTCCTACGTTGAGTCCATTTACCTATGATTCTGAACTATGTATTGGATATGTATTAATCTCCCATGATGGGAATATGGAACTAAAGTGAGAGAGGACAGAAGAGATCATCTAGTTTAAGTTCCTCAACTTTATAGAAGAGCTAACTGAAGTCCAAAGAGGCTAAGGAACTTGTTTGTGATAACACAGGTAGTAAATGAGAGAGATGGATTAGAACTCCTCTTATGACATCAACCTTAGCAACTTTCTACTATTATACAAACCTGTAAACCACAGTGAGTCCTAAGCAGAAACCCTTCATTCATAGTTCACTTTCATCTCTAAGTGTACCCATATTCCCTACTCTTGAGGAGTTTACAATCAAATTGATGATGCAACACCATCCATTATACAGAATCACAATAAAGACTAGGAGATCTTTTTATCTGACTTGCAGCTGACACCTAATATTCATATTCTGCTTTTGTTTAGTTGTTTTAGTAATTTGACTCTTTATGACTCTACTTGGGATTTTCTTGGTAACAATACTGGAGTGAGGAAAATAAGGCACACAGGGTTCAACTGAGAAGTATCTGAGGCCAGATTTGAATTCTTTTAGATGAGTCTATTCCTCTTGTTTTATAAATTGAAGAAAGCAATGCCTTGAACTCAGATCTTCCAGACTCCAAGTCCTGTGTTCTATCTGCTCTGCCACTAGTAGCCATCATATTCTGTGACTCCCTCATTAGAATGTGAATTCATCAAAAGCAGAGACTATCTTTTTTTTGTATCCCCAGCACTTAATACATATTTTGCATACTATAAGTGATTAATAAATATTTTTACATTCATTCATTCTTTCATAGGGAATGAAAATGGAAACCTTTTAATACTAAACTAGAATTTTAGTCATTTACCTCCCTATGATTTCTGACTTATTTAAGTAGCAGAAGCTCTGTCATCTGTGACATTTACCCAATTCCCCAGCACACTCCAAAGACTTATAATAATGATATTTAGAAAACTAACTTAGTACTTCTGATAAAATAGCACATTAAATATATGAACCTTTACTGACCTGTATTATTCTATGTTTTATGGTTATTATGCACTCAAAGTATGTGTGTGTGTAGGTGGGAGAGGGGGTATTGAAAATCTCCTCTTATTAATGTTATTGCTTCTTCCAGAGAAGCTTGTTCTAGAGGTTTAACTGGCACTTTTCTGTGCCCCAAGTACGTCATTGCTTGTTGAAAAAGCATGACTTTTCATTCAAGTGATACCTGTCACCCAGTTCATCAGAGAGTGCTGTTCATGGTCTGGGTCATTAAACAGCAATAGATGACTATAAAAACAGCTCTGGAGACAAATGAAAATAGCAATACCTGTTATTACCAAATATGTACCTCAGCTTTTGCTACTTTTGAGTGAAATGCTCATGATGTTGTAACAAGGGCCAGCAGAGAGCACAGATCAAAGACACTGACAGAAAATTAAACAGACTAAATCTCAACCTTAAATTTTTGGTCATTGGGGGTAAAACATTATTAGCCTTGAGTAAAATTTGATGATGGGGATTTTTTTCTAACATATTGTAAATTGTACAGAATTCTGTGATCAAAAATTTCAAAAAATTAGGGCAATATTTTTTAAGATGTGAAATAAATACTGTATGTTAAAGTGAAATGAAAGTATATTTTAAATATGCATGTGCATATGTATACACACATACACACACACACACACACACACACATATATTTAAAATGTTTGTTGAGTAGGACCAAAATGAGATTGGGAGACTGAAGTTTGTATCTCCATCTCACACACATATACACATAAACACACACACACACATAAACACACTTTTGAGTTATTTGGCCACTATCCTATCATTTACCTAATTTGTTTACCCTTTGTAGTTCTCCATACACTTTACAATTCACTCATTCTAGCTCTCTTGCTATTCCTTACACATAATCATATATATAGATAGATAAATATAGATATAGATATAGATATATAAATATGTATATATGTGAATGTGTGTATTCTAAGACAACTATATCCTTGGACATAATAGGATTTTAGGAATTATAGCTGGAAAAGAACTTAGAGGTAAATATAGTAGAGTAAATAAATTAGCTGATCAGCAACTAGCAAGACAAGTTTGAATACTGCTTCAAGGTACGTAATACATGTGTAACCCTGGATAGATCACTTAACTTTTCAGATCCTGAGCACTGGTTTCAGGGGGATCAAATGCAATGATATATGTGAAGTGCTTCACTGAAAACAATGTCTATATAATAATCTATTTTATTGTACAGTCAAACTTCATCATTTCCTAGATGATAAAAAGAAGCTCATAATTAATATAAGCAAAGACAGGTTATATTTCCAGGTCTTCCCACTCTAAATCCATTATACTTTCTACTATATCCCACTGCTTTTCTTCATTTCCACTTACTAGCTGGCTTCAGTGAACTCTTTCAACAGATATTTAATTATGTATAATGGTTAAAAACCATTAATACATTAAAGTGAATGCTGCTTTTTAAATACCATGGAAACCAAAGTTTTGAATACACATACATACATACATATATATGCACATAGAGTACAAAATTTATCTGGATGGCTTTAAATTATTAATATATATACATAACCACACACATGATTTATATATAATGTATGTGTATTTGTGTGATTATGTATGGATTATGTGTGTATAATCATACATGTCCCATATATGTATTGTATGTCTATACATCTATATCGATAGATAGATAGATCTATAGATGTTACAGTTCAATCACTCAGTTGTAACTTCATGATCCCATGGACCATATAATGCTAATACTGCTCATGGGATTTTCTTGGAAAAGATCCTGGGATGCCTCTCAGCAGTCCATTGAACTAGAACAACTGTATTAGACTGGCAATGGACTATATTATCCCCATCCAGAGGAAGAAAAACAAAACTAAACAAAACAAAACACACACACACACACACACACACACACACACACACACAGAGACAAAACCAACCCTTCAGAATCTGATGAGCACATTATCCTAATGAGATAATTCCTCATACCAAAATTTATTAATCTGTAAACATGCTTATCAAAATATGTATGTACAATGCTAACTTAGTGTCTGAAGCTACCCTTTCCACTGAACCACCTAGTTTGCTTCTAAAAAAAACCAAGCAACCAACAAACAAACAAAAAGCAGGATAGATACAACAAAGAATATATTGTTTAAGAGTATTGAACAATGTGACTTTATACTTTAAAGGAATGCTGAAAATAAATGAAATGCATACATTTAAACAAGAAAATAAAATTAAGGAAAATATTCATTTCAAGTATTTATTAAAATATTTCTAAAATATATTATGTCCTTAATAGACTTTTTGGACCTAGACTAAAAAATAACCAAAGCTTAAACTTATTTTTTATGACTAAAATTCATCATTATCATATACAGCAATTATGATACAGTGATATTCTCAAGAATAATTGAGTTATATAGGACGGAAGGACTCAGACTGCAATGATTAAAACTTCTTTCACCTTGACTCTGTTTGCTACTTTGAATTGTCTCTTTCCTCACTGCCCTGCTGTCATAACTGTTTTATTTTCTATATATATGGCTCAATGCCTGCCACATCATAGGCACTTGGTCGATTCTTTGCAAATTGAGTGACTATAATATGGTGCAGAGACTTGTATATATTCCCCCATTTTACATTTACTTCTGCTATAACCCAAGAACAAAACAAAAAGAAATAGGATTATTAGAACAATATCAAAATAAGAGTAGTCTCCAAAAGAAGGCCTGAAGGACTCTTCAAAGAGTAGTGCATGAGTTTTAGTTCACAGATTTCTTAATATGTTCTCTGGATGTCCTTGGACCTCTTTTGCTTATCTTTTTATTCTGACATGATCAAATAAATAAGACTATTGAACAAGTGATTTTTAGGTAAATAAAATGTGACAGAATGGATAAGGCACTGAGAACATGGACTCAAGGGAAACTGGGATCAAAGCCTGCCTCAGAAACTTAGTAACTGTGTGATTCTGGGTGAATCAACTTCTCTGTTTCCATTTCCTCATCTGCAAAATAGGATAGAGGATTGAACTGGAAGGATACTATGAGTCCTTCCCCTTGATATTTAAGATCTTGTGAATATAATATAATATATTATAATAAATAACATCTATGTAGCTAAAATTTGTTAAATAAATTATAGAGACACTGTACAGGAAAACAAAATAATTTTGTATTTATATGATCAAATAATGTTTTCCTAAAGATGTGAGGCTTAGAATCGTAGAAATTTGAGAATGAAGGAGTCTGTGAGATCCCTCTGTCCAGTTCTCTTATTCAATGCATCAGGAAATTAAGACCAGCACAGTAAAGTTCAGGTCACCTATATATTAAGGAAGTAAGTGGGGATTTGAACTCAAGGTTCTCTGAATCTAAAATCTTTTGACTAGCTAGGACTCTAATTTCAATACTCTATGCAAATTAACCTTCACATGTAGCCTTTAACATTAATTAGCTGTGTGAGTCTGGGCAAGTTACTTAACCTCTATTTGTCTTAATTTCCTTATTTGTAGCATGTGGATAATGACACTTAGCTTCCCTGACTTTAATGAGAATCAATTTAGATAATATATGAAAAGTACTTAGCATAATTCCTTCACCTAGTAGGTGCTTGATATTTATTCCCCTCCTATCTTTCCCCCATAAAGGACTTTGGAAAACCTTAAAAGCATTATATAAAAGCTAGTTATCATCATCATAATCATCACCATCATCATCATCATCATCATCATCATCATTGTTATTGTGGTCATTACTGTCTCCATATTATCCCAATATCAAAATAAAAACAAAAGATATTTAGAAAAGATCAAAATGGAAAAGTACAAAGTAGATAAAGAATACCAAAACAGACCCTCAAAATCTTCTTTTTTCCCCCTTTTCCCCCACTTCACAAAACCTGTTCACTTCCTCTGCCTTCCAAGACAACCAGTATTCTCATAATGCTTCATGGATGAGAGAGTTAACATCTCTGACTCGATATTTCTGAGTCCAGTATAGGGGAGAAACAGAGGAGCAGAAAGTCTTTAATGCCCTTTATATCTTGTAAACAAATTTAGAGTATAGTGAAAGGTTAGGTAGGATCCCACACCACAAAATTGGGCAGGTGAGGTCACTTTAAGAGGGATAAGATATATAAATAAAAATAAGATATAAAATTCTAATAATTCAAAAGCAAATAATTTCTTAAAGGAATGATTTGAGGAACTGTCTGAAGAGACATATTCAAGCACATAGGGAATTCAAAAACCAAATTAGTTTTAAATAAGACATGTACCTGAAGGTGAAACCAAGGGTGAGTGATTGAAAATAAATACAAATAAATGAGATAATCCAGGAAATGTCCGAGGTCACAAAGCTAGTAAGTGTCTGAGGCTGGATTTAAAGTCACAGCTTCCTGATAATATATACTTAATGTCTGATGAATTGGAATGAAATATGTAGTATCATAATTCCATAAATAAGTATGCTGATGTATATGTATGCTTCTGATTATGTCTTCCAAATACTAACACCATTATATAAGTAAAGGATCACTACACACACACACACACACACACACACACACACACACACACACACACACACACATATATATGCACATATAAAATCAAGTACCTTGTTCAATTACTTTCATGCTGATAGAGGCAGAAGATTCCATCAATCTTTTAACTCTTATCAACCTGCCCAATTAGGGTGATCAAGGTTGACTCACCTGATGGATTGTATCATTTTTCTATCTATGATCCTACTCTGTTGATTCATAACTATTTGTCTACTTTTTATGAGACAGAGATGGATCCAATTCAACTCATAACAAAGATGTAAACTCCCAAATACCATAGAAAATGGGAGTGATCTCCTATAACAATCTGTTCAATAAAGCTGTAAATCCAATGAGGGATGTCTGATCCTTCTAACAAGAGTGTATACACGGGGGTGGCTAGGTGGCATAGTGGATAAAACACCGGCCTTGGAGTCAGGAGTACCTGGGTTCGAATCCGGTCTCAGACACTTAATAATTACCTAGCTGTGTGGCCTTGGGCAAGCCACTTAGCCCCATTTGCCTTGCAGAAACCTAAAAAACAAAAGAGTGTATACATAGCTGTGTACATGCCCATAGACATGTCAATATCATATAAACATGTGTATATTAGAGAAAATGTATATGTAAAGAAACTGAGATTGGACTCATTACTTTATCAGTATCTCCTAGATGAATGTCAATAGAGGGTAAGCACATTCTTGGGATCTTAAAGTCTTAAAGATGGCCTAGAACACTGAGAGGGTAAATTACTTGACCACTGTCACACAGTCACTGTATGACAGGGGGCAGGACATAAATCAAGATCTTCTTAGCTCAGAGACCAGCTATATATCCACAACACCAAGCTATTCACATACATATTTTACATACATACATAATTTTTATATCTGCATCTCATGTAGACTTAGCCCAAATTCCCTTAACTTTGTTTATATCCTGTCCTATTGGGCTTTAAATTTGCCATTTAAGACTACATTTGTTTATTTAATTATATGCAAAAATATGCTAATATATCATTAAGACTGAGATTATAATTGCATAGAAGTCAAGAAACTTATTGTTGAGGTTCCCAAAGTAACCATAATTCATTTTTTTAAAATATCAATAAAATATATATTGTTTAATTTGTTCTCCTGGTACTAGAAATTTCAGCACAAAGCCTTGAGCCTATACCTGAAGAGAAGGAAGCAAAATAAAAAACTATTAAAACTTTCACCACCTTTGGTGGCTCATGTGAACAAAGTTGGCATACTGTGTCATGATGGAAAGCTCATTTAAATGTAAACTATCTTTAAATTTCAGTAATGCAAGGTGTTAATAACCGACGAAAGATTTTTCTAAAATGCATAATTTTGGTCTTGCCAGTGTCCCCTTGGCGATACTGTTGCTATGGCAATGCTAATAAAGGAAATTAATGTTTGTAATTAGACCAAACCTTTAATGCCATAAATCCCATGGAAGTTATTTATTTTCAAATTGTTAAGGGTCTGCAGTTATTTTCAGGAGTCAATGATTTATATTGATATTTCCTATGCTTCAGGCCTACATTGCTGGGTGATATTGGAAGCTGTCCAGTTCACTCCAGTTCAACAAAGTCATAATTCCTTTGAGCCTGGCCTCTTTAGAAGCAGCACAAACCAAACTCTAAATGAATTTGGAGGAAAAGCTGAAATCAACAAGTTCTTAATAGTCTTCTGGGAAATAATTAGGGTGTCAGACCAAAGCAATTCAGATAGTTTTAAAATTTGTCCCCCAAACTTTAGGAAGATCTTAAAAACCTTACAATCTTACAATTTAGCGTGAAGAATAATACTCCTATAGACAAAAGATTTAGATTCCAATACTGACTCTCTTGTTTTCTGTCTATAGCTAGACAAGTACTTTTACCTCCCAGTGCTTCATATTTTTTGTCCTTTAGACAAGCACAAAGTTTTCAACACTATCTACCGTAAGGATCTAGCATATGACTTCAGAGTTAGAGTAAGTAGAAAGAGACTGAACCATAATGTGCAGGGAAGAAACCTAGACATTTATGTTAACCCTATGTTTCTTTCTATTGAAAAGAGAATTCCAAACCTTTGAATCCTTTTTATCTGGAGTGGGAACAAGAAAGCAACAGAAGAAAGAAATAATTTGATTGTGGTGGTCTCCTGTGGTTTCAGTTGCATTCTTACTGAGCAATGAACCCAAGATTGTCTGGTTACTAATATACCTTATTACCTTGATTGTTCTCAAAAAATTCCTTTTCCAAACATTTTTGGAGACCAACTATAAGCTGTATTTTGAGGTTCCAAAAAGAAACTGGATGGCAAAAAGTGAGCCAAAGAAATACTATTTTGAGAAGCTCCTTGAATTCAATCTTATCCATGAAAACCCAGAATTGGGGGTTCTGGATCAGACTATGTCACATTAGAAAGGCACTATGTAAAGCTTAAAGCTTAGTATAATGCAATTTTTTTCCTATTTGTTCTTATATAGTTCTAGACTTAAAAAATAGGAAAATATCAGGCAAAGTTATGTTCTTTTTTTCCCCTGTTTCTCAGAAGTAAAGACATAATGATTGTTACGTAGGATAACAATTGTATCTATTCTTCTTTATTCTGTACTTAGAGAGTTAAGAACCAAGTGGTGTTACAGACAAGCACAATCATAAAAGGAGTGGCCAACTAGATGAGAGAGATAAAAAGGAAGCAAAGAAATCTTTGCAGAAAGCCAACTTCAACTTTATCCTGTACTCTACTCAAAAGAATACAAATTCATATCCATTTCTATAGTATATACTATGATCATAAAGGAGAAGTTGAAAATTAGGGTAACAAAGTCATGAAACTCCTAGATAGATAAATAAACCATCTTTTCCTACTATAAAAATGAAAGCATTTTTTTCAAGAAAACCTATTATGGAAATAATTCAGCTTTGGATACATACATTAAAAGTCCTGTCAATCACCCCAATGTAATAGGTAATGGCTTTCTGTGAAACAGTAAGTAGATAATAAATATAGATATGTAAAACAAATTTTCAGTCTCTTTTTGTTCTAGAACTCTCAATAAATGGTCATTTTGTTCATATTGGGATCTCAAGACCATGACCTAGATAATCTAACCTGTTGAGTAAAAAGAAATCCTAAATTCAGCCCCCTTAGGCTTTTGTAGAAATACAGTACATAAACAAGAGCCATCATCCATAGATTAAGGACCAGGAATGGACAAACAACAGAGCAGGTACCTTATTTCCTTTAAGGGACTCTGACTTTTCTCAAATGCAAACAGGTATAGAAAAGGCAGGAACAGCAACTTACCTATAAAGAAAAGAAAGAAATGTCAAAAAACAACTCTGATAATTTTACATATATAAATCTATGTGTGTCAAGTGGTAATTATATCTAGGATGAAGAAGGAAGAAGAAGAGAGAAGAAAAAAGATTAAAAAAAGAAATCAACATAATTTCATTAAACACTTAAAAAGAATAGCAAGTTGTACATAACAAATTTCATGTGCAATCAGATTGTTATATTAAACTATGTTGTGGAAAGGCTTAATTTATTCCATAAATTAAAAAATAAAATAATATGGAAAAATAATCACCAAACAGATATTCTAATTAATATAATCATTACCCATATTGATAAGCAGGGCTAGATATTAGGTCAATAGAAAATTCCCTAATTAGTTTGAGTGTACCTGTATCCTTTTTCCTTTGTCTTTTTTCCCCTTTCAAACATCCTTACTCCTGCCTGGCCCAAAGATCTCAAATGGAGATCAGGAAAACTATTGGGAATTTATGCCACTAACTTGTATTGTTGGTTTCCTATACAACCCTTGCTGGAAGTTCATGCATTTTGAAAGATGTGTTAATTCAAGAGAATATTTTTCTAATGTGGAATTTCTGGTCCTGTAAGTCTTGGATTGGAAAAAGATTGTAGTGAAGTTCAAATGAGAATGAATATAAAGTGCATTGCAAATCTTAAGGTACTCTAAAAAAATGTCAGTTTATTGTTGTTGTTGTTACTCAGCATATAGTCACAATGCCTCAAGTATGGTGATGACTTCATTCCCAAAGTTAATCTACTATACTCCCATGGAACTCGAGCAACACTTATAAGGCCATATGAGAGTATGCAGGCAACCTAGGTATCCCAGTGGATAGTGTGCCGGGTATGGAGTCAGGAAGACTCATCTTCATGAATTCAAATCTAGTCTCAGATACTAACTAGCTGTATCACCCTGGATAAGCAACTTTACCACGTTTGTCTTAGTTTCCTCATCTGTAAAATGAGCTGTTTGTTGGATATGGCAAATAACTCATATCTTGCCAAGAAAACCACAAATGGAATCATGAAGAGTTGGATATGAATAAAGATGACTAAACAAAAACCAGAGTATGCTGTTAAATATTTAACAACTTGGTTTTCCAGGAGGAAAAAAAAACTATGTTTTTTGTTTTTTTTACTTTTTTCCTGATTATGAATACATGCCTAAATCTTGAAATAAAAAAATAGATCAAATCCTGACTTCTGAGGTTTTAATACTTACATTGAAAATTTAATAATCTTAGAGCAGGTTTAAGTTTCCCCCATGGATTTGTAGAGGGAAGGAGAGCTAGGGGATAGGAAAGACTTACTCATTCTTTCCAAATTATATAGTAAAAATATTTTTCTAGTTTCTATATGCCAAAAGGTAACTTTACAGGCAGAATTGTTGCCATACAAACACCCTGGAAAAGAGGCAGCTTACCTGACTCAATGGATGGAGCTCTGGCCCAAGAGTCAGGGGACTTGAGTTCAAATTTGATCTCAGACTTTTTATTCGTTATAAAATGGACAATTGATCTATAACCTATAGTTTTACAAGCATGACTTATGCATTGTCAACAGCTGGTATTTATTTTATCAAAGTCAATATCTGAAGCCAAATCTTCCAAGTTTAATCTTTCAAACCACTACATCAGACAACCTCTATCATCCTAGGAAAGTTAGGTGGTAGAAGCTAGTTTATGGCAAGACTTGGAATTCAGAAGATCTGAGTGTGATTCCTGTCTTGGATACTTAGTAGCTGTGTCAAACTAGAACACTAAGCCTCTCTGTGTCTCCATTCACATTCCTAAAATGAGAATAATAAACCTCACAGGGTGTTGTGAAGATCAAATGAGTTTATATGTGTAAAGTGCTTTGCAAACCCTAAAGTGCTGTATAATGTCAATTACTGCCATTGTCTAAATAAGCATTTATTAAATTACTTGATATATGTGAAAACATTGCCTTCTCTAAGAGAGTTTACATTCTATTATTATTATTACTAGTATTGCTAAAAATTAGCATAATAGGACTATGCAAAAGAAAAAGTTATATATTGTAAGATGATCAGCTCCGAATGATATAACTGTTCTCAGCAATACAATAACCAAAAACAATTCTGAAGGACAAAGGATGAAAAATGTTATTCATTCCCAGAGAAAGAATTAATGATGTCTGAATACTGATTAAAGCATTTTTTTACTTTCTATATTTTTCTTTTTATTGATATTTTATTTTCCAAATAAATGTTATGAAAGTTTTTCAAGGTTCATCCATATGCCTATGTATATTTTTTTAGTTACAAAATTTCCTTACCCTCCTCAGCCCCCTCCCTTCAGTGGCAAAAAGTCAGGTTAATACTGTACATACACTTTTGTGTTAAACATGTTTACAGATTTTTGGTATGAAGAATTAGGATTAAAGGAAAGAAATATATGAGATATTTTTTTCAAAAGTGAATGCAATGTTCATCAGATTCTGAAGGATTTTCTTGGTTTTTTTGTTTTGTTTTGTTTTTGTTTTACTTCCTCTGGATGTAGATAACATTGTCCATAGCTAGTCTAATATGGTTTGTCCTAGTTCTCTGAACTGCTGAGAGCAGCTGCATCCATCAAGTTTGGTCATCTCACAATGTTGTTGTTGATGTGTACATCGTTCTCTTGGTTGTGCACCCTTCATTCAGCATCAGATCCTGTAAGTCATTCCATGCTTCTCTAGAGTTCAACCATTTATGCTTTCTTGTAGAACAATAGTATTCCATAGTATTCATATACTGTAACTTGTTTAAATATTCCCCATTTGATGGGCATCTCCTCAATTTCCAATTTTTTTGCCACTACAAAAAAGAGCTGCTATGAATATTTTGGAACATGTGGGACTTTTCCCCATTTTTTTGTACTTTCTTCTGGATAGAGACCTAGTATTGGTATTTCTGGGTCAAAGGGTACGAACAGTATTTTTTGCTCTTTGGGCATAGTTTCCATATTTTTTCTCCAGAATGGTTGAATCAATTCACAACTCCATCAGAAATGCATCAATGTCCCAATCCTCCCACAACCTCTCCAACATTGATCATTTTGCCTTTTTTTTGTCATCTTTACCAATCTGATAGGTGTGAGGTGATACCTCAGAGTTGTTTTAGTTTGCATTTCTCAAATCAATAATGATTTGGAGCATTTTTCATATGATCGCTTTAATTTATTCATTTGAAAACTATCTTTTAATAGCCTTTAACCATTTATCATTTGGGGGAATGACTTTCTATATTTTTCTTGATGTTTTTTTAATGGGGGGGTCTCTTTTTTTCTTTCGGAACACATGACTAAAATGGAAATGTTTTGTAATAGTATGCATACAAAAACCTATACTGATTTGCTTGTTTTGTCATGGGAGAAAACAATTTGAATCAAAGCTTTAAAAATGTACATTAAAAATTGTTTTTCCATATAATTGGGGAACAATAAAATCCTAATCAAATTAAAAAGAAAAAAGAAAAAATATTCATACCACATTACAGAGCTAGAAAATCTACATAATTTTTTACCCCCACCCTTCAAACCAATCTGAATTTTTCCTTTTTCTTTTATGAAGTTTTTATAGTATCATATGGTAAAATTGTAAGTATTTGGTCACAGATTATATTATGCAATATTATACATATATTTTATGCATTTCTGAGTTTCTAAACTTTTTCTGTGTCTTTTGCTGGGCTTCATGTATCAAATGCAGCTTCTGCAAAAATTTCCATTTAATTTTCTTTTGCCGTCCCATGATATATCGAAACTGCAATGGAGAAAGTCGTGATGTGGAATAGATAACAGTTAAGAGCTACCAAGTATACTTCCTAGCTGGTTGTTTTAAATGTGAAAGAGAATAGATTCTCAGATGAAACATCATGGAGGAGAGCCAATGCACTTTTCAGACTAAGCTTTAAGAGTAGGTTGGGCAGTGAGGGAGATTGGGGGGAGGGTAGAGTTAACTGGGCCCTTCCAGAATACATTTCTGTTTGATGCCTCCTCCACTGTTTTGCAACCCAGCATGGAAAATTCTCTTCTAGGTGTGCCATCTTAACATGTCTCCTGCTGCAAGATCAAGTGTTCATTTTATGCAGTGACTAATTTATGAGTTTAGTGAGAAATTCTTTATAATTTTTTTTAAAAAATAGAAAGAACTTGAAAATGAGTTCCCTTTGCACACTATGTGTATACAGTCCCATTAGCAACTGCACAGTGGGCAATCGATTAGGGAGGGAAAAATGGCTTTTTTTATGGTAATGGATTTTGAGCCTCCTGGTGATAATTTATTTACTAGGAATTTTGCAGAGTTTGGCTAGCACACTGATGAAAACCCTCTGAACATGTTCATTTAAAAAAAAAGAGATGGGGGAGCAGCTTGGCTTACTTTTGAGAAATATTGTTATTAAATCATTGGAAACATATTGATAAAATATGCCCAAGAGCTACACTGCTATAATTTATAACACAAATTGCACTGCTATTGACAAATAGCAATTTAATCCTGCAATTAACTTTAACAATTTGAATTTCTCCACTGCCTTTTTTCCAAGCTTTGATAGACAGTTAGAAAGGGTGTTACAGACTAAGGGACCCTGGCTGGCATCAAGTGTTTCTTCAGTCCCCTTTGTGTGTATGGAAAGTTATGCTGATCATCTATTCCATAAGAAATAAGACCCCGGTCCTTCTTGAAAGGGGCTTCCATTCCCTTACTACCCTAAGATGAAAAGATGACCATGAAGTTCAATATCAAGTCCAAGATGATTCTATTATAGCTGTGGTCATTACATAAATCCTATTCTCCCAAGTCCCCTTAGGACTCCCTCACCACCACCACCACCTCTCTGACCCCACAGGGAATTCTGCTTCCACAACATTCATTTTCTGACCCTTTCATTTGACACACTATATACTGCAGTTGCATTATTCTTTGCTCATCTTTCTGTAGGGACTGCAAATTCCTTGAGGGCAGGAACTGAGTCTTATTCTTTGTAATTCCTTCAGTGTGATCCCAGGAAGGCAAGAATAGTCTAGAGTCAATGTAGCCATTCTATAGAATGGGAGCATTGGAGGTGGAATCAAAGAGAATTCTGAGGTCCCTCCCAGTCCTAGATATATAATCCCAAAATCTGAGTTTGAATCTCCCCTCAGGAACATTGTGACCTGGATAAGTGGCATCACTAAGCTTCTGTTGCCTCATCTGGAAAAAAGGAGGTAATAAACTATATATAAGACTACTACAAGGATCAAATGACAAGATGGATAGAAGGTACTTTGAAAGCCTTAAAAAACAGTTTGATGGGTCAGCAATTATTATTTCTCATGATATGAATTTAGTCACTCCCCCAGACATCTTAGCATAGTGTCTTGGCAATAACACTGAGAGCAAAGCCCTGCAGCAGGGAAGAAGGGAATATATTGGTGGTTGATACAAGACTACTAATTGAAAGAGGAAAGGTGAGAACACCTTCCATATGTATTCATTGCTCTGGTGAGGGCCTAGATATTAACTCTGTGCATACTCCTTCTTAGATTCTCCTACCCCTCTGGGTACCTGGTTCTTTAAAATGCTATCAATAATAGAATTTTAATTTTTAAAATGCACATGAAAAATGGAAGGCTTTTGGCAGATTTACTGAAATGCTATGTAAATGTAATGCATATTTAATGTGAAAGTGCATGTGATTCTCTTAACTATTTTCTCTACTTCATTGCCCTCCCCCAGTACAAAGCGATTTAATCCTGGTTCCTTAGGCTTTGTAATCTTCACCTCCCTGGCCTTGGTTTCCTTTAGATGTAAAGTAAAGTGGATTAGTCATTAAAGTTCCCTTAACACCCTGATCCCATTTGGAATTTTCCTGGAAAAGACACTGGATTGGTTTGCCACTTCCTTCTCCAGTTCATTTTACAGAGGAGGAAACTGAGGCCAACAAGGCTAAGTGACTTCTCCAGAATTACACTTATGAAAGATGAGTGTTTCTTACTGCAGGTCTTGCACTCTACACAGACCTGGCTGCCCCAGGACCCTCTCCAGGTAGGTCTACATTTTGCCTTGAGGAAAAGTGTCACAAGAGGGAGACTATTTCAAAATAAATAGAAAATCATGGACTTTGCTCTCAATGATCTCATAATCTAATATGGTGTGGAGGGAAGAAATACAAAAGGATATCTAAGACAATTTATTAACAAGAGCTAATGAAGAGGGGAACCAATTGAAGAAATTTTAAAATGAAGTTTAAAAATGTTTGTGAATATGTTTTAGGGTGGTCTAGTTTTGGGTTCTAATGTGAAGAATTCATGAAAGTACCAGCTCTGACCACACATGTATTTAGGGATTAAAGCATTTATTTAAGTCTCAGTGGTTAACAGAAGCTAAAAGGAGAGAAACAGTAAATGCATTTGGAAGCCACTGATCCCCTAAAGGTATTAGCAGGAACAGGATAAGTGTAAGAAAAGGTATAGGATAGAGATGGTGATGCATAGAATTATTAATATAGAAAAAATTATAATCAGAAACAAGTTTTGTAATTTTTAATGCTCTTAAATCTGGGAATCTTGTTAAGGGAATGGGAAGATTTTTGTTCTTGAGATGTAAATTGACTCCTATTGTTCCATTGTTTAATGTAAAATTTATATACTGTCTCCTCATTTCCAACTCCCAGTCTTCAACCTTCTACCTGGTTTCAGTCACCTAAGAGGGGAGGGATTTTCCCTTTTGCCCTCAGTTCCCAGATAAGGGACAAGGCTATAAAGCCTGGACTGGACCTCCACTCAAGTGGTTCTCTCTCTCTCTCTCTCTCTCTCTCTCTCTCTCTCTCTCTCTCTCTCTCTCTCTCTCTCTTTCTTTCCCTCCCTGGTCCTGTCATGCTTCCTCTCTTTATCTCCTTCTCTCTCTGTCTCTGTCTCTGTCTCTGTGTCTCTATCTCTGTCTCTGTCTCTCTCTGTCTCTGTCTCTCTCTCTCTCTCTCTCTCTCTGTCTGTCTCTCTCTCTCTCTCTCTGTCTCTCTCTCTCTCTCTCTCTCTCTCTCCTAAGCAACCATGCCTAGCCTTTTGTTATTCACCCTGTATTAAAGTGCTTGCTGACCCTTCAGAAGAAAACATTTTTAACAGGTTTACTTAGCTATACTTCATAATAAAATACTGAGTAGTTTTAAATTCACAGAGAGCCTGTGAATTCATTCGTCTTTCAGTGACCCTCATTTCTTGGTTACCTCAAATTCTATCCTTATCCAGTTATCCAAATCCCAATGACAACAATGGGAATGTCTGACTCTCAAGCTGTGTAAATTTTATGAAATCATTTGGTCTGGAGCTGCCAGGACAACTGCAGGAGAGACTCAAAATTCAATAAATCTAGGAAGTTTTTTTTTTAGGAATTAATTAATTAATTATTTGAACAAATATAGCAGGCTAATTTTTAAGTTGATAAGTTTGCATGACCTGTGAATGATGCTATAACTATCCACATTCCCCAAGAAGGAAGATAAGCAGCTGAATAGAGGCTGATCTTTTAAAGGGGTATTTATGGAAACATAAACATAGATAGGAAGACAGGTAGCTTGGAGAACAGATAAAAGGTAATGAGGAAATATGTTGGTGGGGGCAGAAGCTCAAAGACTTAATCCTTTCAGGACAGGGCCTGGACCTATAAGGCACTTTACCAAAGGTTCATTGACCTCATCTCAATAATTGAACAATGGGATGGGCTCAGAGGCACATTATTTCCTTGTGCAATGTTAAATATAAGATACATGGTTAGTGCAGAGAAAACAGATTAATTATAAAAATAATAACTATAAATGTATTTCTCTGTCCAATATTTCTTTTGTTCCAGTACCAAGACAGAATATTGTAAAGCAATGTAGGAGCTCAGGGAACTTTAAGGAAAGATCACTGGAATTTGGAATGAAGAAAGGATTCTCAGGTGGGGAGAACCTTAGGTTATACCTGGTGGGACTATTAGATAGATGGCTTGGGAGAAGCAAATAAGAACCTCCAGGTAGGAGTAACATCTGAGCAAAAGGCAGAAGAAAGGGAATAAGAAGCTATGTGGTTGAAACACAAAACACTGAAGAGTGTGATCAGGTGTTCAGCAATGTAAAACAGAAGTCAGATGGCAGAATAGGACCAAAACAGATTTGCTCTAGACCAGAAAGATAATGAGTAAGTTCTTGAACAGTGTTACTAAAGTTAAAGACTTGTTATTTCTAGATCTACTTTCCTACCAACTTTGTCATTTACTACCTGTATTACCATGGGCAAGTGACTGCCCTGCTCTGACACAGTTGTGTCATTGATAACATGGAAAGGTTACACTGTGGATGATCTTTAAATCCTTCTCATCTCTAATATTATTATCCTACTTCTAGCATTTGAGAGACAGCAGCATGTTGGAGTGGATAGGTCCTGGATTTGGTGTCAGGAAGGCCTGAGTTCAAATTCTGCCTCAGAAACTTATTAGTTGTGATTCTAGGCAAGGCTCTTACTTCTTTGTTGCCTAGGTTTCCTTATTTATAAATTAAAGGAGTTGGACTCTAATGTCCCTTCCAGTTCTAAATCTATAATCCTAACATCTGATATTTCTTTAACATAGTAATTCCTTTCATTAAGGCAGATTACCTAATTTATAACCTCAGTCTCTAACCTACAGCCTTAACTCAATCTTAGAGAGGTTAAGTAATTTTCCTATCAAAATACAGCCATTTAGTGTTAAAAGCAATATTTGAATTGTATTCATTTAGACCCCAAATTCTGCACTCTATTCATCTTGCCATGTTGCTTCAGTTTTTATATGTTAGAAAAATTCCCTGATTGCATTTCATATGTGACACCAGAGTGGCTTTGGTTACATTGGAAATGATGACATGTTGAGAGAGTTATGCTTCCAGAGGATTGATTCATAGTCATTGATATGCTCAGAAATCCAGATGCCTTAGGTGTGGGTTATGATGGATACCCATACCCAGCAGTACCAAGACACAGATGTGGGTAGAAAGAAAAATCTGTCATAATAAACTAAACTGTAGGAGGAAAAAAGAAGAAGGTAAAAAATAATTTCCCAGGTGAAATCTAAATGAGACTCAAATTACAATGACAAAGGTTAGAGGATGTCAAATGGTCACAAGTGGTTTTCGTGACTTTTACATTTCATTTGAAAGAAAGTACCACCAGGTGCAGGGTTCCAAAGTATTAGATTCAAATATAAGAATATTTACCTAGCAAGCTGAGTACTAGATTAGGATAAAAGAATTAACTCCTTGTTTATCAAATGAATAAAATATCTTAAGTAAATAATTGGGGATTTGGGAAGTATCAGGCTATGAATTTCAAAATTCCTTTTGCAAGCTTGTGGTCAGAGCCAAAGAGAATTTCAAAATGGTATTTTGATTGGTGACTGACTGAAGAACGGTAATCTCAAATATAAAAACTGCTAGAACAAACCACTTTCTGAGAAATGGAGATTGTCTCTCCAAACAACTGTCCCTAATAATATTGCATAGTATCTAGATAGAGGACCAACCATGAAACTAGTAAGATCTGGAATTCAAGTCCCAATTAAGATTTGTTGTTGTTTCATTATTTTCAGTCACATCTGACTCTTCATGACCCACTTGAGAGTTTTTTGGCAAAGATGCTAGAATGATTTTCCATTTTCTTCTCCAGTTGATTCTATGGATGAGGAAATTGAGGCACACAGGTTAAATTAAATGACTTGCCCGGGGTCACACTGCTAGTAAGCATCTGAGGACATATTTGAGCTCAGGTCTTCCTGATTTCACCACTAGCATTCTATCCACTTATAATAAATATAGGTATGTGATCATAAGAAAGCTGGTTAACTTCCCAATGGCACAGGAAGTACTCAAATATTTAGGTTTACCATGGCAGTATCCACAATGGAAAATCAGACCTCTAAACCAAAAAATAAATTTTAAAAGTATTAAATGTATGAGAAGGAATTGGCAGGTAGCTTTAGTATGTGGGGAAAAATTCCAATTATGGGCATCATTTCCTTGAGATAATAATATTTTATTTATATTTGTTTTTGTATTTAAATATCTTTTATATAATATTTATTAAAAGCATACCTCTTTATTATAACATTTATGTTTTATATAATCTTATACATGTTTATTTTGTTCAATATAAATATGTGTTATAATATAATATGTATATTATATATATATAATATAATGTATTACATTCTGCCATTTAGAGCATGCTTTGATAGAAAATGGAGAAGGTCCCATAAAATATGCAGAAACATCTCTACATTGATCCAGGTTCAGGATAAGTTGAGCATCTTTGAAAATAATATGCAAATATAAAGTACTTTCTGTTGGGGCATGCCATTTAGCTGGGACTTTAAACACCTTGAAAGCCTGAAGAAAGTCAAAGTCAGACATGATGAATGAGACTTATTTCAACTTTCTGGAAAAACAGAACACAGTAGCTGTACCAAAAGCATCTGCCCTTCTGGGTTAATCATACAGATGCTACCTTTTAGTCCCAATATAAGATTTTTAGGATTAATTCCTCTTTCTTCCAACCTCTCCCAGACATCTCCTCCTATTCTCAACTGGTACATAGGAGAAAGAAAATGTTAACCTATTCATTTCCCCAATTTTTACAGTTGATTTGGCTGCTATAGCACAAGAGTTAGCACGACATAGTAGAAAGGACACTGAAAGCTGGGCTGGCATCCCAGCACAAGCTTTTCCTAGGCAGGTAATTTTTTGCTAAGTCAAGGGACACCTGGGTGGTACAGGGGAGAGAGCCCTGACCCTAGAGTCAGGAGGACCTGAGTTTGAATCCAGCCTCAAATACTTACTAATTATGTGATTTTGGACAAATATTTTAACCCTCACTTATTCGCATCCAGGGTTATCTCCAGTCATCCTGATCTATATCTGGTCACTGGATCCAGATGGTTCCAGAGGAAAAGGTGAGGCTGGTGACTTAGCACAGCCCCCACCCCCCACTCAAATCCAATTCGTGGGCATGTCATGGCATCACCTCCCTGGCATCAAGGTCTCTCTTTGAGAATGAAAGACAAACATCAAGTCACTTTCAAAGTCTCAGTTTCCTCTCTAAAGTAGGGGTACACATAGTATCTATCACATAGTATAGTTGCAAGAAAAATGCTATTGAATATTCTATCTTTATGAACTAATGTTATGACAGGATACATAATTTAGGAGTCTTAAATAACAAAAATGAACAAGTCAATCATGATCTATTTTCTCTCCATTCTCCCTTCAACAATGATAATTTCATTCTGTAATTTTAATACCATTTTCTTTCAGCCTAGTTGCAGCTTTCAAAGATGGTGACTTCTGTGATATGTGATTGTGATGAAATATTATTGTGCTATAAGAAATGATGAATATGCTTGTTTCAGGAGAAAAAAATTGGTCAGATTTATATGAAATGAGCAGAACCAGGAGATCATTGTACACTATAATGGGAATATTGTATGATAGTCAACTGTGAATGACTTCACAATTCTCAACAATACAATTATATAAGACAATCCTAAGGGACTCATGATGAAAAATGATTTCCCCTTACACAGAAAGAACTGATGGTGTTTGATTACATACTGATGTTTACTATTTTTCACTTTCTTTACTTTTCTTTTTTCTTTTGCTGGGGGAATTTATTTTCTTCCAAAAAATATCAAAATGGAAATATGTTTTATATAATTGCATATGCATAACCTATATCAGATTGCTTAAGGTTTTGTTGAGTAGGATAGAAAGGGAAGGTAGGGAAAAATTGAATTTGGAATCCAAACTTAAAAGTTAAAAATTATTTTCATATATAATTGGGAAAATTATTATTTAAAAAACTAGGATTGTGACTTCCTTGTTGGGAATGATGTGACAAGATTTTATATATATATATATATATATATATATATATATATATTCTATCTTATGACTGTTACAAATGCTAGAAACAGAATTTTTAAAATAACTTGCACCCTGGCAATAATTAATCCAATAGTTTCAAATAAAGATAAAAATAGATAAAGAAAGGTTTAAATGACTTTCTTGAGGTCACCCAATTAACTAAGTGAGCATCAGTGCCTGGAATTCAGATTTTCTAGCTCTATGTCCAGTTTTCTGCATTACAAAATATTGATACTGAGTATTAAAATATTCAAATTATCACATTTATATAGAATTTAAACATTTATGGCTTACTTTCCCTAAAACAACATTATGAAGAAAGTATTCAAAATATTATGAACTCTATTATCTTCACTGATTATTAGTGACTTGACTAGGATAACACACAACTAGCTCAAATATCAGAGCTAAGAGGTGAACCCAGGTTTTCTGACCTCAAAAGTCCCAGGGCTTTTTCCACCTCAATTTACCTTACAATTGATTTTATCATGTAGAATTAGTATGCTTTGAGGGGGAAAGTTTCACTGCATTTTATAGATAGATGAGACTATTTTCTCTATATTTTATTCATCTTTGGTAGAACAGAATACTAACAAAATGCATTAATAGGTATTTATTTTTCATATTATTTTGTATTAACTAGAAACCTTTAATTGTTAAATCTGGAATAGGAAAAAACATTTTGGCAGATTGGGCATGTTTTCTTTCTTCATCTATTGCATTAAAAACATTTTCATTAACCTGATTTTCCTACTGAAGGCAGTAAAGATAAATTGACATTAGTAGTTTATTTTTTATATGAAACATTGAAATATATGTTTACTAAGTACTTCACAGCAACCAAATGAAGTAGATATTGAAATGTTTTTGCTATTGCTGTTATTGTTGATTTATTCCCATTTTATACACGAAGCAAACTGAGAGTTTAAGTGACCGGTCCAAAATCAAACATCTAGTAAGTAAAGAGAGTCACGATTTGAAACAAGGTTTTTTTTTCCCTGCTGTTCCTTGGTGGGTGTCACAGTTAAGCATTTTGCTTATCATACCAGCATGATTTAAACCATCATTCTTACTGTAGTAACATAGATAACAAAACAGAAGTCTGATCCAATTTATTTAAACTGTATACCTAAAACACCTAAAGTTAGAAAATCAAAAAAGAATCAAATTTTGTTGCTTTAATGAATTTCACAGCATCCAAAATTGTAATCAATACATTTCTATACATTTTTGAAAGAAGCATAGATACAGTGATGTTCTTTAAGAGGTTGGAGGTATAAGGAAAACTAGATTTTTTTGTGCTCCATATAAAATTACTTACAGTTTGACAATTATTTTGCTGACAAATTATTTTATCATTTTGTTTCAGGAAAAATGACTTACTCTAAATTGCATCCTGTAAAGACAACTTAATACAATTAATCATTTGTCTCCAATAATTATTTACCGAAAACTTGAATTTGCTAAAAAAAAATAAAGTATCACATAATTTTTACTAGTGTCAAATAAAATAATTGTGCAATTAGTTACTGGCTTAGCAAAAAGCTGAGTTTTCTCAAGATACTGAGAACCTATACCTAAATAGCATGGCATATCTAGAAGGAATCAATTCAACAATTCAATTTAAGGAACATGTATTAAATCCCTACTATATGCAAAGTATTGCTAGGTGATGAGGCTACAAGCATGAATAAAGGGTATAGGGAAAGGAAGTGTTCCATGGCCACAAAGAACTAACCTAAGTTACTTAAATGAGTAATTTTACAAAGTATCAATACAGGACTATTGTTTTTTTTTAATCTTGTAATTTCATTAACATAGGGAATTCTAAGTGGAAAAAAAAAACACCAGAACTCCTTCTATAAGTGTGAATGATCAGCCACTCTACAAGATCTAGGCTGGAAGGAAGTCTAGGGATCTTGAGAGAATTAATGGCAGACTTTGGATCAGAGTCAGTATGTCTCAATGGTAGGACTTGAACCCACACTTATCAAGCTGTAAAGACAGCTCTCAAGTTTGTCCTGCCTCTTATAAGCAATCTTGCAACTCAATTTCAAGAAGCTGATAGCACTACTAAATAATTGGGGAAATCCTCTCTAAGTCTTTTGCAAGTGTGGCATTTGAGCTGAATTTTCTTTTTATTTATTTATTATTGATTTGCTTTGAATATTATTTTTTTACATTTTGAGTTCTCAATTCTGGAAATGACTATTTAATTTTATATCTATGGATTTATATTCATGCATGTATACTTATTTTCCACCCCCTTTCCCACAAATGCAAAGTAGCTTATTTTAAACAGGCTTCATTTAAAGTTATGCTGCATCCAGCAGGGTTTATATTAATGGCCTAACTGATACCAGAATAACTCCAGAAAGGAATCACTCCACTGGAGTGAAATGCAGAAAACTTTATCCAGATGCCTAACAACAACAGATCCCAGTTGAGGTACAGAAATAATGAATGTCATCTCCAATTAAATCTACAGGAAGGATTTAGCAGCAAAGAATAGAATTACTCATTTGGATTTCCGCCAAAATACCAGGAATAATACTTTCAGCACTCTAACACCTTATTTCAGGCTTTAAAAATACCTAGAACTTCAGGAAAAAATTTTTATGTAAATCAGGGCTTAAACTGGGGAGTCCCATAAAACTTGACTGTTGCTCCCCCCTTAGTTCCATTGCAATTTTAATTCCTAACAAGGAGGGACAAGAAAAGGAGTAGCTAAGAGAGGGGGGGGAAAGGCAAAGAAGGAAAGATGCACAGACCTTGTCTGCATTCACTCAGAAGAGAGAGGAAAAATTAAAGTCATTAATTAGAACTGTACTTCAATTTGCAATATGGATTATACTTAAAAGAAACTAGAAACTCTGGAAGCTGGAAGTAAGGAGTATCTTATGTAAGGGAGATTGCCTATATAGGGGAATGGACCTGGGAAATAGAATCTGATCTACAGATCAGATGAATAAAATTGTTCTGTTTATTAAGGGAAAACAATATGGCAGGTACAAGCTACTTTCTCAGTTAAAACTATTTTAACTTAACAAGGGTTTTCTGAATTGCAAAGAGACTTTTCTTGGAATGAAGCTTGGATAAATGATGAAAGAAGTCACCCTTCCCTCTTATTATTTTTAGGATCAAAAACCAACCCTTCTACCCTCTAAAAGCAGATGGTGGCGAGAACATGAATACACAAAGTGACAAAAGGAATAAATTGGAGAGAAACAGTCATAATAACTATGATTAGAAGAATTGAGCACAGGCTGTAGGGAAACGCATGCTTGCCAACTGCAACCCTACTTTGACTTCCAGCTCCCCTCCCACCTTCCTCTCTCTAAAGTACAGGCTCCTTAAACACCGGCTTGGAATTCAAATGTGTTGATCCTTGCTGCTCACATGTAGGTTCATTATACTGACCCCTCCTGAGATCTATGTATGACTTCTGTTGGCCCCAAGTCCTGATAGGGAAGCCCATTTTAGAAACAATGGGGCTGCACCATGAACAGAATGTGCTTGTGTGAGTCATCTCAATTCTGATCCACATGTGGACTATTCTTCAATCTATCCCATTAGTCTATTTCCTGGTTTTAATAAGAAATCTCTGCATTTGCTTATCCTACTGATAGCAGCAACCCTGGGATTCAGGCCTTTTTGCTTCTTCGATTTAGTTTCTGTCAAGTCTCCCTTTGCCTCTGCCCATCTTCTCTAAATGCTGTGATGGTTGAGTAGAGTTTTAGAACTGAATAGGGATAAGTACTGTATTATATCTGACTGCAGCAGCTGCTAGCAATTTCCCAAACCCTGTTTTAATGCAAGGAGGAACAAAAACCATTCTTGCATCTGGTCCCACACAATTGATCAGGGATGCAATGTGATTAGGGTGGAATGTGATAGGCACACTGTCACTGATGCACCGCTTCAACAGAAAGGGTGGAGGAAAAGCAGTTCAGAATGTCAGGGAAGCCAGAATTCCTCCTTGGAAAATATGAGCCATTCTGGTTTAACTGGAATTGTATCCAACATGGCTTTGCAAGCAGGTGAGTGATAATGATGAAGAAGAGAAGGTTTGGATTTCTGCCAATCTCAGGGTGTTTAAAACAGAGAGATTTGAGTGCAAAGATGAGTTATAGAAATTTTTGCATATTTGTGGAGAATTAGACACTTTCGTTGCAAGTATTAAAAAGGAGGGAATGAAAGCACAAGCCATTTCCATACTATATGGTATCATCTACAGTCAATTCTATACTCTACCTCAGTTTTTCATCTGAAAATTGGGATTAATAGCAACTATTTCCCAGGGTTTTTCCTGCAGAGAAAATGAGCTATTTGTAAAATGCTTTGAAAACTTTAAAAGTGTCATATAAATGTTGCTGGAAGTGGTGATGGTGGTCATAGAAGACTGAGAAAAGGATGGTGAGGATGGAGATCATCTTATAGCTCTAGCTTTCTCTTAGTGTAGACAAAAAGATAATCTCTGATATACATTAATTGATGTCCTGGAGAATAGGAGTAGAGGGAATTTGTTATCTCCTTTAAATCTTTCTGAGATAGAATGAAGAAACGTATGTTTGCTAAATTAGTTGATATTGCAAGAGTAGGTTGCTTCCAATAAATTCCAAGAAAATACCAAAAGGTGTTATCCTCAACTCTGCCTATAATTGTGAAAAGGCAATTTATTCTGAAAGTGTTTGGAAATAATATCCTAAAAAAATGACCAAAAAAGCCTATGTTACTCTATGAAAGGATTCCTCTGCATGTCTGTCTCTTTGGTGCTTGTATCTGTATTCTATCTCCTAATACTCACAAGATCTATCTATCTGAAGAACTCTGGAATTGGTTGTGGGACATGGGAGACATTGGCATAGGAACATCCAGCATGATGTACCTGTATCAAAGAAGGCACTATTTTCTATAAGCAAAGCAGAATTTCAGTAGCTCAAAGGAAACAAGAGATGTCCAGATTTAGAAATATCTCCATACTCTAACTGTTCATATGGTCTCTTTGCATCTTACCTATAGTAGAGTCTTCCAGGTTCCTATGTGTCTGATCAGTCACAGTCAGAAACATTGTACCATGACCTCAACAAAGTGATGTCATTTTGGTCCTCTTCAAGAATGAAGGACAACAACCAACCCTCTACCAATTCTTCAGTGCTATTTCTATTATTTGTTTTTCATCATAGGAAGGCAAAGAGAGAAGTTATTTTGTTTGTTTTAAGATAAAGTACAAAGCTTGAATCTGGTAACGATTTGTACATATGGTGAAATATTTGATGAGAGAGGAGCCCAGATCTATGAGATTAGGTTATTTTGGGAATATGTGATGGAATTTTGTCTTGCCTTTATAGATTCCAGGAAATGAGAGTCTACAAGTTGCCTTTAAATGTCTTCCCTAAAACTAAACAGAAAGTGGCTTTTCTATTGTTCATTCTGTGACTGAGACTCTGGAAATACCCCCATTCTGAAGTCTGCTCTCCCATCTGTGATCTGAAGTTTCCTACTACCCCCCCTCCATCTGCTCAATTCTCTCTCAGCTCAGCACTGACTATAGAACCAAACAGCAGGGAGAGCCAATATGCTGGGCTAAAGCTTACTGTGCCTTACAATGAATGTGGCTTCCCTGCTGCAGAATCATCTGTGTTTGCTTATCTAACCCCATTAATCTCCAGGGAAAGAGGGAAAGGAGTATTTCAAGGGGTAAAAGAAAAAAAAATTAATTGATTGAGAACAGTCTAAAGTCATCATACTTTTCCCATGTGTGGGAACAGCTTGTCATGAGTGGAAATCACTCACATCATTACCCCCTACACATACATACACACACACACACACACACACACACACACACACACACACACACACACTTCACTATCCCTCCAAGATACACACCTAAAGACTCCAAACTTGAACCCAGACATTGAATAAATAGAGAAATGTTCATTGCTTGTCAGATAATTTGTTATTGTGTGTGGGATGATGAGAGGAGGTGAGAAGGAGGAAGATAAGGCAAGAGATAATCAAACAATATCAAAGGATCTTTACCATATCGTTGCTCAAAACAACAACTACAACAATAACCTTAATTTGAAACCATCCCAAATAGTTGAATGTGTTAATTGGAGACTCATTTTCCCATAGTCTCTTCCAATTATTTGATTTTTAAAGTTTTAAATTAATCTTTTGAACTTGCTATAGGAAAGAAAAATAAATACAGCATTATATAATATATTCCCAAATATTTCCCTACTTCAATTGTAGTACTTTTCCATTTCAGCATATTTTTAAAAAGAACCATTTTCCCAAGTGAGGATAAGTAGTTTGACAATCAGAGATAGCACAAAGTCTGAGGAGAACATACTTGATCCAAGACTGTCTTTCAAACAGGTAATGTGATGCTGTGAGAAAAGTCTTGGATCTGGGGACAGATGGCCCATATTTGAATGAGGGTCATGCTGTTTATTGTCTTCTGCTTTTCATTTTTATATCCCCAAGGCTAAGCATAGTGCCCTAAACTTAAGAAGTGCATAATAAATATGACTATTGAATGACTGTGTGACATTGGATAAAATCACTTATTGTCTTTGGGCCTCAGTTTCCTTCTCTATAAAATGAAAGTGTTCAACTACATGATGTATTTGGTTTTGTCAATCTTTTTTCCTGTCCCAAATCTACTAAATCTAGTCTTCATTCATCCAAACTCTCACAGACCTATGTAACATATAATTACCACCATCACCCGAAATTTTAACAAGTTACTCTTCAGTATATTTCTCCTTAGAATCCTGTGTCTATTCTATATACCCCTGGCTTCTTGCTTCCAATTGATCCTCCACAATTGTATTAAACAATTGCTTTGACCAAGTTATACTTCTCCTTTCATATCAACATATTATACTTAAGACTTAAAATGATTTGGGATTCCACATATTCTCTTGCTTTCTCTATCACTTATTTCTAGACCAATCAGTTTATTCTTTAAAGGCAAATGTGTTAAGTCCTTTCTTCCTTCTTTTCTTAATATTACACTTTGTAACATTTTCAACCCAGAAGACCTTTTTCAATTCTTTTTTAAGCTTCCCCAATTCATAAGTTCTGATTAATTGACCAGCACTTCATTTTTAAGGCATTCCTAATTGAACATATAACTCTCATGACTTTCTTCAGGTTCATCATATCAGCTACATTTATACTATAGTATAATCTATATGTTACAAGAAAATTTTGTTTATGCTACAGGATTTTTTAAATAAATTTTTTAAATAAAGAATCTTGGGGTTGGAAGAAACCATTTACTAGAGTTTCTTTTCCCTGTTTTTGGTACCTTGAATCCCTTTGACAGTCTGATCAAGTCTATAAATCTCTTCTCAAATGCATGAGATAAATGAATATGACTACAAAGGAACCAATTATATAAATAAAATTATCAAAATATTAAAAAAACAAGTTCAAAAATCTGAGGTTAAAGAGCCCTGAACTAGTGCACTGAACATCTCAGTATGAATGTACTCTACAATGCTTCTGACATTAATTATCCAACCTTTTCCTAGGGACCCTCAGTAATAGAGAAATGACTGTGTTCCAAGATAGCACAGTACACATTAGGACAGATTTAATTTTTAGAAAATGTTTCTTTATACCAAATCAAAATCTCCTCCTTAGCAACTTCTACCAACTCCCTCTAGTCTTGTCCTTGGTGCCCCAAAGAAAACAATAGCAGTTCTACATAGTATCATTTAAGAAACTTGAATACAGTCGGGTGAAGAAATATGATTAATGAATAATAGTGCAGAAGACTATAGTTTTGGACCAGCTTCTACTACTAACTGGCTTTATGATCTTAAACAAAAACCTTTCAGCTTAGTTCATGTGTGAAAATGAATGATACGGTTGAATGCTCTCAATGGTCTCTTGCAGCTCTGATAACATATAATTCTGATTCTCTTCTTCAGATTGAGCGTTTATCATTGTAACAACTGATCTTCATCCAACATAGCATCCCATCACCATCATAGCCATCTTCTTGTAAACTTTCTTCAGTGTATCAGTGTTCATCTAAAAATGTTCGATGCATACAAAAGTGTACACAATACTACAGATGTGGCCTTGCCTTGATAATTTATAGAGAGAATATTATTAGTCTTCTAATTCTGAGTATATTTCTTTTATCAATGAAATGTAACATGACATTAGGTTTTTTTGGTTTGTATCACTTTTGTTATCCATATCATAACATGATCAATAAGTAGTTGTCTTTTAGTCATTTAGTCCCCTTTGTCACCCCATTTGGGGTTTTCTTGGCAAAAATCCTGAAGTAATTTTCCTTTTCCTTCTTCAAGCCATTTTACAGATGAAGAAACTGAAGCAAATGTACTTAAGAGGCTTTCCTCATTTCCCCAGGAAATATCTAAGACTAGCTATGAACTCAGGATGATGTCTTCCTGACTTCTGGACCAGCATTCAATCAGGTGCTTTAATTTAATTGCCTTACTGACAACAACAACAATAAATTCTGGGCATATTACTTCTATCAAACTAAAATGGCATTAGGTTTTTGCTTTATATTGCTTTTATCTTTCACATCACACTGATAACTCAAAACTGATCTTTAGCCAATTAAAATCATCAAAATCAAAATAAAATTTGAACTAGAAACTAGCTATAATCTTCCTTGTCCAATATTTTGTATCTGATTATTTTGAAACCCAGAGTGAGAGTTTGTGTGTGTGTGTGTGTGTATATATATATATATATATATATATATATATATATATATATATATCTGTTAAATTTTAGAGAACTAATTTTATTATTTTTTTATTTTCTATTTGAAATATATTTTCATTGCTAAATAATTTACACTTGTATCAACATACTTACAGAAAAATTGATTCCTTAATATTGACAGTCTCACCATATTTGAAATCAGAAGTGGACAAGAAATTATATATAAATGAAAGTAAGTGTCACAAATAAAGATGCTGCTTTAAAATTGTGGCAAGATGAAAGATTATTCTCATGGGACATTTCACCATTTCTTGTTGAAGTACTCAAAATGGATGTTTATAGTATGATGATCATGCTGTTAATTGAAGCTTATAGACAAATGTTTGTTCTGGATCATATAGATCTATAATTTAACGAGAATCATATGAAGTTCTTGATAAGACCCTCCATATTTAATCAACATATGCTTTCATACTTGGCAATTTTAATTTCTATCTTCAGAGTTCCCAGTGTTCTGTATGAAAAATTAGAAATGGCACTAGAAACCAAACCAAAAGAAATACAAGAAAAGCAGCTGGACTGGAAAAACTACCAGAGGAGATCCATGCAAAATAAAATAGCTTTGATGCTCAAAAGAACTGAAAGGAAAGGAGGAGACTAAATACTTCAGGAAAATGTGTCATAAATTTTGTCATTACCCCAAAAAAGAACTGAAAAGAAATTGTCAATAAGCTAGTGAACAATATTCCTTTTTTCTATCTCTATAAAATCTTTTTTTTTTGAGAATAATTTATGGGCACATCAAAGGAGTCTTTGAGAAACTTATTTAAGAAAGAAAAATATAATTTTTATAAATGATGTGCCATGATATAGCATATCTTTAACAACTGATAAAAAGGCACATAGAATTCAGGACCTCACTGTGATAACTTATTTTTTAATTAAAAAGCAATTGACATAATACAACAAAAGTATTTTCTTAAAGATTCTTCTCTAATAAGGCATCTCCCTATGTACATTAAAATTATAGAAGATTTTGGAAAGTTAACTTGGATCTATGAGTCTTGATATCAAGCAAATTAGAAAGCAACAATTTGTACACAAAAAGGCTTTGGTTGCTCCTTTAGAGAGTACTTAACAAAGTGTCAGAATTAGAGAAAGATTCTTTGTGAATTGTGAAGTCCTCCAGATTCACCAGAAATACTCTTAAATGAGATCCTGAATCACAAAGCACTTTTGCCCAATGATCCTCTAGGGGGAAAAAAAAAAACTAAGTAAAAGAAATATACCTATTGTCCAAGCTAGGATATGTAGTTGGACTGATAGCCCTTAACTTTCCTTTACATATACATAGTTTAGATAGTCACTGTTGATAGAATTGGTCCAAGAACCTAAAAGAGAATGGATCAGATTTTCTTTGGAATACTGTACAGAAACTTTCATTTTAAACACCATGATTTTTTCCAGTGCTGTACCATGGTTGAGAATGATAGGATACGACAGTATACAAATATTCAGAATTTCATGTCATCCAAAGGAAATTGGATGAATTCAGGAGGGGCACAAATATTATCACAGGAAAACATTATCCAAATAACCAAGTTAAAACTAAATTACCAAGGATAAATTTATCTTTAAAATGGGGTAACTGGTAACAAGAATTTGAGTTAATAGAACAATAGTTCTCCGCTCAATTGATGTCGAAATAGTTTCAGGAGGGAAGCATTTATTAACTACTATGTGCCTACTTAGCTCTTTACTGAGTGTTTAATAGATATTATCTCATTTGAGCTCTCCAGAAAAGCACTCAGAAAGCTGGACAGAGCCTTTGTGAAAGATTTATGGGAAGATCTGGACAAGATGGGAGAAAGTTACAAAGTGAATATGAGTTATTATATACATTACTGTAGAAAGTCTCATTATTGATGAGAAAACAAAATTGTCAAGGTATCAAAGTTAGTTAATAAATATTTATTAAGGACCTACTAAGTCTTATATACTTCAAATGGTTGGGGATATATAACAAAAGGAAAAAATCATTCTCTGCTCTCAAGGACCTAATGGGGCTCACAATATAAAACAAATGCCTTGTTTAATTCACTCTAATTTATTCTGTGATAGTAGCCTTACAAGCTCTTTTTGATTCTGTATCTCAGTTTCTTTGAACTTTTTGCTGATCTCTGACTACAGGATCCAATATGTTAGATATCAAACCCGGGTTCATGCCAGTCATTAATTTGATAAAAATGTCAATTGGGCCTTCATCCAAATCATTGATAAAAGTTTTGTAAAGAACAAAATCAAGGCAAGAACCCTGGGAAGCTCCATTAAAGACTTCCCTTCATGTTGACTGATTCATTAATCACTATATTTTGGTCCATTTATTCAACTAGTCCAAAATCTAATTAGCTATGCTTGCTATCAACCTGACAGACATGGTTAAATGATTCATTGGAAGTCAGGTTTCTAATAGATATAGCTTTCTTCGACCACCAGACTAATAATTCTTTTAAAAATGGAAATGAAAGGTCATTTTTTCCCCTTGTTAAACCCATACACCATTTAGTTTCATTGTATCCTTATTTAAATGCTCAAAAATAATTCATATATAACAACACATTCTAGAATTATGGCCACAATTGATATGCCACTCACTGGCTTTTTTGTCACCTCATTGTTACTATTGTCCAGTCTATAGTACTTTTCCAGATTTTCATTATTTTCTGCTACCACATTACAATGTTGTGGGGGGAGGGGTTAGCACCTAACCCTATAAATTCTTAAGGAACAAGTATCTTCCTTATAATCTCCCAGAGTTTGTGGTAGTAACCCATTTCCATTGGTTAAGGGGCAAATTTGTTATACTAGAACTGGACTTTCTCAGAACTTATGAATTATGCTGAGGAAGTGAAAATATTTAATTAGATAAAGTCATAAAGTATAATAGATCTAAACAAAAGCATGCAAAAGAAGTTAAGAGGTACAAGGAACCCCAAAGCCCACATAGTTCAATTCTTCATTTTGCAGATGAGACAACTGAGGCTCAGAGAAGCTAAGGGACTTGCCCAAGGTCACCCAAGTTAACAACTGACAGGGATTTGAATTCATATCTTTTGGTTTTATGCTAGCATATATCCATAGCACTATACTTTCTCTCACACTATGACTTTTGACTGATGGTTACATTAAAGATTCCTTCAGTTCATTCATACCTCATTAAAAAGTAGCTTTCAGTGAGTTGACAAAGAATATACTTTGATAAGTAGATGCCTACTTTTCTTTGCTAAAAATGACTGAGTGGATTTCTTTATCTTTTTTTCTTTTATTTTCTTCCTTTTTTGTTAAAAAAAATACCATCCATGAGTTTTCTCTTTCTTCTTTCCCTGTTTCTTGAAGATATTTTAAAAATCAGTACCTAATTGCCTTTAGAATGTTGTTGCATATAGCATCAACCCCTTTTGTATGTTTTTGGTTAGGTCTGTTATCCTTTTTGACTTTTATCTAATTAAATTTTTTCACTTGCTCTATATAAATCATAGGTTCTGAAGTCCAGTTTAAGTATGTTGAATCAGTCCCACAACCAATGGAAATGGGTTACTACCACAAACTCTAGACAAACTTCCTTTTTGTATCAATCTGTTATCTCCTGGTATCAATTACAGATACTCCTGGGTTCATTTGGTTTACCCAAACTCTTTGAAGAATCATTTTCTTCTTACCTTTTCTCAATATTTTGTGAGAAATAACCATTATCATTTTCTGTCATTATTCTTGGTAATTTTTCTTAAAATGACCAATGACTATGTACTTCAAATTGTTCTAATTCTTGTTTCCTTTTTCCCTCTGTAAAGGAAATTAAGTATTCACTTAATGATACAATCATAGAACTCTTTTTTCTGTCCTTTTTTGGCAACTCTGTTTCATCAGTGAAAAATTTTTAAAATGCTACTGAATCCACGTCTTTACATTTGTTTCTTTTTCATTTTTTTTTTGGAATCCAAAGTTCTGAATCAGGCTTTAACAGATTCTATCAAGATAGAAAGATTTTTTTGCGGGAAAAAAACTCATGATGGGCTTTCTGTCTTTTGTGCAAAGGTTAGGCTAACTAAATTGGAGAAGCTCATTGGCAGATTGGCCAAAGAGATGAATTTTCTTGTCATGCTTCTCTTGAAGAACCTCTGTTAAATTATAAAAAGACTGCAAACTATGCCAGCAAAGGAAGTTCTCACCAAAAAAAGATATGACTGATTCTTTAAATAATGAGTCATATGAGTAGCTTTCTCTCATATTTTTAATTTCTTTCAAAGAGAGGTGCCAAGTTACTTTAAAAAAACTGGGCACAAATAAGAGTGGATGAATGAATGGATGAGGAATAAATATAAAACATTTATTAAATAATACGTGCAAGGTACTATGCCATTAACATTGAAAAAACTAGGCAAAAATCAGAGTGAATTAATTAAAAAGGCTTTAGTAAGCCCTTACTATAAACTAGATACTATGTTAAGTGCTTGAGATACAAGAAACCAGGGCAATCCTTTTCTCAAGGAACTCACATTCCAGTAAAGGAAGATAATGCACTTCGAGAATTAGGGAGCGTGTTTTAGACAAGAAAATGAGAGGGAATGGTAATTAGTGCCATAGGGCAAATATTGACATGACCTTTCTAGGAATGATAATGATGATTTGAGTGAGGCTTTAGAAATACTCATTAAACAAATTGGCCAGTATGTTTTCCTACTAACATTACCCTTAATTATTACTATCCATCTAAATTCTTATTCCAAACTACATATGACCTTCAATGTCTTTGCTATTTGAAAATATGCTCAGCACAGAGATTAACGTACATGCTTTCAATTTACCTGCAATGACTAGAATAGAGTGGATAGAGTGCTGGGTTTGGAGTAAGGAAGACTCATCTTCATGAGTTCAAGTCTTGCCTTCTTAGACACTTACTAACTGTATGACTCAGCTAACTCACTTAACCTTGTTTGCCTCAGTTCCCCTAAAATGAGCTGGAGAAGGAAATAACAAATTACACCAGTATCTTTGCTAAGATTATCATGAAGAGCCAGATATGACTGAATAACTCCATTTTAATTGCCTCTTTTGCAAACTTTGTACAAGTAACTTGATGATGTCAGTGAAGGGCTGCAAGTCATTCCAAATCTAAAGCTATGAAGCCATGGGAAAAAATCTGATGAAATAGAATAACCCAAGCACTGAGGGAGGAATGTATGTGTCTAGCAGGTTGAAGAAGCAGATTTGATTATAACATATGGTATATGCTGTAAGTTTTTTTTTTTGGGGGGGGGGATAAGGCTGGATAGATGAGATAAGGTCAGTTTGCCAAGAGGATACTGTCAAGAAAGGAAGTTTTTACTTCATTTCATGAGTATTTAAAGATTTCAGTAAGAAGGTGATTTGCTAAGTTCTTGAAGGAAAATTTGGAACTAAGAAATGGAGACAAGGACAAGAACTATAGCATGAGCATAAGGTGGTAAGTACTTGGATGACAATGGAAGCAAATGAAACTGTGAACCAGGGACAGCTAGGAAAGAAGATTCAGAAGAATTGCTACTGTGAACCTCAGAGAGACCAATTTCTGAACAGTGGTGGGGACAGATGGCTGATTTCCTGGACTCAAGCAGGGAATGGGAGTCGAGGCAGAGGGTTTATAATTGAGAACTTTGGCAACAAAAAAAGAAACAGGATGATAGCTGGAAGGGATAATAGCGTCAACATAAAGTTTTATTGGTTTCATTTTTATAAAAAGGAGAAGAATTGAATGTGTTTAGTAAACAAAAAGAAAAGGAAGTCATGGAAAGGGAAAGAACTGGGGATGACATTGGAGATGGGGAAAGAAGGGATAGAATAATCTGGGGAAATATTGCCAGTATAGCTTGCTAAGTGTTAGGTATCAGAGAAAAGATGAAGACGAAGATATTAGGTATGAAGAAACAAACCTCCCTTCCTCTAACACTAAAGAGAAGGAGACTAGGAGAGATGTAAGAGGACAAAGATGTGATAAAGTTATGTCTGAAATACACATAGTAGACCATGTCACATCATCTCAGTTTTCTCCATAATGTGCAAGGCAAAAAAAACCATAAATTGCACAAGAGGGTAGGAAATATAAAGTCTGTAGAGAAAGCAGTAGTTCTATGGGATTTGCTGGGGAGACATAAAAGGGAAGATGAAAACTGATGAGCAGTCATCATTTTAAAAAAATTACTTGTCTATTTTATAGATTTTAAGACTTGTTTAACTGAACCTAAACCTGAAAGTTAAGAGAAAATGGTAGTTTGAAATCACTAAAATTTCAGCTAGGGGTGGACTGAGGGTTGGAAGGGGGGCTGAAGGCAATAAATACATACCTCCTAAATATATTTGTTCAATTGCTAACTTAACAACAGCTTCATCCATCCCACTCAGTCTCACTATTTTTCTACAAGATGCTCTCAATACATTCTATCCAATATAAAGGCATCTGATTAGTCCTTCCTTCAATAGACATTTTGCACTTGCCCTTGGTGAATTTCATTTCATTGATTTTTCCCCATTTCTACCATTTATTCAAATCATACTATATGCTGATCCAGTCCTATTGCAGTCTCCACCCAATTTGTTCCATTTGTGAATTTGTTCAGCATTTTTCTCTATTCTAACTCTTAGCTATTAAAGAAAACATTGATTAGTATTGGATCTAGAAGAGACTTCTTGGGAAACCCATTCAATAATTCCTCCACCTTGATATTTAACCATAAATAATTACTAGAAATACTATGTGCAATGATTTTTTTTGCAGTTGTGCCATCCAAACTGTGGTTATATCTTTCAAATGTACATTTTTATAGTTTCCTTCTGATAATGTTGTTAGATTATACCCCAGCATCTGACTTTTTCTTTAAAATCTTTGATTATTGGAGGAGACAAAAAATTGTCTTGTTGACCTTTTTTTTGAGGAAGGTTCAAACTCATTTGATAAATGTCATTGCAGAGAGATTCAAAAATCATTTGTCATGCATTTCTACAAATGTATATACTCAAGATTTTAGTAGTCTAATTCATGGATAACTATCACAAAAGAAATATATTTGCTAGCAGGTAAAATTACTAGTCCATAGAATGAAAGTACTAAATTACCCTTCCATAAGGACATAGAATTTTACTTTTTGATTAAAATTGTAATATGGCTGGGTATTCGTTTTAGATTTTCCTTATATTTTTTTAACCTTTTGAATTCCTGTAGTTACATGTTAAAGTGATTTACAAAGCTGTTTCTCTGAAAATGAAGCATTGTCCTATCATCAATCAATTAAAAAGTAATACTTATGATACTTGTGATACTTGGCTACATGTCAGTGATACAAAGAAAGGTAAAAACAATCCTTGCTCTCAAAAAGCTTACATTCTTATGAGGGTTTTATTGTTGTTATTTGACCTTCATTCTCCAAGAGGACAATGACATCAGAGATGTGATGACTTGACATACAAGCGATTTGGATTTAAGTAAGAGAATGCTATTCCAAGTCACCATCCTTACTTTCTCACTTTCCTACTATTAAAATTGTATTCCTATATTATCCACGGTATAGAATATAGATTTATCAACTTTGTCAACTTTGAAATAGTTCTACCTAAAGTCACAAGCTAAAAATAATAATCCTAGGACTATCTTACGTGTTATATTTTGGCTCAATTTCCTAAAGACTCATGAGCAGAACTAGCAGAATATTGTATTCATTATCTGTGACATTGTGAGATGATCAACTATGATGGACTCAGTTCCTCTCAGCAGTTCTGTGATCAAAGATAACCATAAAAGATGATGTAAAGAAAAATTTCATCATATCCAGAGGAAAAAAAACACTAAAGAGTTTGAATGCAAAGAAAAGCATATGAGGTTTACTTTTTAAAACTTTTTTTCTTTCTCATGATTTTCTCCCTTTAGTTCTAATTCCTCTTTTCACAGCATGACTCTTATGGAAATATGTTAAAAAAAAAAAAAAAACATTGTACATGTACAGCCCATGGCAGATTACTCACTACCTTGGGGATTTTTCACCTTATTGGTTCCTCACTGAAAGCCATATATATATAGGGAGCTATTTTTATCCTGATTTAATAATTGAGGAAACAAGGTAAGAGAACTTAATTAAGATTATGCTCCTTCTACTTTGTATGTATCATAAATGTCAAAGGTCACAAGTTGCAAGTTCTAAGATTTGAACATAGGTCTCCCTGACTCCAGTTTCATGTTCCCTCTTTCACCCCCCCAAAAAAAATAAGAATGAAGAAAATCATTATTATGTAATGATTTTTAGAATAGTTTCTGGAAAAATAAAGTACAAGTATTATGAAAACCTCTTTATCCTTTTGCTGCTTTCAAACATCTAAAATAAGAGTAAAAATTAAATCAGCTTCTGATGTTCCATGATTTACTTTGTCTCTGTTAAGATTGTATCCAATAATATTGCCTTTTAACTTTAATTCTTCTTTAAACTTACTGACTTCAGAAGAAACAAAACTCTCACTCTTTGTAGATGACATGATGGCATACCTAGAGAATCCCAAGAAATCATTCAAAAAAAACTACTGGAAACAATTAGCAATTTTAGCAAAGTTGCAGTATATAAAATAAAACCTCATAAATCCTCAATTTTTCTATATATGACTAGCAAGATACAGCAAGAAGAGCTAGAAAGAGAAATCCCATGCAAAGTAAACTCAGACAATATAAAATACCTGGGAGGCTATTTGCCAAGGCAGACTCAGAAACTTTTTAAAAAACAATTATAAGAGGGGTGGCTAGGTGGCGCAGTGAATAGAGCACCGGCCTTGGAGTCAGGAGTACCTGGGTTCAAATCCGACCTCAGACACTTAATAATTACCTAGCCATATGGCCTTGGGGAAACCACTTAACCCCATTGCCTTGAAAAATCTAAAAAAGAAAAAAGAAAAAAAAAAGAAAACAATTATAAAACACTTCACACAAATTAAATCAGATTTAAATAACTGGGCAAACATCAACTGCTCATGGATAGGTAGAGCTAATATAATAAAAATGACAATTCTACCAAAACTCAACTACCTGTTTAGTGTCATACTAATCAAAATTCCATAAAATTACTTTCACAAGTTAGAAAAATCTGTAAGTAAATTCATATGGAGAAATAAAAAGTCAAGAATTTCCAGGTATTCAATGAAAAAAAGTACAAAAGAAGGGGGCTTAGCCCTACCGGATCTAAAATTATATTATAAATCATCAGTCATCAAAACTGTCTGGTATTGGCTAAGAAATAGTGGTGGACCAGTGGAATAGACTAGGTGCAATAGCAGGAAATGATTATAGTAATCTGCTTTTTGATAAACCCAAAGAGTCCAGCTATTGGGATAAAAACTCTCTCTTTGATAAAAACTTCCAGGAAAATTGGAAGTTAGTATGGAAGAAACTTAGATTAGACTAACACCTCATACCCTATATACCAAGGTAAGATCCAAATGGATACAGGATTTAGACATAAAAAAACAATACTATAAGCAAACTAGAAGATCAAGGACTAGTTTACCTGTCAGATCTACAGAAAGGGAAGCAGTTTATGACCAAGGAAGAGAAGGAGAACATCACTAAAAACAAACTAGATGATTTCAATTACATTAAATTAAAAAGCTTTTGCACAGACAAGACCACTGTAACCAAGATCAAAAGAAATGTAGTGAACTGAGAAACAATCTTTACAACTAATGTGTCTGACAAAGGACGCATTTCTAAAATATACAGAGAACTGAGTCATATTTTTAAAAAAAAGCCATTCCCCAATTGAAAAATAGTCAAAGGATATGCAAAGGTAATTTACAGATGAGATCAAAGCAACCTATATTCATATGAAAAATTGCTCTAAATCATTACTTATTAGAGAAATGCACATTAAAGCTTATCTGAGGTACCACTTCACACCTATCAGACTGGCCAATATGACCAGGAAAGGCTAATGATCATTGTTGGAAGGGTTGTGGGAAATCTGTGACACTATTCCATTGTTGGCGGAGTTGTGAACTCATCCAAGCTTTCTGGAGAGAAATTTGGAACTATGCCCAAAGGGCAACAAAAATGTGCATACCCTTTGATCCAGCAATACCACTATTGGGTCTATACCCTGAAGAGATGAGGAAAAAGTGTAACAACATCATTTGTACAAAAATATTCATAGCAGCCCTGTTTGTGTGGCAAAGAATTAGAAATCAAGTAAATGTCCTTCAATTTGGGAATGTCTTAGCAAACTCTGGTATATGTATGTCATGGAACACTATTGTTCTATTAGAAACCAGGAGGGATGGGAATTCAGGGAAGCCTGGAGGGATTTGCATGAACTGATGCTAAGTGAGATGAGCAGAACCAGAAACACACTGTACACCCTAACAGCAACATGGGGTAGGGAGATGATCAACCTTGCTGGACTTGCTCGTTCCATCAGTGCAACAATCAGAGACAATTTGGGGCTCTCTGCAATGGAGAATACCATTTGTATCCAGAGAAGCAACTGTGGAGTTTGAACAAAGACCAATGACTATTACCTTAAATTTAGGAAAAAAACCCTGATATCTTATTGTCTGATCTTCCTATCTCTTATAATTTATGTTTCTTCCTTAAGGATATGATTTCTCTCTCATCACACTCAATTTGGATCACTGTATACCATGGAAATGATGTAAAGACTAAGAAATTGCCTTGTGGGCAGGGTGGGGGGGGAAGGGAAGTAAGACTGGGGAAAAATTGTAAAACTCAAAATAAATAAAATCTTTAATTAAAAAAATAAAGAATGAAGGTTCACACTAACCACTTTCTGTTAGTGGAGAATAGGACCCAGTGGCAATTTTGCAGTGTTACTTTTTAAAAACAAGTGTTTAAAAAGACTGGAAGAATGATGCTTTGAAACTTCACTATAAAAAATCAACTTTTATTTAAAAAAATAAACTTACAAACTTCCAATGATTTTTTTCCTACAATTGCTATTACATGATCATATCTCTTTCACTAAGAATATGTTGAAAACTGGACAAACAAAATACTCAGTGCTTACACCTAATTTTAATATAATAGCTTCAATCTTTTTCCTTATTATTTTTAATTTGTAAATCATAGCTACTAATAAAAACCAAAATGATTTCAAATTCCCTAACTTTTTTTCCCTTACCCTATCCACTATTGTAAAAGGTGATAATAACCAGTCAATTTATTAACAAAAACTAGGTTAGTAAGAATGAAAAAGATATTTTGGAGAATAATATTATGAGTCAAGTTGTCAGGGCCAGAAGACCTACTCAATCTTACAGGAGACAATAGATATCACTTCAGCTTCAGACTGGCTTAAGTCCTCTTAAGTATTATAATATTGCTACTACTTATTCAGGAGCTCTGACCCACTGCCTGGAGGTGTGAAATCAACTACTCAAGAGGCCAATGATTTATTGGAAATCCTAGAGCAATATACCATTATGGCAAAGCAGAAAGTAAGTCTTCTTTTCAAAGCAATAGCCTATCTCTTGACCTTTACCATGACAGGTATTAAATAATTATCTATAAATTTTAATATTATTGATGTCTTTGACAAAGTTTAAGCTTCAATTTCCTTATATGTAAAATGGAAAAAATAATAATAGTACTTACTTCCCAGAATTGTTGTGAGAATGAAGATATATGTGAAAGTGTGTATGTGTGTATAGTTTTACAAATCTTAAAGTGATTTATAAATGTGTACTATTATTATTATTATTAATTTAATACTAAGCTATGCCTTAATATATTAACCATAACTATTAGTTTTTGAGTAAAATGCCTACATATTTTGGACATGGGGACATATTATGATTGTATTGCTATGAGAAATTCCCATTGTGAAAAATCCTTGCTCCAACAGTTCAGAGCAGGAAAGGTGATTCTATTTTGGGGACATTGAATTCAGTTACACTCTGTTGGAAATCTGATTTGAACCCAGATTTTCCTAAATCTGAGACCAGCTCTTATCAATATCTCCCTGCCACTTTGTGTTATATATGGTAGGTACTTCATAAACAATTGCCAAATTGAATATTATTGAAATATCTCTTTGTAACTCATCGTATACTCTTTGATCTTGAATATTATATCATCAAAACAGACTATATCAGAAATTTTCAACTCTTATTTTTTGTTTCTCATGTCTATGAAAATCTTGATGAAAATATATAAAAGAAGCTACCCTTACAAACAGGAAGATCTGAGTTCAAGTCATAGGACTAATACGTGTTGATTTCTGACTTTCAGCAGGTTTTTGAACTTTTTAATATTCTAGGCTTTTTGCCAAGATTTTCAATTGAAGAAGTCAACATGAGTTGGTAGAGGGAATTTTGTTATTAGGGACTTTTCCTAGACCCATGAAATGAAAGGTCTGGTCCTTAATCTTATCCCAAACAAAATGGAAAAAACAATCCCTACAATATTTAAGAAACATTTATTAAATATCTGCTACATGTAAACAAGTTTAACCACAGATAAACATCAGACAGTCCTACAATTCAAAGAACTTACATTCATTTGGTATAATTTATATTGATCTAAAGATTCTTCTTTATGGACATTATTGTCTTAATTGCATCAAAAGTGGCAATCCCCATAGTGAAATTCATTGAATTCCAAAAGAGATTGTTCTAATTATCCACACTGGAAAATTAAGGGTAATGAAATCATGGTTTGTTCAAACTATGATATACTGTTGTATTATTAATTCATTAATATTCATATCTTAGATAAGCATGGCCAATGACCAATAGACAAGGACTAGAATTAAGAAAGCAGAAAAGAACAGACTAGATCACATTAAGGAATTGTGTAGTGTTTTTCATTACCTTAAATTACTTCTGCCATAAAAATCAGTATTCTTAGTATCAATATTCTCTTGATGATTAAACACTATGCTCTTAGATTAATAAAATCTTTAAGTAAGCAAAAAGAAAGCAGAAAGACATGTTGTGACATTAGCAATGTTCTATTATACACAATGATTTGTATAAAAGAAAAAAAAGACTTTATATTGATTTAAAAATATCCCTACACACGTATGATTAAAAAAAAAGAGGTCCAGTCTTATAATAAGGAAAAACATGAGATGGATTATTGTAAAAGCAAAGAAAAAAATAGTTAGCATGTTGAATTATCTACTATGGCAAATTCATGGAAAGATTTTTATAAGAATCACAATATATATCAGGCCATAAAATAATTGTAATTTGTATTAGTGAAGGGATTATTCTCAACCATGAAACCACAAGCCTGCCATAGCATTAATCTTTGGGGGGGGGGAGAGTATACCCTAGATCAGATAAATCTTACAATAATACTAAAAGATTCTACATAGAAAACAGGATCTCTGACACCCAAGAAAGAACTGGAAAACAAAGTTAAGAAAGAATGTTGACAAAGTGAAGGTATAAAGAAGGAAACAAGAAATATAGACAAACTGTGATCTTCAGCTATGGAACAAGAATCCACATCCTTAAAATTTTGGATTGGCAAGTAAAGTTACTCTTTTATATTTACAAGATGCAATTGTATCTAAGTTATTGGGCCTGATAATAAGGAACTCACAAAACTGTTTAATGTGACAAAAATTTTCAATTCATAGAAATTTAGTTCAATAAATATCAAAGACTTTTTAATAATTACTTCAATGGAAATCTTTGTAAAATGTTCTTTCTTGATTTGGAGGTAGATGAAAAGAAAGAAAGAGAAAAAGAGAAAAAGAGAAAGTGAGGAGGGAGAGAAGCAAGAAGCAAGGTATGTAGATGTTAGGGATTTTTTCATAACAGAGACTATCCAAGCAATACACTATTTGAACAAAACCCATTACAATTATATTTTGGAAAAGAGTGAAGAAAAAAATACCTAGTAGATGGATTAAGAAATTTAACATATGTTACTTTAGACTTTGTATTTTAATGACTGAAAGGAAAAAGATGGTACTTAAATTAAAATTTTGATAAAAATATTGACCATTATTTTTGTCCTAATTTTTTCTTTTAATATTGTCTTTACATTGTTGGAGTCAATGATGACTTTGCCATGATTATTTTATAATATTTTTCAGTAAGATTACATGTATATTTTTGTTATTGCAAATAATCTTGGTATTAACATATATGTGTGTGTGTGCATGTATACATTACTTTTCTTGTTACATCTCATTGAAATTCTAAAAAAAAGGTGTAGAATCATCAGCACAAAGATTAATAAATAATTTACTACTTTTTCTTGCTTAAGTATTCGTTTTCTAAAAAAGATAGATTTATTCACAGTTCCACGAGCAGAGAATTACAATTTCTGCTGTTGCTGAATTATTTTATTATCTTCTCACAATTCCTCCAAATTTTGCCAATTTATGCCAGTTCCATAGTTTAATTTACTTTCATTGAATATTAGTTATTTTGAGCAATTTTTCAGATGGCTTGCACATCTTCTTTTGAGATAACTTAGCTCAACTATTGGCTGTTTTTCTATTTCAGAATACTTCTTAATTTTATATATTTGTCAAATTCTTTTGGATTTTAGATGTGAGACTTTTATTTGAGATGTTTAATGCAAAGATTCATAGTTTCCTTCACATCCTAGCAATATTGATTTTGCTTGTGCAGGCACATTTAAAATTATTTTAATTGAAAATTATCTTTTTTTTCCTCTTGTATCTAGTTACATGTTTTCTGAAATATAAAACTTCCATTCTCATTTTTAAATATGACTATGACATACATGTATATCTTTTGCAGATTTTAAATTCATTACTGAATAGGGAATAAGTTGTTGATCTACTATATTCAATCAAATTACTTCCTAATTTACAAATCAAATTACTTCCTAATTTACAAAGCAATTTTTGTCAGACATTTGTCCTTCCATTGTTGTTTATATTATTCTCTATTGGGGTAGCTAGGTGGCACAGTGGATAGAACACCAGCCTGGAGTCGGGAGTACCTGAGTTCAAATTTGGCCTCAGACACTTAATAATTACATAGCTGTGTGACCTTGGACAAGCCACTTAACCCCATTTGCCTCGCTAAAATTAAAAATGAATAAGTAAATATATTCTCTATTTTTTGAATTTTTATTTGCTTTATATATTTTGTTCTAGGTCTTGCTATGATTCAGAAGAATTATTGTTGGGTTTAATATAGGAAGTCTTGAAGAGAAAACACCCTGTAGTGGTGATTGGTCTTGATTGGGCCACTGAGAAATACAGATATATAGTTAACAGTATCAGAGAAAATATTTTTATCCTAGATTTTCTCAAAATCAGCTTTTGCCATCAATTTACTCTATCATGTTGCCTCATGAAAACATGTCATCTGTACAAGTAGGTGATTTTTGCCTCTTCTTTGGCTAATTTCCCTAATTTTCTCTTCATGTCTCCTTATAACTAGGATTTCTAGTAAACTATCAAAAAATAATAAAGATAATTTATATACATCCCAGTTTCAATCTCTATTTTCATTAGAAATCTTTGAACATTGCTCTATTACAAATAACATGTCTTATTTATATATAAATATATGATAGTAATAAAGTCTTTTTAACTTTTTATTGTCATTAATATAAATGAGTATTGTAATTTAACAAAAGGTTTTTATATCTTCTAAATAATAATAATTTAAAAATATTTATTAATATTATTATTTCAGTAGTATTATTCCTAATATTGAACCATCCTTGGATTTATGTCATAAAGCCAAATTGGACATAGTAAATAATTTTGATATGTTGCTGAAGTTTCTTTACTAATATCTTATTTAATATTTTTACAGCAATATTAATTAATGATACTTAGCTTTAGTTCATTTAATTTTCATTCTCTTTCCCTTCTTTGGTAATCAGAACTATATTATGCCATAGAATAGATTTTATAGGGACACTTCTATTTTTTGGGGGGGAGGGAAATGTATAATCTCTGAGTTAATTGATCTTTAGATATTTGACAGAATTTTCTTGTTGGTCTTTCAAGAAAAAATAAAGGATTCTGTGATAGTTGCTCATTTATGCCTCACTCAATTCTTTTTCTGTAATTTAGGTTCTCTATTTTCTCAGTTTCTAATTTGAATTGTAATCTTTTTGCATTTATTCATCTATTTTTAAACATTTATTTTTGTCATCCTATAATCAACTATAGCCTTTTCTAACAATTTGGTTTTTTTCTTCATATAATCTCCATTTATTATGAATTCTTCTCTTTCCTTTTTAAAATTTTAATGCCCATTCTCCTTTTTCCTGACTTATTAATTTGACTTGTCTTTTGTTATATAACAATTTTTATTAGATAAATTTTATTAGCCTTTATAATTTACATTTTGTTTATCTCTTCATTGATTTCCAAAATTCTTCCTTTTGTGCTTGTTTTAGGATTATTAATTTGTCAACTCTGTGGCTTCCATAATTCCGAGTTCAATTTATTAGTCTTATCTGTTTCACTATTATTAATATAAAGTGATATACATTTTCTCTAAGGATTATTTTATTATATCCCAAATTTTGAATATGTTATTTCATTATTCTTCACTGTTATTTATTATTAATTTATTATTTATTTTTTGGGTCACCCAATAGTTAGGATATCATTATTTTGTCTCTTGATAGACTACATTTCTGTTCATATTTATCTTATTATTTAATTATATTACATTATAATCAACAAAAGATTGCTTATGAGATTGTATATGTATATATGTTTGTATGTATATATTCTTTATAAACTCTTTATAAACTCATATAACATAGTAGATAGAATATCAGATTTGAAGTCAGGGGAAATCTAAGGGTATATCCTGAGTTTTCTCTTCCTTTCTTCCATGTACCATTTAGTACTCATTCACTGTATTGGAACCTGTTTTGCAAATTATGGGGGGGATCAAGTTCTCTGAAGAAACAAAATTGTCAGCCACTGCATGGCAAAAATAAAGGGAATTTTCTCCAAAGAATTATATACATAGGGATAGCAACTATTGTAGGAGAAGAGATACCAACTGAGAATTTCATATGTAGTCACTCCCAGTGTTCCCTACTCCACGAGAACACATTATTACCAAGTGGCAAATGTACTGATTAATTTTTTCTGAACACTGACTGACTAATCTTCAGAAAGTAGAATCTAATTGTTTTTCCCTAGGATCATACTTAGTACTTTTCCAATGCTAGTAGATCATTTCAGAACTGGCACTTTGTTATATGTTTCAAGATCACAGGGTGCCCATCAAGCATTGATGAAACTTCTGAACAATAATTATTTATCACTTATACCTATTACTACCACCACCCTCATTGTTCACATATATGACTTTAAAAAATTTTTAATCCTGAGTTTGATGTCATTCTAAATTTTTTTGGTTTCAAGAAGTCTGGATTTAAGCTCAGTACCCAAAATCTTATTCTATGATCATATTAGCTCCTTGTAAATATTTGGAAAAAAAAGTTCTTGTATAATGTAATTTTTAAAAATCTATGTATTTCAGGTCATATAGCTTTCTTAATGTAAATACTGAATTTCTTTGAGTTGTTCCTTTATGTTTAATGAAAATCAAGCTTTGTTGTTTTTCCTTTAATAATTTCTTTAGGGTGTTGTTTTGTGAGCATTTTTTTAAACACAAAAGGAATAAACTAAACAGTGATTCAATTTAAAAAGTAGTCTTCTAGAGAGAAAATGTTGTTAAATAGCTTTCCTATAGCAGAGAGGGCACAAGGTAATTTTCTGATTATTGATCCCTTCCATAAAGGATTTCTTCATGATGATTTCCCCTTTCCCCACAATGAAAATTGCATCAAGCTTTTTTTTTCTTTCCTTTAAAAAGCTCCCTTGAGTTTATTCATCTTCTTTCCCTTCTACTTCCCACATCAATCTATTCTAGTAGGGTCTGGAAAGCTGACTAAGTAATAATCATTCTTGTACATTGGAAGCTTCTCCTGGGGAAGATTAGATTGCAATGTAAGCTTTGCATCACAATCTGTAGGCAAGGCTCATAACAGCTAGCACCTCAAAGTAGGTTATTCGATTGTGCTGTTACAAAGGGGTATATTACTTATTCCTTTGAAATAAAGTTTTAAATTCACCTTTTTTTGAAAGACTGCAGTATAGCAGAAACAATCTGTGATCAGAAAACTTGGGTTCAAATCTTGCCTTTCAGGAGCAGTGGGACCCTGTACAACTTGTCTGATCTCTTTGGGATTTAGCTTAATCATTGAGAAAATGGGGGTTATTGGTATTTACACTATTTCAAAGAGAAAGGTGAATGACTTTTAAAAGAGAATAAAATAGAAAAGTTTGGGAATGTTGATATTTACACTAAGTCAAAGAATAAAGACAGTGATTTTTAAAATAGGATAGAAAAGTTTTTTGTTAAATGTTTACTTTATATGAAGCCCTATGCTAAGTGTTCGGAATACAAAAAGAAAACTGAGATAACTTTTTATACAAAGGAGCTCACATTCAAATTGGAAGAGATGATATACAGAATGGTTCCATTCATGACAGATAGAAAAGCCTTGTATTACTTAGGCAGGGAAAGTAGCAATGCAGATAGCAAGACCCAAAGGTCTATAGTGAGTAAAGAAGTAAATAAATCCATGAATTAAAGTAGAGTGATGTTCTGGATTAATTCCAGATAGTGATGTTTGTGGAGTTCATCATCCAAATGACAGTCAGTGTTCTCCAATTGCTGGGAACTAGGCAGTGATATAATGAGGTTTGGTTGAGTAAGTATTTTAAATTTATAATACATACATTATGTCTACATACTCTATTTATCATTATATATATATATATATATATATATATATATCCATGTATATATGAACTATAAATTCTAGCCAATTTGTACAAATACATCATTATAACCTAGCTTTGTATCACTTTTCTATTCTTCGTGGCATAAAACACACACACATATGTGTGTGTGTGTGTATACATATACACACATATGTCTGTATTTGTATGTATATCTATTTGAGGAATCAAAGATTTACATTATATAGACTCCATAGTAAATATAACAACTGGATTGGGTCAACCCCCCAAAAAGAGGAGGCATTTTTCTTATTGATTTTAATGTGTAGTCATGATATTTGAGAGAAAACATAAAACTAAATTTCATTAGCTATGATTTGAGTTTTAGTTGAATCTCTACTATATTCTAGCTGGATGGGATTTAAAATAAGTCAGAACTTCTCTGAACTTCAATTCTCTTAATATGGGGGTTAATGTAAAATTGGACTAATAATATATTCATTGCCTACTTCAAAGGATTATTGTGAAAAATCTTAAATCATCTTATGAATGTGATTTTCTTTTTTAGTCATCATGATCCAAGATAATTTTTTAAAATTTTCTGTATATTATATGGGGCAGCAAAAAGGGAGAAGGGAGGAGTATAATATGCATGTATGTATTTGTATTATAATAAGGTAACCAAGACAAGTCTGTTTTTGTCTCTGTGGAAGTTGAATATAGATGCTTCTTCTTTTAGAAAGTAAGTGCCTTGAGGGTGGGAAGTGTTTTGTTTTTGTCTTGATCTATTCTGGTGCAGTATACAGTGATTGTAATCACTTAGTGAATGCCTGTTGATTAAATGAATTAAGCTAAGAATGGTCTTAGTTCTAAATTAGATAGTCAAAGAAGATGATAAAATTATAGGAGAGACTAGTACATGTGTTCAGTCAAGATTGCTCAGAAGAAAAATTGGGATTCTCTACTCAGAATAGCCCTGGAAGAAGGAAAATTTATAGGGAGAAAATAAGATCAGTGATTTTTTTCAGTCTGGATGAATGCCAATAGAATGTTGTTGCTGTTGGTTTTTTATAAGTCATGTATTTTTACGGAAGACAGGTAACAATCAATTTTCTTTATTTTTTTTAATTTTTTCAAGGCTAAGTGGGTTGGTTAAGTGACTTGTCTAAGGTCACACAATTAAGTAATTATTAAGGGCAGATTTGAACTCAGATGCTCTTGATTCCTGGGCCAGTATTCTATCCTCTGCACCCCTTTTTATTACAATCTTAAACAAAATAATAAATGGTTTATAATAGATTGGGTAGTGAACTTTAACTCAATGATTTTTTTGCAGCATTGAATTGAAGACTTTCTATAGATTTTTCCCAGGTATAGTTTCAATAGAGTGAATCCAAAGATGCAGAAATTCAGAAAAGTTTAAAATGGAAGTGAAAGAGGTGACACACCTGAGCTTTGGGTGGAAGAAATATGATACTGGAAAGAAAAGTGAACTCAGACCTCCTAGATTTACCTCAGTGATGTTCTGAGCCTGCTAAATATCTTGTCAATCACATTTAGCTGATGTCATTGACTTTGAAAGGTAGGCAGAGACCCTAGGCATTTCCTTAACTGAGTTCAAGTGAGTAACAACTATGGACATGGAGACATTGGGCCAGGGAGATTCTTACCTTGTTAACTTTCAGAGAAAACTCAGAGCTCATGGGAGGCAGTACAGTACCTGAGGCCAAACAGATTAAATAGTTATAGAGAGTGATATGAAATAGTTATAGAGAGTGATAGAGAAGTTCGGGAAGGACCTTATTAGGAGATTCAGTCCAACCTTAGATCCACTATAATAATTCCTTCCCTCTACAACATCCTTGTCAAAAGGTCAACAAACTTGCCAATTCTCATGCCACAAAACTTACTCACAAACAATCCATCCCAATACTTGGAGAGAGCTAAATAATTTCATTGATTGGGGATCTCTGAGGTGAAGAAACACCTTCCCCTTACAGTCTGAGAGAGCTACTTAGAACAGGTTCACACAGCTAAAATATCACTTTCAAGATGGATTTGAAGCTAGATCTTCAAGGCTTCTATCCATATATATATATATATATATATATATATATATATATATATATATATATGTATATATATATATACATACATACATACACACACACACACATAGAGAGAGAGATATAGATACACACACACACACACACACACACACACACACACACACACGCACATCTTTTAATAATTAAAGCTAGGTGGTATAATGCATAGTATGCCGAATTTGAAGACATAAAGACCTGAGTTCCAATACCACTTTATAGGTGGTAGTAGAATATTTACTAGTTGTGTAATCCTGGCTAAATCACTTAACTTTTCTTTGGTTTCAGTTTTCCCCATATGGGAAAAGTAATAGCCCCTAACTTGAAATATTGTTGTGAGAACATGACTTATATGGAAATATGGTAAATGTGATTGTTCATGTTAACCTATATTAGATTACTTGCTATCAAGGGGAGGGAAAAGAAAGGAAGATGGGATTAAAATATGGAACTCAAACTCTTACCAAAAAATGAGTGTTGAAAGCTATGGAATTAGACAAGTAATTAGATAAAATAAAATTAAAATTAAAAAAAAGAAAGGTTATTGTGAAGATCAAAAGAGATAATCCACAAGAGAACTTTACAAACTTTAAAATCCTATATAATTATTGCTTATTATTATTATGTAATGTCAAATTATCACATATTACATTATTAAATACATAACTATATTGTACAATATAAGTATTATAAAGTAAAAGTTACACTGGTAGGTCTTACTTAAAAAAATTCTGTCTTCATACTTGCTTGTCCTTTGCTTCAAAGTTTCAGCAAAAAAAGTAGTATCAGAATAGACCTATATTAAGACTGCCTGAGACCATAAGTACCTATCATTCTTTGAAAAGTATCCATTAGTCTGAGCATGCTGAATATTAGCAAATTAATACTAAGGTTTTACAATGTTTTAAGTGGAATAGGAATAAAAATAGAATGTACTCAGCATCTTATAAAGAACTAAAGCCATTCTACCCTTGTTATTGGACCAATCTAAGAGCATAACCTTGAAATTTGAAAGTCAGATTCTAAAATCATATTCTATATTAAGTCTAAACTTTTCTATATATATATATATATATGCAGCCATTTGTCTCCCACAGAATTAGTAAGGGGAGATATTTGAGAAATGAGCTATATTTTACTGATAATGTAGTTAGACATTTTCTCTGGACATAACCATTGAAATAATATATCAAAATTTGTTCCATAGCAATTTTAGTTCAAATTTTGCAAAATGTAGTGGAAACGTTTTAAATTATGATTACCAAGTGTTAACCTACCATCTCATACTAGTCAAAACTGAAAGAAAACACATCATCTTTGAGAAGAATCATAAAGTTTCAAAATCAGAGGACATGTTAGGAATCATCTAGAGTAAAACTATATCTAGCCAGGACTCTTCTTTACAACATCACTTGTTCAATCAACCTGCATTGTGACAAAAGCACAAATCAAGTGGTTTTACCTCAAGGAACTTGTGTTCTATCAGGGGAGTTCTATCAGGTATATATAATGTATGTCTTTACATGTATACACATGTAAACATGTTTTGTGTATGTGTACACAAAATATATTAAAATGTATAATATATGTGAAGCCAGGCTTTTTTAAAAATAACTATATGAATTATAAAAATATAAATTTACACTATGTAAAAATAAAAATAGGTATATGGGTAAAAAAGTTAGACTTTATATATTTAAAATCTGTCTCCCAATAACCTCTAATCATTGCTCTTAATTCTGCTTTCTGATAACAACTGAAATGGAGTTCTGAAAATTCTTCAGAAACTTAAAGCCACTCCCCTTCCCCCTCCTTTAAATTTCATCTTCTTGGAGTAAATACCCCTTCTAAAGCTACTTTCCACCTGTGATATGCATTTTATATGTGCTTATTTATAAACTTGTAGTTTCCCCTTTAGAATACAAGCTTTTTTGAAGATAGATATTATTTTTAACCTTTCTTTGTAACCCTAGAGCTTAATACAATGCCTTACACATATTGAGTATTTTATAAGTGTGTATTGATTGATTGGCTATATGGTCTTTGAGTTCTCTTTGAACCCTTAGATTCTGTGTCCATTTTCCCAAAAAGAATAGAATGTTCTACCAACCATGAATTAGATGGTTAATGTACATGATTAAATTCATGAAAGGTCATTTGCATTGGTCCTTAAATGGGAATTATTTTGTTATCTTTTTTATCAATGCTGGTTAACAGTACAAGAGTGGAACAGGACTGAATGAAATACAGTTTATTGTTCTTTGAATTTCTATTGGTATTTTTCTGGTAACTATTGTCAAATTGCTTAAGTATAATCATTTTTGGTGATAGTCTATATAAGTCTTTTTATCACTGCTTCTCAATATTTAGTGATCCTTAGACTACTGATATCTGAGTTCACACTTCCATTTAAATGACAAGAGTTACTAATAGCAATGGTTAAAGAAATACATTTAAAATATTTGTTTAGGGACCCAGAATTTTCAATTTTACCATTAGCTTGGGCAAGTGAATATACTAAAATTAAAAGAAATTAGCAGAAAATACTCAAATGACCTTGAATTTAAGAAAAAAAAATATGTGTCGTGTAATACAAGACAGGGAAGGAATTCAGAAACATTTCTCTGATGTGATTACATACATTTTATGAAATTATAACTCTCAAGATATCCAACCTACAGATTGATTTTCATGTTTAGAAGAGTCGTCATAAAATAGTCAATCTTCTAATTTAGATACAATAAAAATGGTATTGGGAAATGGAGATGATTTTCCATAAATTAAATGTCATCAAAACATAAATGTAGGTAAACTAAGCACTCTAACACACATAAAAATTTTGAGATAAGACCTTTGAAAGTATAATTATTCATTTTTAAAAAAGACAACCATAATATACTTCATTCAGTCTATATGAAATACATTTTAAAGGCTACTCATTTTAGCCAGTTCTGTCTATAACTATAGTTCAGGATAAAGGACCCAGTTTAATTTCTCTCTGGTATCCTCCTATTATACTATTTAAAAAAAAAGATATTTAAAACCCATATATATGTGTATATGTCTAAGTAGTTTCTTTTTTTATATGCCCCAGATTTTCCCCCTGAATCATTCCTACTCCCAGACAACCATCCCTAATTAACAAAAAAACTTACAAAGGAAGAAATTTTAAAAATTTATTTTAATCAGCAATCAACATATTGAAAGTCTGCTGTCATGAGTGACATGTTCTGAAGTCATAAACCTTCTCCTCTGCAAAGGAGCAAGCTACCAGCTACTGACATAGCTTTTCCTAATGCTAGCAATGTCAATAAGATAAGAGAACAAATAAACAATCACAGTAAACATTAAATTCTCCCACTTTCAATCTGACACAATAGCAAACCCTAGAAAACACTAGAAAATCAGAGAAGATATTGATGAAGATTACTAATGGCTTCAACTAGATAATAGAATGAAAAATAAGTCCAGAAAAAATAATGTCCAGCATTTTCGATAGTACCAACAAAAATGCAAAATAAATAAATACTTTAATTGGAATTTAAAGTAGCTATAAATAACATTATATAGGAGTTAATTATTCTAACAACACATAAAGGATTCAAAAATTATAGCTATAAGACATCTTACAGAAATAAATTGAGATTAAATAACTCAAGAGATACTTTGCTCATTATCAAATCATGACTATATAATAAATAATAATTATAATAATGACAATTCTTAATAAATTATTTTAGTTTTTAAAAATCCTATAATAATTGAATTAACTATGGAAAACTTTATAGATTTAGACAGAACAATAATAAAATTGATTTAGAAGAACAAAATATCTAGAATCTTAAGGGAAATGATGAGGAAAAAATATTAATGGATTCATAATATTAAATTCAATGTACATTATCCATCAGTAGTCACTGAAATGATTTGTTACAAATTAAAAACACAACAGGAAAGTGGATCAATTAAATAGACTAGTTAAGAAATGAAACTTTTTTTTAAAAAATTCAATTCCATGATATTAAACACAATAACATAAATTGCTAAGGGAAGGACTTTTTTTTTCCACAAAAAAAATCAAATAATTGAAAAGCAGTTTAAAAAAAAATAAGTTTAGACCAACAATATACATTCAATAATACAGTGATACTGCTTTGTCCTTCATTCATGAAGAAGATCATGAAATTGGGGAAGTAATGCTGTGACATACATGCTATTTGAATTTGAGTGAGGGAGTACTGTGCTAATTTACCAACTTCACTTTGTAATCTAGAGCCATCTGGGTCTAGTGGTCAGATATGAATCAGGATGACCAGATATAGCCCTGGCTGCAAGGCAGTCAGTGTTAAGTGACTTGCCTAAAGTCACCCAACTAGTAAATGTCAAGTGTCTAAGCTCAGATTTGAATTCAGGTTCTTCTGATTCCATGGCTGGTACTTTATACACTGTACCACCAATCTACCCCATATAGTATAAAAGCACAAATCGTAGATTTAATCTTAATATAAGAGGTCATAGAAAAAAATAGAAGACAATCAGACCAATTATGTTTCATAGCTATGACTAGGGGGTAAATTATTAATTGAATTAAAAAGAAGATATTAACATTAGCAAATTTTGGATTACTAAAACTTAAAAGACTTTTACATTACTAAAATCAGTGAAGATAGTATTAAAAGAGTAACTACTGAGTATAAAAGTGTTACATCAAATATTACTGATAAAAGTCTGATATCCACTAAATATATCATATGTGATATCTACTATATATCTACTATATATATATAAATAGATAGAGAGAGATATATAGACAGATAGATAGATACTAATACATGGATATAATTTGAAATTAGATAAGTAGTCAAAAGATATGATTTTTTAAATAAGATTTCCAAACTTTAAATATCATTTGAAAACAAATCATGAATAATAAGTTACATATAAATTAAAACAAATCTCAGGTTTCACCTCACCTCAAACAAATTGGCAATGATGAAAAATAAAAATATTCAGCGGTGATGGGATTGTGAGAAAGAAATCACATTAAAATGCTGAAGGTAGAACTGGGAGTTTGTCCAACTGTTCTGCATATCAATTTGGAATTATGCAAGAACACTGACTAAATTACCCATATCTTTTTATCCTCCCATACCCTATAGGAATTATGCCCCAAGAACATGAAAAATAAAATACTGAAATCCAACATGCACCATAATATTCATGATGTCATACTTTGTGGGTGTTAAAAAATGTTTGAAACAAAGTGGGTGCTCATCAATGGGAAGGGTTGGAAAAACTATGACAAATGAATGCAATTTAATCTTATGGTGCAATAAGATATAATGAATTTTCAGAATTTAGGGGAAAATAGAAAGATTTGTGGAAATCACAAATGATGGCAAATATATATATATATATATATATATATATATATATATATAAAACAGATTCAATTCAACAACATATACAATGCCTATAACAATGTGGGCTAAGTGGCATGGTAGATAGAGAGTTTGGGCCTGGAGTTAGGACAATCTGGGTTCAAATCTGGTCTCAGATAACTTATTAGCCATGTGATCCTGAGCAAGTCACTTAACCCTGTATACATCATTTGTAATGAGTTCTCTCATTTGTAAAATGAACTGGAGAAAGAAATAGTAGCCTGCTCCAGTATCTTTGCCAAGATAACACCTAAATGGGGTCACAAAAAGTTGAACTAGACTGAAAATAACTGAACAACAATAATAGCAACATTTGTGAAAAGAGGGATAATGGATAAAGAATCAGCATCAAAGTCAAGAACCTCTGTTCTCTTGAATTACACATCGATTGATTTTCAAGGAATTTGAATTTCAAAGAAGGAACACTGTTTATAGGAGTTTTTCTCACTTAGCTGTTCCCTATAACAAATGTGCTACCTAAAAAAGTCACAAGTCCAGACCCTATCCCTAATTTTAAATTAATGAAACCAATAAAAATTCTCAGAAAACAGAGATGAAAGAAGGTGCTCTACCAAATTCAGAATCTAAATAGGAATAGGCCATGTTGTTCCTGTGCTCTCCCACAAGAAAAAAGTGGTCTCCAAAGAGCTTAGTGAAATCACAGTAATTTGCAGGTTAGAAGTTGTTATATATCCTCTTGAAGACTCATTTTTGTCATTTGTAAAATAAGAGTTTTGAATTTAGATAATTTGTAATGTTTCTTTTAACTCCAAAATGTCATGGCTATCATTTCCCTCCAATCCCAATATGAAATTTCTGTTTCTTTCCTTGTGTGCAAATTTTTATTTCCCTTATTTTCATCTTTCTTTCCCCCCCCACCTTCACATGGATTTAAATTCAGTCTCTGATATTAACTAGCTAGGTGATACTAGGCAATTTACTTAATCTCTCTATCTCAGTTTCCTCAATTATAAAATTGGGATAATAATAACACTAATTCAGACCTGTTGTGAGGATAAAGGAATAATAATGGTAAAACATTTATCACAGTACCCAGCAAATATTATGTATTTAATAAATGATAATTCCCTTCCCTTCTGCACTGTAATGTCAGTGCAATAAGAGACTCATTTTTTCCAAAACAGAATTTTGTCTGAAACAGACAAACCTCAAAACCAGCCACTTTTCCAAAATTCCCTATTTTTCTTTATGATCCCCAGACTCCCAACTTCAGAGTCAGCAACTCTTCACTCTTCTTTGATCCCAGTCTCATACTTAAATCTGTTGTCATGTCATTTTATTTCCAACATTGTAGCTTCCCTTCCTCTGCCCCTTTCTCTCTGCTCAAATAGCCCCCATCCCCATTTCAAATTATCATCATCATCATCATCATCATCATCATCATCACCTAGGTTGCTTCAGTAACCTCCTAATTGTTATTAATATTCCCATTTTATAATTGAGGAAACTGAGGCAGAGAGGTTTAATGACTTGCCCAGGATCACATAATTACTATCTGAAACTGGATTTGAAATCTAGATGAAGGTATAACAATTCCCCTGATTCAATTTTTTCTCCTCTCCAGTCCATCCATCATATAATTGCCAAATTGATATACTTAAAGGATAAATTTGACCATGCTAAAATGTAAAAAAACAAAAAGAGACCCCCCCCTTAAAAACCCAAACACATAAACCCTCCAATGACTTACTACACATTTCTCCTCTTCCAGCCAAATTGGCTTACCTGGCATTGTTACTCCCCTGTTCCAGGACATTCTATCTCCTATCCCCATTCCTTGTCATGGACTTTCCTTATTCCTGAAGTACACTCCTTCCTCGCTGTTCTAGATTCCTTTGAGACTCAGCTACTATTTCTTTATTTCTAACTCTATGATTTCTAATTATGCCATGTATTCAATTGGAGTTTAATAAATACTAATGAAATAATAGGAGGAAATAATAGTAAAATATGAACTCATATCCCCATGGAAAGTAGAATATTTTATGATTACTGCATTGTCTCCATTTGATTCTATTGACAAGCTACTGGTTTCTCTGTGCTCCCTCAAAAAATTTTTTTTCCCTAACATAATAATGACTGGTAGAAATCAGAAATAATAATGTTTCTAGCCCATTCATTCCACCTTTGCTCTTAAATGCTACCAGTAAATAAGAATATTCATTCTATGTCCTGGTAAGACCACTCCTGGAAGATGACATAAGTTCTTGGTGCCCTATGTTAGAAGAACTCCAATATGTGGGAAGCATCCAGAAGATGGAAAAATTGTCTAGATTGTGGAAGGACTTGACTTTGAGATGTTATAGTCCCTTTCACTCTATGCCCTGTTCTTGACTTAATAAAAGTAGTAGACAGAGCTGAGCTAGAGAAAACATCTCCCTTTCTGTGGGATGAGGAAAAAGGCATTCTGTGCATATTATAATCTGAACCCTACATTCCCACTTGCTTTGCTGTAGATATATGAACTTTTTGAAACTATTCTATTTTCTGAAAATATCATAACAGATATAATAAAATGACTTGATTGTAAACAAAATACCATATGAGGAGCATCTCACGATCTGGGAATATTTAGCAAAGAAAAGAGAATATTTAACTGCAGAAGGGCAGGACCACTTGGGATGAGGGCTAGATGTCTGAAGAGTAAAGAGCAATTAGGCTTCTATTTTATTTTCTACTTTCCTGAGAAGTAAAACTAAGTATATTGCTCATAACCTCAAAATACTGTATTACACATGGGTGTGCACAGGCATGTGTGCATGCACACACAGAGTTCTTCATTAGTTACACCTGTTATAACTGCTTTCAATATGCAGTCTTTGGCATGAGATTAAGGAAAGCAAGCAGCCAGTAAGAATAAGACATTTTCCCAATCCAATGGCATTTTCTCTAAAAACAACAAAAAAAAAACTATCAAAATGAGATAAACTGGAAAAAATTATATAAACACAAAAAGCAATTTCCTTAGCTAGTTATTTTCAGCACCATCTCTGTTATTTAAGCACTAGGTTGGAAAACAACTTCCTTCTTTCCTCTTGCCTTCACTTTATGCTAGATACTAAAGTCAATATATAATAGTATCCAGGGAGACAGCAACCACAACTGAAAATTGGAGTTTGCTTCTATTGACACCTAACCTTGTGATCGCTGAGACATTTAATGGAAAGGAGAATCTAAGATCCCTAATGATGGAAAGGATCATAGAGATTATCTAGTCCCACTTCCTTCTGCTACAAATGAGAAACTGAAACCTAGAGATGTGAAGCAAGTAGTTGAATGTCAATAGATAAGTTACAGAAAATCCAAATTGTCCACAAATCTCTCAGACATTTAGAAGACAGTAAAGAGAATTCTTTCAAATTGAATATCTGAACAGAATATAGGAATTTCTATATTGAGCCATACTTATAGGTTATCCACCCAAACTAGGAATCCATGTCTTACACTAATTCAAAAAGTTATTTTCTGGCAGTTCACAGTTGTCTTCCTGAATATCGCCTTCAAAAAGTTTGGGATATACCTCCCAGTATTTCCATCTCCCCCAAATAATAAATTGTAGATACCACCTATTTCAAAAATGATTACTAAGCATCAAAATTTGAAAAGGAACACAATATAGAAGGAAATGAAGAACGAGAAGACCAATTTATGACAGAGAATTCTCATTACAATATTCATATTTTGCTTTACAATGAAAGAAATTTTTATTCAGAAAATGCAAAGGAGAAAGAGAAAAGGCAATAATAGAAATTTTAATATTGTAATAGTATCCAAGAAGAACATGTGTTTCAATGACATGTTCATTTTAATCTGAGGCTTTTAACCTTTTATATTTTAAAAAATATATAGGTATAATACTTCATAAGAAATGATACACACTTTACACATATGAATTAACTCTGCCTCCTTCACAGGCTATATACAGATATTCACTTTTTCCCCCTCTGACTAGTGTATATCAATAATGTCAAAATCACACAGATATAAAGCCCTCTACCCCATAGGTAGAGGAGAATAGACAAACTAGAGTCCATAAAGGGATCATAGGAACATAGATTTAGAAGAGCAAGGGATGGTAGAGCTGATCAATATAAAAAGTATACCTTCCTCCTCACCAAAAAGAAAGTTCATTCTCTTATTTTCTATCATCTAATTTATTATTTCAAAATTTCAGCTCTAAATATATTTAAATCCTGTTGCAGACACAAAGACAATGAGCTATCTCAGCCACAGCACCAACAATTCAGGGAGCTCCACTGTTACATTTTGACTTGCTCTCTTAAAAGGTAAGGCAACTCCCTACTCTCTTCCCCAATTACAACCTGTTGCACCTGGAAAGTCTCAGGTTCTTCAATCCATTTCATTCTGTCAAACTCCTTTTTCCTTTCCCCTTTTGGTTGTGCTGCCCTCACCATTCTATAATCAAATTGCCTCATAAAATGCCCTTGTTTCTTTACCTGCAGAAAAAACGAGCTCAAATAATTATTAAGTGAAACTATTTCTACTAAAGTTCTTTATTCCTTAAAAAAGAAAGGGAATATTCTGAACATTTTGGGAATAAGGAGGAATTGCAGCTGGCATTATTATGGAAAAAGAGAGGTTGAAAATACTACTGACCTGTATGTCTAGAGAAAGCTCTTTTCTATAATTTTTTTATAATTAACTTTTATTGAATTATCAAATATTTTTCAATCATTCTGGCTTAAAAACTCAAGAAAAAGAAAATAATTCTTATAAGAAAGATGAATAGTCAAGCAAAATATTTATCAGCATTATCCTCACAGATGTTTAAAGACACCTTTGATGAAGGTCTAAGAAAATGAACTTTGACAAGAACTTACTGCATCCCTCACATTTGCTATCCATCCATAAGTACACATAGGCATGGTAAAAATCTAAATATAGAATCAACAAGGGGAGAAAGTGTCAGAAAAAAATGAGACTTTAAAGTGTAAATGGAATATAGTTCAAACTGTAGACCTTGTTTTAACTACTACATAACTGCAGTTTCACTACTCCAAGTTGATGCAGCATCTAGTATTGGGGAATAAAATTTATTATAGATAAAGGAATCATTGCTCCTCTAACTAGGTAAAGCCTCACTTCAAACTTGTTGCTGTGAGATGTGAACCAGGGATAAGCTTTCCTATAGGGAAAATAAGAGAAAGGCACTGATTGAAAATGTTATAGGTCTGAATCTTATGTATCCTTGCCTTGTGTTTGACAGCTGTGCCCTTATGAGCTAAATCCTTTTATTTCTCTTTATACTCTTTGCTTGTGGCAGGTCAGTCATTTTCATTATCTTGCTATCTGAGGAAAGGATGATTTCCTTAGCCTTTCTAAAATAGAAGGGAATAAGCAGAGTTTTTCAAACAATATTGTGCAGCAGGCAACATCCTGACAGTGACTTAAGTGACTTAAAATTTGAGACCATGGGGCAGCTAGGTGGCATAGTGGATAGAACACTAGCCCTGGAACTAGTACCTGAGTTCAAATCCGGCCTCAGCACTTAATAATTACCTAGCTGGGTGACCTTGGGCAAGACACTTAACCCCACTGTCTTGAAAAAAAATAGAAAAAAAAAAGTTGAGGCCACAAGAACATAATTTGCTTATTTGTTGACAATGAAACAAAGCATTTGATGCAGTAAAGTAAAATGTAGCCTTAAATCCTCTTCTAAAATAGGATTAACCATATACATTTTAAAATCATATAGAATTCCTTGAAACTTGTCAACAAGTTACAAGATTATTTTTATCCAGCAAAAAACATAAATAAAGATATTCTCACCAATAAATAGCACTTGGCACTGTCATGGAAGATGCTCAGTATGAAGACTAAATGGAAGGATTTCCTCTAAATGTTTTAAATTCCTTTAGATGCTCTTGTTTGCATATAAATTTATGCTATTTTTTATCAAACTCCAAAATCTTAGAGTTGTGTACATGTTATACTAAAGTACTTAGGAGAGATCAAGATCAAAGAAAAAAATTATTTACTAAAGAATGCCTATTATCCAGAGGGATAATTCAGTGAGTTGACCTGTTGTAACTTAGAGACTAGTAGTTAGGGGCGTGGCCAGGTATATGTGCTCAACCTTTTGCAATCAGAGGGGAGGCTCAGCTCTATATCACCTGATTCCCCTTCACCACAAGTCCCTGTGTGAGTATATGTAACTTGGGAAGACATTGGTGAAGGACCATGAACTAGTTCCAAAATTCAGTAGGAGTAAAGCTGGATCACTTTGAGAAAATTAAACTGTGCTTTCAACAATTCCAATTGCTCCCTAAAACATAAACACATCTCTTTAACATGCTGATGATTATGTTTGTCCTTCATCTCAAAGAAAACCAAGACATCAGGGAAGTGATGGCTACAAATTATAGAATACTACAATCCACCTAGAATTAAAACTACTACTGGTAGAAGACCAATGGACAATTATATCTTAAATGTAAAGAGACTACAGTATATTGCCAACAATGATTTATATGCAAGACATTGCTTAAAATGAATCCCTGAAGAGAAATATATTTTGAAAAGGAGTACATAGTTTAAAAAATATGTAGTGAAAAAGAGTCTAATGAATGGCCAGATCACATAAATTTCATGGTCTTTGTGTCTTGCCAAAAGACTCTAAGGACTTCAAATAAAGTCCAAAGAAGAGATTAGGAGATGACCCAGATAGGGGATATGAAGATAAAGAAGATTATGTACCCACATAATAAGATCAAAGATCCATTAAAACATTAAAGTATCCTTATGTAAAACTATGGACAATATCAGTTGATTAAAATAATAGAATGTAAAACTGGAAAGCATGTCAGAGGTTATTCTATGTAATCTAGTTCAACTCCTTGTTTATTACAAATAAAGAAAATAAGAGCTAGAAAGGTGAAATGAATTGCTTCAGGTCCCATCATTAGGTAGAGATGTTTGTTGAACTGGATTAAATTAAATTAAGTTGAAATTAATTGATTTCTACTATAGTCCTTTTTCTCCTCTGTTATGTGCTTACTTAGTAATAATAATTGATACTATTAAATAAAGTTTATTTAAATAATTTAATTAAAAGATTAATTTTTAAATTAATAGATTGTTATAATTGAGAAATAGCTTATTTCTACTTGAAAGTATATATGCATTTGTCTATAGTAGTTGCTGTCCTTCATAATCATACAAGACCATGACATCATATGAATGATGGTATGACTTGCACCATATGTTTAATATAGTGAAGGAACTATTATATAAAGGCATCCTCACTGTCTTTTGCAGAACTGTTTCACCCCATGATGTGATAGAAAACAAGGTTTCTGGTGATGGTTTGGATACTGTGGCAGTTGTGGGATTTATATGGCTCCCTTCTATATCACCAAAACATCACAGTCTACATTTGCTATGGTTGATGGACCACAACTCCTTTTCACTCTTTGAAGCTTACCAGTTCTTCTAGGCAAAAATTATCCCAAACAAAGCCTAACAATCTGAGTATTTTTTGCACCATGATTATTGTTTCATTTACTTCCCAAGACTAAGGACATATGGTATGCTTCTTTTTATCCCATTAGCATCAAAAGAAGACTAAATGCAACTTGCATTTTCCTTTACAGTAAATGGCAAAGTGACAGAGCAGATTAAGTAACAGTATAATGGGAAGACCACTTGTTTGGGGGTGGGGAGGAAGGGCCACAGGTCAAAGGGCCTAGGGTCTAGTTCCAGCTTGGCTATCTATTATTTACTTGTGTGACTGAATAAATAATTTAACTCCTTTAAGCCTTAATTCTCACATCTCTAAAATGAAATTATTTTGGTATCTAGCTATCTGGTCATTTCAGCACCAAAAATCTTGCATTTTAAATAAAGACCTAATAGTCAAAAGTTTGAGTGTCTATCTTGCTCTTCTATCCTGTACATCATCTTGTGACCTTTCATAAATTGCTCAAGCACTTTAATAATGTCTGATAAGAAATAGATGGGAAAGGGGAAAGCATGGAATGATTTAACAAGATCTGATGCTGAGCAAAGGGAGTAGAATCAAGAGAACAATGTACACATCAACATCATGAGATGAACAGTCTTGACGGAAACAGCTCCTCTCAGCAGTCCAGAGAGCTAGGACAACTGTATTAGACTGGCTATGGACTATAGTATCCCCATCCAGAGGAAGAAAAACAAAACAAAACATACACACACACACACGGAAAAAACCTTCAGAATCTGATGAACACTTCATAAAAATAATATCTTTTATGTAAGTCTTTCCTTTAATCCTAATTCCTCATACTGAAAATTACTAACCTGTAAACATGTTTATCAAAATGTGTATGTACAATGCTAACCTGACTGTTTGCCACTGGGGGGGGGTGGAAGTAAATATTTTGTAACTTAAAAAAATATACATGTGCATATGGATGAAAAAATTTAAAAAACGATCAGAAAGGGGAGATACATTTGGGCATCTCAGACCTGCCCTTTTAGAACCCTGATCAATTATCATTATCTTTAAGAATTTTAATACTAATATAATATACTAAATACATAAACTATACTAATGCACCAAAACTAAGAAGCTGTAATGAAGTAAATGAACATTGAGTTCTAATATTGCTTACTTCTTTCAAGGATTGCTGCTTTAAACAAGTCTTTGTATGTGTCTGAGAATGAGAAATAGAAATAGGGGAGAAAACAATAACTGGCAAAGTGATTGAAAATTGCTATTGACATTTATGACTTCCTTTCCTTTCAAGTGTCAGGTGTGGAGCCTTGGATCAAGGTTAAAAGGATTAGGGAACTGCTACAGTTCTAGGTCATTCCACCCTTCTCATCACAGGGATGAAAGTACATTTATATTGCTCATTTAAGAGAGAGAGAGAAGGGAGGCAATAAGGAAACAGAAGAATGAGAGCTGCTAATTCTATTTAATTCTACTTTAGGCAGGGGCAGAAATTCAACTACATTTTTTGTATTAAATATTATGTCAGCCCTAACAAGGAGAAGAGTATTTTATTTTTAGAAATTTCTGCTTAAAACTATGGTTCTTCTCTGCCCAATGGCTCTAAAACTATACATACCCTTTGATCCAGCAATACCACTACTGGATCTGTATCTCAAAGATATTGTAAAAAAAGGGAGAAAAAACCCCACACATCCAAAATATCTATGTTTTTATAGTGGTAATGAATTGGAAATTGAGGGGATACCCATCAATTGAAGAATAGATGATCAAATTATGGTATATGAAGTGATGTAGTACTATCATTCTGTAAGAAATTATGAGGAGTTGGACATCAGAAAAGCTTGGATTAATTTGCATGAACTGATGCTGAGTAAAGTGAACAGAACCAGAAGAATACTGTACACATTAATAGCAACATTGTATAATGATCAGCTATGATGGATTTGCTCTTCTCAACAAGTCTGACAAAGGCCTCATTTCTCAATAACAATTCTGAAAGACCTGTGATGGAAAATGTCATCCACTTTCAGAGGAAAAAAAACTATGAAGTCTGAATGCAGGCCAAAACTTACTATATTCACTTTTTAAAACTTGTTTCATTATATACATACATATAAATATATGTACATATATATATATATGTGTGTGTGTGTGTGTGTGTGTGTGTGTCTTTCTCATGGTTTTTCTTTCCTTTAGTTCTTATTCTTCTTTCACAATATAGCTATTATGGAAATATGTTAAATATAATTGCATACATATAACCTATTTTGGATAGCTTGCTATCATGGGGATGAAAAGATGAAGGATGAAGGTAGAAAAATATCAAGCTCAAAATTTTACAAAAAGATGAATGCTGAAAATCATCTTTGCATTAATTTTGTGTGGTGTGTATAAATTGTATTAATAAAATACAATTAAAATTAAAGAATATTCAAAAAATAAAAACTATCATTCCTGTTAAAGGACAATATGAGAAATAGGCAAGATAATTATATAGGGAAACCTTTTATTTCTTGCTTTCTTTTCAAAATTAGGAAAATGAGTTAAGTATGTGAAGACTTTAGTACTACTAGACCTATGGTTAAAAAAAAGAGTTGTGAAGCTTAATAAGTTCAGTAGAACCCTGATATAACACTTGACAAGGATACCACCTGTGTTCTTTAATTACCATGTTATATTTAGAGATGTATATTATAAATCATCATATTCTGGAGGTGTGTGATTTGAAACCCACATGATAACCAAATCTGTGGTATAATGAGGTATTTTATAATGAGATTTTCACTGTATTTTAAAAAGTATAACATTTTAAAAAATGACTTTATTAACCAAAGACAAATTAAGTCTACGTGTGTATGCATATATTAGTGACTGCCAGACACACATTTTTCAAAGCAAAAAAAAAATGCTCCATAAATAGGCAGATTGCTATCCATGCCCTACAAACCAGATTTGAGAGAAGTGACTTAATGAATGCATAGAGATTTATTTATTCTATTTTGAATTTTGGAGTCTTTTGAAGATGATTTCATATCTGCCATCAGTAATGTGGATTATTATTATGATGATGATGATTATGTATAAAGTCTTGTAGATGCACATAGTACTTTGTTAATTTAACACAGGGATCATACAGGTCCCTGCCTCCAATCACATGATCTCTAAGACAGACTAAACAAGGAACAAATAAAAGAATATTAACAGTGATCTATTTTAGCAGCTGAAAACTCGAAGCAAAGGTGAAGTTTAGGTACTAATTTTACATCAGAAAGCAAAAGACAGGCAAAGAAAGGGAAAAAAAAGCAAATTATGGTTCATAACAGTTTTAATCTTATTTTTAAAGTAGTCTATGGGTTTGATTGTGCTCATCTGTCAAAAACAAAATTTCACTCATAGAATGCCTCCATTATCTGCAGAGGGGAGATTATCTACATTTTGTAGTTAATTCTGCTTTTATAGAAATACTTTCTTTGCTTCTTTATCTTGGATGCCTTTTGCTTCTAACATCCCAATGACATTATTAATTGCTCTTTGTAAATAACTCGTTTCTTTCTGAGGTCTTTTGCCCTTTTAGAGGGGTATCTACTTTTTAATTTGTCTAATGTTAAAAAATCATGATGTTGATGTGGGCAGGGAGAATGCTGATAACTGTAATTGCTAAATGGATGGGAATGGAATTGGTGTTTCTCCAAAACAGGGTGCCAAACATCCACCCTATAATCAACTAGGTCAACACTGACCAATGGACAATTGACCCCTTGGTAGACCCAGGTTTATATTATCTTCACTTCTCTTTGTAGCTCAGCAGAAATTGGAAGGATGGAGGTCCAAGGTTATCTCACTTTAAGCTAAAACATTTAATTACATCCCTTTGCCCCACCCCAGGAGAGGTGTGAGACAGGCAGAAAGCAAACTAAGAGAGACAAAGGACAATCTTGTTCAAACTAGTCTAGGTTTCCATCAATTTGAGAAATGACATTCATATTCAATATTTGTTTGTTCAATATTTTATAGTTTTTTACTACCCCATCCTGTAATTAGCCACAAAACAAAACAACTTCTATTGTTGCTTTTTAGCTTTTATGTCACAACCATTTCTGGAAATACCCAGGTACTCTCCCTTTGACCCTGCAACTGCATCTTCCCTTGTAATAAATAGAAATAAGATAAAAACAACTAAAATAGTGATCACATATGCAAATATATACATATATATATATATATGAATTATTCTATCCCATTATCACCCATCTATATTGAGAGAAGGAGAATAGTTTCATTTTCTGTTTTTTTGAAAATATTATTCTACTTCCATTTTTTATGCATTGGGTACTTCCTGCATTTCTTGATAGAGCAACCTCCTAATAGCAATATGGGATTACATCATTCCAAGGCTAATAAGAAGCAAAGAAAAACTTCAAATAGATCACAACTCACTGATCATTAATTAAAATCTAAATTCCTTAGTTTGATATGTTTTCAAGGGCCTCCACATTAACAATTAAATGCAAACTTAAATATGCTTTCTCTATGTGTGTACTGTAATATGGATTTATAGTTAATACTAAAGAAATTTTAATGAGTTTTTAAAAAACAAAATAAGCAAGATAGTAAGTAATATTAATGAAAACTAAATATATGTTTACATATATAATATGAAAATATCTAGTATAGATAAAAACAAATTTAACAAGGTTAATTTGAATGTTAGTTGATTCAATTGACAAATAAAAAGGAACTATTTTAATAGCATAGATTATTAAATACAACCTACTAATTTGCTATTTTAAGAAGTACATCAAAATTAAGAAAATAAATTTATAACCAAATAAGAGATAGAGAGCACTGATATGTAAAAATGGATAATTTTAACATTAAATTAAAAAGATTTTCTATAAATAAATCAAGAAAAGTCAAGATTTGAAGAAAAGCTGAAAATTTGGGAAATTACTTTTGCAACAAGTCTGACAAAGGCCTCATTTCTCAAATACAGAGAGAATTGAGTCAAATTTATAAGAATATAAATCATTTCCTAATTGATAAATACTCAAAGAATAAGAATGAACAAGTAGTTTTCTAATGAAGAAATCAAAGCTATCTATATTCACATAAAAAATACTCTAGATCACTATTAACTAGAGAAATGCAAATCAAAATAGCCTTGAGCTACTAACTCACACCTATCCCATTGGCTAACATGACAGAAAAAGAAAACAACATATTGGAGTGGGCATTGGAAAACTGGGACACTAATGTACTGTTGGTGAAGTTGTAAAGTGATACCCAAAACTATGCCCAAAGAACTATAAAACTATACATACCCTTTAGCCCATTCTAAAAGTATGACTATACTTTGAGACAGCAACAGATATAGGTCTGCAACTTAAAGAGATTTTTTTAAAATTACAAACTTATTTATGTTAATTTTTTGTGTTAATAAAGAATTAGAAATCTAGGGGATGCCCATCAATTGGGGAATGGTTTTACAATCTGTGGCATATAATTATGATGCAATATTATTTTGATTTAAGCAATAATGAACAGGATGCTTTTAGGAAAAACTTGGAAAAACTTACATCAATTGATGCAAAGGGAAGAAAGCAGAACCAGGAGAATATTGTGCAATATTGCATGATGATTAATTGTGAATGTCTTAGTTATTCTCAATAATATAATGATCTAAGACAAAAGGACTTAAGATGAAAAATACTATCCACCTGTAAAGAAAGAACTGATGGTGTCTAAATGCATAATGAAGCATAATTTTTTAACTTTATTTTTTCATGTTTTGGAGAGCCTGTTTTCTTTTGCAACATGACTAATATGGAAATATCTTTTGCATGCCTACACATACATATAACCTATATTAATTGCTTAAAATCTTAGGGAAGAGAGAGAGAGAGAGAGAGAGAGAGAGAGGAAGAAGGGAGAAGATTTGGGATTCAAAATTTTGAAAAGCAAGAATTAAAAATGGTTTAACATGCAATTATAAAAAAATAAGATTTTCCTCATCAATAAAACAAAAAATAGAACCAAACAATAATTTACACAAGGGCATCATTTATTTGCTCATGAAATTTTTATTTCCATACATATATATATGATAAATTTCTTAACTAAGTCACATAGAAATCCAGATATATGTATATATTTGCATATAGATATTTATATACATATATGTATATCTATATACATGTACATAAGTATGTATATATATATATATGAGTCTATGTGCATTTTCTAAGGAAATAGGAATTCAAGATTCTTCATAGGTCCATCAAATCCATTTTCCCCCCACATTTTGCTCATTTTGAAGTTTCTCCTTGTTCAGCTTTCTTTTGAATTTATCTGTGATAGTAGAATGCTAAAGGTTCTAGAATTATTATTTTACTATCCACACCTTTTTTCATTTCATTTCACTATATCTTGTTTACTACATAGTTTAAGGTATATATGTCTATATAATATATATGCTATATATGTGTGAACATATGTCTATATATATAGATATACATAATTTATTAACGTATTCAATTTCCAGCAAACTGACTTATTTGCTCTTCTCTGTATATGCGCTTCCCATTTTCTATCTCTTTGTTCCCAAGATCTATTCCATAACTTGAATCTTCCTTCTCTTCATCTGTGCTTCTCTGATTCTCTTACAGTTTCAATTCAAGTATTGCTGTTGTTCAGTCATTTCAGTCATGTCTGATTCATTGTAACTCTTTTTTGAGTTTTTCTTTGAAAAGACATTGGATTGCTTTGCAACTTTCTTTTCTAGTTCAAGTCTTATCTCTTAAAAACAAGTTTTCTTGATTTCCCAAGTGTTAGGATTCATTCTTAAAATTGTTTTGCATTCATGAACACTACAATAAGGGACAGAAAGATGACTTCAAATACTGCCTAAGACATGAACTAGCTCTTATGAACTTATTTTCTCATCTATAAGTTGGCAATAAGAATAGCACCCACATTACAAGACTATTTTGAGTATACATTGAGAGCATATAAAATGTTCTATAAACATAAGATGCTATACAAAAGCTTATATTATTATGGCTATTTTTAATTTGAGTATGTAAAGTTCATTATTGTCACTGAATTAAAATAGGAGGAATAACTTTTGCCCTATTTCCAGCACCTAACAGTGCTTGGAGCATAATGAACTGAATTAGATATCTTTAATTCTATTGTATTCTACTGATTGACCTCTTTTAATAGCATCCATTATGTTTTCTCTAAGTCCTATTTGAAGTTATGATGACAACTCTTGATTTTTTTGGATTCACCATCAGTATTATGGAACTTTATGAAACTGTCACATAACAAGTAATTGCCTTGACCCAATGTTGAAAAGGAAGTAAACTATTTCTGTTATATAGCATGTTGGTCTAAACTGGTTTTCCAGTGAGTGCAAAACTATGCCTCACTGTTGAAAGCTATGATTCAGTATGTCTTCTGTCCAACCTATTTATAGCTGTCCCATTTTAATTCACCATATAACAGATGCTTGGAAATGCTATTCTACACGTGTCCAGAACAGGACAGCTGAATTACTGTAAAGCGGTGCTTCAGAAATTGTAGCCTGGCTGCTTCCCAATATTTTGTGTAAGGTCATTGAGAACAGTGCTTCTACCTTATACAATTTTTCACCATCTCTCCACAGTACTATGTACTGAGTAGACACTGAATCAATATTGGCAACTGACTGACACTGATAAAATACCTTACAATGCCTCTTTTGACACCTATAACAGAACCAATGCTTATAAACACAAGGAATGCTTGAATTATCTTGACCCTCTAAAATGTCAGTTTTACCTGCCACTCAATATGATGTTGATACCACTTCACCAATTTTTCCAAAGGACAATCTGACCTTGGTTGGTTTTCCACTCCCGGTAATAAAATTGTTTACTATTTTTTATTATTTAAAAATTGATATTATATCTTGTATCAGTCTTCAATTTTTCTTTTGACTGCTAATTGAGGTATTGTCCAATTCTACAAAGCTTGATATGTTGTAAAGAGTACAGCTAGAGAAGCAACAAAACCCAGGTTCTGGTCTTGTCTCTACTTTTATCTCCTTGCATCATCACAGGTAAGTCATAGAACCTCTCAGTCTTAACTAATTTCATCTTTAAAAATGAGCTAATAGCTCTATTCCCTGCCTTCCAGGAGAATTATCAATATGAATATCAAAATAATCAAGCCATCAATCAATCAACATGTAATTATTGAGTACATGTAATGGCCTAACAAATCTGCTATATAGTTCACAGGCAAAATGCAGATTGCTTTTGTTCATAAGGAATTTATAATCAAAATGGACAGATAAGACTAAGACAAATGACTGGCAGTATCCCCAGTGACATATCCAACTTTTCTTGTGGGTTCTTCACCTAATTCTTACCTGTGGCTCCAAGTAGCCTGGGAAAATCAGCTCAGCAAACTGATTGAACCAGCCTGAGAGTAACCAATAGACTTCAAACTTAGTGGTGAATGAAGGAGATGCCTACCCAACATGTGAAGACTTCCCCTGAGGAAATGGGCAGATGAGAAGATTCTGTTCCAACAGTCAGGAAGGCACCTAAAGTAGGCATTGTGGAGTAGTTAGAGCTTAGAGAAAAGGTCATTCACTTGATTTTAGACCACTGTCAATCATACTGGCATTGGACTTCAATGACTCTGGAGAGAGAATTGTGACTGACAACTTTGTGCCAGTCTTCTTCACTTAAATTCAATTCATGTGCAAGTCGTTACCTATGATTCTATTAGTCTTCACAATGAAGAATAAACAATATGACAAATATTAATCATTAGGACATGCTTGTTGATTGACTGATTTACAACATCACAAGTCTAACAATATTAGCCTCCTATTCAATCAGTTCCATAGTCTTCTATTAGTTCCAACACAATTATAAAACCCTTTCTTTAGCTTTTAAAGTCTTTCACAACCTGGCCTCTCCCATTATTTCAATTTTCTTCTGCCTTACTTCCCCCAAATTCCTTGACTCTAGTACATTGGCTCTCTTATTCTTCACACATGATACTCTAGCCCCTATCTCTGTTCAATTGTACCAATTGTCCCCAAATACCTACCCTTCACTAGTCAGCTTCAAGTATTATCTCAAATAATAATTTCTACAGGTATCCTTTTTTTGGTGTCTTCCCATTTCTTCCCATCTTTCCTTTTGAGATTCCCTTCCATTTACTCTCTCTATATGTATGTGTGTATTTATTTATACAAATATATATATATATATACAAACTTTATATATAATAATTGTATGGCTTTTTCCCACTTGTATGGTAACTATTTGAGATTAAAGAAAAGTTTTTTCTTTTATTCTGCTTGTGGTGTACTGTAATAATTTATTTTCTTCTTTATTAGTGTACCTGAATTGTACCAGAGCCTGATCAAAAAGTGCTTAATAAAATAATAAAACAAAATAAAATAATAAGATAGAGTAAATAAAAAAGTATTTTGACTGACCAAATTAGAAAATAGCATAGTTAAGTACTAAATTGCAAAACATATATATATATATATGTATATATATATATATATATAAGTGAAAGTTTGAAAACATATTTGAAAATGTTTTGATAATTATCATCATCATCATCATTATATAAATTTGTGATATTCTGTCTGTATTTTTTGGACATTAGCTTTGAGAATGCAATCACCAGCATAGAATATTTCATTAGTGATTAAATTTTTACCTACCTTCTGGAATATTAAATCATTTTTACCAATCTTACAGATCAACCAGACTCAAAATTTTAAAGACTTTTTTCTTCTTTTTAAAATTTATTCCCTTTATAGAATAATAATCATCATCATTTTGTATTTCAAATGCCTACTAGGAAAGATATATTATCACATATGTATTGTTTGTCCAATCTATTAAAGTTGAAGGAAGAAAATGTTTCAAAATTTGGGGGGGCAGGGAGCCAGATACAAAATAATGTATTCCATAATTTAATGTTTCTTTAAATTAACATCAAATTGGAATCTGATCAGTATAGGGTTAACCTACACTGGAGTCAACCATTCACTAACACAGCAGTAAGATTTACAATGGTGACATCTATTTTCTTGATTAGTGTCTTTCAGTGACCAGAGGGGATTTTATAACTAGAGCCTCCACCTTAATTCACCTGTGCCTTCACTAGTGTGTGACTATAGAGGACTGGGGGATGGGGAGGAGGCTTATAGCTCAAGTACAATGCCATTTGGTGGCTAATTCAGATATTACTTTCAAGTAATTTAAACATTTGGCTGGATAATATCCATCGGCATGCTGTCTTCCTGTAGGCATAAGGAGTTGAAATGAGTCAAAAAAAAATTATCCCTTTACCAAGATGGAAAGGCTTCAAAAAGAAAGACTAGAACTGTTGGGAAATACTGTAACTGTTGCCCCCAGACCTACTTGACTAATTTGGGAATTCTTTGGCTATAGTGACTCATAGAATGTATAAAAAAGGTAACTTGATAAACACAAAAATAAGATCACAGATTCCCCAAAGAATTTACATAAATGATAGTCCAAATAATAAAATAAAATTTAACTGGAAAAAGTAAAATTGCAATCCTATAGGAATTTTTATTTGATAATCAAGTTCTTCAAAGCCCAACAAATAAACATATACAAACAATAACTTATTCAACAGATAGAAAACTTCATCAAAGTTAGGATAACCTAGCTCAAGTTCACATATTGATTTTTTTTGTTGTTCCTAGGAAGTCATCTGTGTGCTCATAGACAACTCCATATTACAAGTTTCAGAAAAAGAGTTTCATTACCAGGTTTCCTACATCAAGAAAATCAAAGATCAGCTCCCCGCCAAAAAAAAATCAATTCTTTTTTAAAAGGGAGAGTAATTATTCACCTTCTAAAAGCAGCTTTCTCTTTGCAAAACACTGGTCTTGTTGTTCGTTTATTTAAGAAAGATGATGAATCCAACAGGATCACAAATAGAATAAATGAGTCATTCTATTAGAAAACTTTTCAGTCACCTCCAACCTTCACCCTACTTAGGTGCAGAGAGGTAAGGTGGTTGAGCTAAATCTCATCTTCCTAATTTGACATATGATAAAAGCAATATCTAATAGGTGAAATAACTTTTCAAAATAGCACAGCAGAATCTTTGAACATTTCTTCTGCACCAAATGTGAGCACAGTTTTACTTGTGTATAAACCCAAATATCTGGGCAATTAGGTGGTGCAGTGCATAAAGCACCCTGTCTGGAGTCAGAAAAACTCATCCTACTGAGTTCAAATCTGACTTCAGACATTGACTAGTTATATGACCCTGGACAAGTCATTTAAACCCCTCTGCCTCAGTTTTCACATTTAAAAAAATGAGCTAGAGAAGGAAATAGTAAATTACTCCAAGATCTCTGCCAAGGAAATCCAAATTGAGTTTCCATAGGGTCAGATACCACTGAAATGACTACACAACAACAACAAAGGCAGAAAAATAATAAAAATACCTCTCCCCCCCAAAAAAAAGTAGAGTCCTTCAGGATAGATAAGGTCACTAAAAGTTTTGTCTTTGTGTTCTTTGTATACCAGCTTTGCTATCATCCTCTTTTTTTAAAAAAAATAATATTTTTAATTTATGGTTATGTTCTAAAAGTCTGCATGTCAATTTTAGTCCTATCACTTCAACCATGTTATTGGTTATCAAGGATCAAAACTTCAGTCATTTATTTTACCTTTCTTTCCATTTTTACTAATCCCTTAATAGTATAATATTAGGGAAAACTAGCTAAATGAGCTAATTCAGAATAAGTGTGAATGATTAATCTAAATATATTACCAAAAATTAAAATTCCATTATTGTAGGATATATTTTAGAGTGAAGCAAAACTTTTTCCTCAAAATTCATCATTCTTTTCCTGTCATTCCCTCTATTGCTCCAATTCCTTACTCTTAAGTCCTTTTCTTGATAAAGAAAGGTGTCAATCACTATTTTGCTTTATAGATTTTTATGAGCTTCCTTAAGTTTCATACTGAGATCAAATCTCTCCTCACCATTCTTTAGGGCTCAATGAAGGACAACTCTTAGAATAAAAGGGGGAACACTGCTTTGAAAGCAAGTCAAAAAAAAAAAGAAAAGCCAAGTTTTCACTTTGCCTTGGCTTCCCAAAACTGGAGGCAGGCTTTTCTGTGAACTGTCAGATTACAGAACATCTCAATTTCTTTTTACCCATAATCAGGGAATACTAGTCACCTATATTTTTCTGGGTAATATAAATAGAAATATAAGAAACCCTTACTTCCCCACTATTTTGCTACTTATTTTTCTGACTATAGCCCAGAAATCCTTGACTTGACATATTAAAAAGTAATAAAGTTATGCAAAATTACATGATTTTTGTATAATTACTACAGCATAATGTTTGAGAGAGACAAATAGAAAGAAAAGGGAGAGATTGATAGATAAAACTGTGTCAGATCAACTTTGTTGAAGATTATGTTATTTTAAACAAGCAATCATATGTATGCATCTCCACAGTTTGCTTTTAGGTAACTTTTTTTTAAAAATAAAGATCATTTCTTATGAGTAAATTGAAAATTATGTAGCTTTGGACATCAGTGTGCCAATCAGTGTAAAGAGGACTGATTCATGGTTGGGGGAAGGGGGGCTGATCTAATTCTGCTTGGAGACAATTCTTAAAACAAAAAAAATGATAAAAAACGATTAGGCAAACTTTTTGTTATAATAATCAGAATATGAAATTATTTTAAAATAATTAAAAGAAATTTAGAAAAAAAGTTTTTTATATTCAGAATAATTGGTCTCATTTCCGAAACAATGAAATGTGTGGTGATAACACTTAAAAGACTCAGACCTATTTTTTAAGTATTTTATTTTATTTTTTATTGATGTTTTACTTTTCCAAACATATGTTATGAAAGTTTTTGTTAAACATCCATCCGTGTGCCTATGCATATTTCTAAATTACAAAATTTCCTTCCATCCTCCCTTCTCATCCTCCTCCCCTCAGTGGTGAACAGGCAGGTTAATATTGGATTTACACATTTGTCTTAAGCATGTTTACAGGTTAGCCATTTTTGGTATGAGGCATTAGGATTAGATGAGATATTTTTAAAGGTGAATGTAGAGTTCCTCAGGTTCTAAAGGATTTTTGTTTTGTTTTGTTTTGTTTGTTTTGTTTTGTTTTTCTTCTGGATGGGGATAGCATTGTCCACAGCCAGTCTAATAGGGATTTCCTAGATCTCTGAACTGCTGAGAGCAGCTGCATCCATCAGGGTTGATCATCTCACAGTGTTGTTGTTATTGTGTACAATATTCTTTTGGTTCTGCTCCCTTCACTCAGCATAAGATCCTGTAAATCCTTTCATGATTCTCTAAAGTCTGGCCATTTATACTTTCTTATAGAACAATAATACTCCAAAGTATTCATGTGCCATAACTTGTTTAACCATTCCCCAATTGATAGGCATTTCTTCAATTTCCAATTCTTTGCCACTACAAAAAGAAATGCTATGAATGTTTTGAAATATGTGGTACTTTTCCTATTTTTTTATGATTTCTTTTGGGTATAGGCCTAGAATTGGAATTTATAGGTCAAAGAGTACGAATAGTTTTATTGCTCTTTGGCATAGTTCTATATCACTCTCCAGAATGGTTGGATCAGTTCACAACTCCACCAGAAATGCATTAAAGTCCCAATCCTTCCACAACTTCTCAACATTGATCATTTTCCCTTTTTGTCATCTTAGCCAATCTGATAGGTGTGAGGTTATATCACAGAGTTGCTTTTATTTGCATTTCTCTAATCAATAATGATTAGGAGCATTTTTCATATGATTATATATAGCTTTAATTTCTTCATTTGAAAACTGTCTATTCATATCCTTTCACCATTTATCAATTGAGGAATGACTTGCAACCTTTTAATTTTGATGCAGTTCTCCATATATTTTAAAAATGAGACCTTATCAGAACTCCCAGTTGTAAAGATTGTCTCCCAATTTTCTGCTTTCCTTCTAATTTTGGCACATTGATTTTATTAGTGAAAAACCTTTTTAATTTAATAAAATCAAAATCATTCATTTTATAGTTTATAATGTACTCTGTTTCTTGTTTGGTCATAAATTCATCCCCTTCCCATAGATCAGATAGATAAGGTATTTCTTGGTCTATTAGTTTATCTATGGTGTTGCCCCTTATGTCTAATTCCCACCCATTTTGACATTATTTTGGTATAGAATGTGAGATGTGAGTCTATGCCTAGTTTTTGCCAGACTATTTTCTAGTTTTCCCAATAATTTTTGTCAAATAGAAAGTTCTTATCCCAGAAGCTATTGTATTTGAGTTTGTCAAACGGTATATTATAGTCATTTACTACTGTTTCTTTTGAACCTATCCTAATCCATTGATTCATTACTGTCTTTCTTAACCAGTACCAAGCAGTTTTGATAACTGCTGCTCCATAGTATAGTTTTAGATCTGGTAGAGCTAGACAAGCTTTCTTTACTTTTTTCCCCCATCAGTTCCCTTCCTATTCTTGACCTTTTCTTGCTCCAGATGAATTTTGTTACTATTTTTCCCAGCTCGGTAAAATAATTATTTGGTAGTTTGATTGATATGGCATTGAATAAAAAATTTAATTTGGGTGGAACTGTCATTTTTATTATATTAGCTTGACCTAACCATGAACAAATGACATTTTTATATTTAAATCTGACTTTATTTCAGTGAGAAGTGCTTGATAATTGTTTTCAAACAGTTTCTGGGTTTGTCTTGGGGGGTAGTTACCCTATATTTAATGTTGTCTATAGTTACTTCAAATGGAATTTCTCTTTCTATCTCTTGCTTTTGGGCTTTGTTGTTCATCTATATAAATGCTGATGAATTATTTGGCTTTATTTTATATCCTGGTACTTTGCTGAATTTGTAAATTGTTTCAAGAAGTTTTTCAGATGATTTACTTGGGTTCATACCTGTTTTAAAATTTTATATAAATCTTGTATGAGCCATTAACAGTGACTCTGAGTGATGATCAACTATGTTGGACTTACACATTTCAGTAGTATAATCATCAAAGTCAGTTCTAAGACTTGTGATAGAAAATACTATCCATATCCAGAGGAGGAATATAGAGTTTACCATCTTCAATTTTTAAAAGCTTACCATCTTTTTTACCAATTTTTAAAAGCTATCATATATCATGTCTTTTTTCTCTCAATTTTTTTTCAATTTGGATTTGATTCTTCTTTCACAACATGATTTATGTTTAGCATGGTTATACATGATAGCTTAATTAAATTGCTTTCTGTCAGTGGAAATAGGGAGGGCAAGGATGGAGTGAGAGAGGAAGAAAAACAAAAAATTCAAAACCTTCAAAAATAATTGTTGAGGGGCAGCTAGATGGTGCAGTGAATAGAGCACCAGCCCCAGAGTCAGGAGTACCAGAGTTCAAATCTGACCTCAGACACAGAATAATTACCTAGCTGTGTGACATTGGGAAAGTCATTTAACTCCATTGTCTTGCCAAAAAAAAAGGAAAAAAAAAGAAAAATGATTGTGGTTGCATGTGGTTGAGGAAATAAATAATTTAATTTTTTTTAAAAAGAAGCAAAGGACTGGATGAGATAGAAATTTGAAGGTATCAAGGGATCAGTTTTTAAGATATATGAAAGAGGGGAAACCACAAAATTTCTTTAATAAATTGTGGGACTTAGGACAAAAATAAAGTGACCTCATTCTAAAAGAATAAATAAATCTTGTGTAATCTATGTTATATGCAGAGATATGTAGAAATATGCTTGTTACAAAAGCTTCATTAGCTTCATGCTACTTAGAAGAGAGTCAGCTCAAACAAAGATTTCTTAAGATCTTTAGTTTAGGGCACCTAGGTGGCATAATGGATAGAGCACTGGCCCTGGAGTCAGGAGTACCTGAGTTCAAATCTGACCTCAGATACTTAATAATTACCTATCTGTGTGGCCTTGAGCAAGCCACTCAACCCCATTGCCTTGCAAAAAAAAAAGATTTTTATTTTAGAATGTTGGAGGGAGGGAAGGAAGGAAGGAAGAAAGGAAGGAAGGAAGGAAGGAAGGAAGGAAGGAAGGAAGGAAGGAAGGAAGGAAGGAAGGAAGGAAGGAAGGAAGGGAAAAAAAGATACTTATGTTTTAGTAGGAATTCCTTTTAAGTATGACTTGGACTAGGTGAGGTTCCTTCTTACTGTGATTCTGAGAATTTAAAAGAAACAATATAAAATAACCCCCAAACCAGGAAAATTTCCTCCCTTGATAAAATCCTCAAGATTTTATCATATTTTTTGTTACTCTTAATTTTTTTTTTAATTCTAATAATCTTGTAATTGCTAACAAAATACAAAAGAAGAGAAACATTTGATTATGAAAAACCATCTGCTGTAAGGGGGTGACAGGAGCAAGACAGAAGGTCCAAGGAGAAAAAGTAATAGCTTTGTTTTGTTTTGCTTCTGGTTTGAGTAAAACCTGAACAGTAATAATGATCCACCTGGGATTTTCAAACATTGCTGATATTCACAATTATGCCATGAGACAAACCAAGAAAGCCCAAGAAAAATAATCCACAAGTTTTTCTTTCTTTCTAACTTATAATTTGATGATTATTAATTCCATTTTATGTTCATTTAATTTTTGGAGGTCTAAAATATCATCCCATCACATAGAAGTGAAGTACTTGTTCATAGCACTGAACAAGGAGTACTTGAACTTGGCGTCATATGACCAGTCTGAATCCCAGCTCTGCCACTTAATAATTGTGTGACCTTAAACAAATCACTTAAACTTTCTGGGCCTCAGTTTCTTCCACTGTAAAATGAGGAGTTTGAATTACGTGACCTTTTTACACCCTCTTCTAGCTCTAGACCTATCATCCTCTGATTCAATAAAGCATTCACTTAATCTTAAGACCTTGGCGATAATTTTGAAATTGATGCCATTTTAGGAAGTCACTTGGTCACATGAAACACTGCAACAGTGAATGGTAAAGGGGTCAAAGACACTATGGCAAAGATAGGTGGATGCTTTTTCCTGTTCTTAAATCTCCTTTAGCAACATAGTTACTTTTTCTGGATCAGTCCCTGGGTCCCCCAATGCCAGGTCCAGGATAGTTCTGGATGTCATACTTAGAGAAACAGTACCAAAAATGAACAGTGAGGTGACTCCCAATAGGTAGAGTACAAAGAGTACAGATTCTCTCTAGAGCTGCCTCCAAGACTGAAACTCTCAAGCAAGTCAGAGAAGAGGAACTTTGGTAACTACTACCTCAGACTGATGCGTGATCTCTATGATTCCTGTGCCTTATGGGGAAAAAGTACAGATGGCTATAATTAATACCCTTAGGAGTGATCCTTTGAGCTGTTGTACTGTCTGAGACCACTGAAGAACCCTCACCTTTTCTTCAAGTTGTTAATGCTATTGGTTAAAAAATAAAGTCTCTACTCCAAAGCAAGAAGGCTAAAGGTTAGCCACATTCAGATTTTTTTGTTATTTATCAACATTTTAATTTTATAAGCATTTTGATCACATTATCAAACCCTTCTACTCATAGATAAGATTGTGTCAAAGATCACTGGGGAAATGGAAAGGGAGAATTGAAGGGGAAAAGAGCTGAAAGCAAATATAAAAGTCAATCTCATTTTTTATGAGCTCTCCTAGTAATGAAGTTTTTGCTTTTGCAAAAAAAAAAAATATTCACATAGAAAATTCAAAATAAGAAAGCTATCACGTAGTCATATATCTGTTTGATATCCATATATGCTGTGGGTCCTTAAATACTTCTTGTGGAACATTATTATTCCCTATTGCAAAAGAGGATTTACTTTTTGAATGGTCTTTAAGTAGAAATGTATAACTGTCATTAGCTATTTTTTCCTTGAGGTTCCTCTTTCACTTTAAAGAGTGATTTTTTTGGATTGGGTGTTTTGGGCCAAAAAGCTACAAAAGAAATCGGATTTGTGGTTTGGTTCTTTTCACTTTGCTTTCTAGTTTCACCCTTGGAAGGCTCCATACAAGTTGATCTTCTTAAGTAGAAAAAGATATTCCTTGAGAAAGAAAAGACTTTTCTAGTGAATATTTTAGTTAAAGATTTAGAAAATGGTTGCTCTTCTGGTTTTGCTTAGGAAGAATAACCTTGTGAGTGGCAATTACTTTCTATATCTAACTTATTTCCTCCACTGTTGAATCTAATTAGAACTCACTGCCATCCAGTCAGCCAGCCAACTATCTATCTGTCTGTCTGTCTGTCCGTGTCTTTCTATACATGTCTCTATCAGTCTTTCTATTCATCTTTCTATCCATCTAGTTTTCTATCACAGTAGATAATACACTGGACTTAGAGTCAAAAATATCTGAATTCAAATTCAGACTCGAACAATTGCCAGTTATGTGATTTCCATCAATTTACTTGTCTGTCTGCCTTAGTTCTATCATCTACAAAGGATAATTATAGCATCTACTCTACTAGTTGCTGTGAGATCTGAATGAAATTCTATTTATAAAGGACATGATAGAGAATCTGACACAGTGAGCATTCAATACTTACTTCCTTCATTCATCTATAGCTTCATTTATATATCTCTTATACATTCATTCAAAAATATTTATTTGATAAGCACTGACCTAACATTTCTTATATGATCTATATTGTGCTAAAGGTCATAGCAATTACTGTTTCTTAGCTCAATAATAATAATAATAATTATTATTATTATTATTATTATTATTATTATTTAATAGCATTTTATATTTTACAAAATATATTAACATATACACAATCATGGGTAGACGGCTAGAATTGGACTCAGGAAGTCTTGTAGACAATTACATGTTTCTTGGCCTTGAGCAGGTCACTTAACATCTCCTAAGGTCAGTCTTTTCATTTGTAAAATGGAGACAAACTTGGGAAGGTAATGGCAAACCACTCCATTATCTTTGCCAAGGAAATTCCAAATACTGTGAAGAATAAGACAGGACAGACAATGACCATTATCATCATTATTATTATCAGCAGCAGCATCTCATTTGATCCTCACAATACCCTTGTGGGATAGTCAATAGTGGTAACAATTCCATTTTGCAGATAAGAAAAGTGAGACACAGTTGATAGAAGTGTTCAGCAAATAAGCAATAGAACAAAATCTCAAAGTCTTGACCTTTGGTCCCAAGTCTATGCCAAATTTTACCATATTGCTCTGATAGCTATTTTGTCTTAAGGTGGAAAACCAGAGTAAGTCAAGGCTACTTAATGTATCAAGAGTATTGGGGGGGGGGGGGCAGCTAGGTGGCGCAGTGGATAGAGCACCAGCTCTGGAGTCAGGAGTACCTGAGTTTAAATCCTGCCTCAGACACTTAATAATTACCTAGATGTGTGGCCTTGGTCAAGCCACTTAACCCCACTGCCTTGCAAATAAATAAATGAATGAATGAATGAATAAATAAATAAATAAATAAATAAATAAATAAATAAATAAATGATGAAGCCATCTTTTAAAAAAAAAGAGTATCAAGGTTCCCAGCAATATAGAATTAAGCAAAGGGTCAGAGAAGAGGGATTTTTTTGTTTGTTTGTTTTTAGTAATATTCCACAGATATCAGTGTGAGATCCATCATTCAAAAGTTAAAGATAGTCTATTTAGGAAAATAATATCATGAAAAGATGTCATTTCACTGTATGCTACAGAGATAAATTCAGCATAGAATGGGGACATTTTGGATCCATTCCAAGAGACTTTAGTTCCTGAAATATGAAAAGGACCTCATTATAAGAAAGTTTAAAAATAATACAGTCCCGTGGCATAATGTTCTAAAGCACTAAAGATCTAACGCCATCAAGAAGATGAGCTTCTGTTATGGAATTTGAAGACAAGACAATACCATTAGAAGGTTATTTAATAATAATAAAGAAAGCTCTAGATTTGGATTCAGAAGACTGGGTTTGGAATATTTTCTCTTACCATCTGGTAGTTGAGAGACTTTGAATTAGTCATATATTCTGACCCTCAGGATCCTCATCTTCCCAAGTAGGGATGTCCCATTTTTTTTGTTCTTAAATAAGTATTCTATCTACCTCATGGACTTGTTATAAGAGATGATCTTTGTAAACCTTGGGGTACCATATAATTGTGAGTTGATGTTATTGTTTTTCCTTTTTTATGATGTCATTATTTTTCAAAGCAACAAATCTTTAAATGTCTACTAGGTATAAGGCACTAAGCTAGAGAAACATTGACAAAAAGAAAACATATTGAGAGAGAGATCATGAGAAAAGTCTTAAAAGCTTCTCCTGGTTCATTAGATTCCCAATATTTATACCCTATCATGACAATGTTACTGATTTTGCTGAGGAAAAGACACACACTGTATACCTCAGAGTTCATTTCAAGTATATTTGCCTCTCTCTCTCCAGTCTCTTTATCCTTTCTAAAGACATCATTTGTTACTTTTCATTCCATACTATGTGCTCAGTTTGCATTTAAAACCTTCACAACCTGCTTCCAAATAACCTTTTTCTACGTTTATTTAAATTAAATTTATTTAAATTAAATTAAACTTATTTAAATTGAGTTAAATTATTACTCTTTATATACCTAGTATTCCAGGCAAACTTACCTACTTAGTAATTCTCAAATTTGCAATTCTTGCCTTAATAATTCTTCTTGCCTTGATAGCTTCACATGCAATGCTCTGCATGTCTGGAATACACTAACTCCTCACTTCAACTCTTAGAATCCTTAGATTTTTTCAAGACACAACTAAGATGGCATTTTAGAGTAATACTTTTCTTTTCTTCCTAGTTATTAGTGCTCTCTTCATCCTAAAATCCTATTGTGTTTATCGGTAACATCTGGCATAGCAGTCCTCCTTCCCTATATCCAAAAAGGCTGTAGATTTCTTAGTGTATTGTCTTCAATTAGACTGAACTTGAATCCCCCAAACTCTGCATAATTATTTACATAGGATAGACAATCGCTAAATGCATATTTTAACAGAAAAGTTAATTTCCAACTAGATAGCAAATAGAACTAATTACATCTCTTCTATCACCTAGCACAGCACCTTGCAATAAGGGAATATGCTAAATTTATGGATTTTCCAGACCATAGGCAACTCCCTGTTTATGACTTAATGATAAGGCCTATGGGTTTGCTTGAAGAAATTAAGGTTTAGGGGCGGCTAGGTGGTGTAGTGAATAAAGCACTGGCCTTGGAGTCAGGAGTACCTGGGTTCAAATCCGGTCTCAGACACTTAATAATTGCCTAGCTGTGTGGCCTTGGGCAAGCCACTTAACCCCATTTGCCTTATAAAAAAAAACCTTAAAAAAAAGAAATTAAGGTTTATGTGACTTGGCCAAGGTCATACCACAATTGCATGTATAGCAGTGGGAGTTTTTGAACATAACTATCCTTGATTTTAAACCCAGGAAACTATGCTGCCCCATAAAGAATGGTAGGAAGATAAAAACAGAGCTATTTTTAGGAATGTGAAGGCTTTGTGTTTTATTTTCCTCTTCCCAATTCTGTTCCATGATCCTAATTGTTATTTGATATCAAACAGAAATTCTAGGTATTCTGGTTTGGGAATCATGATCAGAATTACATGATCAATTCTCTTTCCTGCAAGGAAGGGCTAAATTTGAAGAACCTATTCTTAACAAGTGTCTCTGATTATACTATACATATGTGCATTTCTATAATCTAGATTTCTTCTTATGGATTTTACAGTATTGTTGAAAACCAAAGAATTTAGTCAAAAGTAAAATGACTATGTAACCCTCATGTTTACAAAATAACCTATGCATATCAACTACATCTAAAAGAGAATATAACACATGTGATAGGAACATGAGACTGAAGAAGAGTTTTAATGAAGTTCAAGAAATCAGAGGATTTAACTAAAGAGAAAGAGACATTTTGAAAGAAAAGCTAAGATGGGGCAGCTAGGTAGTACAGGGGATAGAACACCAGCCTTGAAATCAGGAGGACCTGAGTTCAAATTCAAACTTAGATACCTAGCTATGTGGTCTTGAACAAGTCACTTAACCCCATTACCTTGTATAAAACAAAAAAAAGGAAAAAAGAAAAAAAAAGAGGGACTAAGATACCAGAGTACCAGAGTACAAAAATCATTTAGCTGAGCAATCTCAACATTTCTCTCCAATTTAAAAATAACACTTTATAGTGAAATTTGGAGTTGTCAAGTCAACAAAAGGGCACAGTAAGGCATTCTTCCACTGGAAAATAGAGGAGATCAGAAAGAAAGATCTGTGTCAAGGGAAACTTGGAGCCCATGTGGATGAAATACCATAGTGAGCCTAGGTGTTAAGGTGGTTAAGAAAGAAGCAGCAGGGGCAGAGCCAAGATGGTGGCATGAAGGCAGCATTTCTTGGGAATTCTTTCCCCCCAAAACTCCAAAACCCATCAAATTATGACTCTAGCCAAAATTTAGGGGGCAGAAACCCACAGAAAGACTGAGTGATACACTTTCCCAATCCAAGATAACTTAGAAGCTCTGTGGGAAAGCTGTGCTTCATCAGGACTGGGAGTTGTAAAAAAGCCCCTGTCACAGCACAGCCCAGTCCAGCCCAACCCAGAGATCACCCGGAACAGCTTGAAGGGATGATGAGAGAACTCTGCTACACCAGAATGAGTGTGGAGTGAGGAACATGGGCGAGAATCAGGCGAAACCAGCCTACCCCTCCAGAGCACAGTCCACAGATAGTAAGGGTCAGAGGAGACTGCAAAAATCTCTCTGCTCTCCCTGGGGCAGGAATCTGCTGTTTACTCGCACTCAGATACAGGTTGCAGTTTGGCCTTCCATACTAAGATAACAGGGAACCTCCTCAAAGCTCCAAGGCAGAGGGGAGACCTATGGTCATCTACATATCAAAGCACAGGCAAGAGAGCATAAGACCTTGGAAGAATAAAGGTCTCAGTGGAGTGTCCCCCCCAAGAAAAACCCCAAAGCCTCAGAAGTGGTATAAATTAGTCTTGGAATGAGGAAATGAGTAAAAAAACAGAAAAAAGAAGAATCTAACCATAGAAAATTACTTTAGTCCCATGGAAGATCAAAATACATAACTCAGGGGCAGCTAGGTGGCACAGTGGATAGAGCACTGGCCCTGGAGTCAGGAATACCTGAGTTCAAATCTAGCCTCAGACACTTCATAATTACCTAGCTGTTTGGCCTTGGGCAAACCGCTTAACCCCATTGTCTTGCAAAAAAAAAAAAAAAAGAAAAGAAAAACCGCATAACTCAGATGACGGCAAAATTGAAGCTTCAGTATACAAAACCTCCAAGAGAAATAGAAAATGGGCTGAGACTATGGATGAGCTTGAAAGAGACTTAGAAAAGCAATTAAGGGAGGTGGAGGAAAAATTGGGAGGAAAAATGAAAGTGTTGTAGACAAATCATGAAAACCAAATCAGCAGCTTGGTGAAAGAGATACAAAAAACTACTGAAGAAAATAATATGTTAAAAAGAAGTTTAGGCCAAATGGAAAAAAGCAAAACACAAGGCAAATGAGAAGAATTCCTTTAAAAAAAAGTAGAATTGGTCACTGGAAAAAGAGATAAAAAAGCTCTCTGAAGAAAATGCCTCCTTCAAATGCAGAATGGAACTAAAGGAAACTGATGACTTTGCAAAAAATCAGGAATAGGGAGGCTAGGTGGTGCAGTGGATAGAGCACCAGCTCTGGAGTCAGGAGTACCTGAGTTCAAATCTGGTCTCAGATACTTAATAATTACCTAGCTGTGTGACCTTGGGCAAGTCACTTAACCCCATTTGCCTTGCAAAAACTAAAAAAAAAAAAATCAGGAATAAAACTCTTCCAAAAAAAGGCCAAAAATTAGAAGAAAATGTGAAATGTCTTATTGGAAAAACAACTAACTTCGAAAACAGATCCAGAAGAAATAATTTAAAAATTAATGGGCTACCTGAAAGTCGTGACCATGAAAAGATCCAAGACTTCATTTTTCAAGAAATAATACAGCAAAATTGCCCTGAGATACTAGAAGCAAAGGGTAAAATAGAAATTGAGGGAATTCACCTGTCAGCTCCTGAAAGAGTTCCAAAAGAAAAACTTCCAGGAATATTTTCTAGAGAAAATTCTAAAAGTTGCCAGAAACAAACAATGCAACTACTATGGCTCCATAGTCAGAATTACACAGAATCTGGCATCATCTACATTAAGGGCTCATAGGGATTGGATTATGATATTCTGGAAGGCAAAAGATCTTGGTTTACAACTGAGTATCAACTACCCAGCAAAACTGAACATCCTCTTTCAGGGGAAGACAGACTTTCAATGAAACAGGGGACTTTCAAACTTTCCTATTGAAACAACCAGAGCTGAACAGAAAGTTTGATTTTCAAGTACAGGACTCTGGTGAACTAGAAAGTGGGTGGATGAGAAGGACTAATTATGAGAAACTTAATGATATTGAACTGTTTGTATTCCTTCATGGGAATGATCGATACTGATAACTCATATGAATGTTATCATTTATAAGAGCTGTTAGGAGGAGCACACACACACATATATATGCATATATAAATATATATTATATATATGTATATATATATGTATATATATATATATATATAAAGGGCACAGGAAGGAGCAGAATATAATGGTATAATATAGTAAAAAGATGGATTCAATGAGTGATAAAGAAGTACAGGGAAGAAGAAGAGAAAGGAGAGGAAGAAGGAGCTAAGAAATTTCACATAAGTGTCAAGAAAAAGCTTTTTCAATGGCATGGAATGGGGGAAGGCAAGGGGGAATGAGTGAGCCTTCATTCTCATTAGAAATGGTTTAGAGAGGAAATAACATACACACTTGATAGAGTATAGAAATCTCTCTTACCCTAGAGAACATGAGAAGAAAAGGATGGGATAAAGAGGGAGGGGAGAAGGGGGGAATAGGTGATAGAAGAGAGGGAAGACTTTGGAAGAGGGTACTCAGATACAACACACTTCGGGACAGGGCCAGGATGAAAGGAGAGAGAGAGAGAATAGAATAAATGAGAGTGGGGAGGAATAGAGTGGAGGGAAATACAGTTAGAAATAGCAACTGCAGGAAAAATATTGAAGCAACTTCTCTGGTGGACTTATGATAAAGAAGGCAATTAACCCCAGAGACAGAGCCACTGGAATCTGAACACAGGCTGAAGTACATTTTTTCTCTCTCATTATTCTTGAAGGTTCTCATCTTCTTAAGGGGAGGGGGGGTTTATATTTACTCTTATAACAAAATTATTGTAATAATATAAAATAAATAAACCAAAATCGTACTTTTAAAAAAAAGAAAAGAAAGAAGCAGCAGCATCTTCAGGAGCTCTCAAATCAAAGATGGTAAAACAACCTGACAACTGGTCAGAAAGAGATTATAGTGTGCTAGCACCAGTCAAACCAGATGTTGTTTGGCAATTTCATTATCTATACCATTTCTGTATCATAGCTCAAGGGTAGAAAAACACACTTGCAGTCAAAAAGAGTGAGAGCACTGAGAGCCAATATCACTTCTTACCCCAAGGGATCAGGGACTCTGAGGTACCTGACAATAAAAAATGCAGTGTCATGACAAGAAAGGTCAAGACACAACTTCAGAAGAAGATAATGAATTCAAAATAGATACAAGTAAAACACCAAATTAAAAAAATGAATTGGATACAAGTCCAACAAGAATCCTCAAAGAATTAAAGAATGATTTTCAAAATCAAGTAAGAGTGGTAGAGGAAAATATAGGTAAAGAAATTAAAACAAGAGAAGAAAAAAACACTTAAAAACCAGAATTGACCAAATAGAAAAATAATTTTTTAAAAATATCACTGATGGAAAAAACTTCTTCAAAAAAAGCAGAATCAGTTAAATGGAAAAAAAGATACAAAAATTCATTGAAGGGAAGAATTCCTTAAAAAAGTTAGAATTGGGCAAATTAAAGTTAATAACTCAGTGATACATCAAAAACAATATACCAAAATCAAAAGCACAAGAAATAGAAAAAAAAGATGAAGTATCTCATTAGGCAAACAACTGACCTGGAAAATGGATTAAGGAAAGAGAATTTAAAAATCATTAAACTACCTGAAAAACATAATTTTAAGAAGAGCCTAGATATCATATTCCAAGAAATTATTGAGGAAAACTGCTTCAATATCCTAAAACCATTGGGTGAAATTGAAAGAATCTATTGATTATCACCTAAAATTCTCCAAAAGGAAAACTCCTAGGAATATTATAGACATATTTCAGAGCTTCCAGGTCAAAGAGAAAGCACTTTAAATAGCAAGAAAGAAACCAATGCAATATCATGGAGTCAAAGTCAGGATTACACAATGTTTAGTAGCTATCACACTAAAGGAGAAGTGGGCTTAGACTATAATATTGCAGAAGAAAAAATGGGAATATAACCAAAAATAACCTACTAACCAAAACTGAGTATAATCCTTCAAGGAAAGAAAAACTGATCATATAGAGAGCTTTCAGGCATTCCTGATAGAAAGTCTGAGTTTCAAATAGAAGGTTCAAGAGAAGTATTAAATTGTGAACATTAAAGAGAAATCATAAGGGACCAAATAAGGTAAAACTGTCTACCTTCCTATAAGGGAAAATGTATCTTCTAAGAATTTTATAATTATTAGGGCAGATAAATGGTTCAGAATCAAGTCAATTATTTTTGAATGACTTTTTTTAACAGATGAAGAAATAGAATACTTTAATAACCTTATCTTAGAAAGAGAAATTTAGCAAGTGAACATTGAATTTCAGAAGCACAAACCCCCAGGAACAGATGGATTCAGTAGTGAATTCTATCAAACATGTAAGGAACAATTAATGTAAATACAAAATAAATTATTTGAAAAAATAGATAAAGGAGTCATACCAAGTTCCTTTTATGATATAAATATGGTTTTGATACCTAAACCAGGGACAGTCAAAACAGAGAAAGAAAACTATAGATCAATTTCCATAATAAATACTGCTATTAAAAAATTAACAAAATACTAGCAAGTAAATTACTCAATATATCAGGGTGTTCATACACTATGACTATGTGGGGTTTTTACCAGGAAAACAGGGTTGGTTCAATTTTAGAAAAAACTATCCACATAACTATCAGTAACAATAACAACAAAACTCATGATTCTATCAACAAATGGCAAAAAAAAACCCCTTTGGTAAAATGCAATACTCATTTCTATTAAAAACACAAGAAAATCATAGGAATCACTGGAGTCTTTCTTAAAATGAAAAGTAATTTCTATCTAAAAGCAAGAGCAAGCATTATTTGTAAACTGAAAGCCTTTCCAATAAGATTAAGAATGAATTATCACCATTTTCAACATTATTAGTCAATATTTTACTAAAAATGCTAGCTATAACCATAAGAAAAGAAAAAAGACATTGAAGCAATAAAAAAGCAAGGAGGAAACAAAACAATCACTTTTTCAGATGATATGATGGTAAACTTAGAGAACCCTAGAGAATCTAATAAAAACCTAAGAGAACCAATTAACAACTTCAACAAAATTGCAAAACATAACATAACCAATATAAAACCTTAAGCATATCTATATACTATCAACAAAATCCAGCAGCAAGAGATAGAAAAAGAAATTCCATTTAAAATAACTACAGACAATATAAAATACGTGGGACTCTACCTACCATGAAAAATCCAGCTATTATATGACAATTACAAGTACAAAACACAAAAAAGACAGACCACAATTTTAAAAATATTAATTACTCATGCTTTAGATTGATCCAACATCATAAAAATGGCAATCCTACCTAATTTATTTATTCAATGACACATGAATCAAACCAGCAAAGAAAAATTTCACAGAAAAAAAATCATGACAAAATTCATCTAAAAAATCAAAAGAGTGAAAATATCAAGAAAATCAATGAAAATAAAAATGCTAAAGAAGGCAGACCAGCACTTCCAAATTTCAAACAATGCTACAAAGTGGTAATCATCAAAACAATCTAGTACTAACTTAGTTAGAGAATGGAAGGTCATTGGAATAGTGTTAGTACACAATACATAGAAGCAAATGGCTATAGTAACCTGGTATTCCAAAAATCCAAAGATCCAAGCTTTAGGGCTAAGAATTCAACATTTAACAATAATTTCTGGGAAAACTAAAAAGAAGTTTGGCAGAAATTAGGCATAGTATAACACCTTACACCATATACCAGTATAATATCAAAATGGATAAAAGATTTAAACACAAAGGAGGATAAGTAAATTAAGGGAGCATGGAATAGATACCTGTTTTATCTATGGATAAGGGAAAAGTTTATGGATAAGGGGAATGTGTCAGGCATTATACTAAAGGGAAAAATGATAGATGGGATTGTAGGAAATAAAAGTGATACTTTTGATTACTTGAAATTAAAAAGCTTTTGCACAAATAAAACTAATGTAACCAAAATTACAACAAAGATAAGAAACGGGAGCAGGGCAGGGGGTGGGGGTTGGGGGGAGAGAGGATTTGCAGCAAACTTCTCTTTTAAAGCTATCATTGCTGAAATCTCTAGGGAACTGAGCCAATTTACAAAAATGAGTCATTTCTCAGTTGTTAAATGGTCAAAGAATATGAAGTTTTCAGAAGAAATCAAAGTTATCAATAGTCAATATGGAAAAAAGGTTCTAAATCATTATTGATGCAAGTTAAAACAACTGCTTTTTTTCAGAATGCTACATTGACAGGAAATGGAAATAACATATGCTGATGATGAAGTGGAAAAATTAGGACACTAATGGACAATTGGTGGAGTTATGAACTAGTTCCCCCATTCAGTAAAACAATTTGAAACTACACCCAAAGGACTATCAATTTGTCCATACCCTTTGACTCAGCAATACCACTATTAGGAATATATTGTAAAGAGAGCAAAGAACAGGAGAAATAACCTATTTGTACAAAAATATTTTTAGCAACTCTTTTTGTGGTGGCAAAGAATTAGAAATCAAGGCAATGTCCATCAATTGGGAAATGGCTTAACAAGATGTGCTACATGATTGTGATGAAACCCTATTGTGCTATAAGAAATGATAAGCAGAATGCTTTCAGAAAAACCTGAAAAGACTCACATGAATTGAAGCAAAGTGAAGAGGGCAGAACTAGAAGAATACTGCATATAGAAACAGCATTATTTTAAGTATGATCAACTGTGAGAGATTTAATTTACTGTAATAAAGAAAATGTTCCAAGACCACTCCAAAGAAGACATGATGAAAAAGGTAATCTACTGTGAGAAAAAGAACTGATGAAGTCTGAATGAAGATTGAAACATAGAGGTTCTTTTTATATTTTTGTTTTATTTTTATTTTGTTTTCTTTTTCAATGTGGATACTATGGAAATTTGTTTTGCATTACTTCAAATGTATAATTTGAATTTTATTGCTTGCTTGCTTTAGGAAAGGGAGGAATGAAAGGGATGGAAGGAATTTGGAACTCAATTTTTTTAAAGACAAATTTTATGTGAAATTGGGAAATAACTAAAAATAATTTTAAAAACTATAGAGAGACTTAGTAAATCTGCTACAATAGTTCATGATTTTCTAGCTTTACTTCTGTGCATAGGAAAGAAGGATGCATATGTCTCAATATTTATGCAGAAACAAAAATAGAAATAAAGCTTTAGTAGAAGTGATAGAAATTATAGAGATGGAGCTATAAGAGACATTGTCTTACAATGTATAAAGAGAGGCATTATTGCAGGGTTGGAGAACCTTTTTTTCTGGCAAGGGTAATTTGAATATTTAAAACATCATTTGCAAAGTTGGTTAGACATTTAATTAATTAACTCCTAAAAAACTCCTAGATTTATTGAATTTCGAGTCCTGCCTGTGGTTGCCTTGACAATGCCAGATTGATATGACTGGAGATTCCCCACCCCTGTATTAGAGTCAGAAAAGAAAGGTCTGATGGTTGATACTTGCTGGATATATGTTGCAGAGCAAATCATTGGACATCTCTGTAACCAGGCAACACTCTCAGACTATGCGTTAGAGAACAGTTGTCCATCTTCATTGATAGGGGAGCTTCCTTACCAATGTAAATGCTATTAAAGATCCATATGTTAAGTCAACAAGCACATACTAAGTATCGATGCTGTATCAAGCATAATACTAAGCACTGAGGAATACAAAGAAGGCAAAAATCATTCTCTGTCCTTGAAAATCATACAACTAGTGAGGGAAATAACATGCAAACAGCTATGTACAAACAAAATAATTTGGAGATAGCTCAGAGGGAAAGTACTGACAATAAAGAGTCATAGATAAGAAGGTGAATTTAAAGTGAAGAATGAAGGAACCCAAGAGGCAGAAATGAAGGAGAACATTCTCACCAAGGTAGAGAGACTCTAAAAATAATTGGAATTTTAGAGATGGAGCCTCTTTAGTAGGGAAGATCCATTACAGAGTATGATGGAAAGAAAGGTGTAAAAAAGATTAGAGTGTTATGCTGTGGCAAGTTATGAAGAATTTTTAATGCCAAGCAGCAAATTTTCTATTTGATTCTAGAGGGGGGGGAAGGGGAGCTCTTGGAATTTATTGAATAAGGGATGACATACTCAGACTTAACTTTTATGAAGATCATTTTGCTGAGTGGAGAATGGACCAGAATAAGAAGAAACTTGAGGGACAAAAAGAGTTGTTGCAAAGGTAGAATTGTCATAATGTGGTAACTAATTAGATATGCATATTTGTGTGTGTGTGTGTGTGTATTAGAGAGAGAGAGAGAGAGAGAGAGAGAGAGACAGAGACAGAGACAGAGAAACAGAGAGACAGAGAGACAGAGAGAGGGAGAGAGGGAGAGACAGAGAGAAAATTAGATGGCAAAAGTTATATCATTTTTACTAACCTCATTGCAATTCAACATTTCTTTCAATTATTTTAAACTATTTTTCTTTAAGGCTTTCAAATAGGCTTCCAAAAAGATCTATAACCCACAACAAAAAAAATTTAAGAATTCCCTTAGAGATCTGCTTGGTTGCACTTAATAGTTAGTTGACTTTCCCAGAGTCACATATCTAATACATGACTACGACAAAACTACAGCCTACATTTTCCAACAAGGCCAGTGATTTGCCCTTGCTAGTAAGTGTCTGAGGATGGATTTGAATGCAGAGGTGTACTACTCCATCCACCATGCCAGTGTAAGTATGAGCTAGCTTTGTAATTCTGGGCAATTAACTTAATCTCTTATTTTCCTCAGTTTCCTCAACTATAAAATGGAGATAATGCTAGATCCTATTTCACATTCAGAAAAGATAAAGATGTAAAAAAATATTAATCATCAATAAAATATTTAAGAATATAAAATAGGGAAGAAACACATAACATTATGAAATTTGTTTTGCTAGATAATGTCAATATATATATATTATATATAATATATACACATAGATGTATATATCCATGAATATAAGCTGGTTTTTTTAGCATTTTACATGCATATTTTGCTAAACATGTTTACAAATTATTAATTTTTGTCATGAAGAATAAAGATTAAGGAAAGAGATACATGAGACAATTTTTATAAAGTGTACATCAGATTCTGAAGGGTCGTTTTTTTTTGTTTTGCTTCCTTTGATTGGGGATACTATAGTCCATAACCAGTCAAATACTGCCGAGAGGAGCTTCTTCCATCAGCGTTGTTCATCTCATAATGTTGTTGATGTGTACATTGTTTTCTTGTTTCTACTTCCTTTGCTCAGCATCAGATCCTATAAGTCATTCTATGCTTCTCTAGAGTTCTACCCTTTATGGTTTCTTATAGAACAATAGTATTCTATCATATTCATGTACCATAACTTGTTTAGCCATTTCCCCAATTGATGAGTATCTCCTCAATTTCCAATTCTTTGCCATTACTGAATATAATATATTAATTGATTTGTGTTTATATTTGTTCTTCAGGCTTGTAGTAGATGCCTACTATTAGGTGGTCAAGAAGAACTTGGTTTTCTGGAGAATTTAGGATACTTTGATTTTAACTCATTGGACATGAATTCAGGAATCAAAACTCATTGAGTTACTTCTTGGATCACTGAGCAAATCAGTTGACTTCTCTCAACCTCAGTTTCCCTTTCTGTTAAATGATGATAACAGTCTTTCTGTCAGGGTCATTGGAAAGGTCAATGAGGTAATATGTATAAATGCTGTAAAGAAGTGATGTGGCAAAAGATTCCCTATTAAATTGAACTCCCATCCCCAAGATTAAGTAAATTTGGTGAATTTGTCTCATTTTTTCTATTAATTTATTTAGATAGTGCCACAAAATGCTAAAATAATAAATCTATTTATTCTATAGGTACAGTCTGTGCATCCTGTGCTTTTGAAGCAATATGCAGTCATATATTTTAGAAGAAAAAATGAAGCAGGTAGCATAGCAAACTTTTAAAACAATTAAATATATTTATATATCTATATTTGTATATACATATAATTTTCAATTATAGTTGAGTCTGAAAGCACTCTCAAATATCTCATTTCATTTTAATGATTGGGAAAAATGATGTCCAAAGAAAATAAAGACTCAAATAAAGAATAAAAAAAAAAACACTAGCCATGCCCTGATAAAAATCTCAGTCCCTTTCACATTTAACACCTTAAATATGTCCTGGTTAGACAGCACAGAGCTCATAAATAAAGCTAATAGCAGTATAGTCACTCTTTAAAATAAACCTTATGAGGCCCATCTGTCTTGATGTTTTAGGAGATAAACTGTAAGGTCAGAGGAAAAAATTAACCTCTGGATATAGTATCACATCTCCCACAAATGTTCTCCTCTGATGACCCATGGTGGCCAGAAGATGATTATGAATTTTCAAAGGCATTGGCAACAGAGTATAAGCTATGACAGTTTTACTAAGTTGGGAAGTTCCTAAGTGGAAACCTGGTGTTGGATTGTGGTTTTCTATATCCTTTGTTTGAGAATGAGCCTGGTTAAATGAGGAGAGTTTCAGCAACAGAAAGTGGAGACCAACTAATGTTTTCTAGGCTCCAGAAACTTATAGAAATGAGCTTTATTAAGAGATGTGCCTTTATAAAGGCATAGAAGGGCTAAAATTGGTGTTAAGAATATATACCTACTGAGGACTAAATTATTGAAGTATATTTGCATTTTCTACACAGTTTTATAGGAATCTTTCGTGATATTCTATATTATTCGTAGATGCAATCATTCTAGCTTCAAATAAATGCAATAATTTTTTGTGATTTCCATGTTTGAACTGGTGGACTTTCCTATGCATTATAAATTTCTAGTTGCAACTAGTACTTTTTCTCATCACACACACACACACACACACACACACACACACACACACACAATCTATGGCTGGAGCTGAACTATAAACAATTCATTTGTTTTTATTTTTAGAGGAGACACACAGAGAAAGACAAACAGATAGACAAAGACAGAGAAAGGTTCAGCCTGATGCAGAGAGAGAGAAAGAGAGGAACTCTTAAATGCTTAAACTCACTTTCTATAATCTGGGGTTGTTTAAAACCACAGCTCATCTTTTTTTTCAGATGATCCTTTAGCAATATAAAGAGACCTGAATGTAAAGTCAAAGGCCCTCTGAATCCTGACTATGCTACTTATTTCCTGTCTAGTTACCTCAGGCATCTCAATTTCTTCATCTGGCTAACGAGGATGTGGACGAGATGAACTCTAAAGTTTCTTCTACTTTTAACTTATCTCTTTAAAAAACCCTGCAAAATTCCATAAGATAAAGATAGCACCTATAATTTACTAACATAGTTAGGAAATTTTCTCTACCATTGAGGTCAGTACCTTTGTCATTTCTAGTCTTTTTTTTTTGCAAGGCAGTGGGGTTAAGTGACTTGCCCAAGGTCACACAGCTAGGTAATTATTAAGTGCCTGAGCCCAAATTTGAACTCAAGTTATCTTAATTCCAGGACCTGTGTTCTATCCACTGCACCACCTAGCTACCCTCTGCAATTTCTAGTCTTAAGGAATTGTCTTACTGTGACTGAGAGTTCTTGAGTGATTTGCCTAAATCTAATATGGGTCAGAGGTACAAGGCGAACCAAGATCTTCTTGGTTAGGGAGTCAGCTCTTTATTTACTAAGTCATTATAGCAGTAATGTACAGGCTCCAGTCCTGAGAGAAATTAAGAACAGCAGTCAGTAAGATGGGCAACTCATTTTCATAAAGACTTAAGCCTGAACAGTAACAGTAAATATCAGTCTACCTTTGCAAATGCAAATAAAAGACTAGATTGCATTCAACTGAATATAGTTTGAATTTTACAAGCTTCAGGTTGCTATGTGAGGACTGCTAGAGGAGAGAACAGAATCTGACCCAGTTCTCAACCCTGTCACTGCCCTCTGAAATCCCCAGTTCCTTCATTCCTTCTTCAGCTCCCTTGGAGATTCTGCAGCCTGTAACCTTTCTACCCTTGCCTCCCCACTTCAGGCTCCCTGGCTGTCTATGGAAAATAAGATGGATGATTCTCAGTCTGATTATGGAACTGCCCACTGTCAACATTGTCAGCTAGTCTTGCTACAGCCAGGAGTTGCAAGTGCCCTCTGGCTCACCTGGGGCTTTAAATGGCTGATTGACAGGATGTACCACAAATGATGTAAGGAAGCCCTATTGGATATTTGTTTCTTAGGGGTGAGATTCAGTGTAGTAAGATGGGGGGTATGTTCATTGAAACAAACAGGTTGGTCAGAAACAAAACAAGTGGACTTGTGTGCCAATGTTGAAGAATAAGAAGGACTGTAGGCTGATTGAAACCTACAGGAGGGGAACACACACACACACACACATATATACACACACATGCAAAAATGCACCCACACACAGTCAGCAGAAAGGAAGCAACAGCAACAAGCCCATTAATGAAGGCAGCAGAGTGGAAGAGACTAAAAAAAAAAAAAAAAAGGTTGTTTGGGGCTTGGGTTTGTTAATGACTTCCCCTAAGGGATAGGCAGCTCTGGGCTGGTCCAGTAGGAAATTATTCTAAAAGCCAGGACTCTGTGGGGTTAGTTGGAACATTAGAGATTTCTGATAGGAAGCAGAGGGAAAGTGTTGTACAGCAGGATAAGAGGGAGAACAACAGGAACAAGAGACTACTGCTAAGCTGTGCCTCTATTCTATTTTTTATCAGGTCTTTAATTATGGAAATCAGAAAGATCTTAAGGGTATAACCAGGTCTTCCTAGCAGTAGCCAATGATGTGAAAAGGTGGAGGCTTACAGAAAGGAAACAAAAATATTAAAGTGTAAGGTTGAGTACATGCATATAGAATATTTGGGGGGAAATAGAGTAAAACAAACAGAAAGGACCACCTGGGAAGCAATACATGAATAACATGAGAAGAAGAGACTTTGCCCTGGGTTACAGTTATCTGAAGGTGTATATGGGTGTGTGGCAGTGGGGAGGAAATTGGTGATAAAGTACATTTTTTTCTACCTGAATTCCTGTGCAATTCAGTCATTGTTCAATGTAACTTAAATGAACCTTTAAGACAACCTCCTTTCCCAGGTTCTATTGCCTTCTTGTTTCTTTTGTAGAAAAATATTTCTCACTTCTCATAATGAAATAAGGGTAAAAAATGGCCTACACTAACCAGCACACTGAATCTACAAATAAGTCACTAAAATTTGGGTCAGAGTAAGTGAGTATGAATCCTGTCTCACTACTTTCTAAGCTATATGAAGCTGGGAAAGCCCCCTAAACTGTCTGTCTCAGTTGCTTCATCCTTAAAACAAGGAAGATGAAAGTTTTATTGGCTTCTAGGTTCTCTTCCAGTTGTAAAATTAGGATTCTCTGTGCCTTAGGAACTCCACATGTTTTTAGCCAAGGTGAAAATATTCTCTAAAAGAATATCTACTCAGAAAAAAGATCTCTTGCAAGACATAAAGTAGGTGGTTGATGATAACAGATAGGAGAAGTGGGAAGGAAAGGAAAGGAAAGAGAGACTGATTCAGAGACAGAGACCATTCTGTCAGACAGAATAAGAAGACAAAGACAGAGACATATAGAGACAGACAAGAACTGAGACAGAGATGAGGCAGACAAAAGAAGAAAGACAGAGCAAAGAGATAGGCAGAGAGAGAGAGAGAGAGAGACAGAGAGAGAGAGAGAGACAGAGAGAGAGAGAGAGACAGAGAGACTATTAATCTAATGATGGCCAGGGCATTTTCTCTTGGAAATGCATATTTTTTTTCAAACTACTAATACACTGATAAAGTCTTTTAGACAGAAAACTACCAAGGCAGAAGAGGAGATGCAAAAGGAAGAAATTCTACTCCCCAAGTCCACTTGAAAATACAGTGCAAGACTAGACTCAAGAAAAATCTCCAGTAGCCACCTTCACAAACAAAGGGCACATTTCAATAATCCCTGTACAATTTTTAAAAGCACTTCATTCAGATTATAAAGAATTTTCAGTCCCTTTAGACAGACTTTATAATAACTGAACTTGAACATCTGTCTATCTTCTATTCATGAATTATACACAGGAAAACTAATGAAGCCCAGCATAGCACTCTGTTGAAATCTCAGTATTTCACATCTTAAAAACAGCCCTTGGCCTAAAAAGTGTTGATCCCTTTTAATCAAGGATATGAAAAGCAGGTGGAATGGTTCCATTCCCTTTCTTACCCTCTACCCCCACCCCAATAAGAAAGATAATGAACTTGAATTCCTCTGAGAATTAAAGATTATCATACTTCCCTCTCCAACTCCCTGAATCATTGACTCTCTCCCCTCCACCCCTTTTGACTTTTCTCTCTGCCTTTCCCCCCCTTTTAAATCACAGTCTTCAGTGATCTGTTGCAGTATCTTGCAGCAGGCCAACATCTTGTTTTTCTTGTTATTGTTATGATTTACCCTTCAGTCTCTTCTCTCCCTCTCTCTGAAGCCCAACTCACATGGATGCACAGTACACAAAAAAATACACACAGCTGTCCTCACTTCTCACTGACACTCTCAGGAACGGACACTTCCAACGTTTAGCACAGCATGCTGTAATGTTGATGTGAAAATGAGAAGCCCTTCACCTGCAATGCTAATTAATCGTAAACAAGCTCTTTCCGAGAGGAGTTCTGGCACAAAAGGCAGGAAAGGGAATCGAATTCTCTTGCGGGTAAGCAAGCAGTAGCCTTACTCAGACACTGGGTGGCAGTGTTCATCCACTCATTGAGAGACACCCATTGATTTTCTTCTGATCTAACTGGAGCTGTTGGGAGTGCTGAACTATAGCAGGTGGGCTGGAAGCAGAAAGCGAATCGAATGGTAAAGGAGAATGAAATAAGGAACATAGTGGCATGGCAAAAATTAAATGGGACTTGGAGATGGAAGACCTTGCTCAAGTCCCTGCTTTGCTTTTTAATACCTTTGTTTCCTTAAGAAAGTCACTTTGACCTCTCTGAGCCTCTCAATTTTCCTATCTATAAAAAGAAAGGATCAGTTAAAATGATCTCCAAAACCATGAAGCTTGAAGCTCCATTTCTTATGAAATGTCATAGCATCCTAGACTGAGACTTTAAAGGTTATTGTGAAGTCTAACAATGTCATTTAAAAATGGAAAAATTGAGGTACAGAGAGTTGAAGTTGATCAATATTGCTAAGAACCAGGGTGTAGGATTTGAATGAAGTTATTCCTGAGTCCACCTGACTCCTGTGCTGTAAGGACTATGGCACACTGTCATTTAAAGATGATGCCACCATCTGTGAAGGAGTTTGCATATAGTGGGGGGAGGAAGGTGGGTTTGAGTTAAGGTTTTCCTTTCTTTAAAGAATTGTTGCAAAAGAAAGCCACAGCTATAGTTCAATCAGTTCAATTCAACAAATATTTATTGAATACCTACTAGATGTAAGGCATTATGGGTCATGCTGGGACTTCAAAACAAAAAGTTCCCTCAGGAAGTGTATATATGCATGTATATGCATGTGCATGTCAGGGACATGAGATGAGCCTGTGGCAGGTGAGGCAGAGTCTGGCCTCACCTCTGATTGGGAAGGGTATATCAGGGTGTATGAACTCAAACTTTCTCTATCGGAAGTGAATCTTGGCTCTGCCTCACCTGTGATTGCTCACTCCATGTCCCTGGTACATGTGTGTGCCTGTGTGTGCATGGGGGGAGGCTGGTGGGGCATAATGAGTAAATTGAAAAATATACAGAAAATATACAGAAAGTCATAGAAAATAATTTCAAGAAGGAAAGGATGCCAGCAACTTGGGAGTGGGGGGGAGGAATAGAAAAAAGTGTGTTGCAAGATGTCCTACCCCACCCCTCAACTATGCTCTAAAGAAAGATAGGTAGGAATTCTAAAGGTAGTAAAGAGGGAATATATTTCAAACAAGAGAGAATTATGCATGTAGAGGTAAAAGAAGATGGAATATCCAATATCGAGAACAACTTGCAGGTAATAAAATTACAGGAAGCAGAATATAAGAAAAAAAGAGAAGAAAGGGATATGGAGTCACACTGTGAAAAGTTTCAAATGCTACATGTTAGCACTTTACCATGTGGTTCTGTATCTCTGAGACATATAACAATACTACCATGCCATTGTAAGATATCAATGCACAATGCATTCATATAAGATTGTTTGAATTTATTTTGCTGATTTTATAAATGTTTTATGGCATTCTATTATCAAATTAATTTTAAAAAATAAGCATGATCCTGGAAAAAACTGAGTCGGGGGCGGGGGTACTTTTTAATTTCACAGTCCAAACCAGCTTCAAAGAAGGAGACAAAGAATAGTGGGGGCAGGGGGTGGGGAAAAGAATTGTATTTGTAATCAAAGGATCTGTATTCAAATTTGAACTCTACTTACAACTTGTGTATCCTTGGGCAAGTTACTTAACTTTTCAGTTTTCTTATCAGTTAAATGCAGAGATTGAATAGGATAGCCTCTAGGATACTTCTAAGAAGGTCTCTTCTATTTTGAAAATCTATGATTCCAAGATTCTTTCTAACTTTGATTATTTTTCCCATGAGGACAGTATTCCCCACCAGGCAGTTTCATGTCAGTACATTACTGAATGGTTTGATTAAAATTAATATTTAATCTATTTGTGAAGTAACAAGTTGGAAAGAAGATGTGGTATATGTAGTGTAGCAGAAAGGAAACTAGATAGAATTGGAGGACCTGAGTTGGAGGCAAACAAATCATTAAAATTCTCTACCTTAGTTTCCTGACTGTACAACAGGAATGGTGAGATTTATAGAACCATACCTCAAAAAGATTGGGATAAAAAGTGAGGTATAAAATAAATAGGTAACACAGTGGATAGAGTGTTGAGCCTGAAGTCAAGGAGACTCCTCTTTTTTAGTTCAAATCTAATTTCAAACACTTCCTAGCTGTGTGATCCCAAGCATATCACTTAACTCTGTTTCAGTTTCCTCATCTGTAAAATGAACTCAAGAAGGAAATGGCAAACTACTCTAGTATCATTGCCAAAACACTCCTCAGATAGGGTCATAGAGTTGGGCAGGACTGGAATAATTGGAAAACAGTCCAAAAAAACCCCTATATAAATACTCATTTTTTAATAGTATTCATTTTAGGGGATTTAATTTACTTCTCTGTAGAATAAAGAGTCAGATTATGTCTCCTCAAGTGGTCCCTCATATCAAATTCGAATTATTCAAAGTGATAATTATGCAAAATATGCTCATTGGTTCCCATCTAATGGAAATATGCAACACAACTCTGAATAATGCAACCACTTAGTGGGATTCATTTTTCACACTAATCAGAATCCAGCTGTAGTTCTCTTAAATTCTCTTTCTAATTGATGAGTCCTACCTTCTCTTCCATTTCTAAATTCTTTATATATAATATCTTTCAACTTCCAGATGATATTGCTGAATGTTACTCAGCCCTCCTGAAAACAAATTTGACTGTGATGTTCATGAATGAGATGCTTCAATTTGTATCCTATAACCACCTAGAACTGTTAAATATATATAGCTGCTATCAACTTGTATTCTTTTCTAGTATGCACCAAAGGAATTTCCTGGCTGAATATGCTGATTGTTAAGTCATTAGCCATCTAACTTCATAGCACATACACTATCTTTGATCACATATGCTGATAGAAACTTGCATAATTTTCTTAGAAATATATTCAAGTTATTCAGTTTATTTTAATGCTATATCAGTTATCTATTTCAGCTCCATTTGCAGTATTTAGAACAGTACTTTGCACTTAGCTGGTACTTATTAAATGCCTGATGACTAGACAGCTGAATTTTCCCATGAACCTGTTTCCTGCTGGTAACTTTTTCAGGAACAAGGAAGAAATTTATTACTGAGGAGTCATCTGTCATTCTATTGTGATATAGAACCATAACAAACTGAACTCTGTTTTGGGACAATTCACCTGGGGGTAAATGGCATTACCAAGGCATAAAAAGAGAATCCTATCACCTGTGCAGTTGACACAGTGAAAAGATGTAGGAACCCTGGGAAAGGAGCAAACAAAGAAACATGAGATGACAGTGGTTGCAAAAAGAAGCCCTTGGACAATGCTTGTTTTGAGGGTTATTTTGTCTTCTTGTTCTAGGATATTAGGGAAATTTTTCCAAGATAATTTCCTGAAGATATTTTCTAGACTCTTTTTTTTAATCAAGGCTTTCATATAGACCAATAATTCATAAGTAATCTTTTCTAGATCTATTTTCCAGGTCATTTATTTTTCCTAAAAGTTACTTTACATTTTCTTCTATTTTTTCAGCGTTTTGTTTTTGTTTGATGGAATCTTAGTGTCTTATTTTCTGTTTGTTCAATTCTAATTTTTAGGGCTTTATTTTCTTTAGTTGGCTTTTGTGTTTACTTTTCCAGTTGGTTAATTTTACTTTTATTTTATTTTTTTTTGCAAGGCAATGGGGTTAAGTGGCTTGCCCAAGGCCACACGGCTAGGTAATTATTAAGTGTCTGAGACTGGATTTGAACCTAGGTACTCCTGATTCCAGGGCTGGTGCTTTATCCACTGTGCCACCTAGCTTCCCCCTAATTTTACTTTTAAATGAATTGTTTTTCTTTTCCATTTGGTAAATTTTACTTTTTGTTGTGTTGCATTCCTTTTCCAGGTGGTTGATTTATATTTTTGATGAGTTATATTCTTTTTGCAGTTAGTCATTTTTACTTTTAAAAGAGTTGATTTCTTCAGTCAATTTCTCATAATTTTTCTGTATGATTCATTTCTTTTTTCCATTTTTCTTCTTCTCTTCTTTGATTTTTAAAATCCTATTTGAACTCTTCCAAGAGGTTTTGGATTTGAAGCCAATTCATAAACTCCTTTGAGATTTCATGTATAGACAAGTTGTCACTACATTCTTCTTCTGAGAGAACAATTTTATCATCCCTTATGGGTTGCTAGGAGGCACAGTGGATACAGCACTGGATTCCTTGGATTCAGGAGGATGGGAGTTTGACCTCAGACACTTGTCACCTGCATCCAGGGTCCTCTCTAGTCATCCTGATTCATATCTGACCACTGGACCCAGATGGCTCAGGCTGGTGACAACACAGCCCGCCCCCCAAATCTAATTCACATTCTTGTCTTGACATTATCTCCCTGATGTCATGGTCTTCCTCAAAAATGAAGGACAAGCATTATTATTTATCATTCCTATCCAAATAGTAGCTTTCTAAGGGTTGTTTTTGTATTTTTGCTCATTTTGATTGTTGATATCTGCTCCTGGGGTAAAGGGAGTATAGTCCCAAGTTTTTTGTACTCAGGTAAGGATCTGGTCCCTGGCTGATTGCTTGCCAAGGTGTTGCCTATGCAGCCCAAGTGTAGCCTTTGTGGAGGTTTCTTTCTGCCTTTGTGCCAAGGCTTTTTCTATGCTGTGGTTTGTGTCCAATCAGTCCCACCTATTGCCCCAGCATTCCCAGGGCTCAGACTTTGGGCTTGGGACTCTCCTTGCTGGCCTACTATCAGACTGGTTTGTTGAGGTGGTACTGAGCTACACTGTGACTAAGAGCCTCTCACTGGATTTCCTGCACTCCACCTATGCTGGGCTATAGATCTTTACTGAAGAAACGTGTCTTTATTGAAGATCTTCCATGATATTTTGAGTTAAGAGCTTGTTTCACTTTTTTTTTTTTGGTGGAAGCTGTAGCTCTAAAGTCTATGTGGAGGCTTCATTAAAAGTTGTATTGGAAAAAGCTCTGGGAGCATGCTAACTCTGCAACCCAACTTGTCTCCTAACCCCAAGCTTGTTATATATCTGTTGTGGTACTACAAGGTAAATGATGTAGTACAAAGTCCTGAGATTGTTATCTGGACATGCATGTGACTTCCAACTTTTGGAAATTACTGAGTTAAAGCCAGCATTTTTTGTAGCTTCAATAAATACAGAGACAGCATAAAGTAAATGATAGAGAGCTGACCAGGAAGGCCTCCATCGCAGATAATACCTCTGACATATAAAGCAAATAGCTTAAATTCTTAGCGCTCTAGGTAATTTTTGAAGATTATAAAAGTTGCCAAGAAGGTGCCAACCAGTATGGGTGAGGGACATTTCCATACTTGGGAGTTTGGTAAACTAGAGAAATCATAAGTCCATTCTCTAACACTCACAATAAATTTACATTTTGAATAATTGAAGAGTGGGCATATTAACTTCAAACTAATGCAAAATGTTAATATTCCAAAGGTCCATGGTGAAAATGCTAAATAAAGGTCTATCTTGGGAATTACCTACTTCAAGATAGAATATGGCATCTTATATGTTTCAAAAGCATTATGGGTTTTTTTTCTTCTTTGAAAAGAGAGGCTTTCTTCAGGAGAAATAGTATATAGCTTTTGAATAGATTCCAATTCAACATGTGTTTCCAAAGGAAAGCAAAAAGAATAGAAAAGGAGATCTTGGGGGTGGGGGTGGGGAAGAATATAAGTATGCAACTGATGACTGGATGGAAGACAGATTGCATTTCTGAGAGGATGCTTAAGCAAAAAGAAACCTCAGGTAAGGAGAACAATAAAAAAATAGCCTGAGAAGTGGGGAGGGGAATGACTTCATTAGCAACAAGTTCTAGTCCTTCAGAATGATTGATACCTTTAATAGGAAAAGGAAAATCTAAGCTAAAGGGATTCCCTCTAATGAGGAAAGAGTTGTATCTAGAATTACTGTTGATTTAGGCAAAAATCAACAGACTTCTGTTATTGAACCAGGAATAAAGGAAATTATCCTTTTGAAAGCTGTTCAAATTTAAGCTTATGAGGAAGTTGTCTGAATTCCCTAAGCATTGACTCACCACAGATATCAGATTAATAGCAAATGCCATATAGCAAAATACTGAAAAGGGAAATTGGGAATTTTCCTTTTGTAGAGAGGTTCAGCTTCTTTCCAGTCATTGAGATTTACTACCTGTGTGACCCTGGCCAAGTCACATTGACTCTCTTGGCCTCAGTTTCCTCAACTGTAAAATGAGAGGGTTAGAATTGAGGTATTTTCGGATTTTAATTTGTCCAATGATCCTATGATTTTCACATCCCAACCTCTCTCCCAAATTTAAGACTAACTTTCTGCATACAAAAGATTATTTAAGGAAAAAATTTTCCATTCTCAGGGATTCTCAGCAGAGATCTTTGTCTATTCCTTCCTCTTTTCTGCAATGACTGCTGAGAATATTAAGTTGTCCTCTCCCATTCTCTCTTCCATTGCACTGATTTCTTCCTACTTCCAATCTCCTTAGTTCTTACCACCTTGGAGCAACTCTCAAGATCTGCCTTGGGGCAAGCTGCAAGCCGAAGGCCCAGTACAGCCTTCCACCCACAACCTTTGTGCCACCATCGACACCTGAAAAAGAGAGGAATGCAAATTTCTATCTGCTCAAGAAGGCCTCCACGATGCCAGCTTAATGACTAGACCTTTATACACACTGCTTCCATGTCATCCCACACATCAATAAAATGAAATGCAAATAAAAATCTCTAGATTTACCCCACCCATTCCACCTCCCAGTTTCACAATGCTGCTACAAGTGTTCTAGACATAAGGGAAATTAGAAGAGTAAAGAGAATGAAGAAAGTTCTCTGCTTTGGGAAGGACTCATAGCCCTATACATATTCTATCGATGTTCCTAGGGAGTGAGCTGATAGCCTGCAGCTTGCATTGTAAACAATTATTACAGATCCTTCCTTTATTTTCCCTCAACCCTGGAGTGGTGCTCTCTGAGAGAACCTTCATTAAATGCCAAAGACTTAAAGCTAATAAATCTTGTTCCCTATCCTTTGTAAATTGCCTCTGTTTATTTTTCCAATAGCCCAGCTTTTGTAATAACACCAGATTGGGAGATACTGGGTGAGGAGGAGGAGAAACCAAACAAGAGGGAGAAAGGTCACAGATTTTTTAAAACTATGTGGGGTTTTTTTTATTATTATTGTTATTTTTGAAGTGTGTTTAGCACTGAGACAAATTGTACATTTACCGCGAGTCACCGGGACCTAACGAGCTCCTAATGTGCCCCATACTTCAAGGTTTTTCAGAACAGACCAGTAACTTAGCAACGGCAGCTAAACCTTGACGGGAATAATCAGTATTTGTGTTGCAGCTTCAGGCTTCCCCACTGTAGAGGCTTTTCTTTTTCTTTCATTCCTCTATTTCTTTTTTTTTTTAAAGGATCCTACAACAAGGAAGAACAACCATGAATAGGAAGAACCCATGATTCCTCCTGCAGTTTCTGGATCATATAAGACATGGCAATCAACCCTTGTCAAGGCAAGAGTTCAATCCTTAAAGAAGGGAGCTTTCAAGGAACACCAAAGAAGGGAAGAGAGGTCAGAGAGGCTGAATCAAGTATGGCAGGTTTTGCAGAGCAAAGTGCCAACCTCCTCCTCCCCCCTCCAAAACCCTTCAAAAATATTTTTGAATTCACAGAAAAGGCAGCAATAGTTAGAAGAATTAGATGGTATGGAAAAATGAGATTCGAGGTGAAGAAACTTGAGAAGAAAGTTCAATAAGTTGAATTATTTCTGTCTCTGCAATTTTATCATGGACAGCTCAATAATACCACTGAATCTCAAAAAGCATATGCAAAAAGGTGATAGAGGCAATGAGGATTCATTGAATCAGTTTTCTTGTCAAGACTCTAACACTTCATCTTTTCCCTTATTTTAAATGATGCCTTTCACATTTTTTTCTTGAATCATAGTTATATTCTAATCTACTTTATCCATAACATCTTCAATGTTAAAAAAAACTAGTTAATCATAAAGAGTTCAACTCCACACAAACTCTTACAGTAACATTCTATAACTGTCACTTCTCTATTGAAAGGAGAGATATTCTTGAATACTCTGAGCTTTAGACCCAAAATAATTCCTTAAAAAATCTCTAATTTCAAGTGCCTATTAATGGCTGTTTTAATTTACATTTTTTGTAGTCACCATGAACACTCTTCTCTTGGACTTTCTTCCTGATGCATTATTTTAGACAAACAATAATTATTAATGATATAATAGCGGCTAACATTTTAAAATTCTCAAAGCACTTTATAAACATTTTCTTATTTGACCCTTACTACAATTTTGGGAATCAGTGCTATTTTTATTACTATTTTGTATATGAAGAGAAGGTTAAGTGACTTGCCTAGGGCAGCACAGTTAGTAAGTATCTAAAACAGAATTTGAATTCAGGCCTCTCTGACTCTAAATCTAGTGCTGTATCCACTGTACCATCTTGGTGTCTCTGAGAAGTATTATATGTGGTCAGAGAACTACATGGCTGGAAATAAAAATGGATGGTCATGGAGTGAGGGTGATCAATTTCTGATGGATACCTCTGGCCTCCATAACAAAATTTGACAAAATTTCACAAAAACTAGAAACTAGAAACCCAATACATAGGACCAACTACCTGGGGGCAATCTGAGGAAAGTTCATTATTAGAGACCCATAGGATGGGCAACCATGAATGGTTTATAATGTTTCTCTAACCTTGGCCATAGAATTACAAAATCATGAAAGTGTCAGAGAAGCTGAGGACTAAGATATGAAGAGGAAATTCAGTACTGGTTAGGTGGAGAGGAGAGACTCAAGTCTTACTGAATAGAAAGTATAAACTTTGGAGAGCTTGATTTCCCCCAAACAATCTAATTTCTATTAAATGCCCTTGAAAACTGAAGCATAGAATCTAGATTAAGAGATGATAGTAAGAACTGATTCCTAAATTGGCCTCAGTATGTTGCTTTGTCTCTTTCTCTCTCTCTCTTGTCTCTGTTCTGCCTCTCTGTCTCTTTATTTCAGTCTATCTGTGTGTCTCTCCACATATGTGTAATTCCATTCTTTTTCATAATTTGTGCATTGAAAATATCCACACACTCCTCACAAAAGTACACTGTCTAGCATTCCAGAAGGCTGACCTGAGAATGTATTATATTCATGATATCTTATAGCAAAAAAAAAAAAAAAAACAGTAGAAGAGATAAGAGTGGACTGGGGCTTATATTCACCAGAAATTACAATGCTTATTTTGCATTCATTAGAGCATAATTGATTGCTTTGTCTTGCACAATGTCCATAGTTGATAAGACAGGCCTGCTATCCATCCAGGATCTTATCCTGGTATAATTTCCTTAAGAAATGAATGTTTGGCCGGCCATATGCAGTTCCCCTAGTAGAGCAGGTTTCTGGAGACTATTAGGTGATTAGGGGTCAACCAAAAAGTGCAGTTCTATCATTACTTAATCATTTTTACTCCATTCATTTTCCCATACCTATTAAATGAGAAAGTATAGAATTTTGACTTTCTATAGATACTATGACTTTGAGTTAATGTTTGTGAAAATACTCTGAGTTAAAAAATTTTCCAAGGAAGGAAGGTGGAAGGTCATTAGTCAATCTCGATAATTAATTCATCTTTACCATTAAAAAAAAAAAACCAAAACCCTGCATAGCAACATTGAATAGTAAGTGGTGCCATCAAAGGAATACATAGGAACAGTAGGGAGATTTAATAATTTCTACCAGACAGTCAGATTTCCTAAGGGTCAGAGAGAACAAGGGGCAGTGTTGACACAAATTACTCCTTATATTTGCCCAGAAGCTGAGAAATTCATGGTCAGATTTCAAGTCAATACCTTGAGACAGGCAGTTGACTGCTATATGTGTCGGCCTATATGTGAATACAGATGATATATCTGTGGTTAGCTGGGGATAATAGGTTTCTCAATTGTTTGTTTAAAGTTTTATACTGGATTTCCCAAGGTAATCCCAATTGGTTAGAACATGAAATGGTGCATACTCACTGAATCCCACTTCTGAAAGGCAGCTAAAATTGGGACAAGGACAATCTGACATTCTTTTCTGTTTATCAGACTCAGAAAAGGAAAAAAACATGTAAAGGCAGTGTCATGCCCTGGAGTCCACAATATATTGCATAATATGCCATTCTGGTTTAATGATAGAACATTTTATCAAGCTTCTAGAAAATTGCCTAAGCAGAATGATTTCTGATCAGGGCTCCAAATATTTGCAACCAATTTGATTGACAATGTTCCCAGTATTGAGTTAGTTCTACAAAGAGAACCCAGGGAAAGGAAGCCTTAGTTTATCTTACTCCTACTACTATTATCACTATCAAAAGATACAGAATTTTGAAGGAATGGGGTAAGTTATACCATATCCCAAGAATCCTTGGGAAGAATGATACTTCTCAGAAAACTGGAGAGGAAAAAAAGTTCATGACAATGTTAATACTGATATTAATACAATGTTAATACAAATAGGAAATCAAAAGGAAACAAATATATTTGCCCTATCCTGCCAAATTCTCAAACTTGTGGTTGAATATAAATACAAAAATATACAAAGGCCATATATCTTTGTTGCAACCCATGAAATTTGTCTGAACTACTGCATCAATGCATGAAAACCTTCCCCACTAATTGAATAAGAAAATATTCCCTGGAGAAAGAATTAATGATTTTCCAATGGCCATATAACACAACAGATTTGGTATTACCATTGCATGTTTAGCATACCTCAGGACACAACTGTCATACATTCAGAGTAGCTTTATGCATCAGACAAAGAGGGTGATTGCCTAGACTTTTTGTCATTAGATAGCCACCATGCTGAATATCTGCCTTCTGCTCTCTACCTATCTAAATTGTCTAATCAATCTTTAGCCCTATCCATATTCTCCAAAAATTCTTCCCTAATAACTACAGAATAATATTTTTTCCTTTTTGCCTGCATTTAGAACTATGATTATATTACACTTTCAAAAAATGGTTACATTGACTTTCATTTGACTGCTTTATAATTGTGAGGTAGTATAACTCACTAGAGGGACTCACTTGAGATCTGAGTTGCAATCCAGATCTCCTACTTATTGTGAGAACTTGGGTAAGTTTACTCTAAAAACTTGTTAGTTAGGTGAGTCCATAATGCTTGGATTATTTGTATTCAACAAATGCATTTTGAAGTGAAATGACCTGGTTTAGCAAAGCACTATTGAACACAAAAACCTTCCAGCTAGAAGCCTGGGCATTCTTATTGCTACATGCCACTCAATGCCAACTCTTACCTTAAAATGGGATTTATTATTGGATTTGTATTTTTTAATTATTTTGATAATTTTTTTGTTATTGATGGTGTTGTTGAGTCATTTTGGTTGTGTCTGACTCTTCATTACCCCAAATGTGGTTATTTTAGCAAAGTTATTAGAGTGGTTTGCTATTTCCTTCTTCAGATAATTTTACATGTGAGGAAACTGAGGCAAAGAGGGTAAAAGTGACTTCTCCAGAGAACTAATGAAGATGATTTTTTTTTACTCCTAGCTCCAGCATGCTATGCACTGCCCCATCTCACTGCCCCATTATGGCAATGAAATCATTAAATAATAGAGCTGGGGGAGCCCTAAAACAAGGGTTATTAGTCTAGGGTTCATGAGTTTTTTTTTTAATTTCAAAAATTGTATGTTAATAAAATAAGTTTCCTTTGATTATATGCATGGTATGTCAAGCATTTAAACACTTCCTCAGAAGGAATCTATAGACTTCATTAAATTTTTAAAGGGGTCCATGAAACAAGCTTAGAGTCTCTCATTTTGTCCAACTAACCATCCCCTTCTTACTTTTCAGAGAGAGTAAGTTACTTCTTCTGCTGTGTACTACTAGATAGTGGTAGAGACAGGACTCAAATCCAAGGCTCCTGGCTCCCACTTCACTCATTTGGTGGTCTTGCAATCAGCATTGCTTCATCACATGCTGATCATGACTCTAATACTCTCTTAAAAGGTTCTTTTTTAAGGAAGCTGAAGTATTAAATTCCTTAATGCCCCAAGGAGACAGAATAGCAAAAAAAAAAAAAAGACTTATCAACATATAATTATAAAAATTTAGGCAAATGAGACAATCTCCCTTTTCTTTAAAAGCTGTTACTGTAGTCAACACACTGAGCTACACAGTTTACGTGCAATGGACACCTGTTCCTCATTGAGGAGATATTTTAAACATCAGATGTAAACTGAAATGTTGCACAAATTGCAGCTAGAGAGAAATTCATAGAAACTGCACAACATAGTAGAGTAAATCTCAGAGCAATTGTTTTTGTTTACAAGAGACAAAAATCTCATTGTCAATATTGTCCTAAGGTTGTGGTTTAACTATTATTCCTCAATATGCTTCTCTGTATAATCCTAGTTTCATGAATTTACAGTAATAGAATTTTTGATCTAGACAAGATATATTGAATAACCTGAATTATTTTCTTCAAACATTAACATGTGTGTATTTTAATACTGATGACATAGTATCAACTCACTTATTCTTTCTCATCATCAGCTTTCTCATATATAAAATGGGGATCTGAGGTTGTATCCTTTAGAGGTCTCTTTTAGCTCCCAATCTTTGTTTCTATCAATTCAACAACAATTTATTGAATGAATTCTGTTCAAGATAAAAGTTAGGTCTTGGATTCAGAAGAACTAGGTATAAGGTCTGTTTCTGACATATGTAAACTCTACAACTATGGACAAGTCATTTAGCTTCTCTTTGTCTCAGGTAGCTTTTTTTAAGATTATGTTTAGATGCCTATTTGCATTGGGAGAAGGAGTTCCCACTCTGAGAATTCTGAAAATGCTCAAATATAGCAGATATGGACCAAAATAAAAAGTGTGAAACACTACATTAGGGGATACAAGAAGAAAAATGAAAATGTTCCTACCCCTCAAACAGCTTCCATTCTAATTAATGGAGGAGGTGTAGGTATAGCATGTAGATAAGGAAATTCAAGGTAATTTTAGAGTGGAGTGGGGCCCTGAAAGCATCAAAAAAGGCTTCCCAGAGGAAGTGACCTAAGTTGAACCTTGAAAAAAAGACAAAAAAGAATTAAGGTGGAATTGACAACTACATGTTGCAGGCAAGGTGGACTTGGGGGTGACTTTTTTCCTTTGTGAGGACAAAATATGGATTACAAAAACCAGCTAGTCATTTAGTTTGGCTGGATTATAGAATGTTGTGAAGGGGAATAATGTGAAATATGTTGGAAAGGTAAATTGGAGCCTGATTGTTCAGGTCTTTAAATACCAGACTGAAGGGTATGTATTTATCCCAGAAATAATAGGGAGCCACTCAGTTTTTGAGAATGGGGACAGTTATATTACATGAAAGTATTTTGGACTCTGAGAATCTCCAAAGGGAATTTTCTATTCAAATCAGGAGTTCTAAACTTTTGGCCAAAAGAATGCTCTCAGGCCTAATTCCTAAAATGAGTTTTACTCAGAAATGGCTTCAAGGATTATATTATGCATTTCAAATTGAAGATTTAAGATTTCTGGCCATGATCAGATGATGTAATAGAGTTTGTGCCTAACTTTGCAAATGAAACCAAGCAAGGTTGAAGAGGGCAGTACCCTGGTGGATAAGATTAGAATTTAAAATGACACTGGCAAATTAGAGAACTAATCAGAAATCAACAAAATGAAGCTGAGCAGGGACAAAGGAAAGTTACAGAGGGAGGAAAAAACAAATGGAACAACTTGAGTGGGAACTGACTGACTTTATATGAGGAATACAAGAAAATAGCCGGTATTCAAAAATTCACAAGCTTGGAATCACAAGCACTGATTTCAAACAGAGCTGACACAATACAAAGATGCATAAATAGATGTAAGAAACAGCAGGGCCATAAGGTAATCCTTTCATCATACTAAGCATGAACATATGCAAGGTTGTCTCCTGGTCTGAGCCCTGACAACTCATAGGGCAACATGGGGCATCTGAAGTGGGCTCTGAAGAAACAAAGAACAATAAAAGTGAGCTGTAAGATAAAGGTAAAATAAAGAAATCCTTTCTTCTAGATTAGAAAAGCTCGAGTCAACAAAATAATGATATTTGAGTGAATATTTATTATACTAATGACATTGACCTTCACCTCCACCAAAGCAAAAAAGGAAAAGATATCCTTATGGGGTTGCATGAAAGATTTAGATTAGCTGAGCGCTGATAAAGACCCTAGTATAAAAAAAAAGTCAAGGTCTCCCCCATCTCCAGTTGACCTGATCCATTTCTGACCACTGGAGAAAGTAAGACTGGTGACTTTACACCCCCTTCTTCATTTAAATCCAATTCACTTGTATGTGATGGCATTGCCTCCTGGATACCGTAGTCCTCTTCAAGAACAAAGGACAACCAACACTGATGAGGTTGTACTTTAAGGAGAAAGCATCACAACCACCCTACAAAAGTCTCAACTTTTACTCTTTTTTCAATCACAAATTCTCTAGACAATTCATGCTTTTTCTTTCCCATTCCACAAATTGCTTTGTTTGTTTGTTTTGGGATGTCTGCTCTATTGTCTGCAAGCTCCCCTGCGGGCTTAAATTATTCATCTGACCTTCCAGATACATCCATCTAAACTCCATTTGGGCTACCATGTAGAGTTTGAATTACTACTGGGACATCCAGGTGGAGATTTCTCTGATTCTAGGCAATTGGAAATGGAAAAAAGAAGAAAGGTCGGGATTGGAAATACAAACACGATTGGGATTTATATAGAGATAATAGTCAAAACTGTGTGTGAATGAGATTGACAGGAAGAAAGTATAAAAATAACTGTCTCTTCCCTTAGGACAAAAAATTCTTTGCACCCATTTTCTACTGGAGATCATTCATTCTCCTGCTCCTCCAGGTAGAAGGATTTCCCTGTCATTTCCCATTGTCTCTTCCAGACTTCTTTCTCTCTCATTAACCCTCAGTGACATTTCTTCCTTTGATGTCTGTAAAATCATATGCTAACCTGAAGGTCATTCTGGAGAGTCAGTGATCTCTAACATAGTTGAGGAAATTAGGACCATCCTAAATTCCCCTCTTCTTTTCAATACTTCTGAGCAACTTCGACTCCGCTATTTCTAGTTAGAAAATATAATGACCCTATTGTTAACTAAGGGAGCAGCAGAGAACAAGGGACTTTGAGTCAAAAAAAAAAAATATCTGAATTCAAATCTAGCCTTTGTGACTCTGGGTAAATCACTGTTTGCCTCAGTTCCTCATCTGTAAAATAGGAACACACTAGACAAGCAAATGGCAAACTACTCCATATCTTTGCCAAGAAAATCCCATGGACAAGTCAATGGGGTCAGAAAGAGTTGAACACAACTGAACAAATACCTCTTGTCTAAATATATCCTTTACTTTGCTATTTCATCCTTCTCTCTTTACCCCCCTACAAAACTCTGTTCCAACAATTATAGCACCCATTATCTCATGAGGGGGTGGCTAGTGAGAGGGGAAGCAGAATGTGTAAGAAAAAAGAAAAATTCATACTCTGAGTCTAGAAAAAACCTGGAGAGAGAGAGAGAGACAGAGAGACAGAGACAGAGAGACAGAGACAGACAGAGACAGACAGACAGAGACAAAGACAGAGATACAGAGAAAGAGACAGACAGAGACAGAGAGACAGAGAGAAATAGACACAGAGAGAGAGAGAGAGAGAGACAGAGACAGACAGAGACAGAGAAATAGACAGAGACAGAGAGAGTGAGAGACAGAGACAGAGAGAATGAGAGACAGAGACAGAGACAGACAAAGAGACAGAGACAGAGAAATAGAGAGACAGAGAGAGAGAATGACAGAGAGAGAGAGAGAGAGAGAGAGAGAGAGAGAGAGAGAGAGAGAGAGATTTCATAGCTAAGTTCAAGGGTTGCCTAAACAGCAACTTCAAGCTAAATTGCCTTCTTAGAGTGAATTTAGAGGTTAATGTGGGTACTTTACAAGTTGTTGGTATCCATTTATGAGCTTTTGTGAATCATCTGAGTGTTTTACGTGTTTTAGTATCTGTCTATAGGCTGCTATAAGCTGTTGGCAACTAGTAGATTTTTTATGGAGTAAAACATAAGTTTTTTCTCTGCCCACATACTTTTGTTACCTTCAATGTCTGTGTAGAAACTGAAAGACCCAGTTATTCACATCTGCAGAAACCTAGATGCAAGATATGTCATGGGTAAATTTAGAGATTTCCCTAGATCAAATCCTAGATAGAGGAAATGATACATAATTATATTTGGATGTATAATTATATTTTGATTATATCTGATATATAATGATATATAATTGATATATATATTATATGATATGTGAGATTTAATTATATTTTGAAAAGGCTTTTAGGATTGGGCCTAATCTATGTGAGCAATCTTGGGGGGGGTGTATTGGATCTTGGGTTACAAATAGTTTCTGTTAGTACTTCTACTCCCAAACGATTTGAATATATTTATTTATTTATTTATTAGATAGTTTTGTTTGCATTTACTTATCAGTGAATCTATTGATTCTCTGTCCTCCTCTTTTCATTCTGTGTTTGGATCAAATAAACTTAGCATAAAGTCTAGTACACAGGAACTGGGTTTTTTTGTTTGATTTAATTGAATTAAATTGCATTTTAATCTCTCCCTCCCCAATAATGCTTTTCCATTTATTCAAAAATATGTTTATGTTCCTTGGATCTTAAAAGAAACCAGCTAATCAACCAGAAAACAAAAAACACAAGCCTTCCCTATGACCCCTCTCTCTCTCTCTCTCTCTCTCTCTCTCTCTCTCTCTCTCTCTCTCTCTCCTCTCTCCTCTCTCCTCTCTCCTCTCTCTCTTTCCCTTAGAAATCATAATCCTTGAAAGTAAATATTTACAACTCAATATCTCTAATATCTCATCATCTTCTTTTCCCTGATTCCCTTATAATCTGGTTTCCAAACCTACCACATTATTGAAATTATATTCTGAAAGATCACCAATAAACCCCCTAATCACCAAGCTCATTAATAGGGCTTCAATAGCCTTCAATCATTTTTCATACTTTTTGACTTCACTACAGCTTTGAAGAGAACAAAATGTGACTGGGTGGCACAGTAGATAGAGTTCTTGGCTCAGAGTCAGGAAGATATAGACTCAAATTTGGCCTCATAAACTCACTAGCAAGTCACTTAACCTCTGTTTACCTCAGTTTCCTCATCTTCAAAATGGCAATGATAATATTAATAATAATAATAATAATGCTTCTCTCCCAGGTTGTTGTGAGGATCAAAGGAGATAAATTATAAAGTATTTAGCATCATGTCTGACACACAGTAAGTTCCATGTAAATGTTAAATGTTATTATTTTTTAGAGTCAAAGGACTTGGATTTAAATTAAGCTTACTTATGAGAGGATTATGCTGGAGCCAGCTCTAACCTATTAAGAATGGATCGTTAAATTTTCAGTAAATATATAAGCACTCAGAAAATCTAAAATCAAGTCATTTTTGTATCATGTTGGTAACTGTCTAGCCTTAAGAAAGTGATGGAGAATATGTTAATAATGTAAATTAAACTTAATATTGTGTTTTGGGTACATTCCCCATGAACACACACATACACACACATACACACACACACACACACACACACACACACACACACACACAACATTTGTTAAATAGTTACTAGCACATTCTGACTCACTAGCTGTGTGACCTGAGACTCAGTTTCTCCATCTATAAAATGAGGCAATTGATCATACTAGATGTACTAGATGGTACTGGATGCCATTACTTCCAATTTTAGATTTATGACCAATAGTCATCACCTCTTCCCAGATGTTTTCACTTCCTTCAACATCAGGGAAACTTTATTTTAGTAGTTTGTCTATGTCCCTCTATGACTCTTGTCTCTTTCACTGAATTCCCCTCAAACTGCACCATTTCCTTTTATTTAAAGATTGTTTTCTCATTTCACCTAGACTTGAACAAGAGCTACCTATGGGCCCCCAAACAATACAGTATAGGACCAAGTTAGTGTTCCCTTGATCCCATGGTCAAAGGACACCATAATGCTAAACTTGGTGTGGATACTTGATTATCATAACTAATTACAGCTCAGAATTCTGAAATTCAAGAGATCTTAACCTCAGTCTCCCAGTAGTTGCAACTGGGATAGTAGGCATGACTTCCCAGATTCCTTATCAATCAATAATTTTTTTTAGGTTTTTGCAAGGCAAATGGGGTTAAGTGGCTTGCCCAAGGCCACACAGCTAGGTAATTATTAAGTGTCTGAGGCTGGATTTGAACCCAGGTACTCCTGACTCCAGGGCCAGTGCTTTATCCACTATGCCACCTAGCTGCCCCAATCAATAAATTTTTACCAAATACCTACCATATGTGTTAAGTGCTGGAGCTACAGGTATGGCAAAATACCTGCCCTCAAGATGTTTATAATCTAATGGGAAAGACAACCCAGAAACAATTGTATATGAAGCAAGTTATATAGAGGACAAATAGGAAATGATAAATAGTAGAAAAACACTAGAAGTGAGAGAGATCATGGAAGACTTTTAGTAAAAGAAGTGTCTAAGCAGTCAATTGGCATAGTCAGGTCTTACAGGCATGAGAAGAAAGAAAATGACTGAAGTTAAGTATGTGTCTTGTTCATGGTCCCTTTACTGACTCCTTAAAGTAAAAACTCCCCTAAGGTTTGCCCATTGCAGTCTTCTCTTCTTTAAATCTCTCCTGGAAATTTCATTTTCTTTTTCTGCTTCAGTTTCTACCTCTAAACAGGTGACTCCCAAATTTATATTTCCAATTCTGGTATCTCCTCTGTGTTCCAGAACTTCATCTCAAAATCTTCACCTTAATTGTCAGTGTCACTTGAAACTCAATGTATCACAATGTTAGTTAAAACTGTTCCTCTTAATGACTTCTTTATGTTTCTTACTCAGTTGCCCATGTTTGAAAAGATGTAATTATTCTTTAATTTCTGCTCGGTTCACTTCTCACATCCAAAATATCTCTTATGTTTGAATCCTCCTCTCTTTTCTTACTGTTACCCTTACCTCTTTACTATCTACCTCAATTTCTGATAGGCTTTCCCACATGTACTCCTTTCAATCTATTCTTAATTAAATAATTAATTGATTTTTAAAATTTTAGCAAGAGCTACTCTATGCACAACACTAAGGTAGGCATTGTAGAAGTTATAAAACTTTGATGATTCACTATCTAGCATCCTACTAATCTTTTCCTTTGGCTAAAAGATTCATGGTTCTCAAACTGTCTACTATTTAAAAATAAAATTACTTTGCAAGGCATTCAAATTTCTTCACAATCCAATACATTCCTATCTTTTACAAGCTTTAGCTCATATTATTCCACTCCATTTATCCAAAATTACAAAGCATTCTGAAGCCCAAGTCTATGAATTTGTTTATTTTCAAATATTTTGATAATTGTATTTCAACCTAATTGGTTGTCTTTGTAATCCTCCATTACATCTTAGTAATCCTACACATTTTATTTCAAGTATTTAAAAATATAATTTGAAGAAGGAAGCCATAGTTTCAATAGATGACATAAAAAGGTAAACACACACACACACACACACACACACACACACACACACATACACATGTACACTCTCACACATTCACATTAAGAATCTCTGCTCTTGACAAATGGAAATTATATTACACTTTCCCACCTCCTTGCCTTTGGCTATCTTGTCCACTGTGTCTATAATGTTGCTCCTTCTCTTTGACTTTGTAATGTTTTCAATTGACAACTGCTACAACATGTTTTCCTAAGCTTCCCATAATAATCTTCCCTCTCCAAACTCAGATATAATGGTTTTAAAACTCTCTAATGAAGTTCCATGTATTATTGTGCACATCTGAATTTCTCTAATTGCATCCACCCAATAATCTAGTAATTACTCGCAGGAAAGGACTGAGTCTTTGCTATATACAAAATCTTTATTGAATGAATGGATGAGACTGAATGAGGAACTCTTAATTATATGGGATATTTGATTCTGAAGGATTTCAAAGGTAAGGTCATTTAAATCAAATGTATTCACATGTGTCAGAAATCTTTAATCCACCTTACTGCCTTTAGGCAGTGACAGTGATATCTTGATTAATGATTTTATTGTTGTAATTAAGAAAGAACTTTCAGTCTAAAGGTGACAAAAGTTTTTAAGTATTTTGGTAAAGGAAGTTTCTTTTTCATTTGTGGAGCATCGTTGACTTTGGAATCACAGGAAAATACCACTTCACTATTAGGGAAGAAATGGGAAACAGTGTGCTAATGACCCCACTTCTCTCCTTTCTCTCTATCCTTTCATCTCTTTCCTCTTTTCATTCCTTTCCCTACCTCTCCCTACCTTCTCTTCTTCCTCCCCTCACTTTCTCTAACTCCTATTTTGCTTTTTCAGTCCTTTACTTTCAAAAATCTGTGTTTGGTCCATTTATGAGACATCAAGCAGAAAGAAGGTGAAGAGAATTATGAATATTCTAACCCCTGGTTTTGGCTGGAAAATCAAAATTACTGACATTTCGTTCTCAGAGATCTGTTCAACTAAAGGCAGAGGTTGATGTCTGAAAACCTCATCACAACGATAACTGGTTAATATTAGGAATCTTTGTCTTCCAGACTGAGATATAGTGATTGAAGTGTATTGGGAATAAGAAGGGACCATGTTATAGTCAAGTCTATCTGTTGTCCTCTCTTGGCCCCTTGTCTAATATCCCTTCCAATATGAATTGATAGTTTTTATTTTCATGTGAAATCTATATTAGTACTTAAATATTTTTCTCTCATCATAGGATTTTTATGCTTTGTTTATTTAACTTACTTTTGTTGCCTCTGATAACTTGGCACCATTGTAAGCACTTAAAAATGTTTGTTGACTTAACAGTTTCTAAAAGATACATTTTCTATCAAACACAACATTTTTGCTGTTGTTAGTATTGTTAAGAAATAATATATAGAGTTTTGCAAGTCTTTAAGTTTCATATAAATATTGCCTCTCATCATAACTGCACATGAACTGTTTCTTTATGACACTCCACAAACCCTCTGTTCTTCATTTTGCTCATTTGAAGTCCTTGTTCTATATTTTTAAGACTTGAAGAAAAAAAAAGTACTTCATGCATATCTGTATCAGAATGTTTTCCAATTCATTCATGCACATAAATTTGTGTGTACAAATATAGTTATGTATCCATACCTATAAATTTATGGGTCTATGTACATACATGTGCTCTATATATACATATATATATATATGCATGTTATATTAAATATACACAAATAACAGGAACTGGGCAATGTAAATATGTTCATGAAATACACAGGTATTCCATGAATATTTCCTATTGATTTCTGAATGATAACAAAAGGCATTTTAATTAGAACTCAGTGATCATAGAAAAAACACTAAACTGTTAAAATGAGCTTTCTACTCTTGTGGCAAATGAATTTACAACTACTACAGTCCTGGAGAGGGAGTAGGGAAGAGGCCTTAGGGCTGCCTTTCCCTTGTTGCCACCATATGCCCCTTTATTATATGGCCATGCTATTGCTTTTGTTAGTATTTCATCTTTTCTTTCCTGTTCTTTGATGAAGAAGGATTGGAGAGCAGTCATTATATGAGCTTAGAACCATTGAAAGTGTCAGTAGAGTTTACTAGCAACCATATTCACTAGAAACCTGAGCAGCAACCTGGTTGACCTAACCTGAGTCAATCTACTGGACAACTGAGATGCCATGTTCTATCAACAAAGGCTTACATTATCTCTGCTATGAACTTTAATGGGACTAATGCTTAGTGGTAACTGCTTTAGGGGCCACTGTCTCTAGAAACTAAGGGGAAAGTATGCCCTCTATATCAAGGGGATGTTTCCTTCTAAATATATTCTCATGAGATATTACTTTATAAAATTTAATTGATTTTCATTGTTTTATGAATATTGAGAAGAATGTAACTAGTTAAACTGATAGTTATGCTAATCAAATGGCATCAGTGATATTGAAGAGATATTTGTTGGAAATTTGTTGCTGATTTATTTCAGTTGTGCACAACTCTTTGTGATCTGATTTGAGGTTTTCTTGGCAAAGATACTGGGTGATTTGTCATTTTTCTCCAGTTCATTTTACAACTGAGGAAACTGAGGCCAACAGGGTTTAGTAACTTGCTCAGGTTCACACAGTTACTAAGTGTCTGAGCTTGGATTTAAACTCCAAGTTTTTCCTGACTCCAGGACCAGAACCCTGTCTATTATGCCACCTAGCTTCCTGGATATTAATTAATCACTAGCTATTGGTAAGGAGTGGGACACATTGAAATGAGGGCTGAAGTTGACAGTATTAGAGAAAACTTTGCCTCTACACCCTAAAGAAGAGATGTAGCTACTCTCTGGAGACCAATGTTAATGTAGGTTGTGACTGTAATGTCAAACACATTCTTATCACTAAATTCTTCTGTAAACCATGAATAAGTGAGAGGGACAATGGAATATTGCCTGAAACAAGTAAAAACTTAGGTCAATGAATTATAAAGAAAGAATGAAATAGAGATTTTATTCAATCATATCTCTATGGTCAATATGTTGGCATGAGAAAATATTTATAAAGTACAAAAGAGACTTCCTGGGAGGAGCCAAGATGAGGGCATGAAGCTAACATGCTACTGCAGCTTTTCCCTACCAAAGATAAATGAGGCCTCTACTCTGACTTTCAAACTACAGATCCTAGCAAGAAAAAGAGAAGATTCAAAGAAATTTTCGATTGTAGACACCCTGGAAGATCTTCAGTAAAGGTGTATCTCTGGGGAAAAGTAGAAGTAAAGTCTAGGAGGTGGGAAAGCAAGAAAGCCAGCAGAGGGCTTTTAGCCATAGTGCAATCCAGGTCCCAACAGCTTAACAACAACAGAGGTCCTGGCAGCCTAGAAGGGCTGCCAAAAAATGTCTGAACCCTGACCTGAGAACACAGTGAGTAGGAACAAACCACTGAAAAGTAAGAACCTGGACTTAAAGGAAGAAAAAAAAATAATCTAAGCAAAGGCAAGGCAGGCTCTGCACAGGTAAGGTAACATCTTGACCAATGGCAAGCCAGGGATCAGAACTAACCCCAGCAAAAAAAAAAAAAAACCCAAAAGCCAAAAACCAAAACCAAACAAACAAACAAAAACCCTTGGATCTATACTCCCTGTTCCCCAGGAACAGAGCTAAAATAGCAAAGATGAACAAAAAAAGCTAAAAGAGCTCTAGAAAACTACTTTATAATATCTGAAGAAGAAAACAATGAAAAATCATTCACAGGTGAAGTATCAAAACAGTCTATAAATTGGACTTAAATCCAAAAACTCATTGAAGAGCTTAAAAAAGAATTTAAAAACCAAAGAAGAGAAGAATAAAAATAGAAAAAAAGAAATGAAAATCATACAGGAAAATTATGAAAAATTGACCAAAGGAATCAATTCCATTAAAAGTAAAAATAACCAAATAGAAAAGGAAACACAGAAGTTAATTGAAGAAAATAAAACCATAAAAATTAGAATTGAACAAATAGAAACCAATGAAGCTACAAAACCACAAGATTCCATCAAAATAAAAGAGCTGAAAAAATGTAAAGGACTCTGTTGTTTTTTGCAAGGCAATGAGGTTAAGTGACTTGTCCAAGGTCACACAGCTAGGTAATTATTAAGTGTCTGAGGCCGGATTTGTACTCAGGTCCTCCTAACTCCTGATAGGTCACTGCTCCACCTAGTAGCTCCTAAAGGACTTAATTTTTTTTTTAATTTTTCTTTAATTTATTTACAAATTACTAAAAACATTGTTGTTTAAGAGTAAATATAATACCCCTCCCCCACAAAAATATAAAACCTCATGAGAAATAAAAAGAAAGAGAAAAAATATGTGTTGCAGTATGTTCTGATACATCAGCTCTGTCTCAGATTACTTTCTTTATCATAAATTCATCATAGTAGTTACTTCCATATTTTTCCACAGTGACTGTTGCTGATTATAATTCCCTCCATCCATTCCTCCCCACTACCATCTATTATATTTTCTCTCTCTCTCTACCTTCATTCTATCCCTTTTGAAAAATGTGCTGTGGTGCAACCGAGTAGTGCAGTGGACAGAACACTGGTCCTGGGGCCAAGAGGCCCCAAGCCTACATCCTACCCCAGAGATCCAGCAACCACCTGACCCCAGGCCCTGGACAGACCACCCAATCCCAGCATCTTGCAAAAAGTAACAAAGAAAATGTGTTATATCTGACTATCCTCTTCTATGATCTATCCTCTCCTCTATCACCCAAATCCCTCCTCCCTTTCACCTGTTCCCCTTCTTTCCTTTTACTTCTAGATGTCTATACCCTATTGAATATGTTTGCTGTTTCCTCTCTGAGCCATTTCCAATGAGAATGAAGGTTCCCTCATTCCCCCTTGCCTTTCCCCCTTCATGCCATTGAAAAGCTACATGAAATATCTTTTATATGAAATATCTGAGCCTATTCCACCTCCCCTTTCTCTTTCTCCCAGTATATTTCCCTTTCACCCACTGACTCCATTTTTGTATTATATCTTCAAATTCAGCTCTCTGCTGTGCCTCATCTATAAAAACTCCTTCTACCTGCTCTATTAAATATAAAGGTTCATATGAATATTATCGGTATCATCTTTCCATGTAAGAATATACACAGTTCAACATCATTCAGTCCCTCATAATTTACCCTTCTTGTCCACCCTCTCTATGCTTCACCTGAGTCCTATACTTGGAAGTCAAACTTTCTGTTCAGCTTTGGCTGTTTCAAGAACATTTGAAAGTTCCATTTCATTGAAAGTCCATCTTTTCCCCTGGAAGAAGATGTCCAGTTTTGCTGGGTAGTTGTTTCTTGGCTGCATTCTAAGATCTTTTTCCTTCTGGAATATTATATTTCAAGCCCTTAGAGCCCTTAATGTAGTTGCTGCTAAATCCTGTGTGATCCTGAATGCAGCTCCACTATATTTGAATTGTGTCCTTCTGGCTGCTTATAATATTTTTCTCTTTGACTTGGGGGTTCTGGAACTTGGCTATAATATTCTTGGGGTTTTTTTTGACCTCTCGACTTCTATTTTATCCTCTGCTTCTTGGATATCAGGGCAATTTTCCTGTAGAAATTCTTTAAAAATGAGATCAATGGGGAGGCTAGGTGGCACAGTGAATAAAGCACCAGCCTTGGAGTCAGGAGTACCTGGGTTCAAATCCAGTCTCAGACACTTAATAATTACCTAGCTGTGTGGCCTTTGGCAAGCTACTTAACCCCATTTGCCTTGCAAAAACCTAAAAATAAAAAAATAAAAAAAATGAATAAAAATGAGATCAAGGCTCTTTTCCTGGTCATGACTTTCAGGGAGTCTAATAATTTTTAAATTATTTTTTCTGATCTATTTTCCAGATCAGTTGTTTTTTTCAATGAGATATTTCACGTTTTCTTCTAACTTATCATTCTTTTGGTGTTGAATTATTGTGTCTTGATTTCTCAAAAAGTCATCAGTTTCTTTTAGCTCCATTCTACATTGAAAGGATTTGTTTTCCTCAGAGAGCTTTCTTATCTCCTTTTCCATCTGTCCAATTATGCTTTGTAAAGCATTCTTCTTCTCCTTAATAACTTTTTGAACTGTTTTATCCATTTGACCTAAGCTGGTTTTTAACATGTTATTTTCTTCAGTATTTTTTGGATCTCCTTGACTAAGCTGCTGACTTCATTTTCATATTTTTCCTGCATCTCTCTCATTTCTTGTCCCAATTTTTCTTCTGTCTCCTTTACTTCATTTTCAAAATCTTTTTTGAGCTCTAACATAACCTGAGCCCAACTTCTATATTTCTTGGATTCTTTAGATGCAGAAGCTTGGACTTTCTCATCTTCAGATTGAGTATTTTGCTCCTCCATGGGACCAAAGTAATTATCTATGGTCAGGTTCCTTTTTTTTCTATTTATTCATTTCTTCGGCCTCTGCCTGGTTTTGGGGTGCTTCCTGAGCTTTTGAGTATTATTGGGGAACCCCCCACAAGGACCTCAGTGCATGAGGCTCTGATTGCTCTCCTGGTCTGTGAATGACCACAAGCACCTCCCTCTGTCCCAGGGCTGTGGGGGGGGGGGGGCTGTTCTATGGAGGTCCTAGACTATGACCAGGGTCTGAATGTGATCAAAGCCTCAGAGTCCTGTTCCAAGGACAGAGGACAGACCTCAGCAGTCTCTCTCCACTCCCTTACCTTTGGTGGGCTCAGCACTCAGAGCGCAGTTGCCTGGAGGCTCCTGTTGGGCAGTTCTTCAGGTCTGCTTCCAGCTTCTGTTTCCTTGGAATTGGGTTGCCAAAGCTGCACTGAGTGCCATGGTTGCATTGAGGGGCTGGGCTTTTCCCTCACTCTGGCAGAGGTCGCCTTGCTGATCTTCCAAGTTGTGCTTGGTACTCCCTGGGGTGCAGGTCAGGAAACTGCTTCTGCTGCCATTAGCCAGCACTCCCAGGCACTCTGAGGCTGTTCCCGAGGAGGCTGAAGTTCTTTCACTCCAGTGAGATGCCATCCCTCCAACCCTGTGAAATGCAGTTTTCCCACTATTTTCCAGGTTACCTTGGGCTGAAGAATAGCTTCACTGGATCTTTCTGTATGCTCTCTCTCTTGAAAAGTAAGTTGGAGTCATCATTTTAAGGTTTTTGAAATATTTTGGAGAGAGCACCTGAGAGAGGCTCTTCTCCTGCCTGTATCTTGGCTCCACCCCCTAGACCTTTATCCCTAAAGGACTTTTTAGGGAAAACAAATGACCTAGAAAATAAATCCAGAGGAGACAATCTATGAATCATCAGACTATTAGAAAGCCTGGATCAAGAAAAGAACTTGGAAAACATCATGCAGGAAATTATAAGGGTAAACATTCCAAATCAATACAACCATTGAAGAATCCACAGAATTCCTCCAGAAAGAGACATCAGGATAAAAACTCAAAGGGCTGTAATAGCCAAATTTCAGAACTCTCAAATAAAGGAGAGAATATTGTAAGCAGAAAAAAGAAAGCAATTCAAATATAAATGAAACAGAATCAGACTCACAGAGGACCTGTCAGCCTCAACACTGAAGACCTGGAATATCATATTTCAAAAAGCAAAGTACCTGGGATTACAACCCAGAATGTACTATCCTGAAAAATTCAGTATATACTTTCAGGGAAAAGATGGATATTCAAAGAAATAGAGGACTTCTAGTATTTCCTGACACAAAGACCAGAACAGAACGTAGAATTCAGTCATCAAAAACACAACTCAAGAGTTGCATTAAAAAAAATGTAAATGAGAAGGGGAAGGAAAAAACAAAACAAAAGAAATGTTAGTCAAGACTATCAAACTTAATACAACCCTAAAAGGGAAGATACAACACTTCTAATTCTTTAGAACTTTACTTCTGGTAGGATAATTAAAGGATAGAATATAACTGAAGAGAATGAAGCTAAAGGATATGGGTATATTTGAGTCTTATCTCTCAAATGAAGAAGTCCAACATGACATCACTATGTTTAAGAAAAAAATTCCTGAAGAAAAGGAGGGGTGTTAATTTTAAACTTAAGTGTCTCATTATCCTTTCACTGACTTTAATCACATGGTGCTTAGCACCTTGTCTAATGAGGGCATCATAAACTATGAGGATCTGAGTCAGTGCCTCTGTAACTTATAATCATTTATAAAGTTCTCAGGTGAGACCTTTAGACATCCTTAAGATTCCTACAGTTAATTAGATCAGGGTTTGACTTATTCAGTACTTAACCTAACAATGGGTTAAGTTTCCCTGGGAAGGAAGGCAGGAGGTAAAGTGTGAAAGAAATTAGGCCTGGGGGAGGGGCACAAATCAAGAGATGATATGACTTTGGATGATACTTTGGCTCAAGAGGAGGATTGTGTGTACTTGAAAGATACTTGAAAAGGGGGTAAGGTTAAAAATGATTATAATTATAATTTGATATAATTTGGATCAATGCTGCTTATGAAGCAATCAAGTAAACATCTGTGATGATATCTTTATAACAATATGAGCTTATCTAGCAATCAAATAATCAAACTGTGATTGAGGATACCTGATTAATAATACTGAGAAATAAATAACACCAAGGGAAGAGGCACAAAGATTTATAATTTTACAGTGAAAGAAGGGAGAATATGAATGCTGAGTAAATTGTATTCAACTGATTTCATCCAGTGAGGAAATAAGATACATTCCCAATTGGGTTTAAAAATCTAACACAGTCTATAGGGAAGGGGATGGAGGGGAACTGGGAAAGAGAAAAATAAGGGAAGAAGGGACTGATGAAAGGGAAGGGAAGATATAAGTAAAAATAAACTTAAAGTTAAATTTTTAAAAGAGAAGTCAAAGGGGAAGGATAGTTAAATTTTAGTGAGGAGGAATAAGAGAAAAGGAAAGAGAAAAATATAAAATGAGAAATATAGCAAGGAGGGAAATACAGAATTAGTATTCTTAACTGTAAATGTGAATGAGAAAAACTGCCCTTAAAAATGGAAGAGAATATGGGGCAGCTAGGTGGCACAGTGGATAAAGCACCAGCCCTGGAGTCAGGAGTACCTGAGTTCAAATCCAACCTCAGACACTTAATAATTACCTAGCTGTGTGGCCTTGGGCAAGCCACTTAACCCCATTTGCCTTGCAAAAACCTAAAAAAATAAAATGGAAGAGAATAATAGAATGTATTAAAAACCAGAAGCCTGCAATATGTTATTCACAAGAAACATATTTGAAGCAGAGAGATACACACAGGGTAAAGGTAAAAGGTTGGAGGGGACGGCTAGGTGCTGTAGTGGATAAAGCACCAGCCTTGGAGTCAGGAGTACCTGGGTTCAAATCCGATCTCAGATACTTAATAATTACCTAGCTGTGTGGTCTTGGGCAAGTCACTTAACCCCATTGCCTTGCCAAAAAAAAAAAGGTAAAAGGTTGGAGCAAAATATTATGACTCAACTGAAGTAAAAAAAATCTGGGGTAGTAATCCTAAATCTCAGAAAAAAAATAAAAGAAAAATCAATTTCATTAAAAGGAACAAGGAAGGAAACCACATTTTCTTAAATTCTTAAATGAAGCTATATCATTACTGAACATGTCTGCTTCTAGTAGTATAGCATGCAGATTCCTAGAGAAGAAGCTGAGTTAATTAAAGGAGACATAGACAGAAGAACTTTAATAATGAGAGACCCCAACTCCCTCTCTCAGAACTAGATGAATCGAACAACAACAACAACAACAACAACAAAAAGGAAACTAAGAAGGTGAATGAAATCTTAGAAAATTTAGATACAATGGACCTCTGGAGAAAACTTAATGGGGATAGAAAATAATATATCTTTTTCTTGGCAGTACATGGCACCTTCACCAAAAATGAACATGTTCTTGGGCACAAAAACCTTATAATCAAATGAAGAAAGGAAGAAATATAAATACCTACTACTCAGACCATGATGCAATAAAAATTGCATGTAATAAAGAATCAGGAAAGATAAATCAAGAACTAATTGGGAATTAAATAACTTTATCTTAAATAATGGATAGATCAAATAATAATAGAAATAATAATTATATCCAAGAAAATGATAATAATGAGACATCAAATCAAAATTTGGGGGATGCAGCCCAGGGCAGGTTTGAAGGGAAACTTTATATCTCTAAATGCCTATATGAATGAAATAGAGAAAAAGGAGATCAATAAATCGGGTATAAAACTAAAAAAGGTAGAAAAAAGAACAAATTAAACATCCCCAATTAAATACCAAATTAGAAATTCTGAAAATCAAAGGAAAGCTTAATGAAATTGAAAGCAAGAAAACCATTCATCTCATAAATAAAACCAAGAGTTGGTTTTATGAAAAAAGCCAATAAAATAAACAAATCTTTGGTTAATCTGATTTAAAAAAAGAAAGATGATAACCAAATTACCACTATTGAAAACAAAAAGGGTGAACTAACCACCAATGAGGAGGAAATTAAAGAGATAATTTGGACCTACTTTCCCAAAGTATATGCCAAAAATAGGATAACTTGAGTGAAATGGATGAATATTTACAAAAATACAAAATGCCCAGATTAGCAGAAGAGGAAATAAATTACTTAAATAACCCCATTTCAGAAAAGGAAATTGAGGAAACCATCAATAAAATCCCTATGAAAAAGTTTCCAGATTCAGATGTACCATTTAAGGAGCAATTAATTTCTATTCTACATAAACTATTTTTAAAAAATAGGAGAGGAAGAAGTTCTACCAAACTCCTTTTATGACACCAACATAGTGCTGATACCTAAACTAGGAAAAACCAAAACAGACAAAAAAATACTATAGACCAGTCTCCCTAATGAATATTGATGCAAAAATCTTAAATAAAATTTTTACAATGAGACTACAGCAAATTGTTACCAGTATAATACATCATGATCAGGTTGGATTTATAACCAGGCAGATAGGGATGGTTCAACATTAGGACATAATTCAACATTCAACGTAATTAAACATATCAATAGCAAAACCAACAGAAATCATATGATTATCTCAATAGATGCCAAAAAAGCCTTTGATAAAATACAACATCCATTCTTATTAAAACACTAGAAAGTTTAGGAATAAATGGAGTTTTCCTTAAAATTATAAGTAATATCTATCTAAAAACCCTCAACAAATATTATATGTAATGGGAATAAACTTGGAGCATTTCCAATAAAACCAGGGATAAAACAAGTATACCCATTATCACCATTAGTATTCAATATAGTAATAGAAATGCTAACAGTAGCAATAAGAAAAGAAAAAGATATTGAAGGAATCAGAATTGGCAATGAGGAAGCAAAACTTTCACTCTTTGCAGATGCTCTGACAGTATACCTAAAAAACCTGAGAACATCATCTAAAAAACTCCTTGAAACAATTAACAAATTCATCAATGTAGCAGAATATAAAATAAAACCACATAAATCAACAATATTTATACATATGAACAACAAAGAGATAGAGAAATTCCATTTAAAATAATTGTAGAAAACATTAAATACTTGGGAATTTACCTCCCAAGACAAACCCAGAAATTGTATGAGCACAATTATAAAGCACTCCTCCACTAAATAAAGTTAGATCTAAATAATTGGAAAAATATCAAAAGCCCATGGTTAGGTCAAGTTAATATAATCAAAATGACAATTTTGCCCAAAGTAACTTACTTATTCAATGTCATACCAATCAAACTACCAAATAACTACTTGACCGAGCAAAAAAAAAATAGTAACAAAATTCATATGGAGCAAAAAAGGGCAAGAATAGCAATGGAATTTATTTTAAAAAAATGTAAAGGAAGGTGACCTAGCTCTGCTAGTTCTAAAACTATACTATAAAGCAGCAGTCATCAAAACTGCCTGGTACTGGTTAAAAAATAGAGTAATGGATCAGTGGATTAGAATAGGTTCAAAATAAACTGCAGTAAATGACTGCAGCAATCTATTATTTGACAAATCCAAAGATATCAGCTTCTGGGATCAGAACTCACTATTTGACAAAAATTGTTGAGAAAACTGGAAAATAGTATAGCAAAAAATAGGCATATATTCACAACTCACACCCTATACCAAAATAAGGTCAAAATGGGTACAGGATTTAGACATAAATATTGATACCATAGATAAATTAATAGACCAAAAAAAAAATACTCCATCTATTTGATCTTTCGAAAGGGATAAATTTATGACTAAACAAGACTTAGAGCATATTATGAACTGCAAAATGAATGATTTTGACTATATTAAATTAAAAAGGTTTAACACTAATAAAATCAATGCTACCAAAATTAGAAGGAAAGCAGAAAGCTGTAAAAACAATCTTCACAAACAGGAATTCTGATAAAAGTCTCATTTCCAAAATATATTTTATATATATATATATATATATATATATATATATATATATAATTTATAAGATCACATGTCATTCTCCAATTGAAAAATGGTCAAAGGATATGAACAGACAATTTTCAAATGAAGAAATTAAAGCTCTATAAAATCATATAAAATGCCCCAAATCATTATTGATTAGAGAAATACAAATTGAAACAACAATGAGGTATCATCTCACACCTATTAGACTAGCCAAGATGTTAAAAAGGGAAGAGATGATCAATGTTGGAGAGGTTGTGGGAAGATTGGGACACTGATGTATTGTTGGTGGAGTTGTAAATGGATCCAGCCTTTCTGGAGAACAATATGGAACTATGCCCAAAGAGCAATAAACCTGTTCATACCCTTTCACCCAGCAATTCCAATTCTAGGTCTATATCCAGAAGAAATTACGAAGAAATGGAAAAGTCCAAAATATTCATAACAGCTCTTTCTGTAGTGGCAAAGAATTGGAAATTGAGGGGATGTCCATCAATTGGGGAATGGCTAAACAAGTTATGGTGCATGAATACTATGGAATACTATTTTTCTCTAAGAAACCTTAAATGGTTGGACTCTAGAGAAGCCTGAAATGTCTTACAGGATCTGATGTTGAGTGAAGGGACCTGAATCAAGAGAACAATGTATACATCAACAACAATATATGAGATGAACAACCTTGAAGGAAGCAGCTCCTCTCAAGCAGTCTAGAGAGGTAGGACAACTGTATTTGATTGACTATATTATCCCCATGCAGAGGAAGAAAAACAAGATGAAACAAAACACACAGGACAAAAACCACCCTTAAGAATCTAATGAACATTTTATAAAAATTATCTCTTTTGAGGGCGGCTAGGTGGTGCAATGGATAGAGCATTGGCCCTGGAGTCAGGAGTACCTGAGTTCAAATTTGGCCTCAGATACTTAATAATTACCTAGCTGTGTGGCCTTGGGAAAGCACTTAACCCCATTTACCTTACAAAACCTAAAAAAAAATATCTCTTTGGTATCTCTTTCCCTTAATCCTAATTCCTCATGCCAAAAATTATTAATTTGTAAACATGTTTATCAAAATATGTATGTAAAATGCTAACCTGACTGTTCCCTGTTGAGGGGAGTGGGGTGGGAAGGAAGAGTGGAGGGAAATTTTGTAACTTGGAAATATGCATGTGCATATGGATAAAAATAAATTTTAAAAAATTTAAAATAGTGCTTTACAAACTTAAAATTGTTAAATAAATATTAGTAATATTATTATACTGTCTTAAGATTTTTTGGTAACAGTCTAAGAGGTTAACACAAAAGATAGAAGTAAAAATGGGGAAGACTATGTGTTTTAGTATGGGAGCATGATACTAAAATCTGTTAATAGGAGCAATTCAGGTTTATTACTAACAACAATTATTATATACTATATTTCCCCAAAGAGTTCAAATCCTTCTTAGGGCAGTAACTAATTAATCCTCACAACAGTCATGGGAGGTATGTAACAAGCAGATATCATTTTCCACTTTTTTTAAGATGGGAAATGGAAGCACAAGGGGTTTTAAGTAATTTGGAGATAATCACATAGCAAGTCAATGGCAGAACTAAGGTCTCCTAACTTTTCAAGTTAACTACTTAACCCACTAGGACCACATTCTCCCCTACCACCACTGTTTTTTATTCTGCACTCAAATTTGGCAGACAAGAAAATAAACACTTAGTAAAGTTTTTCAATTCCCTTAAGGTCATATATAGCAGGATAGCCATTGGTAAGCTTTTGTGATAACCATTAATGACCATATCAGAGCTATCCTCAATGGTCAGACAACTAACTTTGCTATAGACAGTGGAAATCACATATCAATAAATTATTTAATTTTTAGGTTTTTGCAAGGCAATGGGGTTAAGTGGCTTGCCCAAGGCCACACAGCTAGGTAATTATTAAGTGTCTGAGGTCGGATTTGAACTCAGGTACTCCTGAATCCAGGGCCGGTGCTCTATCCACTGCACCACCTAGCTTCCCCCGCCCAGGTCAATAAATTATTAAATTAGCCTCCTAAGAAAAAGCAAAATGGTACATTTCCCCTCTCCTCTACTTTTTTTTCCTTCCTCGGTCTTTTCTAAAGGGAACATTTTCCAGAATTTTAGCTACAAGTATTCATGTAGAGAAAAAAGGGGGGGGGCAGGATAGATGTATGAGTGTTTTAAAAATCTATGATTTGAAGTTTTAATTGTAAGAGCAAAGAAGGGAAATGGGCCAACTCTCAAGGGGGAACTCATCTCTTCTTGATTCTGGTGACCAGCTAAGCTGTTGATTTGACATTCCAGGGAATTGGGACATAGGCCTCCTCACAGGAGTTGTCCCTAACTGTGCAACAAAACTCGAAGTGTTTGACCTTTCCAGCTTTCCCTCTTTCATTATATAAAATTAAAAAAAAAAGGAAATGAAAGTTTGAGCAGGAGCTAAGCCAACATTTGCTCAGCAGATCCCATCTCTTTAGCCTTCCAAAGTTTTTCTAAGCCCTGATTAGAATCTCTGAAAGTGAGAAAGGAAACTTAACCTGAAGTTTTGTTACATAGGAGAAGGTGATATCTGGCGCTTCTCTCTCTCTCTCTCTCTCTCTCTCTCTCTCTCTCTCTCTCTCTCTCTCTCCCTCTTTGTGTGTGTGTGTATGTATATATACATACACACACACACACACACACACACACACACACACACACACACACACACAACCTAGTCTAGACCCTGACTTACCACTGCACTACTAAAATAGCTTCCTATTTAGGTCTTCAATAAATACCCTATATGTTCAAATGTGTATTTTGTACATATAGACATACATATATAACTATTGTAATAGAATAGAATAGCTTCCCTGTAATCTTATTATTTATTTGATGTATTTAAAAACATTATTCTGAAAAGGAATCCATAAATTTTCCCAGACTTCCGAAAGAGCTTTTACACACATAATAATGTTAAGGATTCCATTTTTTAAGGATAGCTCATTTTGTTAGAGTGGAACTAAATGTATTGTCTTTAAAACCTCATTCTACTTCTTACCTTCCCTTTTTTCCACATATGATGCCACTATTCTCAGTGTCAGAGTAGAAAGGCCAACCTTTATTTGGAGTTTCCTTGGCAAAAATACTGAAGTGGTTCACCATCTCCTCTAGCTCATAGATGAGGAAACTGAGGCAAACAAGGTCAAGTGACTTGCCCAGGGCCACACAGTTAGTGGTAAGTGTCTGAGGCCAGGTTTGAACTCAGGAAAATGAGTCTTCCTCACTCTAGGTGGGATACCTATCCATTATACCACCTACCTACCCTATAATCCCACTACAATCAACCTAGTCTAGACCCTGACTTATCACTGCACTACTAAAATAGCTTCCTAATTAGGTCTTCAAATTTCCCCCTTCTTCTCTAATCCATTTTATATATCACTGTTATATAAATTTTCTTAGTACATATGATCCTAAAATTTGGGAATTCATTTGTTTATATTGATTATTTAAATCTAAATTCCTTAGGCTTGACATTCAATAACTTCTAAAAGCTGCTTCCTATCTATCTTTCTAAATATTTAGCACTACTTCTCTCTATATATAATCTTATCTTCAGCCAAAATATTAAATTCATACATCAACAGATCTAAAATTGGAAGGAACTTCATCTAATTCAAGCCTCACATTTTTTAGATGAGAAAACTGTCACATGAAGGTTATGACTTGCCCAGGGTCACACAGATAGAAACAAAGTAGAAGTGGGATTTGAATTCAGTCCCTTTAATTCTAGAGCCAGGACTTTTTCCCATTATTACTGTACTGAGGAGGTCTAACATTGTCACATGCCTCATTGATTTTTGATGTGATAACAATATAAGTCACTTAAAAGCCATATAACAGTCAACAAAAGTAGGCTTATTAAAAAAGATCAAGGATATTAAAAAAGGTAGCCCATGGCATCCGTATCTGTGACCCCATCATCTCCATGTGGAAGAGATTCCTTTGGTCAACAAAAGGGAATGTGGTAACTCCACAAATTTGGTATAACAACCAAATATGAAGAGACATCATCCACATGTGGTGAATCTTTTAATCTTTTAGAGGATCAGAACATCATATCAACAAGTAAACCTTGCCCTACTTTTAGGTCAATTAATTTTTTTGCTTTTTAAAAATTTTTCCAGATATATGTTATGAATGAAAGTTTTTCAACATTCATCCATATGCATTTGCATATTTTTAAGTTAAAAAATTTCCTTCCACCCTCCCTTCCCCCTCCCCAGTAGGGAATAGTCTGGTGAATATTGTACATACATATTTGCGTTAAATATGTTTACAGATTAGTTATTTTTGGTATGAGGAATTAGGATTAAGGGAAAGAAATTCATAAGAGAATTTTTTTTAAAACATGAATGTAGTATTCATCAGATTCTGAAGGGTTTTGTTTTATTTTGTTTTGTTTTGTTTTGTTTTCCTCTGGATGGGAATAGCATTGGCCAGAGTCAGTCTAATAGGGTTATCCTAGTTCTCTGAACTGCTGAGAGGAAATGCATTCATCAAGGTTGATCAACTTATAATGTTGTGCTTAATGTGTAGATTGTTCTCTTGGTTCTGCCCCCTTCGCTCAGTGTCAGATCCTGTAATTCATTCCATGCTTCTCTAGAATCCAGGTCAATAAAATTTTGAGGTTACCTTTTAGGGAAAATTTATACTAATCCATGTGAAGAGAAGAGGAGGTAGATAAGGAAGAACTCTGGAATATTGGACCTATCGCAGCATCTTACCTTAAACCTATTATCTATTATTTTTTTCATACAACTTCCTTTTCCCATATATCCATTTGCCTTTTCTCTCACTATGAAATCCCTACCCATTCTTCACATAAATTCAGTATCCTGTATCAAGCTTCACTGATTTTCTGGACTAAAAGTAGCATTTCCCACTACTTCTCCAATAGCATTTAAGTACTCTTTCTTGAACATGATTTTTTATAGTAATTGTTGTTCTAATACAAGAATCTATCTTGTCTTTTAAAAAAAAACCTTTTAGTTACCCTTATTATCTACTCAGACTTTTTTTCCCTTTCTACCATTCATAGTTAAAGTCCTAGAAAAAGTCATGTACATTCATTGTTTCCAATTTATCTTCTCTCATTCCCTCCTCATCATTTTGTGCTCTAGCTTTCTAACTCACCACTTACCTGAAACTGCTTTCTTCAGACATAAAAATATTTTAAATGTCAAATGCAACCTTTTTTGACCTGTATCCATCATTTGGTAATGCTGAACGTCTCTTTCTCCTGAATAAGCTCTACTTGGATTTTGGTGACAAAATTTTCGTTTGATTCCCCTCCATTCAACCTTTATTTCCTCATGGCCCAAGCCACACCCTCAGCATGTGTTCAATAAGGTTTTACCCTGGCCCTCTCCTTTTCACTCTCAGTGATTTCATCAACAGTCATTCAGTTATCATTCTATGTAGGTAAATTTCAGACCAATATGTTTTTCCTTAGCTTCAATACAGCATCATCAACTGCCTATTGGTTATTTCCATATCTCAAATATAACCTGTCCAAAAGAGAACTTTTTTGTTTTTCTACAACTCCTCCTATTTTCCTATTTTCCTTGTTTTTGAGAAGAGCACTATCATCCTTCTAGTCACCAAGATTTCTGGATTCAGTGAGCCTCTCCTTTTCATTCTCACTCTTCTTATTCAATATCTAAACAAGTGCTATGACTTCTTAATTCTTCCTCCAAAATTCCTTTTATTGGTTTTCTCCTCTTCACTCTTTTAGTTCAGGTTACCCCAAAACATCCTTGCTTCTCTTCTCTATTCTGTCTACATCACCCTCCATGTAGCTGATAATCTGATGTTCCTAAAGTAGCTCTGACCATAAAGGATTATACCTTTAGGGTATGATGGTTTCTCCTTCTTGCTTCAATTTAAGTTTGAATTTTGCAAGAAGTTTACTATTAAAAAAAATCCTCAGAGCTTGACGACTTGACTCATTACATTCTGGTAAATAGACCAAGAAGAAATAGAAGTGTCATATTTTATATTCTTGGGCTCAAAGATCACTAGAGATGATGATTACAGCCATGAAATTAAAAGACACTTGCTACTTAGAAGGAAAGCTATGACAAATCTGGGTATCATTCTAAAAAGTAGAAACTTCACCTTGCTGACAGAGGTTTGCATGGTCAAAATTAAGGTTTTTCTTATGGCAATGTATGACCATAAGAACTGGACTATAAGGAAAGCTGAGCATAACAAAACTGATGATTTCAAACTGTGATGCTAGAGAAGACTTTTGAAAGTCTCTTGGACAGCAAGGAAATAAAATCAGGCAATAATTAAAGAATTTAATTTAACCTATTCACTGGAAAGTCAAATACTGAAGATGAAGCTTAAATACTTTGGCCACATAGTGAGAAGACAGAAATCACTGGAAAATTGATTTTGAAAAAGATTGAAGGCAAAAGGAAAAAAAGGACATGAACTTTGTTAGTTTTTGATAGATAGGATAGGATAGAAAGGCCTGGTATGAAATGGTCCATGGAATCACAAAAGAGTCTGACATAACTGACTGACTGAATGATAAGTCCTGACCTTGTCACTCAAGAAGTTCCTCTAGAATAAAAATATGAATTCCTGTTTGGCATTTGATTTCCTTCATAATATTGTTTGTCCATCTTTTCAGGATTATTTCACCTTAATATTTTTTATATATTCTTGTCAAACTGGTCTGTCCATCAGTAAACATCTATTTAGTGATTACTAAGGGCTAAGAACTGTGTTTAGTACTGGGGATACCAAAAGTTGCAAAGGCAGATCTTGACTTCAAGGAGTTTAAAGTCTAATGGTCTACTTGCTTTTTTCCAAACAAAATATTCTACACATCTAATCTCTCTGCCTTTGTGTATGCTACCTCTCCCCTCTCCCTATCAAAGATAAACACACAAGGACTTAAATGTCTTGAAATCTCTGGTGTTTAAATTACTTATTCAGTGCTACACAAATCAAACTACCAAAACAATATTTTACAAAGATAGAAAAAATAATAACATCAAAATTCATCTGAAGCAACACAGAGTCAGGAATATCAAAGAATTGATAAAAAAAAATGCAAAGGAAGGTGACCTACGTGTGCCAAATCTAAAACTATCTTATACAGTGGCAGTAATCAAAACTGCCTGGTACTAGGTAAGAAAGAGAAGTGGATCAGTAGATTAGATTAGACACAAAAGAAACAGTAATAAATGACAATAGTAATCTATTATTTGATAAACCCCAAAACTCTAGCTTCTGGGATAAGAAATCACTATCTGACAAAAACTGCTGGGAAAACTGGAAAATAGAAAGGCAAAAACGAGGCATAGATCAACATTTCACACCTTACTCCAAAATAAGGCCCAAATGGGTTCAGGATTTAGAAATAAAGGATGAAACCATAGACCAATTAAGAGAACAAAAAATACTCTGTCAGATTTATGAGAAAAGTTTATGATCAAACAAGAAATAGAGAACATTATTAATTTGCAAAATGGATGGTTTTGACTATATTAAATTAAAATGTTTTGATAAAATGCAGTCAAGTTTAGAAGGAGTGCAAAAAACTGGAAAACAATTTTCACAGTTAGTGTTTCTGAAAAAGAACTCATTTCTAAAATAAACAGAATACTGAACCAAATTTATAAGATCACAAGTCCCAATCGATCAATTGTCAAAGGATATGAATAGGCTCTTTTCTGATAAATAAATAAAAGCTATTTATAGTCATATGAAGAAATGCTCCAAATCATTACTGATAAGAGAAATGTAAATTAAAACAACTCTGAGGTACCAACTCACACTTCTCAGATTTGCTAAGATGACAAAAAAAGGAAAATAATCAATGTTGGAAAAGATGTGGAAAAATTGAGACACTAAATGCATTAGTGGAGAATGATTCAGTCATTCTGAAAAGCAATTTAGAACTATGCCCAAAGATCAATCAAACTGTATATATCCTTTGATTCAACAATTCCACTACTGGATCTATATCCCCCCAAAAAGAGCATTAAAAATGGGAAGTCTCACATCTTTAAAAATAGCAGCTTTTTTTTTGTAGTGACAAAGAATTGAAAATTGAGTGGATGCCTATTAATTGGGGAATGGCTGAACAAGTTATGATACATGAATGTTATGGAACATTATTGTTCTATAAGAAATCATGAGGAGGGGGGCTTCAGAGAAGCCTGGAAATACTTCCATGAGCTGATGTTGAGTGAAGTGAGTGGAACCAAGAGAACATTATGCACATTAACTATAACATTATGAGATGATCATCTATGATGGACACAGTTCCTGTCAGTATTTCAGTAATCAAGAACTATCATGTTAAGGAAAATGCCATCCACAACCAGAGGGGGAAAAACCTAAGGATTCTAAATGTAGAGCAAAGCATACTATGTCTACTTTTAAAAACCTTCTTTTATGTTATTCCTTTCTTTCTCATGTTTTTTTTTCCTCTCTTAGTTCTAATTCCTCTTTCACAACATGTCTCATATGGAAATATGCTAAACCCAATTATTCAACTTTTACCAGATTGTTCACTGCCCTAGGTGGGGGAGGGAAGGGAGAGTGGTAGAAAAATGTGAAACTCATAAACTTGCAAATGGATGAATGTTGAAAATTACCTTTATATGTAATTGGAAAAATTAAACAAAATTTAAATTAAAAAAAAAGAAACTGATGTCTTAAAAACAAGCAAACTCATAAGGCACAACTTTCATATTCTACTAGAAAGCTTTCCTGATCTATAAATTGCTAATGCCTTCCCTCCCCATATTCTGTGTCCTCTCCTCCTCTCAAGTATAATATAAAATAGATTTTGTAATTCCTTATTATGATGCGTCCTTTTTCCTTGAATTGAATGTAAGCTCCTTGAGGGCAGAGATGATTTCATTTTTAGTTTTGTGTCTTCCTCACCTAAATTATTGTCTGGTACATAGTAAGTGATTAATAATGCTGCTCAAATGAATAATTTGTTTACAGACAAATCTTATCTATCCTACTATTATGGAAAGTCTATTGATTTCTCCTAAAAAGAGACTGCATGACACAGCATAATACCACTGAAGTTAGAAAGACCTGGATTAACATACTGTTTCTGATACATATTGGCTAGCCAAGTTACAGCATTCCAATGCTCCAGTGAAGTGATTGCCAAGGTAACACACTTAAATTATAAAATGCAAGTCTTCATTGGTAGGAGTTTCAATACTAGAAACTTCCCATACTATTTAAGCCACTGGTCCATGCAATAAATAGATATTTATCTTCTAACACCTAGAACAGCAATAACCCATAGTAGATATTTAATAAATGTTTGTGGCTTTGTTGAAGTATCTGGTGAAAAAGAAATTAGGCTCAAAATGCCCAAGTTTATTAAGGTCAGACTCGGTGTTGCTGTGAGGAAAAGCATTTAACATTTCTGCATCCTACTTGACTCCCATGTAAAATCGAATATGCTGTTCCAGACAGCTATAAGGCAAAACTAAAATAATAATATAAAATGCTAAGGAATTATGTACTATAAAATACTACATTTTATAATTCCAGGTAGAAAACTTAAACTCAGATTAAATTCAGAAAAAACTTCAGCAGTTTTAGATACCTTATCTCAGTCAGAGTAAAACTAAGAAATAATATGACTGTCTCTTTAATTATCTAGTTTCTTTGGATTGCTTTGTCTCTTGAGAACTGTCTTCAATAACTTCACTTTTTTTGGTTTGTTCAAAATAAAATGAAAGGCAGTATCGATGGAGTATATTTCAAGCCAACAAACAAAAAAATATCCTCCTTACTGTGAATTGAAATTATTTTTTTATTCCTCTGAGTTCTGGAAGCATGCCTAATTGGGAAGATAAAAGATTATAAACTACTTAAAGAAAGGTACTATGTGACTATTTCCTATGTTACTCTACAGAATAAGTGAATTTTGTATCCAGTAAGCATATAATGAAAGTAAATGACTTATTAGTCACACTGCATCATTTCCCCTGTTTTAAAAAAAAGTCAATTAACCTAATCCCACCTCCTTCTCCTTTGTTTAACAATTCCTTGTTTTGGGAAGTAGGCTTTCATAAAATCACTTTCTTAAAAAAATCTTTAGAAAAAAATTTTAACTCATACCAATGATAAATTTAAAGGGCAAAGAAATAAAACAGGCAAACTGGGGTAGAAGGGTAGAAGGGAGACATGAATTAGGAAGAATGGATTAAAAAAAGGAGAAGAAAAGCTAAGAATCTATTATTCTGTGAGTTGGAATTGCTTAAGATTACCGGATTTAGACTAGTTCCATATATAGTATGTCAGCAAATCTAATGACTTTTATTAATCTTGATCATCCATATTTCTGCATATTTAATAAATCCTTTCTTCTTAAAACTTTCTTTTTCTTATGCTGTACTGTATCATCTTAGATCTTATTCAACCTGACAACTCCCTTGACTCCTCTACTTCGTCAATGTGGGCATTTCTGAAAGTTCTGTATGCTTTCCACCCTTTTTTTAAATCTTTGGATGATTAGTCATTTCATCCATTTCCAAATTTTAAAATCACTTTCATGTAAATATATATGTATATAATATATGTATAAATACATAAAAAGTACTAGATTTGTATCTCAAAAAGGTCAAAAGGGAAAAAAGGGGTGGGAACTTATTTGTACAAAAATATTTATATTAGCTCTTTTTTTCCTGGTGGCAAATTGGGGAATGGCTGAATATATTGTGGCATTTGACTGTATTGGATACTATTGCGTTATAAGAAATGATGAGCAGATTTCAAGAAAACCCAGAAAGATTTAATGAAACTGATGCAAAGTGAAGTGAATAGAATTTGGAGCATATTTTCCTCTCTCCTTTGTTGTCTCACTGGATAAAGAACCAATTCTTCAGTTTGACATTTAGTATGTATACCACAAAATAAGTCCCATTTACTTTTCTAGCATTATTTCTTATTATACGCTTCACAAAATTTATCTTCTGAGTAAATTACATGACTATCTAGCCCCCCAAAAGTGATCATTTCTCTCTAGCTTCTGCCAATGAGCCAACTTGTCTCACCATTTCTGGAATATAGTCCTTCTTCATCTATTGCTATCAGAATATTTGTTATATTTCGATTCCTTTCTCAAGAGCCACTCTGTCTACAAAGTTGTCTTTGATTCATGTTCTCCAGTCTTCATTAATTTTGCTGGTACAAAAGGAAACAGTTGCTATGGGGCAGAGTTTCATCCCATTTAAAAAATAATATCCTAGCTACATAGAAATTGTTGGTAAGGTGAACTGGAACCCAAATCCCATAGCATTCCCTCCTTCTTTTGTTCCTATTAAGTTAATGTCACTGAAAACCCTTAGAATTCAAAAGGTTCAAAGTAAAAAAAAAATTATTATCAAAACTCTTCTGCTCAGGGTCTTCCCACATGATTAGGATGGGGGGTGGATATACTAGATATTTTAATATTCCCTCTCCTTTAGTCTACCTTTGAAAGTACTCAGTTGAAATTGCCATTGCTCTGAGGCAACCCCCTGGCTAATAGCCTTGAAGTCACAGTCTATAAATGAGGAAGAAAGGACAAAAAAAAAAAGGAGAGGGAAAAAAGTGAAGTCGGACTGGAAAGATGAATGATTACTGACTTACTCTTTCTTCTCTTTCTACCAGCCAAAGTGAACTAGGCAGATGTTACTTTAATTTAGACCTTTGTCTATTCTTGTGAAGTAAATTTGATTGACTGATTTCCCTTAAAGCCCCAAAGAACCTAGAATAGAAAGTTATGATTCATGTTTCAAACAAGAAAGGCTGATGGTACTGAAGGTAATTTCACCCTATATTAAATAGTGTTTTACATTCAACAAAATACTTTAATAGACTTTTCTCTCATGGTCAATATGTCTATATATCAATGACTTATGATTTTGTCAATGTGGGAATTCCTTTCACTAAAGAAGGCTGAAATCCATCTCTATCTAACAAAGTTTTAGAGAGTTGTTTGAAGCTTAAAGAAATTAACTGTCAGGACCATGATTATTACATCAGCTTGTAAACATCAGATGGAAGATTCAAAACTGGCAATATCTACACTATGCCATACTGCCTCTTTGGAGGGAGAACCATTAAAGGAGAAATTTTTTTTTATTTTCTTCTTAAACTAAACATGGGACAAAGATGGAGAATGGGAATAGCTACAAAAGGAAAAGAAAAACCTCTACCTGAGGAGACCACAAAAAGTAGGCCATTTGTAAATAGCAAAGCTTTAGTGAGACCTATAGATGATATGAAACCATATCATCTAAGAGCAAATGATTTAAACTAGTTTCAATTATTGGTTCAGGGAAACATATATATATATATATATATATATATATATGTATATATATATATATATACATATATATATATATATATATATATAAATATTTTTTCTCACTTCCACTTTCACCAAAAACTGATATTTATTAGAGTAGACATAAAAGTCACAGAAGTATAAGACTTCAGATTTCAAAGGGAAACATATAGTCATTGATTCTAATTCATTAACAAAAATTCCCAATGCAAAATATCCACTAAGAAATCATGTGGTCTCTGTTTGATAACCTCCAATGAACTCATTTCCTTCTAAGATATTCCAATCTACTTTTTAAAAATTTTTTGCAAGGCAAATGGGGTTAAGTGGCTTGCCCAAGGCCACACAGCTAGGTAATTATTAAGTGTCTGAGGTTGAATTTGAACTCAGATATTCCTGACTCCAGGGCCAGTGCTCTATCCACTGTGCCACCTAGCTGCCCCTCCAATCTACTTTTCAATAGCACTGTTGGAATTTTTTTTTTGGCTGTCTGCCTGTTTTGTCTTATTTCCCCCCTAAGCATCAAAACTAAATTAACCTCTTTTGTCCTTTACTTCAAGTTCTGCGTTATGGAGTCAAATTTAAAAATAATATATTATGTGCCCCTTTCCTCTACCTACAATCTCTCCATTTTATCTGACTGATCTTTACATGGAATGGATTAAAAGACCTTCCTCATCCTTATTGTACTATGGACTCTTTTGCATGTTGTCAGTGTTGTTATTCTTGCATCATTTCAGTTATCTCTAGATCTTCATGACCACATTCAGAGTTTCAAGACAACTATACTGGATTGATTTGCCATTTCCTTCTCCAGGTCATTTTTATGGATGAGGAAGCTGAGGCAAATAGATTAAATGATTTGCCCAGGGTCACCACAGCTAGTATGTATCCAAGGCTGGATTTGAACTCAGGTCTTCCAGAATTCAGGGTCAGTGCTCTATGTACTGTGTAACCTAGTTACAAGATTATTAAAACCCTTTCTAATTTATAAAACCCAGAACTGAACATAACACTCCTGGAGTGGTGTGAGCAACTCTGTATCTATGACTACTTGTACATTCCTAAATCATTGAAATTTTCAGAGAATGTTCATGTTCAAACTCCTGATTCTGCCTATTTTCTAAGATGTTGGTATAGATCCATTTGCCATGTCAGGTTCTTGCTATCTTTATTTATAAAAAAATAAAAAGGGAGGATGGGGTGAGAAGCCCATGGGGAAAAAGAAATGAGTAATGAATCAAGGTAAGGATAGAAGGGAGAGCAGAAATTCAGCTCAACTCAGCCAAATTCATCAAGCCCCTAATATTAACAAGAGAGTTCACTAAGACTCAGGTTTTTAAAGACTAAGATGTAAAATGTTCTTTGCCCTCAAGAAGCTTAAATGTTTCTAGAGGATGTATCCTATTTTCAGAGAAGGGTCCAAGATAATTTGATGAGGAAGAATAGCAACTGAGATCAATAAGGGAAGGTCACAAAAAAAGAATAAGAGGACAAGAGGGAAGGAAAGATTAAAAAGATATTTTGAGCATATAGACTTTTAGGAGAACAGAGTACTTTGAAAATTTCCTAATCAAACACTTTTTTTTCCTTTTAACAACAGAAGGTGTAAAAGAAGGAAAACAAGTAAGAGGGACCCTTCTTAACAGACAGAGTGTAAGACAGAGCATATGTATTAAAGTGATTTTCTGTTGCTTTGTTCCTAGAATAAGTGAGATAAACTTCTTACTTATATTCTTTAATTAGAATTACCCAACCTTGTATATAGATAGATCTGTGTTCAGTCCCTTGGTTCTTAACAAACAACAAAAAAAAATCTATTTCCCTAGACTGACCCAATAATTGAAGTCTATTCTTCTGGTTTTGTTTTGGTTTGTTTTTACATATGCAATTTTGTCACTGTAAATTTTAATTTCCCAAATGGCAAAACATTTCAGAATATCTCTAGTTCCTCAAACTCAGGCACAAAAAGAAGAGGTTCTGCAAATGCAGACACACCTCCTTTTGAAAGTCTATCAAGGCTCCTTCTAATTAGCCTTTTGCCACATGACATTCAGCCAGCTTTAATGCTTTAATGCTGTTAATCCCCATTGGTAATTACGTTACTAAAATGGCTAAGCTTGGAGACCAGAAATAAGTCAGGTATTCATTACAAGTCCTGTTTGGAAGGTACATGCTTCATGTTGATAAATATGGTCTATTTGTTGGAATACGCCAGAATCAAGAGTGAAAAACTTTAAGATTTGATAGTTACTCTAGGTAGTATTTTTTAATTCTTCCCTCTTTTCTTCCTTCCTTTCTTTTTCTCCCTCCCTCCCTTCCTTCCTTCCTTCCTTCCTTCCTTCCTTCCTTCCTTCCTTCCTTCCTTCCTTCCTTCCTTCCTTCCTTCCTCCTGGGTGACCAAAAGTCTATGTATGATTTGCTGATGTAAAGAACTCCCAATGCTTTGCACATAATAAATACTTTCAAAATGGTTTTAAGTATTCATTATTAATATTATTGTTATTGTTATTACAAATTGATTTCTTGTGTACTACATTTTGGTGTAACTTAGTAATGCTTTAAGTACAAAACTTTCTTTTTGAGGAGTCAAATTTTATCAGAATAAAATTTTTCATGCTAAAATACAGAATAGCAACCAAGTCTTTAATGTCCCCCAAAGTTTCCAAGGTGTAGGTTATTCTTTAAAAACAAAAAAAAAATCCTTCACTTCTCATTTTTCTTAGAATTCAGCCATGCTTCACTGGGTCCCAGCTCTTCAGTGCTAGCACATTTTCTCAGAGACTTACCTCAGGTCACAAAGACATATGAAGCAAATAACCTTCTTGTTCCTAGAAAGTCAGTTGAATCAGTTTCATTTTTTGCCCTCTTCATTGGAATTAGAAATATCTTCAGCTTTTTTTCTAGAACCTCAATATTTATTCTTATTTTCTCAAAATATAGGAATAATAAAGACTCTGCTTTATTGGTACTGTAAAATAGCACAATCCACTGAAGAGTTATTGAATTGATAAACTATGTATTTCTCATTTATTTGCCTCATTCCTTTCTCTGGGCTCCTACTGCAACATTATATTTCCCAAGGGTCCACCTGGGATTTTATTCTCATTTTGGGGGCTAACTTATTTACCAACTCTTTTTCCATTTATCAGGTATTTGTTTAAAGCTTTTGCTCTGCCCATTTGATCAGATTAAATTGGCTTTCTCTCTGTTGTCTGTTTAAAACCATGTTTAATCCATAATGGCAACTACACATCAGCTTCCCATTTAAGAACAAAGATCCATAACTAAAGTGTTTAAAACAGCCAACTTGGTATTCCTTTCCCTAATCTTTTGAAACTTAAAAAGGGTAGAGATGGGAGGCATGAAATTGCTTGCAACTGTGATATAATAGCTCACTATTCAAAGCAACTAAATGACAATCTTTTGAAGTTTTCAGTGCCCTTACCCAGTTTTATTGTATTTTGTTGCAAACTAGTGTCATCTAGGTACATGTAAGCCCCCAAATGGAGCTCTTTGTGCTATGATGCCAGAAAATTTTCGGTATGGATTAAGGGCATTTTTTAATAGCAATGTCAAATAAGCACATTCTTGTTGCTGGAAGAGAGCAGCCTGTAGGAAGTACCCCCTTCACCAGAAACCTAAGAATGCAACAATAAAAAGGCATTTCAGACAGAAAAGTAATGGAGGCCTCAAGACCACACCCAGTGATTCTTTGTAGTCATAAAAGTGCAGTAGAATTATTTCCCATCTGCAGATAAGCTTGGAAAGTATCTGTTGGTACTAAAAAACTCTGGCATTCCAGTTTAATTTATGTACCAATCTTGACTATATATGGATAAGGATGACATACATACATACATGGATACTTCCTCTTCATAGAAAGATGGCGGGTAATAGGTGTTAAATGATGTATATTCTGTCACATATAATCATTGTATCAGTTTGGTTTCTTTTTTTTTTAATAAGTAGTGTAGTATATTAGAAAATACTCACTAAATTTTTCAGTTTTTCTCATTACATTTTTCAGTTTTTTTCAAATCAAAAAAAAAAAAGAAAGAGAAGCCAAGGCAACCAAGAGTCTTCCATCCCAGGTAATTTAGACTATGGCTGTGGAAAGGCTATGGGAAATGGAAGGTGTGAGGCAAAACATGGGCATCAAGAATTTCTCCCCTTCAATTTGTCAATAATTTTCATCCATGTGATTTTTTTAATGTATACCTCCATTACTATGTCTCTTTGTCTCTGTATCTGTCTCTCTCATATTATCTCATATTATCTCATATCATCTCATACTATCTCATATTATCTCTCTCCCCCCGTATGTGTGTGTGTGTGTGTGTGTGTGTGTGTGTGTGTGGGGGGGTGTGTGTGTGTGTGTGTGAGAGAGAGAGAGAGAGAGAGCTTCTCTCTTCTTTCCTTAACCATCCAACTAGAAATTTTATTGGATAAATAAATTGATCATTCAGTATATGAAGGATTTGTGTTTAAGCATTTCAATCAAGTTTGCTGAGATACCAAGAAATATTAAAAAGATCTTCCATGACTTTTACTTAAATTGTAGAAGGATATGATTTGCATAGTTCTTCAGCTGAGAATTATTTTAGCTCCAATGGTCCTTTCACCACTCTCCTATCCCCTCCCCCACAAAAAAAATCTCTAAATGTTTCATTTCATTTATATGAACTATAGCCAGTAAAGAAACTCCTTGTTCAAAACTCAGAATTATATACATGCACATACATACAAATATACATGTATGTATACATAAACATATTATGTATATATACATGGCTGTATTTATGTTAGTGTCTAATGGTGCCCATCTCTAGGGTGGGGTGGAAGGAGAGGAAAAAAAGGGAAAAAAGAAATTTGTATGATAACTTTGTTGTATATTTAAAAGGAATAGCAAGTTGTATATTGTAAATTTGCTATTTCATATGCAATCATCTTTGTTTATTATGCTATTATAGAAATGCCTGTCTTATTCAATGAAATAGATAAATGTATTCTGATGTATCCTATGAACTATAAGGGTACCTTTTTTACTTGAATATCAGATTGATATCTTTAACAGAAATAGATTCCTAAAATCATATCAATAATGAAAGCCTAATGTGTCAATCCCCCTCAACCTTGTGGAGCACAGGAAGAGAAACTTCTTTTGTGCTTATAAAGTGACTTTCTCTTATGTTCCAGAAGAGGGCATTAGCTTCTAATCAGCATTTCCAGGCATATATTCCTCTCCTCTGGCACTCATTGGTCCAGCTTGATTGGATTTATTACTGTTCTTCTCACAAGCTAGTACATTTAATACCTCTGTGCCTTAGCACTAATATCCCCATGCCTGGAATGGTTGAACTTCTCACCACTTCAATTTTCTATTTTCCTCAAAACTCACTTAAAGCACCATCTACTACATGAAACCTTTTCTGATCTACCCAGGTTGTCTCTTCCACCTCCCCCAAATTACTTTGTATTTATTCTGTTTTCATGGCACATGTTTTTATGTATTGTATAAATATAATAGAATGTAACTATTTCCTCTTTAGCCTCTAGCATTGTGCCTTGAACATAATAAATGTTTATTTGATAGATGCCTTACCTCAGGTACTTAATAAATACTTTGATTGATTGATCCTAACTACAGTTTCACAGTTAACATCAGTTTAGAAAAATATGTGTCCAGGGAAAGAATCTCTACAATGTCCACATGTTCCAGTGTCTCACAGTGCCTATTATCTGCTGTAACTCCTAACTCTATACCTCATTCTTATTATAAAGAAGAATGGGAGAGGGTGGCTAGGTGGTGCAGTGGATAAAGTACTGGCCTTAGAGTCAGGAGTACCTGGGTTCAAATCTGGTCCCAGACACTTAATAATTACCTAGCTATGTGGCCTTGGGAAAGCCACTTAACCCCGTTTGCCTTGCAAAAACCTAAAAAAAAAGAGTGGGGACAGGCCATCATCACTTCAGTAAGGGTTTGTTTTGTTTTTTAAATGAATGTAATTAATGCAGTATTAGGGTATGAATTAATTAATATAAGCAACTTTCAAATGGTCTTACTGAATATATGAGGGATAGAGATAGGGATGTGGATAAAGATGGGGATGGGGATAGGAAATAAACCTATGATTACATTGCTACAAGAAAAATGTGGTTGAGAAAATACCCTCAACCAATTATCTTCTGTGCCACAAATAGCCTTACAATGTAGCCTAGAAGCCCTAGGAAAAGAAGAGATTTGCAGAGGGTCACAAAGTAAGTAAATGTTAGAGGTCAATTTCCTTCTACTTCACCAGCTGCCTCACGAAATATAGACATATATAAATTCTTCCAAGTAGCTGAGCCTCTGGGCCAAAAGGCAGAATTTCACATTCACTGAATCACTGGAGGAAATAGGTCCATCCTTTGCTTTACTTGCTGTTGTTTGTCTTTCATTCTTGAGGAGGATCATGACATCAGGGAAGTGATTCCATGAACTGGATTTGAATGAGGGGCTGCTGTGCAATGTCACCAATCTCATTTTCTCTTCCAGAGCATCTGGGTCCAGTAACCAGATGTGAATCAGGATGAATGAAGATGACCCTGGATGTGAGTCAGTCAGGGTTAAGTGACTTGCCCAAGGTCACACAGCTGGTAAGTGCCAAATGTCTGAAGGGGATTTGAACTGAGGTTCTCTTGACTTCAGGTACAGTGCTCTATCCACTGCACCACCTAGCTGCCCTAGCTTGTGGATCGCTATCCTTCTGTTTCAATCTTTTCTTTATATAAATGGCACCTCTCAATTTTCTGGCCATCTGTCTTCAGGAGGAGGAAGAGTAGGGACTGAATAGCCCATTAACACTGATGAACATTTTCCCAAAGTCTACCCAGTAAGAGAGACCAAACTCCAACTGGCTGTAAGGTGAGTTTCAAATAAAAACTCATTACTCTTCAAAATATACCTCAAGGAGCCAGAGGGGGTAGCAGTGGTGAAGTTCACCTAATTATCAATTAGCCTGTCTCTTCCTTCCTTTCCTCTCTAATTTAATCTCTTAAATGTATCTTTTGAAATGATGACAGCCTGAACATTTCTGATCAGAAACACAATGGACCATACAATTTTAAGTGAGCGGGGTAAAAGATAAACTGTCCAAAAGAAAGCTTCATTATGTAAAATGATCTCTGATGTGTAATCCAGGGAGCCTGGAGATTACTAGGGAATCAGAATGAAAGATAGCCTGGCAGTATGCTCTGTCTACAATCACACCCTGCGGGTAGGCTCCATTATCTTGAATGCATATATGAGGTTTGAAATGCAAACCATAGAGGGGAAAAAGAAAGAGGAGTAAATACTGGAAGAAGCTTCACCAGGGGGGAGGAGAAGGGAAGGAGGTTATCTCTTTCTCTAAAACAGTGTTAATCCTCTCTTGATGGAGATGGGAAGGTGGAGTGCGATTTTATAAATTGAAAAGCAGCTTTGTAATTCTCAGTTAGAGTTCCACCCCTTCCCAGTTTTCCCCTTTTCAGTCCTGTTTTTTTTTAAACTGGGATTTTATTAGGTAACAGAATTTCTGGAAATATTTCCTGTTTTCTCTCCCTGGGGCATATTAGCAATTCTATGTGCTGTTTTCATCAGTTTCTGAAAGAATAAACTTTTGGGGAGGGGCCTCAGGGGGGCTGGCAAGAGGGAGAAATATAACACAAAAACTTAGAATATCAGAAGTAGAAAACAACAGAAAAATCATTTTGTCTGATGTTTTGCTAAAGAAACAAATTCAAATAGATAACTTTACTTGTCCAAGATTCTAAAGCTCAGTTCGACATGGAATTGGAACTTGAAATCTTACCTCAAATTCTAGTCCTTTGGTTTCTTTTAATATACTGTAACATAGTATATATAACATATAACATTCCACAATAACATACTACACCATAGTATTTAACTCCACAACAATGTAACAGCTGTTCTGTAGCACAAATGGATAATTTTGCTGTAATTTGTAAGATGATATAGAACATTTTTAGGGTTGGTTTTTTTTTTTTTGCAAGGCAATGGGGTTAAATGTCTTGTCCAAGGTCACACAACTAGGTAATTATTAAGTGTCTGAGGCTAGATTTGAACTCAGGTACTGACCCATGCTCTATCCACTGAACCACCTAGCCACCCCAACATAGAACATTTTAACATTACAATTTCTGAAATGAATTTTCTTGTCAATTTGAGTAAAAATCTGAAATTCACTAACACATCATCTCTAACCAGGAATAGAATTAGTGTCTCTTGAAGAGGCACTAGGACAGTGTATATTAAAACACTTGGACTCTTCTCAATAGCAAAAAAGAAAGAAAAGAAAACCTCCAACAACAAAAAACCCCAAAACCCAGAGACTAAATAGGTGCCTATTATTTGGAGTCTGAATAGTGATACATGATGTCACTAGAATGTTATTTTGCCATAAGATGTCACTTATAAGGAAAGAAATGTAAGAAGATGGGTATAAAATAGTGCAAATGTGGGAGAGGGAGGAAAAAGAAGAGAATAATATAATTATATCTCATATTCATTTGAGGGCAGCTAGGTAGCACAGTGCACAGAGCATCAGCCCTAGAGTCAGGAGGTCTGAGTTCAAATTTGACATCAGACACTTGACACTCACTAGCTGTGCAACTCTGAGCAAGTCTCTTAACCCCACTGCCTCCCCCAAAACAAAAAAACAAACCAAACAAACAACGTTTGACATAAATGATCACATTTCAACATCATAGCAACTCTTTGGGGGTGGGGGAGCATCATTATACACAATACATATAAATTAGGAAATTGAGAATCTGAGAGCTGGGTTAATGCACAAATTCATCTATCTGGTACGTATTTAGGCAAAATTTGAACTCAGATCCTTCTGATTATGAGTCCCTTGTACCATCTATTCTACATACCATATTGTATGTCTCTCAAGCTGGCCTGACTACTTCATGTAGGGCCATCCCCCTGCATGTCTTTGAACCTTGAATCAGTCACCAGTCTTTGGGGTATCTTTAGGGTACAAAGTATACTTTTTTATTATCTGTCTTGGGGAGATAATGTAAACAATGACTATATTTATGTGAATTATTACTAAAATTAGAAAACAACAACAGAAGAACTAATGAATTTCAAAGAATAGGGTCTGAACTGGAGAGCTGAAGAAGAAATACTCCTTGCTCTTCTAGAAGAAAGGAGAATGAAGTCAGAAATGAAATACAATGTCTATAATTATGCACTATTGTTGTGTTCAGTGGAAATAGAGAAAGATTTTGTTGTTTTCAGAAGAATTCTTGGGGCAAGTGGAGTTGGAAGAGAAATGATTGTCCTGTAAAAAATAAAAGGCAACAAAATAACAACAAAAAAAAGTAACCTGACACAGAGCGGCATTGATTTTGTTTTTGTTTTAAAAGAAGCATCAGGGCAATCTGCAATTAAATGATTGTATATATTTTAAACTTTGCCATACTGCAATAAAAGCCACCAGCTATCCTCCTGCAATGTGATTGCAGCAGATGAAAAAGCAGTTTGTGAATATACCTGCTGCTGCCATGAGCCTCATCATGACTGAAGAGGTATGTTGAATTACCTCCAGGGCACCCGGTAGAGCTGAGCTGAGCCTAAAGGGAATGGACCCCATTCCCCAAGAACTAGTAGGTGGAAAGGAGGAAAGCACTAAGATTCAGTAAGAACCTCCAGAAATATGCTGATAATAACTCATTGCTATCCTGACAGAGCAAGATTTCAGGGTCCCTAGAAATGTAAATATTTCCTTTTTCTCTTCAAGTGCTTCTGGCAGTGCCCATCAAAGGAGATATACTGAAATAGTGCATATACTGTGGGAATTGGATTGCTAGGGCTGCCAAGTCTGCATGTTCTGTGAGTCTGGCTGTTGGGAAACATCTTCTTTCCTTGGATCAACAGCACTATGGCACACCACACGCTCTCCAATAACTTCACTAGAACATAGCTTTCAGCCTCCAGCTCCAATTTCCAGCTCAACTTCTGAGCTAGCAGTAATTGCAAATTAAATTTTGGCTTACTGAAAAGTGCCTGAGACCCTCAAATAAACACTAGCAAACACTTTAATAGATGTGTGTAATATCAGCTGCTGCCCTATTAAAGTCATCTTGTAGCTTTTCCACTATTCCCCTAGTTGGTTATAAGAGTTAGAAGGAGGGCTTTAGGCTATCTTGTCCATATCACTGCTGGGTAACTCTCTATTTTCCAATGCTGGGCATGCCTGTGTTTGAAGAGAATGTTATTAAGCATCTGGAAGGAAGTTAGAAAAAATTGCCCCTAAGCTCATCCTCAAAGTAGATTCAATTATGTTCATAGTTCAATTCAATTCAACAAATATAAATTGAGCACCTACTATGTGTCACTCATTGAGCTGAGTTAGTATTGGTAATACTACGAGCTAGTTGAAAAGAGAAAACTCAAGAAGAGCTGAAAACTCCTCTTTTTTGCTCAGTTACCTTTCCAGTCAAACAGGGAGGATAGCACCTGAACGTATTATTTAATTGAGCCAAGCTAGAATAAATTCATGTTAGTAAATTTTGACAAAAATCTCTTTCTAGTTAATGTTCTGTATCTCTGTTTGTGTGCTGTCCTCCTTCAGAAAGCACATTCCTGGAAAGCAGCAAATTTTTTGGCCTCATTCTTTAGTAGAGAGGTTTGAAACACTACCCAAGGGCATCCTCCAGTTTCCCTCTTGGTTTCTGGCAAAACTACTGTCCTGACAGCCATTTAAACCTAGACTCATCTATGTCTCTAGGTTCTAAATGTTTTTTCCAGAATAATTATGTCCTGGCTCTGCAGGTAAATGCATTCTTAGGAACACATCTTTCTTAGGAATATAGCATCTTGCTTTTCCCACTCTACCTCCCCCCATCAAATTGTCCTAGTTTTCTCAGTCCCCTTATCCATTCTGAGACTCAGCCACTTACCCATTCCTGACTCCTGAATCATTTTAAGTCACCACTCATCACTTCTGGGAGTCTCTAATGCCACCTTTTAAGTCTTGGCCATTGTCTCTTTTCAAATAGACAACATAGAGCAATAGCACATTTACGACTCAATTAAACTTTAGTTTCTTTATCCCCTGGCAAAACTGGAGGTTCTTAATTCACTCTTGATTTTATGGGAGGGTTTTTTGGTTGGTTGTTTTGTTCTACTTTTATTGTTTACTATATGACCATAATATAGAATCAAATAAACTTCAAATTATTAGTGAATATTATGATATTTAGGTGATGATTCATCACTTCTTAACTGTCAGAACTACCTAACAATCCCTCTATTATATTTTTACTGATTTCTTAACTTTTTTCCCTTGGAAATAAATAGGAAGGGGAGAACAGATCAGATTGCTTTTGAGAAATGAAATTATTTTAGTCATCCCTAGTTTCTCCAGAAAAATGGACTTCGGCCCAGTTTAAAAAAAAATAATATCCTTCCAATGACGATATATTGCTTCATGGTTGAAAGTCATGGATATCACAGTATTCCAAGAATTAAAATTCAGGGATACTCAAAAGGCAATGGAGAAGATCTTAATGATTACCAATGGGCAAGAAATAATCCAGAAACAAATTACACAAATGAAATTGTAATAGAAATGAAGATAGAATTCCACCCAATATGTGGTAAAGATAAAGGATATACATTCCAAGTATACTTTTGATAGTTGTATGATGTTGATGGTCTATAGCATTTTTTTAGGTTTTTTTTTTTTTTGCAAGGCAATGGGGTTAAGTGGCTTGCCCAAGGCCACACAGCTAGGAAATTAAGTGTCTGAGGTCGGATTTGAACTCAGGTCCTCCTGACTCCAGGGCCAGTGCTCTATCCACTGCGCCACCTAGCTGCCCGGTCCATAGCATTTTGAGATAGTTTCTGAGGTTGATGATGATGATCTTTGTCCTCTATTCTCAAAGAAGACTATGGCATCAGGGAGGTGATGCCATGACAAACACACAAAGTGGATTTGAGTGAGAGACTGCTGTGCTAAGTCACAAGCTTCATTTCTTTCTCCAGAACTATCTGGATCCAGTGGCCAGATATGAATCAAGATAACTGGAGACCTAAACAATGACCAAATGGAGCTTGATCTGGGAGCTATTGTTGACCAATCAATGAGAGCGAGATTGATTGGATTTAACTCATGGTCCTTAAGAAAGAAATCTAGCCCATAAACCCCAAGATATCTTGTGAGGTTTCAGTTATCAAAATTTATATTCCTTTGGACAGAGTATGCGCAGGTAGGGATATTTCTTAGCACAGAAAGAAAGGAAGGAAGAGCTTTGTTGCTCAACTGGCCTATTTCAATTGGTGCCCAGTGGGACAGCTCTTACTACTACTCACAGAGATTGTTGTTTTTCATTCTCAAAGAGGGCCATGATATGTAAATGAATTGGATTTAAGAGAGGGAGGGCTGTGCAAAGTCACCAACCTCACTTTCTTCTCTGGAGCTATCTGCAGTGGCAAAATATAGATCAGGATAGTTAATGTTAAACTTTTTCAAACATGCCCATCAATTGGGGAATGGCTAAACAAGTTACAGTTCATGAATACTATGGAATATAATTGTTCTATAAGAAACCATAAATGGTCAGATTCTAGAGAAGCATGTAATGACTTATGGGATCTGATGCCGAGCAAAGGGAGTATTAAGAGACCAATGTACACATAAACAGCACTGTGAGATGAGCAAACTTGATAGAAGCAACTCCTCTCAGAGCTCAGTCCTCAGAGAGCTAGGACAACTGTATTAGACTGCCCATGAACAATGTTATCCAATCCAGAGGAAGAAAAACAAAACAAAAAAAAAACCTTTCAGAATCTGATGAACACTTTATAAAAATCATTTCTTATGTATCTCTTTCCCTTAATCCTGCTTCTTTAGACTGAAAATGACTAATCTATAAACATTTTTATCAAAAGTATGTAAGTACAATGCTAATATGACCATTCATCCTCCTCTGAGGGGAAGATGGGTGGGAAGGGAGGATGGAAGAATATTTTGTAACTTAAAAATATAAATGTGCATATGGATGAAAAAAATAAAAAAACTTAGTCAAACAATAATCTATCAATGCAATTGCTTTCTCACCACCCACTTTCTTTCTCTAATACTTACAATTTGATTTTTGTCATGACATTGCACTGAAACTACTACAAGAGGCTGACTAATCTACCTATCCTATAATTTTTTAATGAGTTTTTTTCCAGGCCTCCTGAAAGGTCTTCCTCTACTTTCTGATCTTCCCAAAACCATTCTTCACTGTAGCTTTACTAATCTTCTGAGATAGATAGATAGATTGATAGACAGACAGATAGACAGACAGACAGCAAGAGATCTGGTCTACTTTAAAAATATCATCAGTGACTGTTGTTTATTGAATAAAGGTAAAGTTAAAACTCCCTTGGTTAGCATTTAAAGCTATTGCCAGTCATCCTGATTCATATGTGACCACTGGAACCAGATGCATGTCATGGTATCAACTCTCTGTTGTTATGGTCTTCAAAAAAAAAAGATTAACCTTTTTAACCTAATTAATTAGCCCTGTAAAACCTGGTGCCAATCTTTCTTTCTATTGTTATCTCATATTTCTTCTCTAGTGCATGTTCCAATCAAACTAGTATATTCTTTGTATTCCTCACACTTTCTTTACTTTCTAATCACCATGCCAGGAATTTCCTTCCCTATATCCCATGTTGAATTTGAGGGAATTATTGCAATTGAATAAGCTTCACTGCCCTCTTCTTATGACTCAATGCTGGATGGAGTTCAGTTCCCTTTCTATTCAATTATAGGTCTGGTCCAATTTCTGTCTTGTGAGAAAACTTTATTCAATTATGTGAATTGTGAGAAAATTTGAACCATCTCTACATATTGTTTAGAGACCCTTAACTAAGGATGTAGGTTCTGCTAACCAGAAACCCAGTCAAATCTGAAGAATAATGCAAAGAATTTTTCGTAATTATATATCTCAAACAGTCCATATATCTTATCTGAAAGCTGGTTTTGTACTGGTCAATCATGTAACTGTTTCTTTCAATTAAATATAAACATTTGATGGAGAATGGGACTCCTCTTTATTCTAATTTCATAGAATTGTGCCTATTCACTCTCCCTCTTCCAACTAGCAAAACCCCAAATCTTTCCTCCAATTAAAAATCAGATGACCTGATTTTGTATCCAGGTTTATATCTTGTAAATTGTTTTCTTTTATTGCATAAATGTACCCCTGTATTTGGGGTCCATACCAAAATGAGGAGGCCTGGTCTTGATGTTATGAAATTGCCATATATTGCTTAATAAATCAATAGGCCTGGGAGCTGCTTCCTCTGCTATTTCAGATTTTGTATCTCAAAACACAATTTTAATTGCTACTTCCTCCAGGAAGTCTTTCTGGAAGTTTCAAGCATAAACATTATTTTCTCCCCTCCTTTCCCCTTCCCTCTCCTCTCCGCCTTCTCCTTCCCCCAAACACTACCTAACGCAATACCTTACTTGCCTCTCTCTGATGAACATATCATGCATTTTTTTGGTATTTTTATTCTTAGGTATTTGTCATGTTCTTTACTAGACTAAATAGGTTTCATAAGGGTGGAAACTACTTCTTATCTAAACTTGTAGCTAGCACAATATTCTGAAAACAGGAAATAATAAATACATTTTCAGTTTTATTGTATGAAATGTAATTAACCAGCCCAGGAATCCATAGCTTTTTGAAGGAGAAGAATCATTTTTTGTTCTATTTCTAGGTATAACCTTTTGAAGAACAATTTTTTCATATAATTTTTTTTTTTTGCAAGGCAATGGGGTTAAGTGGCTTGCCCAAGGCCACAGGGTTAGGTAATTATTAAGTGTCTGAGGTCGGATTTGAACTCAGGTACTCCTGGCTCCAAGGCCAGTGCTCTATCCACTGCGCCACCTAGCCGCCCCTTCATATAGTTTTTCAATATGCCCAAGATATTTTACACCAACTTCAGCTGTTCTATGCTTTATTGCTTTAATGGTTTTATTCATATTAATGCAATAAAAGTATCGTCTCTCAAGTTTTCAGGAGGTCCTATTATGATGTCTCTTCCTGGCCTGGAGATGATTGTCAAAGTTTTGCCAGAGTACAAATTATGATAGATCTCACCAAGCTTGAATATAGGAGCAGTTATGAATTATAGTTTGTTGCTTAGTTTTGAAAACGTTCATTGATAGAGAGCTGGCTTCAAGGTGACTTTATCTGAAGCTTATGAAAACTGGGCAGGGGAAGGAGGTGATCAGTTTAGAGAGAGGGTTATGGAGTACAAAAGGTAACTGTGTTAGGATGATCTGTATTCAAATTCTGACTGCATTTATCGTTTTTATAACTATGAGCTATTTATAACCCCTCTATGCTTTACATTCTTCATCTTTAAAATGCTGATAATAATATTTTAGGGGTTAAAATGTGCTATATAAATGTCAGCTATTATTGTTGTTCTGTTTGGAATTGCAGAAGTAATAGATCCAGAAGGTCCTTGAAGAGATGAAATTAGAAGGCATCTAGGGGCATAGAGGATGAGTGTTGAGCTCAAATTATGCTATAAATACTGCTTAGCTGCATTATACTCCTGAGCAAGTTACTTAACTTTTCAATCTCTGTTTCCTCATCTGTAAAAGCACTTATCTCACATGATCATTGTGAGGAAATCTTAAAGCATAGTACAATTGCTCACCATTATTTTAATAAATTTTACTACAAGGAGGTTGGCAGCAGTGGATAGAGTGCTGGGTCTGAGAGTCAGGAGGACCTGAGTTCAAATCCAGTTTAAATGCTGTGTGACCCTTGGCAAGTCACTTTATCTGTTTACTTCAATCCTCTCCTCTGTCAAGTGAATTGGAGAAATAATTTGCAAATAATTCTAGTATCTTTGCCGAATATACGCAAAAAGAAGTCTTGAAGAAAAGAGAAAAGATTGAAAAATGATTCAACAACACCACAGTGAGATTAGCAGATTAGGGAATGCTTCCTTGGAAGACAATGGGAACCTGACCTAAGAGGGTGTAAAGGAGGCTGGGGGCAGAGGATAGAAAAATAGAAGAAAGAAACTGGACTTTTCTAAGCAAGAAATCCTTAGGGTTATGGATCCCAAATGAGACAGCCTAAGGAGCACAGATCCAAATGGAACATATAATATTTTGGGGAAGCAAGAAGGAGATAGATGGTGTTGGCAGGGAGAACATTATAGTTTTAGCCCTGAGCTCTACTCATAAGCAAGACTAGTTAGTTATGGTGTAGACAGTATTGATGCCATGATTTATCAGAGATATAGCTCCTTTCATTCATTTTGTCTATAGGACTTCAGGTTCACCCTGTGATTTGTAGAATCATATGGAACTTGCAATATTCCAGCTGTTGAATCTTAGTTCACAGGAGAAAGGAAATGAACATTAAGTACTTTGCTTATTTTTTTTCAAGTTATGGAGTAAAAGAAATATTTTCATAATATAGTATAATAAAAAAGATAATTACACACAAAAACTGCAAGTCTATTTTATACAACTTGCTATTATTTTAAAATATTCTTTCTTCTTCCACCTTACAGATAATTATCAATAGACCCAAATATATATATATATATGCAAAATTATTCTATAAATACTTTTATTTAAGTACTTTACAAAGATGATTTCATCTGATTCAACCTTGTGAGATAGGTAATAGGATGATCCCTATATTACAGTTGAAGAAATTGAGATAGATGGAAATTAAATGACTCAGACTAAATATGAGCTCTGTTATTTCCTATCTTCCTTTTTTCCTTCCTTTCTTCCTTCCTTTCCATTTCTTCTGCCTACATACGTTATCACAATCTTACCGGAAAACCAAAAGAATATGAATTTTGATTGCTGAAACCCCAGCCTCTACTGTTTTGAGTGAATGTAAATAGCAATTGTTTCTGTTTTGGCTAGAAGCTCAGAGGATCTTACCCTGCCTGATTTTTTTAAACTACTCATTCTAGGCTTCGTTTCTTATCCAGTCTTAATCACTGAATGAGCCTTGACCAGTCAAATTAAAAAGTCCAAGGTCTCCCACTGTATCCAGGACCTTCTCTAGATTCCCTGATCCATATCTGGCCACTGGACCCAGATGACTCCTGAGAAGAAAGTGAGTGATTTTGCCCAGCTTTCCTCGCTTAAATCCAATTCATTTATATATCCCTGCTGCTGTGGTCCTCTTTGAGAATAAAAGACAAATAATGGCTATGATATCTACCCACAACCAGCTAGGGTTACTACAGTCAAGTGATAAGATGGGGTGAGGGGTGGGAGGGCAGCTTCCTGACTCTTTGCTAGTACAGACCAAATCTCCAATTACTAGAAATATCAAACTATGCATATAAATGTACTTGAGATGAGAGTTAATGTTGTTCATGTGTATTATTAATTTCTGTTCCACTAGATTCTCAGGAACTTCAACAAGCTTAATATTTAGGCACCTGACATTCCCTTTAACCACTGATATGACTTTTGAGCTCTTTTTGTCCCATTCCTTTTCTCCTACATTTTGCTCCAGCTCCTTAAATGCTCCTTTCTCGTTTCTGCCATGGCTGCTGCCTTCGTTAGAGAGAATTTCAGCTTTGATTAATTATTGAGCCCACAGTGCTGAGGGTTCTCCACTCTCCAATTCTCATTATGGATGCCTTGCAGCCTGCCTGCTTCGCTGATCTTGATACAGGATTTGATGGATGCTGAGTCTAGTGAGGTTTTCCTTGTATTCATAACCAGTCCTTTCTTTCCCCTGTAGTTCTTTTAGGAGAACCAAGAAAGGGCAGGATTTTGTACACATTTGCTTCAAGAAATACAACATTCCCACTTGAAAAAAAATAAAATCTGACTCAGTAGGGACGCTTGGTATACTTATGCAAACCAGATCAAGCTGTTGTTTGCTATCTCTGAAAAGTCTGAAAATGAGGTTGGTGACTGGTACACATGGCTATGATTCTATGTAACAAGTTTACTGCATTTCAAGTTTTTCTATTTTAATTGAATATGCCAGTCTTCTGAATTCTTCTCATCAAGAGACATATAACGGAGGTTTCTGTCACTCCCAAATTCCTAAAGTCTTTGTATTATTTTGTGGCCTTTATAACATTTCACTAAACCAATGGTGCATAGCACCCCTTTGATGTTTTGCTTGTATAAAAAGAACAATTCATGTACCTGGTTTATAAGACTCATTTGCAATCTAAACTATAATTTTTTTCACTCTCCTCTCTCTCTCTCTCTCTCTCTCTCTCTCTTAGAAAAGAAAGGAGAAAAATTACATGAGTGGAGGAAATATATCCTATTAGATAAAATTTACAAAGAATACTGAAGAAATCAGATAATTGGTGAGTGAGGACAGGTTTGTCAAATTCAGTGGAACATTCAAGAGCAAATTCATATTGCCAGATGTTATTCAGTGACTTGAGAATGATGTACTCATTTTCTTACATAACAGGAGAGAATCAGAAAAATATAGGTGCCCACTGATTGGAAAATGGCCAGATAAAATGTGGTTCATTAATAGACTAGAATACTAATGAATTAAGAGAAACAGTGAATATGAAGAATACAAAGTTATACAAAAGCAGGAAAACACTCTTTACACTTCAGAAATTTAAATGGAAGGAACATAAATGAATGCTATGTAATTATAATGAATAGATTTGGCCCCAAAGAAGAGAGAAAATGAATACTCTATTGGCAGAGATGGGAAGATCTATAAGTGTGGGAAATTGAAAGTATTCTGTTTTATGTTGCCTTTTTTTAAAGAAAGATTTAATTTATTTTGAATTTTACAATTTTTCTCCCTTTCTTGCTATCCTCCCCCCACCCCCCACAGAAGGCATTCTGTTAGTGTTTTCATTGGTTCCATGTTATACATTGATCTCAGTTGAATGTGATTACAGAGAAATCATATCCTTAAGGAAGAAAAATAAAGTATGAGATGGTAAATTTACATAATAATATAATGCTTTTTTCCCCCTAATTTGATGGTAATAGTCTTTGGTCTTTGTTCAAAATCCATAATAGTATTCTCCATTTCAGATAGCTCAAAATTGCTCCTGGCTGTTGCACTGAAGGGATGAGCAAGTCCATCAGGGTTGATCATCACCCCCATGTTGCTGTTAGGGTGTGCAGTGGTTTTCTGGTTCTGCTCATCTCACTCAGCATCAGTTCAGGCAAATCTTTCCAGGCTTCCCTGAATTTCTATCCCTCCTGGTTTCTAATAGAACAACAGTGCTCCATGACATACATATACCACAGTTTGCTAAGCCATTCCCCAATTGAAGGACATTCACTTAATTTCCATTTTTTTTTTTTGCCACCACAAACAGGCCGGCTTTTATGTTGCTTTTTAATGCTGAATTGTTTCTTTTTCCTCCCATTTTCTTTGCTATATCAGGGCAGAGTTGAAATGATTCAACCCCATTTAGATACATTTATAGGCCAGTTTAATGATGTCATTAGGAAATCACATTCAAGAAACTCACATGAAAACTATGTTTACTAAAAAGAGAAATGAACATGTATGTAGAACTCAAAGAATTCACAAATCCATAAAAAATTATTGTTTTTATAACAGTAGGACAAAGGAAGGAGAGGTACCCCAAATTTCCACCTAAAGGGGTATGGTAAAGAAGGGAGAAAGTTATTGTAAAAATGGGAAAAAGACAATCCCTCCCAAAGGGAAAGAGCAAGAAAATGGCAAAAGCAACATTTTTTTCCCCTTGGGAACTGCCAGACTATGAATACAGGATGGTTTGCATATCTACATGGGTCCCAGATACACAAGCAATTTCTCATTTGGGATAGTTTAACTGACACCTGTCTTGACTCCCAAAACACACACAGGGAGTCCAGTTTGGTTTCAAACAGCAAATTTTGTCATCTTAAAACATTTAGAGACTTTTGCATATTCTGGGTCCAGTGTTTCTAGAAAATATGGCAATTCAGAAAGATAAATTCAGGGGACCTCTTAATATTCCTAAACACTGGATTACCTGTGAGTAAAGCCTGGACACCTTCCTAGGTATAACAAGGAGTCTTTTTTTAATTGCCTGAGAGATGGTTGGAACTGAGAGATTAAAGGAGGGCCTGTGACATCAACCTCACTGGGAAACAGAAGAAGGTAATATTTAAGCTGTTGGGAGAAAAGGAAGAAAATAAGGAAGGTCATTGATCCCACAGCCTCTCTGAGCAGAAGACTCAGGGTGACACTATCAGTTATCTTATCCTTCTCAATGAATGAGGGTAGTTCCAAGAAAAAAATATGCTCTTTCTCCAATTTTCCTTCAGTCCCTTTCTAATAACAGTCATTTAAAAAAATACTCTGCTATTTCTTGACCCAAACATTTCAGTTAACCTGAATTTTGCCTGAACCACAAGGGGACTGAGGGCTAACTAGAGATAAATATAAATGTAAATTAAGTCAAAGAAGTCAACTGCTGCCTAAGTATTAGGAATATTTCTACCAGGAACCTCAGAGATTGTGTTGTAATCCTTTCTGTTTACTATAAAGTCCCCAAAGTCCAAGAGGAGGGAACCAGGGAGACATAATGGTCAATTATATTGACTTTAGCATTAAAAGTAGCTAATTATTGTGACTAAACTTTAGGTACAAGAATGTCCTGAGTGAGTAAAGGAGAAGATATAGATAGATAGATTAGATTATAGATATAGATATAGATATAGATATAGATATAGATATAGATATAGATATAGATATAGATAGAACAAATATGCAAATTCAAAATATATCAGAAACTTCTTTTTAATAGTTAATCAGTAATTCTTATTACATGAGAATTTCAGATGTTTAGAATAATTTGAGTACATTATGAATGCTTTTGTTAAAATAGATGGTCCATCTGGATAAACCCTCAAATTGTCCTTGATTTTGCTAATGGATAAAAACAGATTCCTCCTGTCACACCTCCCTCTTGGAAATTTTAGTGGAGGTGGAAGTGGGTAAAATACCACAATTGCAACCCAGTCTACTCTATTAAATACCCTTTCTAAACTCTTCCAATGAACAAAGATAATAGTAACTCTTCTGTTTGTTCCAAACCTATTAATGATCTTGAATTTAGCTCATGGTAGTTTTCAGCTCAAGGACTAACAAGCTCCATAGGCCAGGGGTGAGTCACTTCAGTTTTCTTAGTCTCAGCATCTCTGTCTATAAAATAAGGATAATTAGTTTCCCACTCCTATCCTCCCTCACAACGATACTATGGAAAATTAATGAGCTAATATATCTAACATGTTTTGCACCCTTGGACCAAAGGTGTGACCAGAGTACCAAAAATAATCATTAGATTTCTTGTTTCTGAGATCTTGGTTGCTTGTGTGTGTGAGTGTGTGTGTGGGGGTACTCCGATGCAATGAAAAACTAGTTCTTTGACAGAGTGGGGGAATTTTACCTGCCAAAATCTGATTCACATAATGCATGTTTTCACCAACAGGATAGTAACAACAAAAAGCTTCTCATGAAAGTTTTTTTTTTCTTTTCAACTACATATGCATCCTCCTTTCATCATCATTTTTATTTAAATGGATGGAGAAAATGTATCCTGGTCTGAGATGTACACTTTTTTTTTACTTCATTCCTCTGAAGCCCCTCACAATCAGACACATAGACTATGTATCTCATAGGACAAGCTGATGGCATAAACTCAAAGGAAGGCCAGGGTGACCAGGAATGGGTCTATACATATGGACAGGCAGTACAAAAATATTGCTATGTAATTTGGCAGTCAAAAGTGGTTGTGCTATTTGCAGCAGTACATTCAAATTTGGTGCATGATGGTCATTCTTTTTGGGACCATCCTAGTGAAACTGCATCTAGATTACTGCTCTTAGTTCAGCAGACCTAGATGCAGAGATGCAATTAAGCTGGAAGCAATTCAGCAAAGAGCAACAACAATGATTATGAGAATGGAGAGATTTCTTAATGAGGAAAGATTAAAGGAGCTTAATATGTGCAACTTGGCTAGGTGACAGAGTTGGGGGCAGCAAGAAGAATGATTACAGCTACAAATAATTGAAAGCATAAACAGGCAGTGGAAAAATTATTTTGCTAAGAGTGTGAAAATATAAATAGGAGAAACTGGAGAAGGGGATAAACAGATTGAATAGTCAGAAAACTTATAATTATGAGGATTATTATGAGGAGAAATGCTAAATGAAATAGTCACCAAATGTTAAAAAATTCTGCCAATATTATATGGATGATTAAAAAGTTCTTGTGGGAAGACTAATAATATTCACTCTCACTATCTCAATATCCATAATTCTCTTTCTATTGGTTTCTTCAATAAGTCCACAGGACCTAAATTGAGTGACCTATGCTTCTTAAATGTTAGAAATAACAGGTCATCTAATATTTCCAACAGGAAAGAAACAAAAGTCTATACACCTGAGACTGTTGCTGCTTTACTTTGTTAAGAAAAAAATATAAGATTTCTTTCCTTCAAATCTGTGAAATAGACTCTTTATCCAGTTTTGCAAGTAAGAACAAAGAGAGAACTATCTAAAAAAAGAGATACTTTTAGTTTAAAAAACATTTTAAAATATTCTACTATTAAATAGAATAATCTCTATTGTTATGGGACATTTATCCAGACAATTGATTTATTTAGCAATACATGCAAATACAAAACAACAGATAAAGCAAGAACCCTGAAGCTTGGTTTATATGTATTAACATACAATTTGGAGGAAATAAAGAAACAGGAAAAGCAGGGTTATAAGAACTGAGACATTTGATTCCTCATTAGTAGAAGGTACCAGAAGTCACTGAAGTGAAAAAGAGGATTTGTGACAATTCTTAAGTCTAGTCACTTTTAGGTGGTGTAGTAATATTGTGACATCTCCAAAATCAGGTGGCTTGAAAGCAGCTAAAACTTTACAAAACGGTGGGAAAGGCAGAATGGAGTGACTAATATTATTTTTAATATAACTTCCTCCCCCTTTGATTCTGGGGTTCTCAAGTCACAGGATTATTTAAATGCTTTATCAAATAGAGATTTCTGAGTGGAATCATAATCTATCCTAAGGGACACTAAAGGGGTAGGGTGAGAGGCACGAAGAGTACAAGCTAAATCACAATCTCATAAATCCATTAAGGAGACACACCTTGTTAAGTAGATTCTATAGGTAAATTTAGGCTACAGAGCTATTCTGGTTGGCTTACCATGGACTAATTTGAAAGGAGAGATGTTCTTGTCACCAAGGTAAGTACCTGAGAAAACCGAACATTTTAAATTCAACACTATTCTTTTTTACATAATGATCTCCTCATAGTCAAATAATCTCTCTTTAGTCCAGTCCTCCAATCACCTATTAGATATTTCCAAATGCATTTCCCATAGGTAACTCAGCCTCAATATATCTGAAACAGAAGTCATTTTCTTCCCACTCAAACTCAAACCTCTTCTGAATTAACCTATTTTACTCTGAAGGGTACCACCTTGTGTCATTCATAAATCTTTATTGTCACTATCTCTAAATAGCCAATCAATTGCCAGCCTTTGTGTTACTACCTCCACAATATCACTTGTACACATTTGAAGTAAGAATAAGTTTGCTGTCTTGACAAAACAGATTTGTTTTAAATATATATATGTATGTATGTATGTACACACACACACACACACATATATGTATATATCTACCATTTTTATGGTGAAGTGTTTTTAATGTTTGGTCAATAGCTTGTTATATGGTAAAAAGCATATGTGTATGTGCTCATAAACAAGTGATAAATTGATAGGACTTCCAGAAAGGACAGACCACCAATGAGAATGTTTGGTAAGCTAACTAGTCATTAGTTTATGCCATTAGATAACAATCAAATTCATTGGTAAACAAATTAGGACACCGGTCACCAACAAGAATTTGAGTGTAGCAATCTAATATCCATACCTTGAACTATAAGTCATCAGTCTGTTCTTGGTTTCCAGTTAAAACTTGAGACTCAGGCAACAATGCAGTGATGATTAACAGAGGGAAACTTATCAGGTAGCAATAGAAGGAAACACATGGCCTCCACCTGGGCAGAAAGGAAGTCTTGAAGGTGAGAGGCAGTATGAGAAACTTCCTAGGAAGCCTAAAAGAAATCAGCTTGTTGTTTTATTACTAATAGGGTTAATGTTTAAAGACTCCTAAATAATATATACTAGTGTTTGCACACATGAGATTTATAAAGTTTGATTGCTAATATTACAAAGTACAAGTCTAATGAGTGTTTCAATTGCAATAGTTGGAATATACAACAGTAAAACAGTTTCATGCCTACACTTATAGCTACTCCTTAGTTCAGTTCCTCATTAGGTCTCACCTGAATTATTGCAATACTTTTCTAATTGATTTCTTTGCCTCAATTCCAACTCCAAGGCACCTTTTACTCAGTCGTCAAAGTAATTTTCCTAAAGCATAGGTCAGAACATATCACTATATCACCCTTTCTTTGACCCTCAATAGAACCTATTGTGGCTTCCTATTAACTCTAGGAACCAATACTACTTTTTTCTGTTTGGCATTTAAAGCACTCCACATCTTGATCATTTTCTTTTTTTCCAGTCACTATCCTCCAAGAGCTCTACAATTCAGTAATAAAAGACTACTTGTGCCTCTCAATAAAGCTCCAAATTCTATCTCCTTGTATTCCCTTGTCCTCTTATGCTTGGAAAGTTCTTTTTCTTTATTTTATTTTAATATATGGAATAAAATAAACATTTCTCTAACAGTATAATAAAAAAGATGATTGAATATGAAATTGCAACTTTTTGCTGTATAACTTGCTAATCTTTTTTTCTTTGTTCTGTTTTTGCAAGGCAATGGGGTTAAGTGACTTGTCCAAGGTCACACAGTTAAGTAAGTAATAAATATCTGAGGCTACCTTGGAACTCAGGTCTTCCTTACTCCAAGACAAGTGTTTCTATCTGTTCCTTGATATTCCTTTTAAACACATAATTATCATGCAAATTTTTTTTTTCTGTTTTCTCCCTCCCACCTAGAGATAGCTACCATTAGACCCTAATATGTGTGTTTGTGTGTATACATGTATATGTATATATAATTATTCTATATATAACTTCTGTTTATCACTTCTTTCTCATCCTTCATTTGTCCTTTGTAGTTAATTAGACTATTTATAATAATTGCTTTTTTTCAATTCCACATCATAGAATCTCTGACTTCCTTCAAGATTGAAATCAAATGGCACCCTGTGCAGGAAGGCTTTCCAGGTCTCCTCACCTGCTGGTGTCTTTCCTTCTAAGGGTACTCTGAATCTAATTTTCATGTTAATCTGAATAAGTCTGTTTGTGTATGGCTCCCCATTAGGATACAAACTCTTTTGGGGCACAAGTATTTTTACTTGTCCTTTCAATTCTTGTGTTTAGTATGGTGCCTAACTCAGAGAAAACCATTAATAAATAATTGGTGACTGAGTGATTAATATCAAATCACATCATATCATATTGATTAATATATACATCACAATGTAATATAAGTTTATATTTTATATATAATATATTGATATATTATGATAATATCATGAGGAATGGTTAAAGGAATTGGAAATATTTAGGATGGAGAGAATAGAATACTCAGTGGGGTCATGCATGATATATTGTTGGGTTTGGGGGTCTTTTTTGTGTTGAAAGTGCTGTCATGCAGAAGAAGGATTCAATTTGCTTTGTCTGTTCCCAAGGGACAACACCAAAATCAATGGGTAGAAGTTGCAATAAGGTACATTTAGGTTTCAAGTTGGGAAGAAATTCTAACAATGAAAACTATTCTTAAGTGAGATGAGCTACATAGAGAGGTAATGGGTTCTCTTTCAATGGATCCTTTCAAGTATGGACTAGATGAGTATTTGTTAGGTATGTTTCATTGGGGATTCATTTTCTGGTTGGGATGGCTGACTCTTGATGTAACTTTCTTAAATTCTACAAAATGAACTATCCAATTCCTTTTGAATTCCCTTGCAAGCTTATTGGCCTTGAGTAAGTTACTTCCTCAGGGTGGACCTTGGTTTTGTCTTTTGTTAAATAAGCAAATATAAGAACTCCCTTATTCCAATAACTTATATATGTTTGTTAGACAATAATAGCTTGCTCCATAAGGATTAATAGTGACTAAGTAAATAGCTGAACTTTCTGGCATATCTATCCATCAAACAATGAAAGGCAGTATGTCCATCAATGCACATATCTATAATGCAAATGGATAATGAATTGAACCCAGAGTTGTATAGGGGAAGAGGGTGAGTTAGATTGTCTTTGTGAAATTATGTATTGTCTTTAATGACACATTCCCTCCAATTTCTTCCCGAAATAATAGTGTTCTTGTTAACAATCATCTTTAGGTGATGCTTATGGCTATGGGTCATAGACTACCACCATCTTTGAGGAATTAAAATTAAGTGTCACCCAAAGAGAAAAAGTGATGCACATGGTTGTTGTCAGTTGACTAAAAGACATTACCAGTAAAAAAATTATAAAGGAATGGCAGTTTAAGGAATGTCTTCAAAAAGATGTATTACTACAGAAGATGGATCCATCATCTACAAATCAGAAGAGTGACTACTGGAAAGCCTGCATATTTCATTGATATCTACCCATTATTAAGAAATCTAGAGGATGGCCCCCAATGCCCTGGATGGGTCTTTTTTGTGAAAGATTTATAGGAAGATGTTTATAGGAGATGCAGGGAGGAGGGGACATAGTTTGATAATAATCTGTGATATTGAAGGGATTTTCCATATTGATGAAGATCAGATCTATCACTGAAAGATAAAATGTTGGTAAAGTTAGGAAATAGTAGAACAAAGCAAAAGCCAGATAATGGGATGTCCAGTAAAAAAAATGTTCTACTACATTTTATGTAGTAGAAGCTAGGGAAAAGAAGAGAAATGCTACTATACAATGACAGAAAAAGATTGACCTTTATATAGAATTGTAATTTACTAGATCTCCCCTCAAAGTCATTGCACCAGGGAGGTAGGGACAACAATTGGAATTGAATACTATAGTAGTCTAAAGAAAGCTTGTGATTTTGATACTGGAAGGATTTTCATACAAAATACTAAAGTTGAAATTATATATCATCAAAAATACTTCATGTGGAATTTTTCTTTGTCTTCAGCTGTATCCTTTATCCCTAGCTAACTTAGAAAGGCATATATATGGGTTTTACTAAAACATTTCAAGCCCAAAATAAATTCTTGAACACATTTAATTGTTAAAAAATTAGGAGCCTGGGTCTGAACTCAGGTTACTAGTCAAAATAATGTGGACAATCAGCAATATTTACTTAACTCAATTTCTATTAATTCAATTCAATTAAGATCAAATATTTATTGATCAGTTGAGCTATGGAAATCATGCGATTCACCATTTCTCTCAAAACTGGATAAAATAAAACAATATAAACCATAAGTCCCTGTATTTATCTGTCTAATATCCTTATAATTTCTCACCACTAATATGAAAGTAATTTCTTTGCATTCTTGAAGACCCAAGAGCAACGTATTTGGAATCAGGGAGATATAGCTTCAAGTCTTATCTCAAACATTTACTAGCTCTTTGACTCTGGTGAAGTCACCCTTAACTTCTCTGTGCCTCACTTTCCTCATGTAAAAAAATAAAGTTTGAATTGATGGCATAAGGTCTTAGCTAAATCTAAACCTAAAATAATAGGAGAAAAGGAAAATGAAAGAAAGGAGTGAAGATTGAAGTGAGAACAAGTTTTATATCCTTAAAAGGTAGAGGGGGAAATTTTTTGCCCATTTAGCAAAATTGACTCCACTTTAAAATCTCTTTTGTGATTAAATTGTTTTTATTTAGGATCTTTTTCAACAATAAAATAAAAGCATGTGCAATATTTCTAGTAAAAATATTCATATGTTTATAAACAACTTCAAAGTATGTGTGGATCCTCTTTTTGGAGAGACCATCAATGGAAAAAAAAGGCTATCCACAAATTTATCAGTAGCTCATGTAATAACTATTCAATCAAATTATGTGGGGAACAAATTAGGAAATAGTCAAAGAAAGTATTGTAAGAAATCCACTGGAGTCCCTAGCCATTACCTTGTTCCTCTTTTGCAACTAGGACAGATAGCTGCCTTCTGACACTTGAGAGTCAGAATGAGACTCAACATCCTATGTTTGTTAGAAGGCAGGCTACCTTGGAGAGAGGTACACAGCCTCCAACTGTGTATAGAGAACATTTTCCAGAACACCAGGACCTCTAAGAAGCAGGTTAGTTTTTGCTTAGAGAGGCCACTTTATATTGCTTATCCTTCCTGATTAATAAAGTTTGATTACATGCATTGACAAGGTAAGTATAATGGTGTTTTCTTAGCATAAGTAACAGTAAAACTATAAGCATTCACTGTGCACCAAATATTACAGGGGAAAAGGAAGTATGACTAAAGGCACATGAAACACAGTCCTTGCCTAATATCCTAGATGCACTCTCAAACCCTTCCTAAAGAAGGAGACAATGCAAAATGTTTTGGTTTCGGAGGGCTCTTCTGCCACAGTGGGAGATGAAATGTCAACAATGCTATGAATAGGTAGATTAGATATTGTCAATAAAGAGCATCTGAGATGATAACAAATCAAGTCGTTAAGGAATAGGTCCTGTCATGAACTTAAAAGGAAGATTTGCACAAAAGCCGCATTTTCAATAATTCACCTGAGATTCATTTATTCAACAAATATTTATTGAGTTCCTACTATGTTCATAGTACTTTGCTTGGTGCTTTTGGGAATAAAAAGAATTATGCTTAAGCCCCAGTCCCTGCAAGAGAGAGAGTATCTTAAAATCTAGTCAAGTATAAAATACACACACACACACACACACACACACACACACACACACACACACATACACTTAAAAAAAGAAAAAAGAAAAAACTCCCTGTAATATGTGTTGAGTGAATAGTTCACTATATGAGATCAGAGGAGAGAAAGATCATTGAGGATTAAAGATAGGGAAGACTCACCAAAGATGAAGGCATAATGGAAGTAGGGAATTCAATTCAGACTTAAAGATCATAGTAAGGTAGATTCAAAGGTAGAAATGACCTTAGAGGTCATTGAGTCAAACCCCTTCATTTGATAGATGATAGATTTGATAGAAGCAGGACTGGTTTGGGTGGTCCATAGATGGAGGTTAAGAGTGAAGACACTACAGGAGAGGGGTCTAGGATAAGGAAAAGTTATAGGTAAGTACATAGTATATTTTGGGGGATGCTGTGTAGACTCCTTTCTCTCCAGGAGATAGTTGACATTGCAGATTGCAGATTAAAGCAAAATGGGAAAGCTAGGTTAGGGCCAGACTGTAATAGGGACTTTAATTTTAGGGTGAAGAATTTAAACCTTTCATCTTGTAGCTGATGGGGAGCTAGTGATGGTCTTGAGGGAAAAAATGATGCAACATTTATATTATGGTGGATTAAAGGGTGTAACAAGTAAAGAGATCAGTTAGAAGGCAATTGCAATCACAAATAATAGATGATGATGACCAAAACTCAATGGGCAACTAAGTAAACACAAGGAAGGTAATGAATATCAAAGATATTTCATAGTATCAATGATTAAGGTAGAGAAATTCTGAAGGAGATGAAAGGAAAGAGGGCAGACATCAGGACATCTTCAAAAACATTTTCTATTTGAGGAGGGGTAAACAGATGGAGTAAAGTGGTTAGATTTTGATATTGGCATTTCCATTAGGAACATAACTAGTCAAGGCATTTAGGAGAATCAGAATGAGCTCAGAGAGGGAGTATAGGATGCATTGAGATTTGACTTTATGTGGAAAGGAGAAAAGAGCAGATAAATAGAGGGTAAGGAAAAAATGTTAGGTGGACTGAGAGAAGTTAGTAGTAGCAACTATTGTATAAGGTTTACTGCTTTTTTTCATACTTGCATTATTGTTGGGAGAATAAAAGGGGAAGGTGGCTGTTCATTTGGATACTTGGTACATATTACTCCAGATCTCAAATATGGTGTAAATCAATACAGCAAGAATGAGTGATGGTGAGTCTGTTTGAAGTTCAGACTGGGGTTCTTTTTATTTTTTGTCATTAATTCTAACTCCATCGGATCCTTTGGTCAATATCTATCTCACACTTCCTCTGTTTCACTCTAGGACAATTACAACCAAGTTCTCATTCTTTCTCCTTTCTTTCTGAGTCTATATAGAAAAACTAAATTTGCAATCCAAGTTAAAATGTTCAATAATAAAGACTTAGGGTTCCAGAAATTGCTCTAAGAGCCCCAAGTATGTAGATTATAGTATCTTTTAATCATGTGATCCAACTTTTTAGCTTACAGTATTTGCTGATCACCAAAGCAAGAATAGAGCAACAGAACTTTACACAGAGGAATGACAGGGAGACTGGAGAAAAAGAAGAGGGAGCCAAGAGATAGCAATGACTAACAAGAAGAATTTAAATTTCAGTAAACTTCTCAGGACAATTATGAGCTTGTTTGAGGAAAATCCCTAAGATCATAACATCATAGATTTGAAGCTGGAAAAGAACTTAGAGGACAGTAAGTTCAACCCATTTAATTTAACATACAAAGCATTTGAGGCACATGCAGACCAAGTAATGTTCCTAGGACACAACAACTACTAAGTATATGAGGCATAATTTGAACTGTTCATTTGGATTCTGTATAGTACTCTATCTACTATGTCATGCTGCATCAGGAATCCTTGAATTAAAATCAACATGAAGAAAACTCAGATAGAAAGAGGAGAAAGAAACTTGGAAATAAATGGAGTTCAATATATGTATTTCTTAAGTATTCTGTCATTCATCACAACATATAAAACTATCCTTTTAGTCTCTGGGGGAACCTAGGACTGAGAGTACCACAGATTACTGGAACGTCTGTAGGTCAAAACAAACAGTAAACCTCTTAAGCATACCTTCAAAATCCAAGCCAGGAATGCAACCCATTGTGAGGACAAGACTTTAGGGACAAATTCTGGCAAAGGTCTAGCCTGGAGACCCAGAAGCTCATGTAGTTTTAAATCACTGAAGAACAGAATTGAAATATTTCTTAATTATTCTCTTCCTCAGTAGTTTCTCAGTTCTTTCCAAGCAAAACTTGAAGTAGCTGTTTTTTTAGGGTAGTCTAGAACATCTTTTGACCATGCAAATCTAAACATATACTCCACTGTGTTACCACAGTCCTCAGAACCAGTCTGGATTCCCAAGAAGAATATGTCTAACAAATCAGAAAGCTTTGTCTTTGCTTTTGTTCAAAATAAAAATCACTGGACTATTTCTGGGCCTCCTGGGAGTTGGGAGTTGTCAACTCACTACTGTGCACTGTTCATTTAGAATAGCAAACTATTCAACTGTGAAGTTTCAGGGAAAGTGATGGACATTCCAAGACACAAGATGTAGAAAATGGAATTGAGCAAAACTGCTTAGGGTAGATAGAAATCATTCCTTCATTGCCATGGATCCTGAAAAGACCCAGAAGTATGTGGCATTAATGACTAAACAAAGCAATTCAAGTCAATGTTTTGAATTGAATTGTGGGGTTGTAAGAACCACTTAGCTCCAGTGTGTCGAGGACAACCTATGGATCAGCATGTTATTATTCAACTTAATTCAACTTGTTGAGTTTTTTTTTTATTCAGTGTTCAACTCTCAGTGACCCCCATTTGGGGTTTTCTTGGCAGAGATACTAGAATGGATTGCCATTTCCTTTTCCTGTTCATTTTACATGTGAGAAAATTGAGGCAAATAGAGTTAAGGAGCTTGCCCAGGGTCACACAGCCAGGAAGTATCTGAGATAAGATTTGAACTCAGGAAGATTCGTCATTCTGACTGTAAGCTCTATACTTTATCCACTGTACCACCTAGCTTCCCTATTCAAGGAACAATTATTAATCACTAGTCCTCTATTAAATTAGGATTTATTAATCAATGTCTACATGCAAAGTTCTGTGCAATGTCTGGAAGATACAAAGGGTTAGCTTAATCATGTTTTATTTCTAAAGTCTTGAGGATCATAGATTTAAAGTTGTAAGGAACCTTAGAGGTCACTGTGTAGAAAGTAAGTTTAATGAGTTGTTCTACAATGCAAAAATACTAAGTGATACTGATGGATTCTCTGACACCAGAACAAATTTTTTTCCCACTCCCTTAAGAATCCTGGGATGTGCCTCTCTAGGTATATTCTAGTCTAATCCTGAAAGTCTTAGAGAAAAGTCCTAAGCTGGAATTGATCTAGAGGACTAGCTCTTGGTGTTTCAGGGATACTCCCAAGGAGAAAATCAACTCTGTCCTGGTTTCTCTAATCACACTCAGGAAAGACTGTGTCCTATTATGGAATATATTGAATGGAGATTAGCCTAATCCTAAAACACTCCACCAGATTCAGTTATATCCAATAGTCTCAGATCAGAATCAGCTGCTCTAGAATGGAATTTGAGAGTATGGGACATGGATTCTTTGTAAGGGAGTCCAAAAAGATATCTCTGGTAAATATCTAACCTTTTTTTGTTATCTAAACGCATTGTTTCCTGTTGAAGCAGAGCAGGGAACATGGCAATATCAGCTTGTTGTGCAGAAAAAAACTTACTTATGGCTTACTGGTACTTTAAATATCTATTTTATTATGGTTTTGATATGTGAGCTGGGTATAGACTCATAGAGAGTGAGCTGCAGGTACCTATAAGCTCGCTTACTCAGACCTGCTGGCACACAGATGTAGACTGACAGCCATAAGCAGCCCACTGAGCCCAGCAACCTGCCTCGACCATCCTTCATTATGAAAGATGCCAGTCATTTTCCATCTAAATGTACAATCATCTCACACAAACCTGCTGTGGTCCTGATACTAACACTGCAATTTATTTATGGCATTTCAGAAAATTTGTCATGGAAATTGAACACAGAACATATCTATCACATCTGTTGTGTCTGTGTGTGTGTGTGTGTGTGTGTGTGTGTGTGTGTGTGTGTGTGTGTTTATGTGTGCATTCCCACAGGTTAGGAAACTATTGTCATTCTTTTGAATTTTCTTCACATAGACCATGAGAGATTAAGGTTTGTGCAAAAGGCTTGAGAAGGTGATTCCACGCTCATAATGTCAAGAGTTTTTCCTCTGATGAACCTAAAGTTTTCCTTGGGAACTCCCTTCTTCCTTTCCCTTTCCCTCTCTACCCCCCCACCTTCCCTTTCTTTCCTTTTCTGTTCTCTGTCTCTGTCTCTGTCTATCTGTCTGTCTCTTGCTCTTGCTCTTTCTGGCTTCTCTGTCTCTCTGTATCCCTGTCTCTATCTCTGTCTTATCTTTGTCCCTTTGTCTGTCTGTCTCCCCCCCATCCCCCACCTCATTCTCTGTCTATCTTTCTCTGTGTTTCACTCTCTGTCTTTCTCTGTCTTTCTGTATCTGTCTCAGGCTCTCTCTTCTCTGTCTGTCTCTCTGTCTTTGAATTCCTTTCTGTCTCTTCCTTTTCCTTCCCATCTACCATTCTCCCATTACAAAGAAAAAGCATTGGTCTAGGAACTCTGCTTGACAGGATATAAAACTGGTTACCCAAAGACCTTTCCAATGAAAAAAGAGAAATGCATTTTTTTCTGAGTATACATTCATTAAGTAAAGTTCAGCATCCACTTCTGCATTGAATTTTTTTTTTTTTAGGTTTTTGCAAGGCAAATGGGGTTAAGTGGCTTGCTCAAGGCCACACAGCTAGGTAATTATTGTCTGAGACTGGATTTGAACCCAGGTACTCCTGACTCCAGGGCTGGTGCTTTATCCACTATGCCACCTAGCTGCCCCCATTGAATTATTTTTTGAAGCAAAGTTGTTGAATATAGCATTGCTTTTATTGGCAACTAGTGCATGGTGTATGGAACCTTGGGTCTAGAGTCAGAAAGACTTTAATTCAAATGTGAACCCAGAGTCTATATGGAATCTTCCCAAAGCTGAAGGAATCTTAGAGGTCATTTTGTCTATCTCCTTTTATTTTAAAGGTTGTTAAGAAAACTGATACCCAGAGAGAGAGGTTGTATACAGTCCTATTTCGTATTGCAATTATTAGTATATATGCATATATACATACATATATATATATATATATATATATATATAAAATTAGATTATAAGCTCCTTGAGAGCTGACATATTCTTATTTGTTTCTCTACATCACCTAGTGTCTATTTTTTTTGTGCGGGAGGGCTATTTGGGTATTTATAGCATCATTGATATGCTATATTTAGTGAAACATTTAATTTATTCATACCCCAAAAGATCCTAGATTTATTGAATTTTGAGTCCCACCTGCAATTGCTTTAGCAGCACCAGACCAAATGATTTCAAGGGCCTTATATGGCTCCTGGGTTGGATGTACCCCACCCCTGATCTAGCAAAATGTTTTGCACATATTAAGCATTTATTGTATATTTAAAATTGATCTCACATAAGGAGAGAGAAGTATGAATAGTAAAGAAGCTCCAGTTTTACCCCTCTCATGTGAAAGAGAAAGACACCCACACATACACACAAACATATACATAATACATACATGCACACAGTATATATGTCTTTGATTTTTATTCTTCTACCCCTACCTTGGATTCAGAAAGGAGCATAGAACCTCTCAGGAGAAATTTTTTCTTGTAATGCTCTGTGTATGCTTTTGTCTTACCCCAGTTCAGACAGAAATTTCCGCTTCACACTTGGATCTTGATCAAAGCTGCTTCAAGCCAGGTGGTATCTCTGTGGCCAGAAATTATCCCCATTTGCATCTATCAATGTCAAGTCAATGCCAGGATCATTCTGAGAATTAAATACTACAGGGTCTTTCTTGGGCCCCACTAAAGACCACTTTTATGAGGAGCTTTTCAGACAACCATCTATACACATTCCCTTAGGAATAGGGTGCCTTTGAAATGGACCCAAAACAAAGCCAGAGTCTTCATCCTGCCCCTTGAGGGTTTTGACTAAAGAAGAGAGAGAATGAGATAGTGGAAAGAGGAGAAAGAGTTCCTACTATTCAGAGTCAGAAATTGATCTCTCTTTTGTCTCCAGGGAAGCTATTATGAAGTGGGAAACTGGAAAGGTCACTGACTCCCTTCACCCTTTATACATAGCTCCTTCTCCATGAACAAATTCCAGTAGGGGGTGGGGGTGGGGGGGCAGTGGTAGAAAAGTCGTTAATAAAAGATGGCTAATGTGTGGGCACCAACTCACTGGTGGACACCAGATTTTATAGTTTAATGTACCTATGAAATATTAGATGTGGCTAAAGGAAATAACTTCAGATAGCTCTTGTTAAACTGAATAAAAAGGAACTTCTATAAACATGGTATCCTGACAAACCAAAGAAGGCAGGCTTTCAGTGAAACTACCTATTATATATAGCACAGTTAATGGTTGAATCATTTGCAGGTGAGTCGTATTGGAGCACATTTGAGAATTATCATGTTTAAATTCAAGGTATCAGAAGTGTGAGACATAGGGAATCATTTGAAGTCAAGCAGATGACAATGGATTGATTATAGGTGGTGTTTTTCTCTTGGCTTCCTATTAAAAATCTAGTTATTGCATAAGTGTTTTGTTAAAATTTTTTGCTAGAAGTGATGAGCAAGGTGTAGAGATACCTAAAAAAAATCATCCATCTTTTAATGTCTTCTCCTTCTCTCTCTCTCTCTCTCTCTCTCTCTCTCTCTCTCTCTCTCTCTCTCTCTCTCTCTCTCCCCCTCTCTCTTGCTTTCTCTCTCTCTTTCTCCCTCTCTCCTCTCACTGTCTTTCTGTCTGTCTCCCCCTCATTCTGGAATCAAATATAAAAATGATGTAAAATTCAGTAGTCAAATTTGGCCTTTATTAGTATTAATCAAATTAGAACTTGTAATGTGTTGTGAATTTTGGATCCTGAATGACTAGAGAGAAGGAATGTGTTTCTGTTTGACTTTTTATATGGTAAACCTTAAGAAAGATTAACCTGGTATTCCAACTGGAAAGTTACTTCCTCCATCTTCAATCACACAGTTACTATTGGGGAACTATTTCTAAAGCCCAAGAATTTTCTGATTGGCCAGTTCCTTGATACTATTATCTATTCATTCAGCTTCCCCTTCAAATGACCTCCATACATGAAAAAGTAAGGGTGGAGGGGGAAGAAGGCAGTAGTGACTGTGGTAGAATATTTCATATTTACTTTTTTAAAAATTAAAGTTTTTTAAATTATTAATTTATCCAAACAAATACTCTAGTAACATTAAAAGCTTTTTTGGGTGACTGCCACATACCATAGTAATATTTTCTCTGCTATATTTCAAAGGAAAAAAAAGACATTTTTATACCATAAAACAGGTCTATACATTATTTCTCATCATTAAATGCACCTCTATGACTTTTTTAAAAAAATGTTTTTAATTTAGATATTTTCTTGATTCCCTTGTGGAAAGTAGTTACAGTCTGGGAGAGAAAAAAGCATCTGACAGTGTCAGATATAGACAATGCAACATGCTAACTGTGTGACTTTGAGCCAGTCATAGATTCTCTTTGTCTCAGTTTTTTTTTTCCTTAGTGAAACAAGAGGGAGAGGGAGAGGGAGAGGGAGAGGGAGAGGGAGAGGGAGAGGGAGGGGGGGGGAGAGAGAGAGAGAGAGAGAGAGAGAGAGAGAGAGAGAGAGAGAGAGAGAGAATTGCAAAATCTCTCCCCAGGGGGGTTTATGTCCTAATTAAATAAAGCAATTTGAGTCTTTATAATCTTTAATCTTGAATTCTAGCTGTTTGTTATTATTTTTAAACTGACTGTTTTATGTATTTAATCCTGCATTCTTACAACAGTGTCTGATACATAGTGAGTGCTTAAAAAATATTTGTTGACTTGTTTTGACTTCATTGTAACATTCTCATTTTACTTTCTTGTCCACCTCATTTGTTGTATTATGACTAAAGTATTATCATAGACGCAGGAGATTCCATTAGTTTCTTTTTCACTATTATCATCAGATCTGTACATCAGTTCACCTGCCTGAGGAACCCCTTACTTTACCTGGATTCAGCAGCTGAATAAGCAAGCTAGGAACTGAGGAGAAATGATTTCACTTTCCAAATAGCCCATAGTCTATTCAACAAGGAAGGGGTGGATCTGTTTTCAGACATTCCTGGGGCTTTCAGTAGGAGATATAGCACATGGGTCACAGGATTGTGATTACCAACCCCATTTGAAAAGCCAGAGAAAGCCAAAGGAAAAGAAAAAATGAAGGGGAGGAGCAGACATGTGAAATGACACTGTGCGGCAGAGTGTGCTTACAGGCTTCTGGCTCTGCTGCTTGGAGCTGATAATCCTTCCACTGCCTGTTTGGTCTCTTTTCTTTGAAGGGTATCACAGTGCTATCCAGGAAAGTGTCAAAGGGGACAAAGGGAAGGTTATTGTTTTCATGTTTGTTTCTGCATTATTGATGTTGTAGAGGACAGAGACAGACATCTGGAGGACAGTCTTGGGTCACACATGAATCCCTAGAAATGCAGAGAAAAAGAAAGTAGGGTATTCACAGAGGTGGCACACTTGGGCAGCACTGCCAGGTACTTGACAGCATGCCCATTTGAAGAACCTGGCAAGTTCCCAGGTGTGCTGATATTGCTTCACCAACCCCCTCCTCTTTCTATAACCTCATCTTTCTCTATTCATCAGCTCCACCTGTATTACATAGATGGAATTTTAGCCTTTCTAAAACATTCCTCACCATAGAGCTCTGTGGTAGGTGGTACAAGACTACTTTTATGTATAAAATAAGAGGATTATAGAATCAGATTATCATAGATCTAGAATTGGAAGGGACCACAAAAGACCCAGTTTTTTAGAGATGAAAAAACTGAGGCCCAGGAAGGGTAAGAGGTCACAAGGATAAGCAGCAGTGGCAGAATGAAATGATAAAACTAAGATTCAAAGAGGTTAAGTGACATTCCTATAGTCACACAGCTAATAAGTGATGGAAATGAGATTAAAATTAGATCTTTTGACTCTAAGTCCAAGTTTTATCTTCTTTTGTCCTTATCCTTGGTACATAACTTCACTTAGGAAAATTTTTAAGAATTCTCAAAATTCACAGTGGATAGAGTACCAGCGCTGGAGGACCTGCATTCATATCTGATCTCAGACAATAATTAGCTAGCTATACGACCTTGGGCAAGTCATTTGACCCTATTGCTTTGCAAAAATAATTTTTCAAAATTTCATTTAATTTTTCCTTCCCCCTCTCCAAAGCAATACAGCTAGTTTGTGAAATTCAAGAGCATCAGTGACATTTGCATCATGTTGTGGTTGGTTTTCCCATCTCCTTCCATCTTGACAAAGATGATTTAGCACAGACTGCTCTGTATACTGTTCTAAGATTTCACTAATGTTTTAACTTTGCAAAACAGAAACACTTGAGAGTGTGGTGAGTGGGCTTAGGTCCAAGATGTTCTAAAGGAGAGATGAGCAACCATGCAAGTCAATTGAGAAATATTAATTCCAAAGAATTTTCATTTCAATGAAAGAGATCATCGAATTATCATTTGAATGTAATTCCCAGGATACTGACTCCTAGGAAAGCCTAACTGCCCTAGTTTTCCCCATTCCTTACTTATATGGTCAGATTTCCAGTTAATTCCCTTTCACATGATAGTTCTGACTGGATGATTTAAGGGCTAAAATTAATCTCTAGCTCCTTCTTCTTTAGTTATCATGCTCTGTGAGGTGATTAAACTATCTTCCTATGTGATAAAAATTCATATTATAAGACAACAAACTAGAGACCAACCAAGTTAGGGGGGCAGCTAGGTGGAGTAGTGGATAGATCATTGATCCTAGAGTTAAGAAGACCCAAATTCAAACAGACACTTAATAAATTACCTAGTTGAGTGATTTTGGGCAAGTCACTTAATCCCATTACCTTGCAAAAACCACCACCACCAACATCAAAAATCTAAAAACCAAGATATAGGACACACAGAATTAATTCTATGGATCCCCCTTGACATTGGTATAGATTTGAAATTAGAAATCATATTAAATAAATTGAATAGGAGGAACCTTTGATTCAATTTAAGTCAGCAAATATTTAATGAGTATCTCATATGTGAAAGGCACTGAAGACAAAGAAAATGAAAGAGTACTTGAACTCAAGTAGCTTCCATTCCATTGGAAGGATGTGTTTACACAGGTCTAATCAAGCCTCAGTTTTCATGCTACCCTCTCAATTAGAGCAAGCATTCCACTTCCAGTGATCTGCCAAGGCAGAGTTCTGAGCTCCAACTGGAGGTCAGGGACTCACACCAAGGCATGGAGGTATGGGTGTGGGAAAATTTCAACCTCAGAGTGCAAAGTGATATTAGAGATGGCAAATTACTCCCTTCCCTTTTTAATCTCAGGATTCTTCTTTGTCTACTATCCCTGCCAGCAAAGCATATATAATCAAAATTAATAGTTTGTGATAAAGATTTGTTTGCAGAAAAATTTTCAACAATCCCTAGCAAAAGATTACAATCTAGGTATGGTTGCAAGAACCTAACACCCTATTTCCCTTAGGTTCCATGTATCAACATTCCAAAATTTGATTTTCATCCATTTTCTTTGAACATAACACCCACAAAAGTTGAGGATTAACTGTATATATGAAGGAATCAGTGGGGAGGTTGACAAAGAAGAGATGAGACAGACACTCTAGAAATGTTTGAGTAGTGAAAGCTTTAATAGCTAGAAGGATCGAGAAAGGTGACTTGGAGGAGCAGGCAACTAAGCTGACCCTTGAGGTATGATAAGAATCTGATAAGCAGAAATGAGGAAGGAATGTATTCAAGGCATGCAGACAGCCTATGTACTGACATGGAAGATGCAATATTGAGCTCACAAAAGAGTTAGTAGTACAACTTGCCTGGAATATAGAGTGTAAGAAATGGTTTAAGGTGAAATTCAAATGGAAAGTACCTTGGAGGAAGATCATAAAAGTCCTTAAGGGAAAGATTTAGGACAATAGGAAGCTTGGTTATACCATCTGTCAGAGGATTATTCTGGAAACATTGTGGAAGATAGAATAGAGAAGGAAAACTAGAGACAGAGAGATCAGTAAGGATTTTATTACAATATTCCAAGCAAGTGATGATGGGGATGCAACTAGTTTGGTGACCAAGGGAGTAGAAAGAAAAGGACATGTGACAAATATATGAATGAATTAGAAAAAAAATGTAAAAATACAATGAGAGAAGTAAGCACATAAAAGGAAGGAGAAAGTCTCGACTGTTTTGCTTTTCTCATGCTGGACAAGGTACTGTTATGTTTAGGAATCTAAATGTTGGAATGCCATTATAATGGAACTTTGGGGCCCATACCACTGGACCACATGGTGGATAGATTAAATTTCCATTGATTCAATTCAATAAATTCTTAAAAATATTGATACTATGCAAGGAATTAAGGAAAATAAATCATAAATTTAGAACAGAAAGATTTAGAATTATTTCAACATGTCCATTTTACTCAAAAGAAAACAGATGGACAAAGAAGTGAAGGGCTACACAGTTTCCAGAAGCCAGTACTCTTTCCATTGTACTTTATTACTTCAAACAAAGATGAAAAAAGACCATCCCATGATAAGGGATAAGGAAGGAACAAAAATAATTATGTTAAATATATGCAAAGGACAAAAGGGAGGCCCAAAGAAATGTAAGAAATTTGAGAAGGGGAAGATGACTTCTTCCCCCCCCCCCTTTTATTTGTTGTTTTACTTTTCCAAAAACATGTCATGAAAGGTTTTTTTTAAACATTCATCCACATGCCTATGTATATTTCTAAGTTACAAAATTTTCTTCTACCTTCCCTTTCCCATCCCCTTTCCCTCAGAGGTGAATGGTCAGGTTAATAGTATACTTACACATTTGTGTTAAGTATGTTTACAAGTTAGCCATTTTATTGGAATAAGGAATTAGGATTTAGAGAAATAAATCGTTAAGAGATAATTTTTAAAATGTGACTGTGGGGGGCCACTAGGTAGCGCAGTGAATAAAGCACAGGCCCTGGAGTCAGGAGTACCTGGGTTCAAATCCAGTCTCAGACACTTAATAATTACCTAGCTGTGTGGCCTTGGGCAAGCCAGTTAACCCCACCTTGAAAAATCTAAAAAAAAAAAAAAAAGTGAATGTGGTGTTCCTCAGATTCTGAAGGATTTTGTTTTGTTTTGTTTTGCTTTTCTTCCTATGGATGGGGATTACATAGTCCATAGCCAGTCTAACACAGTTGTCCTAGGTCTTTATAAACTGCTGAGAGCAGCTGTTTTCATCAAGGTTGATCATCTCCTAAAGTTGTTGTTAATGAGTACAGTGTTCTCTTGGTTCTGTTCCCTTCAGCATCAAATCCTCTGATACATTCTATGCTTCTCTAGGGTGGCTTCTTACCCAAAACTTGTTTAGCCATTCCCAATTGATGGACATCCCTTCAATTTCCAATTCTTTGCCATAATAAAAAGAGCTTCCATGAATATTTTGGAACATGTGGGACTTCTCCCTTATGATTTCTTCTGGGTATAGGCTTGGAATTGGAATTGCTGTGGCAAAGGATGTAATTTTATTGCTATTTGGCATAGTTCCATATTGCTCTCCAGAATGGTTGGATCAGTTCAAAACTCTATAGGCAATGCATCAATGTCCCAATCTTCCCACAACCTCTCCAACATTGATCATTTTCCCTATTTTTCATCTTAGCCATTCTGATAAATGTGAGGTGATACCTCAGAATCGTTTTAATTTGTATTTCTCTAATCAATAAAGATTTGGAGCATTTTTCTTATGATTATATGTAGCTTTTATTTCTTCATTTGAAAACTGTCTGTTCATATCTTTTGACCATTTATCATTTGGGGAATGACTTATGACCTTATAAATTTGAAGCAATTCTCTATATATTTTAGAAATGAGACATTTACCAGAGCTCCCAGTTGTGAGGATTATTTCCCAGCTTTCTGCTTTCCTCTAATTTTGGCAGCATTGATTTTATTAGTGCAAAACTTTTTTTAATTTAAAATAGTCTAAATCATTCATTTTGTTGTTTATAAATGTGCTCTAATTCTTGTTTGGTCATCAATTTGTCTTTCTATAGACCAGAGTATTTCTCGGTCTATTGAAAGATGACTTCAGTAAACTGAATCTTTTCAAATTTCCATCCATACTATGATACTTGTTATTCCCTGATCTTATTAAATTCTTATCCATTTTGATACTTTTATACAGATCATAGATTTAGAAATGGAAATAGCTTTAGAGTATATTAGTATATTTTCCCTCTTTTTACAGATGAAGAACCTTCTAATTCCTTATCTCATTTATTACATCACACCTGGAATTACTTTCCTTCAAATCTTGAATCTTCTAACACATTCCCATTTCTTCAAGGACCCTTTCAGGTGCTCCTACTTTGGCAACCTGTTTTTTTTAAGGTTTTCAAGGCAAATGGGGTTAACTGGCTTGCCTAAGGCCACACAGCTAGGTAATTATTAAGTGTCTGAGAGTGGATTTGAACCCAGGTACTCCTGACTCCAAGGCCGGTGCTTTATCCACTACACCACCTAGCCGCCCTGGCAACCTTTTTTATTTGACACATGCCCCGTTTCCTTGTCAAGCTGAAAGTGACCTCTTCCTCTACAAATTTTCTTATATCACCTTCTCCTTTGTCTTGCCTTTATAATTTATCATATTCTCTCTAGTACTGTGCAGGAGTCTCAATAAATGCTTTCTAAGAGCATTTTAATTCTCTATAACCAAAAGATTTCTCGGAGGGGAAAAGGGTGGGAAAATTTAGGTGACACAGAGCTATGTCAGAATTTCTATTTCAAGGAATTAATGATACTGTCCTGAAGCAGGTAGGTAGAACAATACATATATACCTCCTCTCCTCTTGGAAAAAAATTTTTTTTTGGTTAAGAAAAAGTTTCAGAAACTGGATTGTTTTCTAAAAGTTGGAGATTTGGACGTAGTGCTAAAGTCTCCTGTTCTTCCCTCATATATAATAAGAAACAAACCTCCTAACAGAAATCCAATCTATAAAACCGAGAAAGAGAAACCAGGAGAACATCTACCTCTCATGAGCCCAGGCACAGAGGGTGGATTCTTCCAGGAGCACAGAACAGGGTGAGAGCCTGATTGGTGGGGCGGGCAAGATTCTGAGAGCTTGAAAGTGCAACTAACCTGATCCGGAAGGAAGGCAAGAGCCAGAGAGCCTGAAAGGAGGGCTAGCCTGATCAGCCACAAGGGTGTGGGCCAACTAAGGAGCAGAGGCATTGGTTATGGCACTGAGGGTGTGGAGCTTGCCAGCAGAGCTGGAGGGTGAATTCTAGTGCCAGAGTTGCAGCCATACTTTCATTTCAGCTGAAGCCTTTTTCCAGAACAAACACAATTATAACCCACCCTGCTCTAGGAGCAGGTGTGAGCAGCAGACCACCCTCAACTGTGGATAAGGAGAGCAATTACCTTGCCCTAGGGCAAAGTCCACCATTGTTTAAAGATAAAAGTATTCAGCAGCTTCCTCTAACCCCTCCAGGTTAGGGGAGAGGGCTTCAAATTAAGGTGACTGACACTCCAGATAATGCAACCAACACAGCCTACTGGCCAGTTCCCTTGGAGTTACTAAACCCAGTGAGTAAAGCCTCTAGGGATCTCAACACCAAACCTCTGTGAATCAGTCCCTCCTTAACACAAGGTCTGAGGAAAATGAAGAAAGGTCATCAGAAAAAGGGTCCATAGAAAAATTCCTAGGCCAACATGACTAGAAAAGATAATGATCATTGTTGGAAGGGTTGTGGGAAATCTGGGACACTATTATACTGTTGTTGGAGCTGTGAACTCATCCAACCTTTCTGGAGAAAAATTTGGAACTACTCCTAAAGGGCGAGAAAAATGAGCATGCCCTTTGATCCCGCAATACCTCTACTGGGTATATACCCTGAAGAGATGATGAAAAATGGTAAAATCATCACTTGTACAAAAATATTCATAGCAGCCCTGTTTGTGGTGGCAAAGAATTGGAAATCAACTAAATGCCCTTCAACTGGGGAGTGACTTAGCAAACTGTGGTATATGTATGTCATAGAACACTATTGTTCTATTAGAAACCAGGAGGGATGGCAATTCAGGGAAGCCTGGAGGGATTTGCATAAACTGATGCTGAGTGAGATGAGCAGAACCACAAAAACACCATACACCCTAACATGGGGGAGATGTTCAACCTTGATGGACTTGCTCATTCCATCAGTGCAACAACCAGGGACAATGTTGGGCTGTTTGCAATGGAGAATACCATCTATATCCAGATAAAGAGCCATGGAGTTTGAAGAAAGTTCAAGCACTATTCCCTTTAATTAAGAAAAAAACCAGATATCTTATTGTCTGATCTTGTTTTTTTTTATACTTTTTGTTCCTTATTTATTTTTTCTTATTTAATTTTCCTTATTATTCTTCCTTATTTCTTCCTTTATTTCTTCCTGATTTCTCTCTCATCACACTCAATTTGGATCAATGTACAACATGGAAACAAAGTAAAGACTGACAGATTGCTTTCTGTGGGGTGAGGTGGGGGAGGGAAGTAAGATTGGGAGAAAAAATTGTAAAACTCAAATAAAATCCTTAATTAAAAAAAATTCCTAGAAGGAAAAGACCCTAACTCAGAGAGACCTAGAACCTCTGAGGAGAAAATGATGTGGTCTCCAGCACAGAAAGGCTTCCTTGAAGAAATAAGGAAGAAGTTTAAAAATCATTTGGAAAATTTAGGAGAGATAACTAACACCTAGCAACAAGAAAACAAATCATTGGAAAATACAATTGAACAAATTGAAAAAGAAAATAATTCTCTCATAAACCTCAGTTGGTCAAATAGAAAACTCTTTCAAAAATAGAATTGACCAATTGGAAAAGGAGTTGCAAAGGGTAAATGAAGAAAATTCTTCTCTAAAAAAAAGAATGGAGTCTTTGGAAGCTAATGACTTCGTGAGACAGCAAGAGTCTGTTAAATAAAACCAAAAAAATTGAAAAAATAGAAGAAAACGTAAAATACCTCATTACAAAACCAATGACCCTAAGAATAGATCAAGAAGGGATAGCCTGAGAACTATAGGTCTTCCTGAAAACATTGAAGAGAAAAAAGCCTGGACTTAACATTACAGGATTTAGTAGTGGAAAACTACTCTGATATCATGGAACCAGAGGTTCCATAGTAATTGAAAAAAAAATACATTGATTCCCCTCCCAAAAGAGATCCTAAAATGAAAACACCAAGGTATGTTGTGGCCAAATTCCAGAACTATCACATAAAAGAGAAAATCATGCAAGCAGCTAGAAAGAAATAATTTAGATACCAAGGAGCCATAGTAAGGATTACACAGAACCTTGCTGCATCAACATTAAGGAATCAAAGGGCCTGGAACAAGATATTTCAAAAAGCAAAGGATCTTGGAATGCAGCCAAGAATCCACTACCCAGCAAAGCTGAGCCTTCTCTTCCATGGGGAAAAGATGGACATTTAATGAAATGGGAAACTTCTAGCATTTCCTGATGAAAAAAACCAGACCTTAATAGAAAATTTGGACATCAAACAGGAGGCTCAAGAGACACATGAAAAGGTAAAAAAAAAAGATAAAGAAAAATACTGCTATCCAATAAGATGAAACTGGCTATATCCTCACCTGTGAGAAAGATTCTCAGAATTCTTGAGAATGGTAACTCTATTAGAGAGAATGTACTTAGTCAGAAGTGATGGACAGTCATGACTTTTCTGTGACTCAGATAGAATGATTTAAAAACAATACCTTCTTAAAAAGGGGCATAGTAAGGAGATGGGAGAATGGGAGATATTGAATGTGGTAAATCTCATTTCATTGAGAGGTACAAAAGACCTATTGTAACAGAGGAGAAGAAGGGAGAAGCTGAGAAACATCTGAATTTTTCTCTCATCAGACTTGGATTAAAGTTAACTTACACACAAACTTATCTTACCTTTCAAGTATTCAAAGGGGAAAAGGGTGGGACAGGGAGAGGGAGAAAAAGGGAAACTAACAGAAGGAAGGGAAGGAAGAAGGGGAAAAGGAAAGTGGAAAGAAAGTGGAGGAGGTTTGATATAGTAGGGCAAATAAACTGAAGGTTGCAGTAACCAGAAACAAAATACTGGGGGAATAAAGGGGAAAAAGGGGAAAAATACAAACAGAGGGAAGATAGCATGGAGGGCAATAAAGAGTTAATAATTGTAACTTTGAAAATGCATGGGATGAACTCTCCCTTAAAATGTAAGCGAGTGGATTAAAAACTAGAATCTTACAATATGCTGCTTACAAGAAACTCATTTGAAGCAGAGAGATACATACAGAGTAAAAGTAAAAGGTTGGAGCAAAATATATTTTGCTTTAGCTGAAGTGAAAAAAGCAGAGTCAACAATCCTTATCTCAGACAAAGCAGCTGCAAAATAGCATTAAAAGAGACAAGGAAGGAAACTATATCCTCCTAAAAGGTACCATAGACAATAAAGTAATTTCAATATTAAATATGTATGCAGCCAATAGTATACAAATTATTAGAGGAGAAATTGGAAGAACTACAGGAAGACAAAGATGGCAAAATTCTACTAGTGGGAGACCTCAATTTCCCACTCTCAGATTTAGATAAATCTAACTATAAAATAAACAAGAAGGAAATTAAAGAGGTAAATAGATTGTTAGAAAACCTAGATATGATAGACCTATAGAGGAAACTGAATGGGAATAGAAAGAAATATACTTTTTTTTCTGCAGTACATGGCACTTACACAAAAATTGACCATGTTCTAGGGTATAAAGACCTAATGATCAATTGCAGAAAGGCAGAAATAGTGAAAACATCTTTCTCAAATCATAATGCAATAAAAATCACATGCAATATTAGACCAGGAGATATAGACCCAAAACTAATTGGAAACTAAATAACCTCATTTTAAACAATGAGTGAATCAAATTATAGAAAGAATTAATTATTTCATCCTAGATAATGACAATAATGAAACAATATACCAAAACCAATGGGATTCACTCAAGGTGGCTGTCAGGGGATATATTATAGCTTTAAATGATTACATGAATAAATTAGAGAAAGAAGAAATCAATGAACTAAATATGGAACTTAAAAAAATATAGAAAGAACAAATTAAAAAACCTCCATTAAATACCAAATTAAACATTCTAAAAATTAAAGGAGAAATTAATAAAATTGAAAGCAAGAAATCTATTGAACTAATAAATAAAACCAAGAGCTAGTTTTATGAAAAAAGTCTAACAAAATTGATAAACCTTTGGTCACTTTGATTAAAAAAGAAAGAAGAAAACTAAGTCTCTAGTGCCATAAATGAAAAAGGTGAACTTACCACCAATAAGGAGAAAATTAAAGTAACTCAGGACTATTTTGCCCAACTCTATGCCAATAAATAAGACAATCTAAGTGAAATGGAAGAATATTTACAAAAATGTAAGTTGTCAGATTAAATGAAGAAGTAAGTTAAAAACCTAAATAACCCTAACTCAGAAAAATAAATTCAACAAGCCATTATTGAATTCCCTAAGAAAAAATCTCCAGAGCCAGATGGATTCACAAGAGAATTGTATTAAACATTTAAGGAACAACTAGTTCCAGTTCTATATAAACTCTTTGGGAAAATAGGTGAAGATGGAATTCTGCCTAACTCTTTCTATGACACCAATATGGTGCTGATCCTTAAACCAGGAAGAGTCAAAACAAAGAAAGAAAATTATAGACCTATCTCCCTGATGAACATAGATGCAAAAATCTTAATTACAATCTTAGCAAAATGATTACAAGTTATCACTAGGATAATACACTATGACCAAGTAGGATTTATCCCAGGAATACAGGGTTGGTTCAATATTAGGAAAAATGTTAGTGTAATTAATTTTATCAATAACAAACCTATCAGAAATCATATGATTATATCAATAGATGCTGAACAAGCTTTAGACAAAATACAGCACCCATTCCTACTAAAACCACTAGAGGGTGTAGGAATAAATGATTTGTTCCTTAGAAAAATGAGCAGTATCTATCTGAAACCATCAACAAGTATTATATGTAATGGGAATTGTCTAGACACATTCCCAGTAAGATCAGGGATCAAACAAGGATGCCCATTATCACCACTACTATTCAATATTGTATTAGAAATATTAGCTTCAGCAATAAGAAAAAAAAGAAATTGAAGGAATTAGAATTTGGAAGGAAGAGACAAAACTCTCACTCTTTGCAGATGACATGATCATATACCTAGAGAATCCCAAGACATCATCTTAAAAACTACTAGAAAAAATTAGTAAATTTAGCAAAGTCGCAGGATATAAAATAAACCCTTAAAAATCCATGACATTTCTATATATTACTAGCAAGATACAGCAGAAAGAGCTAGAAAGAGAAATCCCATTCAAAGTAACCTCAGACAATATGAAATACCTGGGAGTCTATCTGCCAAAGAAGACTCAAAAATTTTTTGAAAACAATTACAAATCACTTCTCACGCAAATAAAATTAGATTTAAAAAACTGGTCAAAACATCAACTGCTCAAGGGTAGTCTGAGTTAATATAATAAAAATGACAATTTGATGAAAACTAAACTACCTGTTTAGTGCCCTACGTATCAAAATTCCAAAATATTACTTTAACTAGTTAGAATAAGTTCTAAGTAAATTTATATGGAAAAATAAAAGGTCAAGAATTTCCATGGATTCAATGAATAATGTGACAAAGAAGGTGGCTTAGCCTTACCATATCTAAAATTATATTATAAAGCATCAGTCACCAAAACTGTCTGGTATTGTCTAAGAAATAGAGTGGTGGATTAGTGGAATAGACTAGATACAATAGCAGGGAATGATTATAGTAATCTGCTGTTTGATAAACCCAAAGAGTCCAGCTATTTGGATAAAAACTCTCCAATAAAAACTGCTGGGAAAATTGGAAGTTAGTATTGAAGAAACCTAGATCAGATCAACACCTCCCACCCTATACCAAGATAAGATCAAAATGGATACAGGATTTAAACACAAAAAAAAAACTATAATTATTATAAGCAAACTCAGATCTATGGAAAGGAAAGAAATTTATGGCCAAGGAAGAGATGGAGAACATCACTGAAAACAAACTAGATAATTTTGATTACATTAAATTAAAAAGCACAGATAAAACCACTGTAACCAAGATAAAAAATGTATTAATTGGGAAATAAATTTTACAACTTTTATTTCTGACAAAGGACTCATTTCTAAAATATACAGAGAACTGAGTCAAATTTTCAAAAGAAAAGCCATTCCCCAATTGACAAATGGTCAAAGTATATGCAAACGCAATTTACAGATGAGAAAAATCAAAGTGATCCATAGTCATATGAAAAATTGCTCTACATTATTACTTATTAGAGAAATACAAATTAAAACATATCTGAGGTACCACCTCACACCTCTCAGCCTGGGCAATTTGACCAGAAAGGACAATGATCAATGTTGGAAGGGATGTGGGAAAATCTGGGACACTGATATGTTGTTGGTGGAGCTGTGAACTCATTCAGCCTTTCTGGAGAGAAATTTGGAACTTCGCCCAAAGGGCAACAAAAATGCGTGTACCCTTTGATCTAGCAATGTCACTACTGGGGTCTATATACTGAAGAGATTATGAAAAAGGGTAAAAACATCACTTGTACAAAAATATTCATAGAGGTCCTGTTTATGGTGACAAAAAATTGGAAATTAAGTAAATGTCCTTTGATTGGGGAATGGTTTAACAAACTGTGGTATATGTATATCACGGAACACTATTGTTCTATTAGAAACCAGGAGGGATGGGGATTCAGGGATTTGCATGAACTGATGCTGAGTGAGATGAGCAGAACCAGAAAAACATTGTACACCCTAACAGCAACATAGGGGGACTATCAACCTTGATGGACTTGCTCATTCCATCAGTGCAACAATCAAGGGCAATTTGGGTGTATCTGCAATGGAGAATATCACCTGTATCCAGAGAAAGAATCATGGAGTTTGAACAAAGACCAAAGACTATTACCTTTAATTTAGGAAAAAACCTGTTATCTTATTATATAATTCTGCTATCTCTTATACTTTATTTTTCTTCCATAAGGATACGATTTCTCTCTCTTCACATTCAAATTAGATCAATGTATATCATGGAAACAATGTAAAGACTGACAAATTGCCTTCTGTGGGGGGGAAGCAATATTGGGGGAGAATTATAAAACTCAAAATTAATAAAATCTTTCTAAAAGTTGGAAATTCTAGCCCAGATATCCCATCTATGATGCTCATGTTGAAGCAAAGTGATTGTTGGATTAATGGATCTTCGTTTTAGTTTTTTATCAAAACACTAAATTGTATTGTGCCTATTAAAAGGGAATTCAAGAAATAGGCCCCCAGGTTCTTTTGATTATTGCTGTTCTTTATCTCTAAGATGTAGAGATAGAGGTATGGAAATTGTGAGCATCTTGAATCTTGTCCACTAAAATCTTTGATAATTTTCATACATTTGAGGGATTTTTTTAACCCTAAATTCCTAGAAAAAGAATATTTACCCCAAATTGCATAAGTCAGTGACCAAATTCTTTGGAATATCATTTGTATTATGCTTTTTCCTTCAGAAATTCCTCTAATTAAAAAAATTTGATCTTTGTCTAAAAGACAACATGATTGGGGCAGCTAGGTGGTGCAGTGTGTCTTGAGTACTGAACCTAGAGTCAGGAGGACTCAAGTTCAAGTTGGACCTCAGACACTTAATAATTACCTAGCTGTATAATCTTGGGCAAGTCTCTTAACCCCATTTGTTGCCTTGCAAAAACTAAAAACAAAACAAAAAGACAACATGATTGTTCAAATAAAATAATATGTATATGAAATATCAAAAAATATGCATATGAAACAAGTGTATGAATAGTAGCATGTTTTTGAGAAAGAAACAGATAGTTCATGATGATTTGCAAAGCAATTATAATGTGAGAGGGCTTTCGTCTTTTTGGAATTGGCCTGAGCTCTAAAGAATGCTATTAAGATTCAAGATCACAGCTTTATTGTGTTTGAATTTACTTTGGAAACTTACATATATTACCATATCCTCTATTATCTATTTTGGTTTTTAGCCAAGTCTGATGCCAGATTCACTGTCAATAAAGCTCTATAATCACAGCCAGAGACAATGATATAAAAATAGGAATTAGAAAAATGGAGAAGGAACTTTTAGTAAGTGCAAAGGAAGGATAGTTGACTCATTCTTCTATCATGACATTAACAATCTGGCTATGACTTTGAATTAATCTTCAGTCTGTTCTTCCATTAACAAAGCCCATTATAATGTATTTGAAAATTATTTTTAAGAAAATTATTTTTAAGGAAAAGGAAAATATTTTCAACTTTCCTCCTATATTTCAATTTCGAGCTGTTTCTTAATCTGAGTTTCATGCAATTAATACAGATAGATAGATAGATAGATAGATAGATAGATAGATAGGTAATGGTATTGCCATATAATTGATTTTCTTTGTATTTCATTTTATGTATTTAAAAACTTATTCTAAGAAGGGATTTACCAGACCACCAAAGGAGTATATGACCCCCTCACCCCATCACCAATTGGTTTAGATTTCCTGAATTCTAAATGAACTGGGTTCTCTAGTTAGGAAACCAATATACTACATCTTTAGGATCCTTTGTTGGAGATTAGGTTATAGTTTCAAAGGGATTTGGAGGGAAAGATGGTATAAATGATGCAATGGGGAAAATTAATTTTCTAGCTGAGATGAGGAGAGAAATTAAAAGAATGCGAAAAAATGAAACATATATGGTAATGCTATTTTTTGTGCTAGTAAATACTATTAATACACATCCAGTTACTGAAATGAAACATCATATAGGGATGAGAAAAATTACTGGTTTATCGGGCATTTTTTCATCTTCTAACTATCCCTTCTCTTTGCTTGATACTTTTTGTTGAAATGTAAAACAAAGACAGTATTTGTATTTGTATGGCCTCATTGACATATCAAACAAATTCTTATAACCTTAATAATGGATTTAGTAATCCTGTAATTCATTCTCTAGTGAGGAATTCTGGTTGTAAGGGAACTGCTCCCCCACAACTATTCTTTGTAACAGTTCCTAAATTTGGCATTAGGTTGTCTCTTAAATAACACTATAAAATATACTTTCAGGGTATAGGAAGACAGATATACCTATATACTATCGAAATTACTATGAACTAGTCTAACTATTCTGGAAAGAAGTTTAGAATTATTGTTTTAAAGGGGATAGGAGTGGGTAAAAACATAACCTTTGGAAAAAAAGAGAACCTATCACTAGACAAAGGAGAGCTAAGATGGAATAAAAGACTCAATATATACCAAAATAGTTGTTGCAGCACTTTTTATGGTAGCAAATAGGAAGAAAGAAATAGCCATCATTGGAGAATCAGTTACCCAAACTGTGGCATATGAATATAAAAGAACATTACTATACTATAAGAAATGAAAAAGATGAACTGATGAACACTGAATTAATTAAATAGAAACAGTAAATGAATATACACAATATTTATAAAAGTATAAATGGAAAAAAATGCAATGAAACAGCCACACTATAATGACAAAGTATGGTCCCAAAGAAGAGTTCAGAAATTTATTTTTCTTCCCTTCATGTCAGAAACAGATTTGGAATTGTGAAATTATTATGTTGTGTGACAAGGTGAATGTCATTTTTTATGAAATTATTTTTTTCTTTTTCTTTTTGAAATATAGTAATAAGTGAAAGGAAAATGGAAAGGAAAAGAGAACAAACTAATGGGATTATGTAGAGAGTAGGATCATGGGTAAAATGTAAAACATGTCATAGTGGTTATATCTACAACTTAGAGATTTGCTCAAAGAATTTATGCTGAAAGCAAGGAGAAATGAAGAAGGAATAAGTTAAAGGAAAAGGGTCATTCAATTCAGTTAAATTTTTGGAAAAAATAGAAAAGAGAGCAATAGTTATATTTTTTCCCAGATCAACTCAATTACCATCCATAGATCTTGGAATCAATACTTTCAGTTTAAAATTGAGAGGAGTGAGCATATTCCAGATAGGAAACACAACATCTGTTCAAAAGTCCAGAAACAACCCCCTGTTTTATAGGGGTTCATCTTTCCTCATTCAAAAACTGCTAATAAAGATGAACATTATTTACATTGGAATATTCTCTTCCTGGGAAGTCTTGAATACTCTCCAAGCTACATCAAATATAAAATCTGTACTTTAAAAGCCAACTATCAATTCATTTTTCTGCTCCTCTAATTTCACAGGCAACTGATTCATTCTTGATTAAGATTCTTCAAATAGATTCTGGGATCAAATGTCTGGATTTAAATTCTACCTCTGGCATTCATGAAGCATATGACCATGGGCAAGTCAGGTAAACACTGTGAACTTCAGTTATAATGAAAATAATATGTTTAAGCATTAAAGAGCTACTGCAAAGACCAAAAGAGATGAGGTGTTTTATAAACTTAAATTAGTGTATAAATACTGATACTATCTTCATTGTTGTTGTTATTATTAATATTATAATTACAAGAAGGCAATGGCAACAATTATAAATTCCTTGAATGTAGGGACAGTCACATTCTTATCTTTTTATCTCCAATACCTAACATGGTATCTTGAACACAGTATTTGCTTATCAAATGTTTGTTGAATTGATTTAAATTTAAACCACATGAATCTACTTATGTAAGAATGTGCTTTTTACTATGAGTGAGAAATTAATAATTCATATACTAAAAATTATAGCAAAACTTAATTTCTATTACATATATGTATATATACTATGTGTTTATACAAAGCAACCAAGATTGTATAATACAAAAAATTCTAAACATTGTCTATATAAATCAGGAGTCAGTAAATTATGCTTTGCAGCCCAAATCTGGCTTACTACCTGTTTTTGTAGGATCCATAAACAAAGAATATTTTGTATTTATTTAAATAAAGTTGTAAAATGTTACCATGAAGTAACTTAAAATGCAAATAAAGTATAATAAAGCTTACGACTTTATTTTAAAATGTAAAAAATTTTCTTAGCTCCTGGTCATACCAAAGTGGGTGTCAGGCTGGATGACTTACGGGTATTTTGGTTTGCCCATTTCTGGTGTACAAATGACTAGTTTTAAGTACTTAGTTAAGCTATAAAATCCATGGAGGAAGTGCACTACAGATAATTCACTCTTAGATATGGAGTCAAGAGATTTGGGTTTGAATTCTGTCTCTGAAATTTGCCAGCTGTGAGATTGTGGACAAGTCACTTAAATTCAATTTCCTCTATTGCAAAATGGGGACAGTTCTTTTACTATACGTTTTTCAGGGTTTTATTTTTTTTCCTTTTATGAACACTTTTCTAAAATTACAATGTTTTATAAGTATGAGTTGTTGCTATTATTATTGCAGAAGTCTATGCAACCATTTAACAAAACTTGTTTAAGAAAACCAGTTTAAAGATTGAAGATTTTCAGCATCTTCAAGTATCATCCACCTAACTATAAAAAGTACAATCCACAGTATTAGCCCAACCCTTATCTCTGTTCAATGTTATCATTAGTAGTAGTCATATTCTACAACTCTAATGAAATGTAGTTGGGTGATAGAATATCAAGGAAACTCAAGTTCTGGCCTCCCACATACTATCCTATGCTTTCCCTGTCCCAGGTACAGCTAACTTTACTCTGCTCAGCTCTAATCTTAGGAATTAATTGACCTCTCTAAGATTGTTTCATCTAGCAAGTTTTCATGAAATCAATAATAAGATTAGAAGAAATATACCTATATTTAACACCAGATCCAGGTTTATTCCAGGCACATAGATATGGGATATAGATTATCCCATAAAATCATTTAAGGTCAAGACTACTAAAATAGAGGATGAGGAAGGGGAGGGAATAGAACAATTTCACTCTTTTGCAAATGCCTTGCTCATTTGTTTCTCTAACCTCTCAATATGTCATTCTTCTCATTTGAAAAATATCTTTCCTGAAACTCATTCTTATTCTCTAATAATATGCTTAAAATTCACCTCCTATCTAAAGGTTTCTCTGAATAGCCCATCTTGGCTTCCATTTCTCTATTCACTCCAAGCTTCTGGCACTTAGTTATATGACCAAGAAAAGCTTCAATGAGAATTACATTTGACTATATGTTCTTAGGTTTTTTTTTAATGTATTTATGTGTCCTGGTCCTCCCTCTCCCATTAAATTATATATGTGTATAGATGAAGTAACTATTTATGCCATTTCCATTTCATTTTATCACAATGCCCAGTACAATAAGCATCTTCAATATGAGTTAAAAGGATAGCATGGAAGTCAAAAGAACCAAATTCAATTAGGTTAAATTAATTAAACTATAAGGTGATAATAGTCCAGCAATACTTATCAGCACATATCTGAATTCCTATGTTCAGCCATGGCAATCACATTTTAGCAAAGACATGGAGAACTTGGAACCTTTGTAGAAAAGGATAATAGAATGAGAAAGGGAAATAGAAATTTACATACATATATATCTATATATGTATATACATATACATATATGCCTGTCACACACATATATATACATATGAATATATGTATTTATATGTAAATTTATGAGGAGCTTTTGAAGTTAAGTGGGAGCAAGGAGCCTGAAGATGAGAAGGGTGATAGAAGAAAAGGAAGAAATTGAGAGGGTGAGAAAAGATTGTGACATTTTCTGTACTTATTTGAAAATTGTTTTATGGGAGAGGAATTCCAATTGTTTTACTACCCTTAAAGGGTAGAATCAGGATCAATGGGTGGAAGCTATAGAAAGGTCTATTTTGTTTTTTAGAAGGAAAACCTTTCTATCTATTAGAGCAATCTAGAATCATAGAAAAAAAAACAGAATTAGAAAGGACCTTTCTATTCCAATTTGTTTCTACAAAGATATTCCTTTTGCAATGTTTCTTGGAGCAACTGTCTCAGGAGGTAATGATTTCCTCATCTCTAGATTGTTTATGTGGATGATCACTTGTGGAAGATGTTGAGAAGGTCAGATGACCCTCAAAGTCTAACTACATACTAAATACAAGAAGTAATTTCTCCTATACTCAATGCCTCCCTTTATTCAAGAATCTGGATTCTGAAAGGGATTTATGTTTTGTAATCAAATTATCTCTGAAAGAAATAACTAAACTTACTGATTCTAAAAGAGTGCGAAGGCAATTTCTGAAATTAAAAAAAAAAAAGGAAAAAAACCTGTTGTCCTAAGTTCCACTCAGGTTGTTACTTCCTTCTTGGATGACTGGTCAAGTAGTTATTCAACTGTATGACAGTCATTAAATATTGCTAGCTCTGTTCTATTCCTCACCTGAAAGCTTTACATTTCTCCAACAGTCAGGCACTTTAGGAAACTATGTGTGTTGAAAATCTGCTGTCTATGTGAATGCAGCCAAAAATTCTTAGAGTTGTAAGGGACTTTGAGGGTCATCCAATATCACTACTGTATGTGTCATCTCTATTCAGAGGTACATCTGTACTATGATCTAGGCCATTTTGCTTTGAGCCAACCCTGTTTACAAAAACTTACTATTTTTTTAGTTGAATTTTAGCCCATCCATAAAAACAAAGTAAAGATGAAGCAAAAGCTATAAAACCATAATATTAACCACATCTACAACTGTCTAAGAGGTCCCAGGCTTATTTAGAAATGAAGGATGACAGCTGGGTCTTCAATCTCAAGGTGAATGAAAGACTGACCATAAAAGAATCACGGAGGTCAACACTTAGATAACTACTGTCTTTTCAGTTTCTTAACAAATGAGAAGAGTTGAAAGTCATTTTCAAGTGGAAAACAGTTTAAACTGTATGTAATTAATCACAAGGTTATTGTGTGATTTTAGGAAGTCCTTTAATCTCTCTGAGCTTTGGTTCTCTTAAGTATTTGCCCCTCAATTCCATTGGTCTCATGCCCTTGGCCAAGTCTTTTTAACCTCTTGGTGTATTAGATATAAGATTATAACATTTGGAGGAGGAGCTTGTATATTTTGTTTGAGTAACAGGAGGAAGTTGAAATTCCTTAGCAACAGTTCTTTATTACTGAATTACAGGTCAAGCAAAATGTTTAAGTGTGTGGCATGAAAAAATTAATACTGTTAGGTATGCATACACTTCTGCACATCATGTATTTATATATGAGATAACTATAAAATAAAATAGTATGCTAAAGTGCTGATCAATAACATATATCAGTGAGTTCAGAAGAAAAGGTCAGTATTTTGTGTATGAGATACTCAGCCCAGCTGGGTCTAGAATTATATTTGTGAATAAATTATACCTGTATGTATAAGAAAGTTGAATTTCACAAGCCTGGATGCAGACCAAGAAAGCTGCTCTGGCTCTATTTCTCTGAATGGACTGATTTCCCTATCTCTTAATTCTTAAAATAATGAACTTTAGTGTTTAACTAAGAACCCTTATCTTCTCCATAATAGAACTCAGATTTATCCCCTTTCTCCTGCAGTGAGGTCACAGTCCTGTGTTTGTGACATAGTAGTCAGTTGCCATGGAGATGATTGCTTTATCACCAGTTCTTCTTTGCAATGACTTCACAGCAAGGTTATGGAGAAGCAGATGGGCTGTGAAGGAGACAAACCCTTTTGTCTAAACACAAATCACATTGATAATTAATTAGCTGAAGCAGCAGGGGAAAATTTGAAAATGTGTGAAAGGTAAAAGGATTTCTATTTATTACATATTTGATAATTCTGTTTCTCTCATCAGAGGGAAAAAATGGAAAAATTATGGAAGGTCTGTTTTGTGGAGAGATAGAATTATAGAATTTTGAAATTGTACAGGAGTTTAAGATTATGTATAATCAGTAAATAAACATTAATTGAACACCTACTCTGGGCCAGATATCATATTAAACATTAGGACACAAGAATTCAATTGTCTCATTTGTCACAAATGGAAAATTAAGGCCCAGTGAAGTTAAGTGATTGGTTTGAAATGATACTTAATGGTGAGAAAAGATCAAAGATACCTGAGTGCTTAAGATGGGAAGAACATGAGATTACTAAATGGAGGAGAGGAAAGGAGCCAGAGTTCTCTTTCATTTTTTTACCACTGATTTGCTTTGTGAGATGAGGACAGCTAGTTGAATCAGTTTTCCAACTTCACAATGGGGATGATTATAAAAATCCCTCTCAAAGGTTACTTTTAAATTTATATAGATAGTATTATAAACAAATCACTACAAATTTACAAAAGAAACCTTCAGGCATATTATTAATAATATAATTGGTGTCTTTCACATAGAAGATAATTGATTAATGTTTATTGAATTAAATGGGCTTCTGGCTGTTTAAGTAGGCTTCTGGCTGCATCTGTGCCATTAGGCACAGATGTAATTTAGGACTGGAGCTTATAAATTTAGATCTGGAAGAGATATTGCAATTTATGTAGTCCAATCCCTTCATCTATAGTTAAAAGAACATGAAGTGACTTACCAACATCACACAGATGAGAAATGGAGGAATTAGGATCTGAACTCAAATCCTGTGACTTCATAGCCATCATTCTCCCTCTCTACATCCCCTTCCCCCCACCCCTCCAAACTGAACTTAGTTCAGAAACATTTTCTTCCTAGTTCAGATGCAAAATAAGATCAAGGTCTTTCCAGTTATACTTTTTTGAACAGAACTTTTAAAATTCTTGTTTTCCTACAGGTGAGAAAAGAATGAATTAAGATTTATTTCTAAGTACCTTTGAAATTATATTACTTAGGCCCTCATTTAGTCTTCCTAGGTATACTTTTTTTTTTTTGCAAGGCAAACGGGGTTAAGTGGCTTGCTCAAGGCCACACAGCTAGGTAATTATTAAGTGTCTGAGATCGGATTTGAACCCAGGTACTCCTGACTCCAGGGCCAGTGCTTTATCCACTATGCCACCAACTGCCCCCCTAGGTGTACTTCTTATATAGAAGTTTTGAATTCTATCAAGACCAGAACTGGTCAAGCAATTAAATCCCATAATTTACACATGAAAATCTGTTGACTTGTCAAAGGTCACATGTATATAATAGCAAAGTGAATACTAGACCCAGGGCTCTGGGTTTCAAGACCAGTGTTGTTCTTACTGCAGGAAATGAATACATTCTAGCATTATTCAGTAACATACCTGTTATGCCTAAGTGCTGAAGACATAAAGACAAAAAATTAAATAGTCACTATTCTTTTAAAAAATGTTTCCTAAAGTCTTTAGTTATTATTATTATAAACATTTAAATGGCACTTAACTTTCTACCAGACACTGTGATAATTGCTTTAAAATTATCTCATTTGATTCTCAGAATAACTCTGGGAGGTAGATAACTATTTTTATGCTCATTTTATAAAGAAACTGAGGCAAATAGAGGTTAAGTTAAACAGGGTCACACAACTAATATCTGAGGCTGTTATCCCCATTTAACAGACTGGGAAACTGAGACAAACAGAAGTTAAAAGGATTAATCAGAGTCACACAGCTAGTGTCTTAAGTTCAGATTTGAACTGGTTTCCAGATCTCCATTCACTGCTTGACTTAGTTGTCCTATAGATACCATGAAAATCTGAGGTATCTTATTTAAATAAGTTTATGTCTCTTCTAGGTTTTTATTTTTGTTTTTTTACAAATTTTAAGTGAATCATTATATTTTTATGAAAGGAGGTTAGATAATAAATATCCGTACAAATTCTTCTTTTAGCTATAACCTTGATTTTAGAATTTTACTAAAGAAATCTCTGGGGAAAACCCAGAATTTTACCCTCAACCCTTCAACTCCCTCTGACATTAATAAATATAGGCACTCAGCCAACTTTTGATCTCAGATACATGGTTCTTTAGTGCTCTTCACAAACCACTTCTCCTTGATCAGATTCGATCTCTTGAGTGGCCTTATAATGGGATCATGAACGCTAAAGACAAATCCTGGTGATGTAAGGGTGTTTTAGACACAGGAGTTCTTGCTCTTTTTTTCCATCATATCCACTTTGTCTACCTGTTTAAGTTTGTGAATCCCTTTGCAGAAAAGTATTTTTAAATGCACAATTTTTTAAAAGATAATTGAAAAGGAAATTTTCTATCCAAAATTTTTATCCAAATATATACCTATATGTCTAAAATTAATACAAATACATCCATTCATTTCACAATAAGTCTATGGTAAATACTTGAAAATATTTCCAAAAAATTTGCAAGTAAAAAGTAAAGTATCCTAAGATCATCTCAAATAAATACATAGAGATGAACTGTCTACTATTTATGTCTACTATTTATTTTCCCCCTAAGGAAATGGCTAATTGGCCAAAATTGTAAACAGTCAAAAATGAAATAAACAAAGAAATGTTAAAGGTGAAACAAAAGCCCTCATCAGCAGCAGCCTTTTTTTGACCTGTGCTAACTACCCTATATTTAACCCTTCTGCCTGTAAGTTGAAACTATGAAGGGTAAAAAAGAAATTGCAACCAGCCTGTTAGCTGGGTAATTTGATTTCCATGTATTTATGAGGCCAGTGAGGCATGTTTGTCTCCCTGTGTGTGTAAGCATAGATGTTGGCAATTAACCCTGAGGTGTCTCCCTTCCCTTAAGTAATCACAGTTGTTTGCTTGGGACCCCTGCACCAACCACCTCTGAACTTGGCATTATGTTAATATTCTATGCTATGTATCAGTTAATGGGGAAGAGATGGCAGCAATATAAGGTTCTTCCTTTATTGTCTGAGATGCATCTCTTTAGAATTAATTAATCTGCCCATGAACTTCGGAACATGGAATGATGATTAAGATTGTATTAAAGTCCCTTGCTCAGTATGGAAAGGCAAAAATGAAGAGTAAAAAAAAATAAGCAAAAAGAAAAAGACAAGGGTTGAAATTTTTAAAAAGGTTTATGGTTATAAAGAAAATGTGCAGTATACCAAAATGCAATTTCATTCATGATGTAAACCTAGATACAGGGGAACTTCCAGGGGAGGAAACACTTTCTACTGATGCAAGTTGACACCTTCTCTGCAATTTGTATTTCAATGACTTGCTCAGAGTCTTGCAGTGGGTATGTAGCAGAGGCAGTAGTTAAAACTAGGTCTTGCTAAGACCAAAGTCAGTTTTCAAAACCCTATGCTACAATTGCTTCTCAAACTTACTTGACAGGAAGAAGTCATCTAGAAGCAGTTTAAGTCCAGGGTCTCTTGTCTCTACTCTCCTTTCCTCAAGTCTCTCCCTGTTGTTATTTATATGATTATGATCTGCATGGTGGGTTTTTAACTGGAGTGAATTTTTTTTTATCTCCCTGTGGCTAGAATAGAGGTGGCTGTTGAGCTCTTTGATGAATACAAATGAGCTGTGACATATTCTAATACTAGTTATGGTCTTTACTGAGTGACACCCTAGATGCCTCCTTGTTCTCATCTGGCATGGGAAGGAGAGAGAATGAATTGTTAGCTATCAAGGAGCTTTGCCATCTGGACTGATTTCTCCAGCTCACACCCCAAAAGTGTTTTTGAAATCTCCCCATCCCCCAAACTTATGTCTCTAACACAAAATGTCAATGAAGGTGATGAAGGGTGTATCAATGCAAATGTGATTTTTGCTCTCCTCTCTCAAATAGGGTAGAGAGCCAAATGTTTCATTCCACCTTGTAATTTCCATTGCAATGTGGCAATCCTCTTTGATTCTCACTTCCTTAGCAACTGTAATTGTTATTAGAGACTCTGATGCTCTATATGCTTTTAAATATTTGCAATAGTCATGAAAATAGAGATAAAGCACCTGATTTTCTTCAGGTTAAGTTTTCTCTTCCATGCAACCAATACTAGTTAAACCCTATCATTTCATATATCACTCATACCTCTTCTGAACACCAGTCTTGAATTGCCTTTTACTTCCTAGACATCTCCACCCAGATGATCCAAAGGTATCTCAAACTCTAAATATCCAGAAAAGAGCTCATTCACTTTCCCCCTATAACCAACACCCTTCCCAAGTTTCCTTCTAGTCAGGTTTGCTTTCTTAGGATGATCTTTGACTCTTACCCTTTTCTTGGCAACAACCTCCAGATGGATCTCCTTCCTTTAAGTTCCTCCCCTCTCCAACTCACCCATCACCCAGCTGTCTATCTGATATTCCTAAAACAGAGGTATAATCTTCATTCCCCTGTCCAAGAACCTAAAAGATTCTTCTATTAAATAGAAGCCCATCTCCTACTTATTTTTCCAGATTGAAATGATTGTTTCTCACTTAATATTCTAATAAATTGACCTAGTTACTATATATACTGTATGTGATGGTTTTTCTTCCACCTGCATTCCTATTATCTTCAACCTCACATATCTTTTGTATACATCCCCTTCTCTCCACTTGCACAGTCAACAAATAGTTGAGATTCTTGTTACCTCTTGCCTGAATGATTTCAATATCATCTCAGTTAGTGCCTTTACATCCAGTTGCTTCCATCTATAATGCTTACACTGCATAACTGCCAAGATGATCTTTCAAACCATGGAAGTTAAAAAGACCTAGGTTCAATTGATGCTTCAACAACAATGTAACTTAAACACCAAATGCTCCAGATCCACTTTAGGGAGCTCCCTACATTGATAAATTGCAGGTTTTACCAAACAAAAATATTTTGTATTTAACTTATTTAACTTATCTGTGAACATGTGTTTCCTTGAGGGCAGGGTTTGTGCTGGCATGCGCACACACACTTGTGTGTGTGTGTGTGTGTGTGTGTGTGTGTGTGTGTGTGTATGCACAGAATCTAATAGAGGCTTAACTGTTGATTTGAATATCTCACACAACCAGGATGTTATGTAATAAGTCCTAACTAGACATCATAAAGCCTTCAATTGAAAGATTTATGGGGAATGTGAATGATAATAATAATGTTTGTCCTTCATTTTTTGAAGACTACCATGACATCAGGGAATTAATGCCATGACAAGTACATGAAATAGATTTGAGTGAGGGGGACGCTGTGCTAAGTCACTGGTCTCACTTTCTCCTCCAGAACCAATTGAGTCCAGTGGCCAGATATGAATCAGGTTGACTGGACATGACCCTGGATGCAAGACAATCAGGGTTAATGACTTGCCCAAGGTCACATAGCTAAGAAGAGTCAAGTGTCTGAGATCAGTTTCGAACTCCCACCCTCTTGACTCCAAGGTCAGTGTTCTAATCGCTGTACCACCTAACTGCCCCTGGGAAGTGAATGAGATTGATAATGGAGAAGGAATGAGTGGATCATTTAGAATACCACTTTTTAGTACAGGGACTGTGGTGAGGGGGTGAGGGGGCAACAGGTGAGGCAGAATTGAGCCTTCTAAGTGTATACATTTGGTGGGTATGTGTAGTGTATGTGTTCAACTCTTTGCAATCAGAGATGGGGGTCATCTCTGCCTCATCTACTGCCCCTTGCTCCCTCATTCCTGCAATTTTTTACATTTGAGGAAACTGAGCCCCATTAAGTTCACATAGGTAGAAAGCCATGGAAAATATGAATATAAATGAGTCTTTATCTGCACTATTGGGAAGGGTATCCACATTGATCAGATCATAAAACTTGAAATACTTAAGGGTTCTTTTATCTCTATCCTCTTTCATTAGCATCACACAATCTCATTCTATATTTATATCAGCATTCTTGAAACTTAAAGTCCCTAAACTAGATTGCCATTATCCCTGGTCATTTGATCTCACTCATATATACTTTAAAATCGAAGAGAAAAGAAAAAAAAACAAATAAAATGAAAACAAATGAATAAGTTGTTACTTTTTTCTGTTTTTCACAACCATCTGTCTCAGAATGTGTATCTCATAAAAATCAAGATGAATTAGTTTAATCAACAGATATTATGAAAGTAAGATTATATGCAGAACATGTAAACCTGCCCATAATCTAGTAATACATAAATAGAAAATTCTTAGTGGGTACATGGAATGACATTACTCTAACAAAATAAGGAGATATATTACTTATGGTATAAGGGACCTCACTAAGACTTAAAGAACATGATTTGATATCCTGTCTGTTTAACAAGGTTTTGGAGAGCCCTCAAATATACTTTAGGAAGGGTATTAAGGAATAGGGGTAAAAGGAGATCCAAGTCATTCCCATTTCACTGCTGAGTTACAACTTTTCTGTACTACTATTACTAGCTAGGAGGCAATGTAGAACTGTTGGAAGATCAATGCCTACAGAGAACCAATCCCACCTGTATGACATACAATCTCACTGGATCTTGATTTCATCTTTAAAATGAAAAGGTTGGACAAGATGGACCTTGAATTTTCTAATAGTTGTATGCTTATGGTGCTACCAATAAAATTCACTTATATATGTATATTTTTCACTTTATATTTTAATAATAAAACTCAATTGATTTTAAAGCTCTTGACCTATCTCATTTTATCTTTACAACTAACCTATAAGGTATTATTTAGGGACCTAATGCTATTTTATACTGTAGTAATAAACTCCATGAAAAGGAAGGAGGAAGCTATTCTCTCATAGCAAAAGAACAAGTTTATGTGACTTCCCTCATCTTCTACCACATTTGTGATTTCATCAGTGTAAGGAACTCTTCATATGCAAACTCCTTCACTGAGGCAGGTTGGCAGCACATCTGTAATATAAATTACAGGGGATTAAAACATTCCCCCAGAGTCAAAAAGTCAGTATATAACTGAAGTAGGATCTGACTCTGAGATCATTTCTTTATTCATATACTCTGCTGCCTCTTGATCCATTGATGATGATGGGGATCATTGATGATGAGGAGAATGATGATGATGGTGATAATATTTCTAAAGCACTTGTACAAGAGAGGCATATGTGGCAAAAAATTGAGTGATGCTATAGTAGTTTTCTTTAATATTTCACTCCATGAGTTGTAGAGCAAAGAGATAAAACATTCATTGGAGAGGCAAAGAAAATCTCTGTTGAAGCCAAAGGAAGGAGGGAGGGGGAAATTCACTTAATCATAATGATAGTTCATATTTATATAGTTAAATACTTTACAGCTTACAAATATTTTCCCCCAACCATCCTATGGCTATCCTTATTTTATAAATGAGAGAACTGAGACTGTAGTAAAGCAATGTTGTTCCTTGACATCTCGTCATGGATTTCTTCCTGCAGTTACGTGATACTGGTGATATTCTTCTTTGCCTAGATGTTCTCTTGCCTGAGAATGTTTTACTCAATACAGTACAATAAATCTAGTTATAACCTAGGGTTCCACTGATACTGTGGCCAAATACATGTCATGGGGACCAGGCATCTAAGCTTTCAGACATCTGAGACTGGTCATATTTGAATGTCATTGAACACCTAGCAACCCTTAGCACATAGTAGGTGACTAATGGCTTATTTTAACTCAGATGGCCCTGAATATCCAAGGCTATAAATGCAGCTCTACTCTGTTCTTGCAAGTCCTAAGTCAGCATTCTTCCCTGATATACAGTTAAGCTTCAGGAAGGTAATACAGGAAATGGGGAAAGGGAACAGAAAACCTAAATAAACAAATCTTTTTTGCCTGAATGAAATAATATGGAGTAGTTATAAAAATGGTAATTAGGGCCCAGCAAGGGATACATTCTTCATAATAATAATGATGATAATAATAATAATAATAATATCCCCTTGAGGCCTATCATTCTAGAAGAAATAATATTTGCCATTGTTATTATCATCATCATTATTATTGTATTATCACTAATAACAATAATAGGTGCCTTGTTAAGGGATTGTGCCTTCGGTGTAACTAAGTAAGCATGCTTTAAAAGGGCTTCCCTGAAGGCATTTCTTCAATTAATAAAAGAGACTGACAGATCTTCTCACAGCCTACTGCCAGGTACCAATTGATTGCTTCTCTTTAATAACTGTTTAATTTGCTTTCCTGTTCTAATCATGCCGTGCAAATTGTTGGCCTCGGCTATGTGGTGACAAAGTGACTGGTGTTTGAATAGGCCGAGTAGAGCTGATGATCCTTCCATCCCCCATTGCCACATGGAGACCCTCACCCTTTCCCCCTCATAGCCTCACCACCATGCTTTTTATCTTGTCCCCTGTCCCCTCCCCTTCCTTCTTTCATCCAGAAGCAGATGCATTTCTTCATTCATTTCTCTGGAAAACTGTTTGATGGCAACAGGAAAGTAAATTGATCAGACCTCAGGAGCAGCAACTGTAGGAGGAAAAAAACACCCCTAACCATATCTTAGTGACCTCTCCCCATGCTTAAAGAAAACTCATAAGCTCTCAGCACGAATTAGCATGGCCTCATTATAGAAACAGAATTGAGGTCAGGAACAGCCCCAATGGGTAACTGCGGGGAAAAAAATTCAAAGCAACATCTTAGACTCTACTGTCCACATATAGTGGGAGGAGGTCAAGAGAAATCCAGAGAGCAGCCGAATAAATAATACTGGGAAATCTGGGAGGAAAAGTGGATGTTGAAATCAGAATATTGAAACATCTCATTACCTACAGTAGGTGTCTTCTGTCGATGGAGCATGTTGATCACAAAACTGGATCTGACAATTTGTGGGCTAGTGTGGGGCTTATGCCATATATGTCCTCCTTCCAGCTCCCCAAATCTTACCACTTAAAAATGTCAGCTGGAAGTGAAGCATAGCAACAGCTTTTGACCTAGTTTGCCCTCCTTGGACTTCACCTGTGAAAGGTCATCAAATTCAGGAGGGCCTTGGCAAATCATTTAACCTCATAGTGCCCCAGGAAACTCCCTAAGGCTATAGAAATTGCAAGCAAGTACTAAACTAACTGCATTAGGGAAAGGAATTTTCTTTCCATGAGTTTTCCATACCAATGAAATCATGATTCTAGTCCCTCCAAACTCTTCCTATATAATAAGCTATTACTGTTGGCCACTAGTATCCATTTCCTCTGAGTTCATCATGTTAAGGAAAACTTTTAAAACTTAAAGAAGATAATGCCTTTTTCAAATAACCCCTTCTAGCCTCATTGGCAAGAGGGCAGCACCCTATCTAATAGACTTTGAACTCATTCCTTCTCTCTTGTCACTCCAGGATGAAGATCAATAGAAGTTTGCCCCCTCCCCCCCCAAAAAAAATTTGGCTGGTCCTTGGATTTTCCAAGACTGTACCAGGGGAATTAAGACCAAAAGGGCAGGTGATAACAAGTTGGATAAGTATCTCAAATAGGTGTTATAGGGGCACATATCTGTCATTTAAAGACCTCCCCTAACTAGGTTGAGATCAATGGAAGGTGGCTACAGGTAATGATTTTTTTTTGTTCACTACTATTAAAACCATCTGCTAGAGTGGGGGTAGGCAGGGCTATAAGTATGGAATATTGCTCAAGATATCATTTAGTTTTGTCAAATGACTTGATTTTCTTTTTTTAAAATCTTGCTTATAAGGAATGCTTACTGAGGGATAAGAGGAAAGAGATATTCAGAAATGAATGCAATATTTAAATAAAATGACTCAATATAAATTATGGATGCTTATATGTATATTTATGATGCACATATAAATATGCTAACATAAACACATCTATAAATGCATATGTATGCATATCTATAAACTCATGTACACACTAAACATATATGCATATATAAATATACAATATGCATACATATATACTTATATATGTATATATAATATAAACATACAATTCATTTATTAGGTAGTGCATGGCATACAATATGCATTATTGGTTATTATAACCCACATCAATAAAATAAAAGATTTTTCTAGTATTCAAAGACCAGGGCCCAATTTAAAAAATATTTTTAAGTTGTGTACTAAAACAATTTCTTAACATAGTATTAAAAAAAGATTGCACAAGAAACTGTAAATCTATAATGCACAAGCTGCTATTCTTTGAATATATAATAAAGCTATGATGTCCCCCCTCTTGTCTTAGAGATGGCTACCATTAAGCATATATGTGTATATATATGTATATATATATATATATATATACATACATACCAATCTCAATACATTTCTATTTTTCAGTTCTTTCTCTAGATGCACATATGTCCTTTGTAGTTAATTAGGGACATTTATAATAAGATATTCATTTGCTTAAAGTTGTTTTTGACTACTTCTGTTATTTATACAACATTCCCTTGGTTCTTCTCATTTCATTCTTCATTATTTTGTACAAGTTTATTCATGGTTTTTCTAAGAACATCAAATTCATCATTTCTTTTAGAACAGTAATATTCCATCACAATCTTGACAATGAGGTACCTTGGAGTAATGGTTAGAGCATTGAACTGGGATTCATATTTTATGCCAGAAAAAATTCCAGCCCTGATATGCTGAGCCAAGTCACTTAGTCTCCATTTTCTCATCTGTAAAATAATAACAATAATAATAACAACAACAACATGTAAATTATAGTGTTGTGACACTCAGATAAGTTAATGTGTGAAAAATACTCTTGCAATCCTTAAAGCACCATATAAATGGTAGCAATTCTTGGCTTACAAGGGTATAACTCCCTTTGGATGATACTTGGAGAGTTCTCAGAATGGTGGTGTTATTTTGTTAACTTGGAATTGTCAAGAGAGCTGCCCCTTCTGAAAATGTCTCAATGGGAACTATGTTCCTTATTAGGATCTACAACAAGCTTTCCTTTTTGGTGGTGGATTTATGGTCCCGACATTCATCCCTTTATTCAGTGCCATTTACAAATCTGGCATTGGGAGCTTGTGCTTGTGACCCAAATAAGATATATCCACAAGGGAGTTTCCAAGGAATTGAAAGGTTAATGACTCTGGTTGGTGTTCAATTACTCAACACATGGTTCCTCCTTAGAGGCTCTATAGAAGCAGCACTTTATTGTATGGAAACTTAGATTTCAAAACTCAGCAAATTCATACTGAAGGGCAGTGGGAAAGAAAATAGAAAAAAAAAAATAGAAAAAATAGAAAAAAACAAAATCCCACAGTTCTGAAGAAACAATTTCAATTTTGTCATTATAGCCCCAGTACTTGACACCTATCAGCCACTAAATAAATGCTTGTTGATTGAAAAATAAACCTGATCTTGAATTTCAGTGATGATCCTTGTTTGGCTCAGCTGGAGTCAGTATTTAAGTTCAGTTGGTGAAAATGTCACTATCATTTTAAATCCTAGTATTATAGCTCTAGGAAGGATCTCCAAGATTATCGTTTTCCAGACTTCTCATTTTAGAAATGGGGACCCTGATAACCAGAGAAAGGAAAGGATCTGTTCAAGGTCACACTGAATTAGCAGCAGAATTGGGAATAGAACCCAAGTGTCCTTCCCTCCTCCAGGCCAGTGTTTCTTCCACTCTAGTGATTTGCTTATAAACAAGATTATTCTTAAACTGGGATCTTATACTCAATATCCAAAAAGCTTTCTATGTAACAAGAGATATATTAAATTCTAAATAGTATTTTTCTTAACTCTCTTTGCATGTTTTAGCTTCCCTTTTCCCAGGCCCAAACAACAGAAAGACTCAATCTAAAACTGTGAGATCCTTTCCATTTTCACATCTGAATTCTGAAATGCCATCATCACCAGCCCCAGCCAGGAACTGGGAACATTAATATTAATGTTTGAAAGGGCCTGCAGTGTGGAAACAGGGTGATTTAAAGAGTGGAATTATCAGGGACTACATCTGAGTAAATAAATCCAAAGTTCAATTTGTTTAGTCTTTCACACAAATTTTTAAAGGGAAATTAATATTTAAAAAAACAAATCAATATATTCACAGAGCTGCTGACTAAGTTAAAAAGAGAAAATGTTTCCTTCTTTGTTGGCAGCTTTTAGCCGTTATTCCTGCCTCCAGTTTCTTTCGATTCAGTTTTAATCCATCCTGAAACAGCTGCCTAAATAAGCATTCTCAAATATCATTCATTCAACAAACATGTATTAAGAAGTTGCACTATCTACAAATCCATACTGACAGCAGTCAGCAAGTAAGAAAAATAAATACACTTTAAAACACAGTCCCTGTCCTCAAGAAGCTTACAATGTAGGAAGAAAGATGCATCATACATAGTATTAAAATACCTAACCCTTTAACAGAAAGCATTGTTTATATAATTTATATATAACAATGTTTTTAATATTTATATTTATTTATAATATATTTATAATATTTCTATTAAATTAGGTAGATGTAACCTAGCTAATCACTAGGTCCTATTACTATTATGTTCATTTTCCATATGAGGAAACTAAGGTTGAGACTATTTAAATACTTCCTTGGAGTCATACATACATACATACAACATTGTTGCCATTTTGTTATTGCTCACTCATTCAGTTATGTCCAATTCTTTAAGACCCGGTATAGTTTTAGAAAAGATTTCAATCAATTGTACTCTATTTCTTGGGTTTTCTTGACAAAGATACTGGAGTCATTTGCCATTGCCTACTTCAGTGAATTAAAGGCAAACAAAGCTTGAATGACTTGCCCAGGGTCACATGGCTTGTGATGTTTGAGTCAGAATTTGAACTCAGGTATTCTGATGCCAGACCCACTTCCTGACTCTACACACTGAGCCACACTGCCCACTCAATGTTCAACTCCCTCCAATCTAATGCTGTTAAAACTGTTTTCAAGTTCACCAGTGAATCCTAATTACCAAATTAAATGTTCTCTTTTGTCACTCCCAGATTTTTCCACTATTTTTCCACTATATTTTTCTGTTAATTACGTTTTCTATCTTAAATGTTTTTCTTTCCACATTTTCTAGGGTACTATTCACTTCTAGTATCCCTGTTACATCTCTAACTGATGTTATTCAGTCTTCTTTACTCTTCTTTCCTCATTCTGGTCAGAAGTTGTAGGCATAGCCGGGTTCTTTTTTTTCTGCAAGGCAAATGGGGTTAAGTGGCTTGCCCAAGGCCACACAGCTAGGTAATTATTAAGTGTCTGAGGTAGGATTTGAACCCAGGTACTCCTGACTCTAAGGCCGGCGCTTTATCCACTACGCCACCTAGCTGCCCCTTTAGCCAGGTTCTTAAAGAAACTCGCAATTTAAAAAAAAAAATCACTCAGGAAAAGAGGATAAATATAAGCAAAGCAAAGAGCTGTGACTGGCACTCTAGTGTGAGATATAAACAAGTTTTGTTTTATTCTGGGTTAGGGAGAGACTTTTTTGATGGCCAAAGAAACCAATTCTATTCTCGGGCCCTTTAGGGAGACAACATTGTACAGAAGAAAGACTCCATGCCATATAGGAACTCATAGGATCACAGATCCAAAGATGTAAAGTTAAAAGTGAAGATGAGAGAGATAGGATAGAACAGTATGAAGGTAAAACTTATTTGTATTTGGTTTTGTATTTTAAAGACAGAAAAGACCTGAGCAAGTTTGTAGGCAGAAGGGGGAGAGCCAGTAGAGGAGGAGAGATTAAAATTGGAGGGAGTCATGGGGCACAGATGAACTCTGTCCTGATATCTCAGAGGAAACAGGAGGGGATGGAATCTAAGCCATAACTAAAAGAGTTAGCCACAGCAAGAAGGAGGTCTCATATGCTGTTGGTATTTAGAACCCGATGTTAAAGCGGTATGAAGTGATTACAAGTATTGCATTTTGAAATAAATGGCTGGAGAGCAAATCAGAATTTGAAAGGAATGAGTGAACAGAAATCCTGGAGTTTAAATCCAAAGAAGTAGACAGATCAAGACCTCAAGCAACTTTACAAAGATACTTGGGTAATACTCTCATCAGGAACTGTCAAAATTCCTTTTAAATTTTCATTTTTTATTGAAAATAAAATAAATGTTTCTTTTCAGACACTTACCAGGACATAAAAAAAATTAAAATACCACCTATGCAGCTCTTTTCTTCTGGTTTCTGTGGAGAGGTAGGACAGAAAGAGAGTATAACTGATAGAAATCTTTTCTAATTTTGATATTTCAGATATAATCCTGTTCAGCATACCACACTGACGAAGATGTAAGGTCTGTAAGATAGGTTGCTAAATGTAGTTTAGACAAGATATGTGTGATGCCTTCATCCAGAACAGAAAGTTCCTTTTCCCTATCAGACCTTGGGATTTATTCTCCACCATGGGAAATATCATCTTGCAAGACCCAGTAGTCTTGTTGCCCATACATCACCAGTACTCTCTGCCATCTGATTGTAGGGTGGAGTCATTTCCTCCATTTAAAGACAGGGAGCAGGATTTACCTCTCAGCTCTTTATTTCACACCTGACTCCACTCATTTTAAACTTCTGTTCAACATTCCACCACCACTGCCCAGTGCAACGGGAGCCTCCCTGTAATCCTCCACCTTTTCAGTTTTGTTTTGCATGTTTGCCTTTTTCTATTGTAAGGTCCTGGAGGGCAAAGATTTTCTCTTCTTTTCCCCCTCCCTTCCTTCCTCCCTCTCTTCCTCCCTCGCTTCCTCCCTCCCTTCCTTCCTCCCTTCTTTCCTTCTTTATGTTCTTCCTTCCTTTTCATCCTTCTTCCCTCTTTCCTTTTTTCTTCCTTCTTTTCTTCCTTTCCTTTCTCTTTCTTCCTTTTCTTCTTTCCTTTCCTTCCTCCCTCCCCTCCTTTTCTCCCTCCCTCTTTCTTTGTTCTTTCTTCCTTCTGTTTCTTCCTTCCTTCTTTTCTATCCTTTCTCTCCTCTCCTCTCTCCTCTCTCCTCTCTCCTTTCAGCTCCCTTCCCATCTTTTCCTTTCTCTTCCTTTCCTCTTTGCTTCACACAGCATCTGTCACATAGCAGACTCTGTTCACTATCCCTTTTGACTTCCATAAAGTAGCTTAACAACAACAACAACAACAACAAATAGTTGAAGATAACAGATAACTTCAACCATTGGTGAGATGCTTTCCTAAGTCACTTTTTGTTTTGGAAATGAGTTGGATGCTGAAGCTTCTCCTGTTGTTAAAAAGCTGTGTGATAAAAAGAATGCTAGTCTGGGAATCAAAAGACCTGAGTTTAAATTCTTATTTTGAAACTTACTATTCTTGAAACCTACTACCTTAGATTTAACCACTTAAGACATTAATTTTCTCATCAAAAAAAAATTGATCAGGTGTTCTTAAATGGGGTGTGTGTGTGTGTGTGTGTGTGTGTGTGTGTGTGTGTGTGTGTGTGATCCCTATAGCATTAACTTAAAGCTTATAGACCCTTTGGCAGAATAATGTTTTTAAATGCATAAGATAAACTACATAGGGATTAAAACAGAAGGAAATTATATAGACTCATCCATTAAAAATATATGTGGATATATGTATTTCTATTTACCTATAGATATCGTGCTAGATTTATATTATCTCTTTCCATATATGTGTATATGTACATGTATGTACATGTATGTATATGTGTATAAGTGTATATATATATATATATATAAAACATATGCATACTTATACAAAGATAAATGCATATACTGCCTTAAACACTAAGACATTAAATCCAGAGTCAAACAAACATGAGTGTTTAATTTGTGTTTAAATTTAGCTGACTCTGAGACCAACTCTTTATTCATTGTACTACATTGCCTCTCATGTATAAATGAATACATATATATGTACATATTTGTACATATGCAGCACTTTTACGTTTACATACACATAAAATATACATATATTTAATATTTTAATTTATATTTATTATTTTATTTATATTTAGTTTATTATTTTATTTGCATTTTAATATATTTTAAATATTTTTTCCAATTATATGTAAAAACAATTTTTAACATTTGTTTTCTTAGGATTTTTTTTTAATTTGCAAGGCAATAGGGTTAAGTGGCTTGCCCAAGGCCACACAGCTAGGTAATTATTAAGTGTCTGAGACTGGATTTGAACTCAGGTACTCCTGACTCCAGGACTGGTGCTCCATCCACTGTGCCACCTGGCCAACCCAACATTTGTTTTTGTAAAAAGTTTTGAGTTTCAAATTCTATCCCTTCCTGCCCTACTCATTCCCTGTGATGGTAAGCAATCTGATCTAGGTTATATATATATAAATAGCTTCTTCACAGACTGTAGGTTGATGTCATTTTTTCATTCAGGTCTGATTCTTGGTGACCCCATTTGGGATTTTCTTTGGAAAGATACTAGAGTGCCTTGCCCTTTCCTTTTCCAGCTCATTTTATAGATGAGTAAACCGAGGCAAACAAGGCTAAGTGACTTGCCCAGAGTCACACAGTTAATAAATATCTGAGGCCAGATTTGAACTATATTCCTACCTCTTCTGTGGCATCTAGCTGTCCTTGTTGAAAACCCTGGATTAAATGTTCTCAGAGGTCCTCTCTAATTCTTTATCATAATCCTTTGACTCTAAGTTATTGATTTCTTTGTTAGAAAGAAAATGTTCTATTGGAGATTCATTGAGAAATGATAGGAATTTTTAAAAAAAAAGATATAAAAATTTTATTCAAAAATAAGAGATCTAAGAGAACTCATAGTTAAGTAATTTCATTAGTTTAAAAAAGTCATACAAAAAACAATCATACTTCACAGTTTATTTCACAGAGACTAGGAAGAATTACCTCTGATGATGCTAAAGTAACTAAATACCAATGAACTAATAAACATTACAAAGAGGGTACCTGCAAATATCTCAACAACCTGTTCACTTCAAAAATAACTGTGAACATGTCAGGTGCAGCTTGATATGGCATCAATTTATCTGTGATCAAATAAGTCCAAGGCTACAGCTGCTGTGTTTTTCTATATTCTGGCATCACAATTACTTTGTCTTCTTTTGTTGTTAAAGGCTGAGACCACCAAGGTTCTTGTTTTGGGCAATTTGTTGATATCCAAGTTTTCTCTGCTTCTTTCAACTAATCCACAGCCACTAGATTCTTCAAGTCTCAATTTAAAGCTGACCTTTTCTAAGCTGCATTTCCTTATTAGCTGCATCACATTCCTAACATTCCTTTTCTTCCTCTTCTAAGTCTTCTCAGTACTTAGCAAATCTCTTCACTTTTGAAAAGTGCATCCCCCTATAAGTAGAGGGGAAAGAATGTGGAATAGACTTAAATTCAAATCCCAGCTCTCACATTATTGAGAAAGTCACAAAACTCTGATACTCAGTTTCCTAATCTATAAAATATAACAATAACAAATAACAAAAATAGATGATAATAATAGCACCTACTTCAAACGGTTACTGTAAGGATCTAATGAGACCATGTATTCAAAGTATGAGATAACCATTTAAATGATTTAAATAATGGCTATTATTAATATAAGGCAATATGACAATGACTAAAGAGCTAAACCTCAAAGGCAGTATAGGATTTGAGTTCAACTTACAGCCTTGACACATGCTGACTATGTTGCTTAATTTCTCAATGATTTACAAAGCTCTCTAAGACATTTGTCAAACATGTAGCCACACTACTCTTGAGAGTAACCAAATCAGATTAATATGTATTTGGGAAAGATAGTTACTAATTATCCAAATGAATGAATGAATGGAGAAATAAATGGGTGGATGATGTATGGAGATACATAGATAGATAGATAGATAGATAGATAGATAGATAGATAGATAGATAGAGAGAGAGAGAGAGAGAGAGATGAAGCATAGATAGCATTATATCTTAAGATTTAGTATGCAGCCTGCAAGGATACCTAATCCTCCTCACCCACATTTCTATTGCAATTTGTTAACCCAACTTTAAGTAAGAGTAGAGTGTCAGCTGGGTGGTTCAGTAGCTAGAGTTTGAGTTTTGGAATCAGGTTTGACCTTGGAAAATTTATTAACTGGGTGTCACTGGGCAAGTCACTTAAGCTCTGTATGTCTCAGTTTTGTCATCTGAAAAAATGGGGATGATAATATCTACCTCCCAGGACTCTTGTGAGGATCAGATAAAACAGCAATGCCTGGCATATTATGAGAGTTATAAAATTGTTATCAAATGAGATAATAATTGTAAAGTACTGTATTCAATGCCTAGCATATGGAAAACACTATATAAATGGTAGTTATTAATATTTGTGCAATAGATTTTAATATGTATATAATTACCAAAATTGATAGTTTTCAATGGTAAAAGAAGTTTTCTCATCTGGGGATTCTCTATTCCGGCTGGATAACGGATTCAGTCCTTACCCCCTTGATGCCTATAATGATTATATTACAAATAACTCACATTTATATAACACTTTAATCTGTGAAATGCCAAGTATGTCAAACCAAGCATCTTTTCTCTCCCCTCTTTCTAAGCATTTAGAGGATGAGGTAATACAGATAACATAGGTCCTTTCTCAAAAAAAAAAAAAAGAGAGAGGAAGAAGAGAAAGGGGGGATGGGTAAGGAGGGAGGGGGGAGTGGTGGAGAGGGGGAAGGAGAGACAGATGGAAAGAGAAAGACACACACAGAAAGAGACAGAGACAGAGGGAGAGAAAGAGAGACAGAGAGAGCCTGAGCTAGAGTCCCATTGGGTCTTCTTTCTTTCTTGAGAACAAGAACCCCAATGTTTCTTCTCTGGCTTCAAAGTCTCTCAACCTGTGTTCCCAATGGAAAATCAAACAGAGTTATCTAGAGCCAGGTTTGAAAATGAAAATGATAATGAAGCCAAGCTATGCTCTGCTAAGCTTGATCTGGGCAAGCAGATTTGGGATCACTCCTTCTATCAGGGGATAAGTCTGGTTCACGAGTATAATGACAGCTGTGTCAACCTTGGAGGGGGTCTTGTTTTTTGCACTGGGCTCCTAGGGCTCTTTCTTTATGTTGGTTCCCACCCTAGGAGCTTTTTTCTAAACTACTGTTCCCCAGCCTCCACATCGCAGAATGGAATTCAGTCAGAACCACCAAATTTAGTCCTCATTTCAGGTCACAAAAGGAAATTGGGTTTTAATGCCAAGCTTGCCTCAGGCTCGGCAGATGGTTCTCAAACATCACAAACAACAATTTGTCCTGTGTATACTAATGGGGTGGTGATACCCAAGTGTAAAAGATTGTTGGGGAAGAGCACCCTGTCATGATTTGTCCTGCCCACCCCTTCCCTCTTTTTTGCTAATCTGTTGGTCTTTGATTTCCTTTGATTCTTTTTAAGATGTAAGCCAGAATCTTATCTTTTTTGACCACATCCCTTTAAAGTAGAGGTTAGGGTGGGTGGGTAGGAATATTAAAATATTATACTTAACTAGTTTGGAGAATATGTTAACATGTACTACAATACATAGCATATTGATATAGATGCATAAATATATACGTACACATAGATCACAAAGATATATGTACATGTATATAAAAATGAATTTATATACATATTCTCCTTTAAGAAAATTTGGGTGAAAGAAAAGGAAAAACAAATTGAATTTTGGATTTATTTACTCTCATGCTGTCCCTGATAATTCCCCTGTTTAAATCACCCTGCTGCAGCACTGCAAGCCCTTCCGGACATCAATATTAATGTTCCCAGCTCCTGGCAGCGGGCTGGTAGAGGTGGCATTTCATAATTCAGATGTAAAAATTAAAAGCCAAGTGCTAGAGGGAGTACATGGTAGCAAAATACATCCAGGCTCCTGATTGAAAACCCTTCAGAAATCATGCCTTTCCTCACCAACCCTGAGCAAAACAAAAGCAGAACCAACAGGTGAGTTAAAAAAGGTCCTTGAAAATGTCTATCTTTACCTTGGAAGAAAAGAGACAATGGAAGAAGAGTAAATGATTTCAGTATTTTTTTACCCTGAATATTTGTTTATGAGGTATTATTTTTAATGGAATACATGGAAGGACTTGGTGATATTCCATTGGAAAACTCTTAACAAGAGTTACCTCCAGGTTAATGATAAGTATTTATAGCCAGAGCATTCAAGAAATATGCTTGTACTATTTTTTAAAGAACTCTCCATATTCCCTTAAGAAAATAACTTGCTCCAGTATTTGCAGATACTGTGAAGAAATAAATTGCAACCTTTAAAGTAGTATATAAATGTTTGTTCATATTGCTTCCCATTGGAAGCAATAATGTTGGCCATCATGCCTACTATGCTTCCAACCTATGTCCTTATTAATTTTCTGTGTATAAGGATATTATTGTCTCTAAATGAACCATTGCTTCATGTGAATTCACAATGTTCTACAACTTGAACTTCAACATGGTGTTCTACAACTTGAAGGTTAGAGAAAGACTTTGACAATAGTTTTCAATAGGATAATGAATCAATGTATACTCTTTGCGCTCCATTGGTCAGTACTCATTCTCAAGAGATCTAGAAGGACCTCCTGGAAGAAAGGATTTATAGGAGGGGATGGACAAGAATTGACCAGGATGAAGAGTGTATGGCTTGCAATCTGTGTCATTGGAGAGATGGAATACTTGTTCTGGCCTATTCTGAACTCAAAATCTGACCTCCCTCCTCTTTATGACATTATAATGGCTTTCCCTCATGACTGAAAGGTTCTCCTGATTCTTTGAACTATTGTTGTCTTTAAGATTCAGAACAAGGATAACTTTCTAAATGAACCTTTCTGGTTGTCTTTAGCTCGTAGTTCTGTCCCATTCATGGTTATCTATCTATTTATATATATTTTCCTCTATGTGTTTATCTCCTAAAATCGAATGTAAACCTCTTGAAGGCAAGAGAAGTTTAACTTTTATCTTTGTGTATCTTCAATGTCAGTGCCTGGCAAATATAAAAGCTTAATAAATGGTTTTTGGTTGATTGGTTGAGATTACAGATCCATCAACATTGGAAGCTGGTTAAATTAATTGTAGAATAAATAAATCTGAATACTTAATACAAAACCTAACTAATACTTTTCTCAAGTTAGCTGCCTAAATCTCATAAAATTACCTTTTCCATCAGAAGGCAGATATTTCTCAGCCAGTCTGTATTTTATACTTTGTTTTAGTTTGTTTTTTTCCTTAATGGAAAGTTTGGAAAATTTATTGTATACTGTTTCACACTTGACTGCAATGTTTATGCTAAATCACCCCTGCTCAATCAAGCTAGCCTATTTTATGGTCTTACTGTCTAACATGCCTTCTCCTGCCTCCACGGCATTTTGTAGGCTTCTCTACCAGTCTGAGTGGTACTCCCTATTAACTTCCTTTAAGATTCAAGTGACATCTCCTGTGAGAATCCTTTTCTTATTCCCTAAATCTTTAAAGTTGTCTCTTTCTTCTGATTCATCTTATCTATTCTGCTGAATCATTCCCCTCCCCACTCTAGAAGGTAAGTTCCCTGAGAATAGGGAGACTATTTTTTTCTTTTAAAATTCTATCTCTCTTTCCCTAGTACCTAGGATAGTGGTTTGACATTTCAAAGGGGAGAAAAAAACAATAACATTGAACTGGTAATTTCATTGGTATAGAGAAATTCATTGGTATAAGGGAGGATGCCACCTCTAGTTGATTTGCATTTTATAGCTTAGAGAATTGCTCCTATCACGGAGAAGTTAAATGACTGACCCAAGATCATACAGACAGTATTATCAGAGGTGAGAATTTGAACCAAGTTTTACTGATTCTAAGGCCTGCTCTTTATCCTCCTTCCTAAGGTTAACCCATCAGTTATGTTCTGCTCATAGTAGGTGCTTGGTAAATCAGTTAAATATTGGACTTTGTACAAGGCAATAAATTGGAATAAACTAGATTAAATTGAATTTAATTGAAGTTGATATATAATTTAAAAAGATAGAAGCCTTAATAGTTGCCCTTATGAAATTCATTTATTGTACCTACAGTAGCAAAGTAACCCACAACCAAGCTATTTTATGTGTTCAAGTAATCTTTCTTATAATCATTGCTAATGTGGCTTTTCTAAAAGAGAAAAGGACTTGCCTTTCTTTGGGTTTTAAAAGATTGATTTTTCACTGGTGGGAACATATCTTTATTGCCTATGATTCCAGGCCTCAGGCCCTAGGCAATTTGAGATTCAGACACGGTTAGGAAAAGAGTATAGGTCCAATTTTCATGAGTTGAGAAAATTTCAAGGTCTAGAAAAAAAGATAATGACAACAGGCTGCACATTAGCTACCTTTGCAGGCTGCTACTACAAATCAGTTTGGAATGTGTTGTAAAATTTCAGCTATCTTTATTTTTTAAAAGAGTTTTCCATCAGTACATTCAGTCTCTCACCACTGAGGAGCAAGGGACCTGGGAAGCTTACAATAGCTTCAGGCAGTATTTGTGCTAACCACAACAGGCCAAGAAGGCAGACTTCTAGAAACCCTGCAAATATTTATATGGCTCAGAGGGGGGGAAGGAGATATCCCTGGCTGGGAGCAGGTCCATGGAAATACATGACTGACAAGCAACGCAGTCTGGTCAAGGGACTCAGCACCAGGGAAAGAGAAAGTTTGTAGACAGACGGGAAGGAAAGATAGCCCAGTGTAAGTTCATAGAAATGTTGCCCTTTTCTTGAAAAGGACAATAAGAACATAGAATATCAAAGCCCTTCAACATGTTCTTCTAGCACCTCAGATCCTGGCCTCCTTCCATGGCTTACCCAGCACCATCTCTCTAATCTGCCAACCCCACAGTCCTTGGGCACTGCAACAGCTTATACACCACCTACATATGCCTCCATGGGGTATAGAAGAGGTGAGAAATCTTGCTATCTCTAGCAGAGGAATTGAAAAAAAAACCAAGATCTCACTCTAATGGATTAACTTGTCTACTGGTAATGTTTCATTTTATTCTATTTTAGATTCTGTATTGGTGCAGAATTTAAATAAAGTAAAAGTTCCCATTCTCATGACTTGATTAGCTTAATATATTTAAGACCCAATTTCAGTCCATTGTCACACTATATACATGCTGGAGACAGTATCCACTTTATTTGGGTTGTAATGGATCTATTCCGCTCCCACAATGATGTAAGACTCCTAAAACTTATTTGTCTCCAGAGTCTACTTGCTTAAATAATGTTCTCCTGCCCTTCTATACATACAGTGTGGTACTCAATAGCAGCTGCCACCTTGGGGATATATTTCATATCGTTGTTATTTCTTTTCAACTTTCAAAGCCAACTCCTCTCCAGCATCCCAAAGGGCCACTCGGCTGCCATCTGAGTCCAGCTGCAACACTATTTAAAGGGTTTTTTTTTGGGTTTATTTAGTGTAATTTGGGGATATTTTCATCAACCATGGAAACAGCAGGCAGAGTGATGCCAACATGTCTTGCATTTCTTGACTGTAATGGCAGTGCTTGGAAGGAGAGCCCTTAGTGTAGGTTTCCAAAATAAATAGCATATATTTTGTTAAGCCAACTAATTTCACATTCTGTAAAGGGGTTCACTAGAATGTTCATCACCACTTAGCAAAACCACATTTTAGTTGCCATATGTGTTGTTGTTTTTGTAGTTCCAGAACTGGGATTCTATCAGAATGAGAGAGCTTCCAGTATGGAAAACCCCATCTACAGATGCCAATCCAGTGTAAATTATAGTCTTAACACTGTGGCTCTTAACCTAGGGTCTATGAATTTAAAAAATGCTGCATTGTTGTTGTTGTTGATGATGATATTGATGATGATAATGATAACAATCAAATAGGTTTCCTTGGAAACTTATGCAATTTAGTTTATGTATTTAAAATATTCTTCTAAGAAGGCATCCATAGGTTTCACCACATAGCCAGAGGGGGGGGGATAAAGGGGTACATGGCACATTGAAAGGAAAATAACCTCTATCTTAAAGTTACCTGGAGGCCCCAAAAGGATAAGTGATTTGCCCCAGGCATCAAAGGAAGAATCATAAACATAGAAATGGAGGAATATAAGTTTCAGAGAGTTTGAAAGGATTTCTCTGGGTTGTAGAGGTGAAGCCTAAAAGGTAAGATTTGAAATGTCTTTCTAGTTCCATGTACTATCTACTGTCACACTGCCTTTCAGATACAGGAGAACAAAGTCATTTCTCAGGGAGAAGGATAAAATAGTTAACAACATAGCTGGGTTAAAGGATAAACCTCTTTAAGCCATATAGTTGAGGGGGAAGGCAGTCTTTGATTATTCTGATAAAAGATCAAGTGGTTTTAGGAAATAGAAACTCAAAACATCATGACATGGACACCAAAATAATATTAAAATCAACTTAAACTACATGGTGGATCTTAAAGGTTTCCCTACAGAAGAAGATCCTGTTTCTTCTGTACTTTGCTCTGGTTTTGGAATAGTATATTCATTCTTGATGAAATATTTTTAGGAAAAATAATACATAATGGAACCATGCTCAGGAAAGTATGAAGAGACTGGATACCATCTCCTATTAGATTTCATTGAAGAATGTGGCCTTGAGGAAATATTTGAGTGGGGATAGGACATGTGTTTGTGTGTGTCTGTGTATGTGTGAGTTTATCTTTATGTATGTATGCAAGTATTTGGATAGGGGGAATAGGTTAGTGCAGGATAGGAAGTTTCAAGTATTTAAAGGATAATCATATGGAAGAGGTTTTAGCCTTGGATTCCCAATTCCAGAGATCAGATCTAGGAACAGTGGACAAAAATTATTGCAAGGCAGATTTCAGTTAGAAAAGATAAAGAGGAAATTTTCTTCCCTCTAATAATCTGAGCAATCCTTAAGGGAGAATGGATTGGCTGATCTGGGAAAATACTGAATTACCTCTCAAAGGAAATCTTCAAAGAGAATTCCTGAAGAAGAGTTTTCAGTTTGGGTACAGGAGAACAAGATCACCTAGAGGAGATACATCCCAGCTCTCAGATGTGATTCAATATTGAAAAAAAGAAAAGGGAAAATGAGTGGGCACCAATCTTCATGTAAGACAAACCACTACTGTCAGGACATTTCTATCATTCCAGAGGGGAACTTTGCCTTTCCTATCACTTTTCATATTCCTTTTGTGTTTTATCTTCTCCCACTTGAATATTTTTCTTTTTAAAAATGTTATTCCCCATCCCAGAGAAAGCTACAATTAAATATACATTCATAATTATACATAAATATCTAAAATATACATGTATAATCTATCTACATATTTACACAACTGTACATATACGTATATGTAAGATCATATTATGCATATTTCTATTTGTCAATTATTTCTCTGGAGGTGGATAGCATCTTCCTTCAGGAAATGAAGTCTTTCCATGTATTTTTCTAAATCAATCAAATCATCACTTTTTATTTTACAGCAATATTCCACACAATCATATATACATACAATCTGTCTAGCCATTCTCCAATTGAAGGGAATTTATCTTCAGCCAATCTGATAAGTCTAAGATGTATCTCAATGTTGTTTTAATTTGTATTTCTTTACTCAATGACTTAGATCATTTCTTCATATGATTATATATATAGTTTTGATTTTATTAAAAAACTTAATATCAATTAGGTGGTATCATAAATTTGTTCTTTATATATTTTACTATTTGAATTTAAGTTTCTTGAAAGCAGAGGTTTTCTTCATTTATTTGTACTTCAGGGCTTAGCATAGTATTGAAGATAGAGCATGTTCTTAATAAGAGTTCATTCATTGATAAACTCATCAAATATTTGAAAGTCTGCTGTGTATAGAGATGATCTCTCCCAACAAGAATAGATTCATTACCTATAAAAATATAGCTTACTTTCTAATATTCAGACACAAACCTCTAAATTTGGGAGGAAAGATAGGTATTTTGCATCTCAGATTTTCTAAAGACCAAAAGATGTGCATCAGAATAAAACTGACTAAGCTATACACAAATATGTTTTTAAGAATAATCTGTGAGCATATTTAAAGAAATACATTTTAGAAATTTCCACACTATGGTTGACAGGTAATAACTGTAGCTTGAACTACTCAACCAAAGACTCATGCACTGACAGGCTTCTTTCCTGATAAGTCCTTCTCTTAAAGACCTCCCAAATCTCAGTTGTCACTGAAAGCTGACTCAGTTCTAAGGCTAGGTGGTCTGTGAGGGTCACCTCAAAAGTTTTTATTAAAGTAAAATGTTGACAATGTAAATGTGGCCCCTTTCCTCTGATAGGGATAGAGGGAAGAGAAACAGCATATATTATCTACTTATTTTGTGACAAGATCTCTACTAAGCACTTTACAAATAGTGTCTCATTTGATCCTAACAACAGCTCTGTGTAGGTATTATTGGGCCATTTTACAGTTGAGGAAACTGAAGCATACAAAGGTAGCTCTCCTAGAGTCACACATTTAGTATCAGAGGACAGGTCTTGAACTTGTGTCTTATTAGGACTAAACTGGCAACCCTAATTATTGTACTGCTTCCTTTTGATGGAAAAAGAAAGTTCACTAAGATGCACGAAGTTCTATGGATATGTCAACCCAACATCTCCATTAAACTATATAACTACATGAGAAACTAATTATCTGGAAAAAAAAAACACATAAATTTTGTTTCATCAGGATTCCACAGTCTTTCTTTGTATTCACCATCCTTCCCCATGAGTAGTCTCTATGCATCCAAATATTTATGAGCTCAAATAATTAGAGATAGAAGAGAAAGTTTAGGCCTTCTAATTCCATCACTTTACATTTGAGGAAACTGAGGCTCAGAGATGTTAAGGGACCAAGGTTACTGAGGTAATCAATAGCAGAGTGGAGATGTGATCACCAGTCCTCTGGATCCAAATCCAATGTCCTAATCATTGTACCAAAGCATCTGCCTAGTGCAAAGTACAGAATCAAGCCTCTGCTAGCCAAATTGAGACCTACATCCTGTCAAAGGTAATGCAAAGCAAAACAAATACATAGACTGCTTATAGGGACATGGAATTTGCATAATTGGTGGTGATTTAAGGAAAGCACATACTTGGAATGATGCCTAAAATACTTATCTGGCTTCCCATTTAGAGAATAATAAATGGTATTTTAGAAATGGAAAGGATACTAACCACCTTCTAAACAAATTTATTTATTTATTTTACAAATGAGGAAATTAAGTCCCAAAGAGGTGAAGTGAAATGTTTCAAAGACATCAGGAACCATGTCTCTACTCTCCGTCCAATGTCCTTCCACTGCTTCCAATTCCATCTCCTAGAACAGGAGAAATTTCCTATCATTCGCTAAACTTATGGCTCACACTGATTTCAGGAACATAAAACAGTGTTAATATTCTTTAACTTTAGAAAAAAGTGTAATCTGAATTTAGATATAAAACAGAGATGCTCTCAAAATTTTATATACATATATATTAGTATATATATATGTGTATATATATATATATATATATATATAGAGAGAGAGAGAGAGAGAGAGAGAGAGAGAGAACAATATTTCTAAATATTATGAACTGAAATATGAATTGAGCAATATTTACCCAGGGCACTAACAATTCTTGGCCAACAATATAGAGTAGCTTTAGAAAGAAATTGCTACACATTGTATGATGTATAGTCACTCACCATCCCTGAGATTCAGGATTCTCAGTTTTTAGAAGTATAAAGGGGTTCTGAGGTCAAAAATTTTGTGAACCACTTGTCTAGGTGACCTTTGAGGTACTTTACAACATTAAATCAATAATCCCATGATCCTGCCTTTGAAAATTGATACAGCAGTTGATGCATTCAACTCCCTACAACTAATATTTACTGTGATCTATATCTATGGATAGATATAGAGATAGAGATAGATATAGAGATAGAGATAGAGATAGAGATAGAGATAGAGATAGAGATAGATAGCGATAGAGATAGAGATAGATCTATAGAGAGAGATCTATAGATACATATCTATATCTATAGATATTAGATATAGATATTGATATATGTATCCGAAAGGGCAGCTAAGTGACTCACTTAGACTATATTTGGGCCTGGAATCAGGAAGACTCTTCTTTCTGAGATCAAACCTGGCCCCAAACACTTCCTGATTGGGTGACCCTAGGAAAGTCACTTTAACCCTATTTGCTTCATTTTTGTCATATGTAAAATAAACCAGAGAAGGAGACAGAAAACAAGTCCATTTTGTCAATAAAACTCTAAATGGAGTCAGGAAGAGTTGGTTGGATACAACTGAAAATGCCTGAACTCGATAAAGCACTGGCCCTGGAGTCAGGAGTACCTGGGTTCAAATCCGGCCTCAGACACTTAATAATTACCTAGCTGTGTGGCCTTGGGCAAGCCACTTAACCCCATCTACCTTGCAAAAACCTAAAAAAAAAAAAAAAAGAAAATGGCTGAACTACAACAATATACTCTAACATATATCCTGAGATGTATCAGATACTGGATTTTTGAAGCAGATACAAAGACAAAAGACAGAGAGGTCTTCTTCGGGAAAATTATAATATCCCTAAGAAGGGATAGTATTTGTGTAAATTTTGTATTCTCATAGTAAAACATAAGCTTCCTTATGGGTTTAGAGCATGGAATGTTTTTTTTATTGTCTTTTTATCCCCATTGCTAAGTAGACATGTAGTTAGTACTATAATTCATGGTGATTATTTTATGCAATACTTTGGGGGATTATTCAACAAGTTCACAGATAAATGAATAGAAGGTAACTGGAGATGGAGAAAACAAGAAAAATTTGGTGAAGGGGGAAAACCAAGAGAGTTTTCTTAGAGGAAACATTTACAATGAATATTGAAGAAAGACAGACCAGAGTGCCTAGTATTTTGTAATCATAAAGACAAGACTAAAAACATATGGAGATGAGGGATGTGATTAAGTGTAGGCAGCACATGTATTCCTTGAAATAATAAAAAAGAATTGAGCTTAGTAACCAACTAGCAAGAGTGAATTGATAAGAATCATTAGTTAAAAGGAGGAAACTACCAGATGATATGCTTCCTCCTCCTTTCGGTCCTCTTTCTCTTACCAGCTGATTTGAATAGAGAGTGTACCTTTGTCAAATTTGCTTGTGGGTAGGGATAAGCACACAGATTTAGTAATAGGAATATACCTAATATATTCAAGAAATAATGAAGACATTGGAGAACTTGGAATAGTTATTTTTTACCAAAGGAAAATGAGAGTTGTTGACGTTGTTAAAGCATTTTAAGAGTTTTCAAGAGTTTTAAATAGTTATTTTTCTTGGAAGTAATTTTGGGCCAGAATATAAAAGTCAGAATAAAAAATTTTAATAGTATTCTGTAGGAAGTGAGAAATAATTAATTTAAAAAATTCCCAACAGGGGAGTGAGGTGATGAGGACAATTAACATGCTCAAAAGTATATTGGTGGTATTGCTGTGAAGGGGAGAAATAAACAAAAAAAAATATCATTAGAGAAACCAGCTAGGATTCTAATGAATTAATTCATGCAAAAAGTGAGGTAAGCCTGGCAATGGAAATTATAATAATGATGTATATGAGAATTCTGAATGACAAATGAATCTGATTTGATGATTGAAAATAGAAGATTAATTGTGGAATGAAATGAGTCTAGTGGAACTAAAATTTTCAAGCGTCAGAAACTGGGAGGATGATGGTTGAAATGATAGTGTTAGAGAAACAAAGACCTTAGAGATTACCTGGCTCAAACCCTTCATTCTATAGCTGAAGAAAATGAATTCCTGAATTTTTAGTATTTCTCTCCTAGATAAAGTATGATCTCTCATGGAGGTGAAATTAATTACTTAATGAATTTACAACAGGGTCAATACTAGAATCAGTATGGTACATTGGACTTTTTTTTAATCTTTCTGTTTTGGAGGCAATCGGAGTTAAATGACTTGCCCAGAGTCACACAGCTAGTATCTAAGATCTGATTTGAACTCAGGTCCTCCTAACTCCAGGGTTGATGCTCTATCTACTGTGCCACTAAGCTATTCCATGTACACTGCATTTTTATTGAAAAGAATAGAGAAGGTAGAAACTATTTGGGGGGTGAAGTGAAGGTGGGAGATGGGGATCAATTGATCAGTCAATCACTGAGCATTTATCTGGTGCTTGCTGTGGCATCCTTTGTTTTTAGAAAGCCAGCCACTTGGGATAATGTTTTGACTTGCACATGAATTGAATTTTAAGGGAGGCAGAGTTACACAAAGTTATCAACCTCATGCTCTTTTTTCAGAGTCATAAAAGATCAATGCCGAGACAAAATTAAGGATGACTGGAAATAGTTCAAGATGCGATGAATGAACTTGGAGTTTTAGATTTCTGATCAAGCTCTAAGTGTACCACAATGTGGGCTTCAATTTTTTCTCTTCTGTTCATTCTGCTGGGGGTGGGGGGAGTTATCATGTACTTGGGGTAGACACATTCCCTCTCAATGATTCATTTGAGGTCCATAGGTTACCCTCAACCTGGTTTAGCCTGTCTTTCAAGACTGTTTTACTGGAGTATGGCTGTTGTAAATGATATAGCTTCTTGGAGCCACAGATTGGGTGTAATGGGGGTCCCCAAAATTGATGAGCAGCCCTGAAAAGGGCTTGTAAAACCCTTATCCAAGAGGTGCCAGTCCTCCTTGAACACCATTTACTTATACCTAGCATTGTGTAGGGTATTATACAAGGCACTAAAGTTCAATTACTAAGAATGAAACAATTTCAGTAGGGAAAACTGTATAAGTACAATTTTGGATGTTATAAATACGAATCATTCTTATCAATCGATAAGCATGTATTGTTTACTAGATGTCGGGCACTGTAGTAAGCATTGAAGGATAAAAACAAAAATGAAAAGAAATGTTTTTGCCTATAAAGAAATTGCATTTTATGCATTAAAACAATTGCAGAGATGATATCTACATAGCAAGTAGAAGACAGCCTTAGAGGGGCAGACAGTAACAACTGATACTTGATCTGGGTATTTCCCATCAATTGTAGACCAATAAACATGGACACTGGGACAAATTCTAATCCAAAGGTTAAATTAAATGCTTCCAGATGCTATGATTACATCCAAGCAGGATCTGCATCTATTGATGGAAATTCAATCTCCTTTGTGAATGGCTGTGGTCAAAAAAATCATTATGGTGGTCAACTCTTCTTTTGAGTCCTTCTGAACTTGCCAGACTGACCTCAGATAAACTGTTAAATAGTCATCATGCCTAATATTGCTAGGATCTATCAGAACCAGGCTCTACTGCCATAGACTGTAAGAACTTTGTACCCTCCATCCTGAAATGAGGCAGTTGAATGGGATGTTTATAAAAACTGAGTATTAATATTCAGTCTAAATCTGCAATGGCTTTTGGGAATCTTTCTTGTTTTGGGTATTTATTTACCTTTACGTTTTCCAAATGCTGTGTCTTGATAAAGTTTATCTCTGATTTGTAGTTGAGAGAAATATCTTCTAAAAGACATTTATTAGTAGTATACATTGGGGAAAGAACAAAATCAAGAATGGAGCAGTGCCATTTCTTAGTCCTTAACAAGAAATACAACCATTGCACTTAAATTTAAGAAGTGTACATATTATCGAACATAAAATAGTGTAAATATATTACATATAAAGTACATATAAATGGTAATGCTAGCATAATGTGTTACAATGGTACAATTTGCCTTTAGCAAATCACATTCCAACATATTTATTTCCTATTTTATATGGTGCCTGGAAGAAACAAACCTCCCTGGGCACTTTAAACTGAAAAGTAAAAAAAAAAAAACAAAAAAAACAAATGGGGAAATCATTGAAAATGGTTTTCCATTTCCTACCCAGCCTTTTGTGCTGTGGTGGTATGCACTTTCTTCTAGTCCAGAGGTAGCTACATTTCAGTGTTAGCTGAAGGATTACAGGTAAAGTATTTCTACAGGCTGGTTGGATTGAATTTCACTCTCTTCAATCAAGCCAACTTCCCACTGATCTCAATGGGATTGTTGCCTGAGAAAAGATGGCAGAATTAAGCTTATAGTTTGTGAAGCCATTTGGATGTTTTTCAAAGTAACTCTCATTCCTTTCTGTATCACAGTGACTTTTCCTTGTACAAAGCTTTCATTGACTGCAGAAGGAGCACTGCATATGGAAAAGATATGGAAAGCGTGAAGCAGATTGAAGGTCTGGCTGATATCATTATGTGTGAAGGAGCAAATGTTAATGCATTTTTTTAAGAGCAAAGCCTAATGCATGTCTTGACTATTTGCTCCACTGAGAAATTGAATATTGAGAAATCAATCTTGTAGCTTTACGTGAGCTGAGGTTTATGGGATGGGACCGAGCCAAGCTGATATAGCCAGATTTATTTTGCATATAACCTTTTTAATCTCTACACATATGAAATGCAACATTGAAAGACTTCAATATTCAATAAAGACTCTGCATTACTTGGAGAAATAAGTCAATAAGCATGATATTCTTTCCAAGATTATCATATTTTACCACTGAGACTCATGCCATCCACTCAGGGTTTTGGCACAACTTTTAAAAATAATTATAAAAATAACTAACAACTGTAATAATACTGTATATTAACACAATACATAAAAACTTCATGCTATCTTTGTTATTCTTCCCCTTGAAAGGAAACTAAAAGATGACTGTTAGAGTGAATGGGTTAGCTGAAGAAAATAAAAATATTTCATCTGGATAAGAAATCAGAGAAAGGATCTGTTATCATTAGGTGAACCTGAGTTTGGTGACAGCAACTGCACATACTCTAAGAAGAAACAATATATATTTGCTAAAGCCAGGTCAATGGGTACAGCAAGGCAGAAGACAAAGAAAGAAGATGTATTTTGTATATATACATATATTTAATGTATATATGTATGTGTGTATATATATATGTATATGTAATATATATGTGTGTATACATATATATATATATATATATATATGTATATTTATTTATTTATTGAAAGGTAAAAAAAAATGTCTGTTGGCCTATTCTATTTTTTAAGATTGTCTCATAAAATATAAACCCTCTAAGGGTAAAAACTATTCCTTTTTTCTCCTTTGGTCTTAGTGCCTAGTACAAGTGTATGCCTCAGTATTTTTCAATCTATCAGTTCCGTTTAACATTTCTTGACCCCATTTGGGATTTTTTTTGGCAATGATACTGGAGTGGTTTGTCATTTCCTTCTCCAGCTCATTTTACTGATAAGAAAACTGAAGCAAACAGATTTAAATGACTTGCGTAGGGTCTCAGCCTCACTGGCAGGTACTTAATAAACTTTTGTTAAATGAACTTAAAGAAACCACTGAGAGAGGAATTTTATATTATTCAAGTTCTGAAGAACAAGAGCTGAACCATTTATCTAACAACTCCATCATTCACAGTATTTTTGCCAAGAATTATTGATTCTTTCTCCATATTATATCTTCAAAACAATCCCAATGTAAACATCCTATTCAAGGATCCATTCACCAAGGCTATTACATATAATTATCACTTAATATAAATATTTATATCCTAACCAGTCTTTTCACCTCCAACCTGCTATCACCCCACGCCATCCTATCCATTCTTCTCGGAGCTACCAGATTTCATGGATATCAAAGGATTTAGTTTGGAAAGGGACCTTAGAATTCCTCTGATACTATTACTTTCTTTTTTAGAGATGAGGAAATCAGAATTCAGAGGCATGAAATGTTTTGCCCAAATTCAAAAAAAGGTAAGTGGGAAATGAGGAATCCAAACACTTTCTAATATCAAATCCATTGCTTTTCCCATTACATTTTACTTCTTCACTTAGTGTAAAGACATTTTCATCAGCAAAATAAATGCTAGCATTTTTACAGCATTAGAAATTCAAGGCTCAAGATATATTTTTCATCTACTTTATTTTTCTTGCTTTTTGTTACAAGGCTAATATAGAAGTACATTTTGCATAACTTCACATGTATGTTACTATTCAGTCATGCTCAATTGCATCCACCTCTTGGTAAACTTATTTGGAGTCTTCTTGGCAAAGATATTAGAGTAGTTTGCCATTTCTTTCTCTGATTCTTTTTACAGATGAAGAAACTGAGGCAAATAGTGTTAACTGGCTTGCCCAGGCTCACACAGCTAGGGCATCTGAGACTAGATTTGAACTCAGGAAGATCAGTCTTCTTGCTCCAGTCTCAGCTCTCTAATCCATTGTACCAGTTAACAATTCCTCATATGTAATGTCATATCATTTGCCTTCTCAGTGATTGGGGGAGAGTCTTGGAAGGAGAGAGAGAACTGGAAACTCAAAAAAGTTAAAATAAATGAAGCATAATAATCATCTGAAAGCAAACAAAAAGGAAATCAAGAACCAGTATCTAATATAGGGTTAGAACCCAATTCTTCCTGACTACAAGTTCATCATAGCACAGTCCACTATGTTGTCTGACACTTCTTTGCTCAAAATCCTACATTAACTTCTTATTGCTTATCAAATAAAGCCTCAATACTTTAATTTTACTAATGTTCTCTAAAATATAGCACTAATTAAACTTTTCTTCCCTTAATTCAAATCACTCTATACCCCTCTCTCCAAATACTCTTGTATATATTTTCATATATGCTTCCTTGGGGTTCCTCTGATAGTATGCATATTCCTCAAGGTCAGGAATATTATATTGCTTACATCTAGTACAATTCTAGTGGCATATAGTGGTTGCTTAATAAATTTTTATTAATTGATAAACCACGAAACTCAAAATATACCAAACAACTTAGCACCTCTTGCCTCAGCTATGAAAACAAACTTCTAATTTTTTTCTGACTTCCAGGTTCAATTCTCAATATATCTATTATCCAGCTGCTAAGCTTAATTTTCCTGAAATGAAATTCTCACCATATACTTCATTTTTTCCCCTCGTCCAAATCCTTCATTTTTCCCCAGGGTGAAATACAAAATTCTTATTTTTAGTAACTTCAAATTTGGATTTAATCTATATTTTCATTCCATTTTATATTTTTCACTTAAATTATACTTCATCCCAACAGAACTGAACCAGTAGTAGTTCCCAAATCTAGACCCATTGTTCTTCCTATTTATCCACAAATTCAATGAACATGCTGCCTTCCTATTCTCCAAACTTGAGATGCTCTGTCTGCTTCAACTTGAAATTTCAGAATCTTTGTCTGGGCTCATCTCAGATATCCTCTCCTCTGTCATGCTTTCTCTGATCCCATTAGTTTTGAGTGGTCTCTCTCTTCTCAAAGAACTTTCTATTTAATCATTTGTGTGTGTGTGTGTGTGTGTCTATGTGTGTGTGTGTGCTATATTGTCTATTATAGTATAAAATTCTTGCTATGTAAGAAAACAGACAATAGTGAGTCTCAGGAGTCTTGACTGTCTCCTTGGCTAGTTTTCTATAGTGTTATAAGGGCAGGTAGGTGGCATAGTGATTAGAGAGCTGGGTTTAAGAGTCAGGAAGAAATAAACTCAAATCTGGCCTCACATACATATCAGGCAAGTTGCTTCATCTCTATTTGCCTCATTTTCCCCCAGTGGTAAAATAAGGATAATAACAATAGTTATTATGAGAATCAAATGAGATAATTATAAAATATTTAGCACAGTTCTTAGCACATAGTGGGTGCTAAATAAATTCTTCATCCCTTCTCCACTCTTTTCTCTTATTGTTCTTTAACTCTTTACTATTTTACTTCTACTTTTGCACCTTTTCTAATCCCCAAACTCAGGCACTCTTCTAAAACTTCTTTCCAAGGTCACCTGTCATTGCCTAGTAGAGGCAAGCTAGGTGGCACAGTGGATAGAGCACTGGCCTTGGATTCAGGAGGATGGGAGTTCAAATCTGTCCTCAAAAACTTGACACTTATTAGCTCTGTGACCTTGGGCAAGTCACTTATCTCTGATTGCCTCACATCCAGGGCCATCCCCAGTCATCCTAATTCATATCTGTCCACTGGACCCAGATGGATCTGGAGGAGAAAGTGATTCTGGTGACACAGCATCCCTTCCACTCAAATCCCATTCATGTGCTTGTCATGGCATCACCTCCCTGATGTCGTGGTCTTCATCAAAAATGAAGGACAAACATTATCACTGCCTAGTTGTATATTTCAGTGACCTTTAAACTATTCCCATTGTTCCTAATCACATTTGGTCACAATTCTCCTGTCTCCAGACAGGGCTTTAGCCAGTTGTACTGTTCATACTAATTTTGGGGCAGTCATGTGGTACAGTGGATTGAGCACCAACCCTGGAGTCAGGAGGAATCGAGTTCAAATACAGCCTCAGCCACTTGATACTTTCTAGCTGTGTAATCTTAGACCAGTCACTTAATCCCGACTACCTCATATCCAGATTTTATCTCCAGGCCTCCTGATTCTATCTGGCTACTAGTTGCAGATGGTTCTGGAGGAGAATTCCCCCCCCCCCCCAGCCCCAATCCAATTCACTTATTTGTCATGGCATCACTTCCCTGATGATGTCATAGTGTTCTTTAAGAATGAAGGACAAACATCATTATCATACTAATGCATTGTTGGGCACAATTTTGAATGAGAATTAAATTATTTTCAAATGTCTCTCAGGATTCCACCTTGTGGAGGCCTTAATGATATTTCTCTATTTAGAAAGCTAAGTGATGAATTAGAATTTTGAAGAAAACCATTTGATAACTTGACTTTTATACTGATTCATATTTTCCTCTTCCTTCATTCTCATGCCTTACAGTACCTGTCAGTATAAGCTGGCCCAGGAGAAGTGACTTTTACTATTTGCAGTTTCTTTGTTGTTTAATCAAATGGTGGATGGAATCAAGGTTGACTGATCTGAGCAGTAGCCAAGTCAGGATTCTTGGAGAGTGGAAATGTCAGTTGACCTATTGGGAGCTATTCCAAATCCATCTGGAGCTTCCTCAAACACTCTTAATTACCATTTTGTATTTCAAATGTACCAGTCAAAGAGGCCTCTAAAAAAATAAAATAAAATGATAAATCTAGGTAAGCAGAAAGGCAAGCAAATCAAAAAAAATTCATTTCCCCCTAAATTCCACTTGGCTTGGGGGAGTTCCAGCAATGCTTTTCTAAGAATGGTGTTTCAAATATTTGCACTCATCCAGAACAGTTTACTAATGAAGAGTTTTCCTTGTTTTTTTGTTTTTGATTTGTTTTGTTTCATTTTTTCTTTTTGAAAGATGAGAGAAGTAGAATAACAGGAAAGGTAAGTCAAAAATCCAATAATTGTGTCACCATCTTCTATTCTGTGGTTGCTGGGAGATACACTGACTTGTCAGAGCCCTGGGTTTTAACTTGACTATCACATAGTACATCAAAACTGTGCATCTGTGTTGTCACTCCCATTCATCAGTTAGTTTAGATATGTCTGAATGCCTTTCAAGGACACAGATTTCTTTAACACTGTAAAATTCCATCCAAAGCAGTGTGGAGTAAGTGGATAGAGCACTCTACTCCCAGTTAGGAAGATATGGGTTCAAATTCTGACTCAGGTATTTTAATAATTAGGTGATTCTAAGCAAGAGACAACTTCGCTGATTTTCAGTTTTCTCATCTGTAAAATGGGTGGCAAAGGGAATCCATTGCTTCCAAGCTCCCTTCGTGCTCTACACCTATTATTCTCATGGCATTTTTATAGAGTTTAGGGCTATAAAGAACCATAGAAACTATTTAGTCCAACCTTCTCAATTAGAGGAAGAGACTGAGGTTCAGAGAGGGGAGATAATTCATTCAAAGTCATATTAGAGTGTAAAGATGATATCTTTTTGACTACAAAAAATGATTTTTCTTATTAGACCATGCCAGCTTCTAAGTGTTCTTGCCATCCCACAACCATATGCACCAATCAAATACACTGGTCTCCAGTGATATCATATATCTGTATTATGGAAGTTTTTCTATGAAAAAAAAATGAACATTAGAAAAAGTCTGAAGTGTACTATTGGTATTTGTTAAACTTTTAGCAAACATTTCTTATCATATACAATCAGTCACTATCCTGGGTATTCATTCATGGGACTGATAGGTCTAGACTTTATAACGGTCCCCAGAAGTTAACTAGTCAACTCACATATTTCATAAATAAAGAGATTGAGGCTCAGATGAAATTTCTTTCCTAAGTATTTGAGGTAAGATTTGAACATAGCTCTTTCATATTTAAAATCCAATCTGTCCATGTAATTATTTTCATTATTGATATTTTAAAAGTGTGCAGAGAATTTGTGTGCTTTTTTCTGTGTCCAATGAGATGAATTTAAAACTGAAGTTTGTTTTAAAATAAATTTCTGTGGTAATAATAGAGCCACCATGGTTCAAAATTGTGTATAATTGCCTACACTGGTAACACTGACTATGAAAATTTCATTATAGCTTACTCCTAGAGAAAGGAATGCACACCATTGTTTTCATGTTTTAGGGAAAAACCTATGACAAATGAACTTATAATAATATACAGATTTTACATGAGTGATTACTTCTGTTAAGGGAATCAATAACTTCTTAGTCTGTCTCTTGACATCTTTTTTTTTTTGGGGGGGGGGGGACAAGTCAATGGGATTAAGTGATTTGCCCAAGGTTACACAGCTAGGTAATTATTAAGTGTCTGAGGATGGATTTGAACTCAGGTCCTGACTTCAGGGTGGTTGGGCACCACCCAGCTGTCCAACAATCTTAAAATCATATTTGATTCTTCTTTCTTTCTCTCCCCACCCCACGCCATCCCATACACAATTAGTTGCCAAGTCTCATTGATACTTCCTCTACAACATTTCTCTGATGTCAGTACATCTTGAAAGAGAAGTGGGAAGCTTTTAGGGCAAAATATTGTATTCATTGTCAGATGTACTTAGTATTTTGATTTTTATTTGAGTTTTTGAATTTGTTATAAATAGGAATTTAGTTTCACTATGGGAAAGAATTTTTCCCCCAGAAAAAAAAAAATTCTGTGAAAGCAAAAGGTATCAGTTAAAGTGTTACACCATAGGAGTCTATGAACTTATTTCATTGAGGGTAAAGTTTTCTCAAAACATTTTTGAAATTCTTCAAACTATATGAACAAGTATTATATGTCTCACCCTATCCACTTTTGCCAAAAGAGTATCTTCATTTACAGTCATACATTATTTTGAAGGAAGAACATTATTGCCCAGCTTGATCAACCATCATATTCCCTAGATTTGGCTTCAAATGATTTTTGGATTTTTCCTGCAATAAAATACATCTTTGAGGTACAAAGCCTTACAGAGTACAATCTTACTGAGGTTATCCAAAAGAATATACTACAGCAGGGGCGGCTAGGTGGCGCAGTGGATAAAGCACTGGCCCTGGAGTCAGGAGTACCTGGGTTCAAATAATTACCTAGCCTTGTGGCCTTGGGCAAGCCACTTAACCCCATTTGCCTTGTAAAAAAAAAAAAAAAAAAATAGAATATACTACAGCCTTTGAAGGTAGTTTCACAAAGAGAAATCCCTAAATATATTTATAATGGTTGAAATACTTACCCAACCTGATTTGGTTGTAATTTTTTTTTTTGTTGAAAAAGCTTCACTTTGCCACATAGACACTGTTCACATGCTGATAAGAATTAAGATCATGCCAGGGATCACTGTGAGGAGTTGGAACTTTTACATCCCAAATCTGGAGTACGACAAAACACAGACATCTTTGAACTGACACTAGCCAATTGTTTCATGTAAATTTGGAAGGTGATCTGATAAAAATCTGGAGACTGGCAAACCAATTCAGTTTTTTTTTTCCATTAAGTAAAGCAGTTTCCATGGAAAAACCTCTGATCCCCTAGGTACAGTGAGATGCAACAATGAACAACAGTAAGATTTTTGCTACTCAGGCAAATTCTGATCCAATTTATTTGGTTGACTTCACTTCAACTGTCATATCCACTGAATGCTGCTAGCATTGGGGCCAGGAAAATCTGGCCATCTTCTCTTGGTGGGTATATTTTCCTACATTAAGGGTGTTATGACAAAATATATGCATACTTTGAATGTTAATTAGACATTTATGAATGTAGGAAGAAATGTTGTGATTTATTCTCATGTGGGAAGACTATTGCTTGGCTTTATTGATTTCTCATGTGATCACACTAATTGCAATATGAGTATAAAAAAAAGAATCAGAAATTAAAAATGCAGGAATCACATCTGACATTCTAGTAACATAAGCAGGTTTTAAAGTTTTATTAGAAAACAGAAAATGTTACAGAGGCACAGAGATTTTGGAGACTTGGATAAAATATAGAATCCCCAAAGTATACAACTCTTCTAAGATTATGGAATAATTGAGAAATAAATTTGATGGTATGTCCCAACTTGTAATATTTCATCTATTTAAGTAGCAAAAAACCACTATGGAAAAGAAGTACAATAAATAGGCAGTGTAGAATGTTCTTCCTGTTTTCTTCCTCTCCATGTCTATGCACATCCTTATTCTGACATTTACTAGTTATGCTACTATAGGGATGTTGCAAAACCTTTATGAACTTCAGAGCATTTTATAATACCAGCTACTAACAGATGGATGAGTTGTTGTCTGTGTAAGTGGAGGGATTTCTCACACCAAGGAAATTATTTATTTTGATATGTGTGTATGTGTATGAGCATTATGTAATTCTCAGAAAATAATAACCCATAATTTTGTTTTATTTCATTTCTTTTAACTCTTTTGTCCTTACTTACCCTCCTAGCCAGAATTGTTTCAATAGTTGGCAACTTCAAATATTATCTCCCTTCTATTCTAAAATTCCTTTGTCTTTAAGTTTCCCCCATTTCTACTCTGCTACCCTTTAATATTGGATAATTCCTACCATCCACTTCCCTCCCAGTTCTACAGGATTAAATGTAACTTCAGGAAATGATAATGTTGTATAAATCCACTAAAAATTATACTATTTACCTTCAACCAGTTCCTCACAACTTTATGGAATTTCTTTTATTCATCGTTTATTGCCTTTCTCTAGAGAGACAATATCATAATACGACTTTGCCTCTTTATGAGATAAACTATAACCATATAAACTATTTCCAGTCATTTGATTATTCATTCAAATCCTTCAACCTACTCCTTACCCATCTTCTCTTATTTTTACTTTCTCAGCAAAGGTTGAGAGGCCTTTACCAAAGCTAACCCTCCACCTTTATTTTAATATCCAGTTGTCACTGCCTTTGTGACTCTGTCAATCAACTGCTCTTTTATGCACCTTCAATCTGTCCTTCTTCTTGGGCTTATTCTCTTCAATATACAAACCCTATCAGTTTCTGAAATCTTACAAGCAAGATAAAAGCCCTTTATTTGACCCTGATACTCTCCACTCTTATCTCATCTATTATCTTATCACTCTGATCTCTCTCCACTCTTCAGTGTCAACATTCTAAACAATGAATTAGAACCTTTACTGCTACTTATCACATACTCCTCATTAGTCCTTTCTAATGTGGTTTCTCTTCCCACATTTCTACTGAAACAGTTCCATGTCAGTAATGATCTTATTTTTCTCTTCTCATTCTCCATTGTTTTAATTTCCATTGTTATTTCTCACCTGGACCTGTGATTTCATCCTTGGAAGACTCCCTCAAATGACAGAGAAAAGTTTGTACTGTTGTTTTTCATTTATTTTAGTCCTTTCTGACTTTCAGTGACCCTGGTTGGAATTTTCTTGGTAAAGATAACTGGAGTGGTTTGCCTTTTCCTTCTCAAGTTCACTTACAGATGAGGAAACTGGGGGTGAGTGATTTGCCCAGGGTCATACAAATGGTCAGTGTCAAAGGCTGAATTCCTGACTCCATCTAGCTGCCTCAAAGATCAGTTATTTAACAACAAAATACAGACTTGAAGACTTGGAGCACTGTAAGTCATAGGCATATAACTAAAATATCTTAGAAACAGAAGTTCAATCCATGTCTTTGTGACTCTGAAGTCAACCCATTATCCCAATACCATATCACCTCTTATATATGTCTTGCATGTGTATGAATACAAAACCAAAATTTGTAGAATTGCAAATTGAATTAAGAAAAAGTACACTATCCAGGTTCTCCTAACTCTAAATCAGAATTTTCCATGTCCATCATTGGTTTAATACCTTAAGGAGTTTCCCCTAAGACCTTGTCTTTAATCTTCTCTTTCTTGTCTTTATGTTCTCCTCTTCTGTGGCCTCATTTCTTAATGTATATTGCCAGTCTTGTCCATTCTTCTGCCCTCTAGGCCAGGATTTCTAAATGCTAACAAGACAATAATATCTTCATGTCTTAGTAACATCTCAAATTCAGTTTGCCACAGAATGAAATGAGAATTTTTTCTTGCTATTCCATCTGACTTCACACTCTCTATACAGACACTGGCACTCATTCAATCAGTTTCCTATGTTTGAAATTTTGGTGTTATTATGGAACTTTCTTTCTTTCACATCTAATCTAATGCCAAGCATGCTACTTTCATTCCAAATTTCTCATTCATTCCCACCTCCCCACCTTCGTTTGTTAGTACAAAATATTATTACCACCTATCTGGACTTTTATAGTGATTCATAGTATGTTTTTCTATCATCTCTCCTTTGTCCTTGCTATTTAATCAATCATACTAAAGTCAGATTAACCATTCTTACATAGAGGCCAGTTTATGATATTTTTCTCTTTTCCACAATCTTAGGTGGCTCTTTAATAATTTATTCTATAAAAATGATGCTTTATTTTTTATTGAGGAGTTATCAAGCCCTCTTCCCTTTCCAGGTTCATCTAGAATTAGATGTACTACTATATTCTAATCATTCTGTGATCAAGACAAACTGGACTGCTTTCTGTACCATCCTTCAGGTCTTCATCTGCATTTCTTCTGATTCCTGTGAATACTCTGATTCCTTCTCTTCACTTGTTAAACTCTCAACCATCCTTAAAAGCCCAACTAAATTTTCACCTCACTCTATTAAATCTCCCTTTTTGACATTTGACTATCTCTTTTTTTTTTTCTTCATCTCTCTTGGTTTTCATGATACTTCATTCTCAGAACTCTCCTCCTACCTCTTTGAAAGACTATTCTCCATTTCCTATAGACTCCAATCTACCTATCCAACCTTCCTTTATTCTCTGGTAAGTTTCAATTACCTTATCTTCCTCCTAATTCTTCAACACAGTTTTGAATTAAAATTCTACTCTGAGCTCATTAACTACACTCTTTGCCTAAGTAATTTATTTTACTTTCATGGTTTAAAATATCACTGTAGGATTCCCAAATCTATATTTTAACCCCAAATTCTTCTCATCTTTTTCTGACATATCTTCAACAGCTAATTAGATATCTCTATCTTTGTAGACCTACCAAGATCTTCAAACTCAATATATTCAAAATCATCTTTCTCCTTAGATTTTCACATTCCACTAATTTCTCTATCTCTGTCAATGACACTACCTACTTCCCAGTCATAATCTTTGCCTCCCTCCTCATCCAATGTGTTCCCTACTCCTATTTATTCTACTCAGTAACTCTCTTTTCTTTATTCTGATTGTAAGTATCTTGTACCAGGAACAGGAATCTAGCTATTTAATCATCACATTAGATCACAATTTTCTCCTTGAAAATATGATTATATTAAGTGTCAGAGAGTCTTAAACCTTAAGCAATTAACTAATACATCACTTCTTGACAAGACTAACTTCTTAATTGACCTTCCTCACTTTTGTCTATTCCTTCTCCAATTCATCCCCTACATTGCTGCCTAAGTAATCCTTCTAATACTATAATGTGCTGATCATGGCTCTTTCTCTACTGAGAAAACTTCAGGGGTTCCCCATTGCCTATTTGTGGGTATTTAAATTCCTAATCCTTGATGCTTAAAGCCTTCTAGAATTTGGATCCAATATAACTATCTAAACTCCTATACTACTGTGCTCTGCCTTGTAATCTAGTTTCCAGTCAAATTGTGCTACACCTTTGCTCTAAACATCCCCAAAACTGGCATGGGTTCTTCCCAATTCACTAATTCCTTCAAGACCTGAATTATCTATTTGATGTGTTCTTTGATTCATCTTCAGGGTGAAAGCAATCCCTTTTCCCTTAGATTTCCCTAGGACTCAGGATTCTATCTCACTTATTTGCATCATAATTATGTATGCATGAATATTTTCCTCCTATTAGATTTTAAGCTGATTGAGAGTAAGATCAATGCTTTATCTATCTCTGTGCCTCCAATAATTACTACAATGAAATATATAACAGAAACTTAAAGAACAATCACTGAACAAATTATTAAGGGGTAATTCTTTTTTGAACAAGTTTGCTTTCTTAAGCTCTGTGCTCTTTTGCAACATTGTTTGTTATCAGCTCAGTGTATCATAATTTTTTTCCTAATTAAAGCATCATCATTGCTTAAGGGTATATACATTTCTCTGAAATAACTTGTATATATCTTGATTTCAGGTTGACGATTTGAATCTGAAAGTTTTAAATATTAAATAGCCTGCTCTTACTTCATATATGTGCCTAGAAGCTGCTAAATGATGGACATATTCAATAAACAGATGAACCAACAAAAATTTAGCAACAGAATGTGGGATTCAGGCAAATAGGGTAGATGCAATAGAGGCCTGGTATTGTAACTGAGATATGGGGTTTAGAGTTTCTGAGTTGGATTCTTGGCTTCTTTATCCTTTTCAGTGGCTCTTTTTTTTTTTTTTTAACATTTACAATCTATCTGAAATCAATGCTAAATAAGTGTGTGCCTTAAGCTAACTTATGGTTAAGAACCGATGAATAAATCTCTTAAAAGATTGTATTTATCAGAGATATAACCAGTATAGAATTGCATGGACTTTTCTCAAGTGCATCTAATGTGGTAGTAAGGCCACCATGGAGAGTGGAGACACTCTCTCTGGGAAGAATTTTTCCCATAGCTATGTTTGTGTACCTCTAGGTAAAGGTAGCACCTTTGGACCACCAACTTCCAGAGGTTCCTATTCTTAGGATGTTTTTCCCCACAATTAAAGTTGGACTATATCCTCTCACTGAGAGCATCTATGGCTTGAATGCCAAATAAAATTATTCCTAGTTACAGCTGGGTATTAAGTATTTCAGGGGAGACAATATTGGATTTTTATTTATAAAGACATGAATTCAAATTCTGCCTTAATAGCTGGGCAAAGTTCATAACCTCTTGTCAAACTCAGTTTGGTCATCTGTAAAACGAAAATGAGAAGACCATCTCTCTGACTGATGGTTGTAGGATAAAATTAGAATAGATATGTATAATTATTTGTAAATATTAAAGTACTATATAAATCCTAGATATTGTTTTTATTATTCAAAGACATATTTATTGGAAATGCCATGGGAAGGAGGTAAACATCCCGTCATCATAGCAGACAGCCTTCTCAAAAGCCAGATATCAGATGCACTGTAGGGACTCGATAGAAAATGTTTTGCACTCCTAGACCCTGACACATATTTTTTCAGTGCAGAATTGCCTTTTTTTCAGGTCCAACTGCTTGAATCATTTCCTCAACATCAAACTCACTTTCATCATTTAAAATTTTAAGTTCATTTATTATTTAATAATAATAATAATAATAACAACAACAACAACCTCTGTGGTATGATTAAGGGGCTATGCCTTTAACTTGCTTTCAGGGAATGGAAAGGTAATTTTTGCTGTGTCAAGAGGGCACTTCATTTCTACTCACCACCTGGCTCATGGAGGTTTTATTTAAATTCAGTGTTAATTTTCACTGTTAAAAACATTCAATTATTAGTGCCAATAGCAAGACATTACATAGAAAATTCAAAAATCATAAACTGTGTTCCTGTGTATGCAAGTATTAGTAATGTTAATGCTTACTTGTATAATTTGAAGCCAAATAGTGAAACCGTATTCTGCAAATTTGAGTTAAAGGAAATATAATTATGTCCAGTTTCTTTCAAGTTTCCCAAACGGATTTTCCTTTTTTGATTTCTGACTTGGAATCATCACTTCTCAACCTTGATACAAAGAACTTCTGGGTCTTAGATTCCTCCTCTGTAAAATGAGGTAGTTGAACTAAATAAAAACTAAAATAATTTCCAGTTCTGGATCCTATGAGCAAATGAGAAATCTATACTTTGTCATTTTCTCTGATTTTGAATTTCCCTGATTTGAGGAAGTTAACTTTTTTGTTTATTTAAAGATCTCTCTGCTAGCTTTATTCAGACAGTATAGGAGCATAAATATAAATATAAGTTAATGAATTGAATTAATGAATGATGTCTCCATTTCTGCTTAATTATATTAATCCTTTAATAATTTAGTGGTTCTTTGATTTAATCAATTTGCTTACTCCATGGAGGAGAGTTGATCAGAACCCAGATATAATATCTCATCTAGTATGATTCTGACCTGCCTCTTCCCATAAATCCTCCATAAATAATATGTCCCATTTGTTGGTGCGGCACTTGAGTTATCCATCTGTTATCTGTTGCCCTTAATAAATGATTGGTTCACCTCTCTGATGATATGTGTCCAAGATGATGATGATGATGATGTCTGTCCTTCGTTTTCAAAGAAGGCTATGAAATCAGGGAGGTGATGCTATGACATGCACATTAATTGGATTTGAGGGGCAGGGGGAGTGTTGTGCTTTATCACCAGCCTTACTTTCTTCCCCAGGACATTTAGGTTCAGTAGCCAGATATGAATCAGGATGACTGGAGCTAGCTCTGAGAATCATGGTATCTTTTGTGTAGAGATGAACTGGTAAATATTTTAATATTCTCAGGAGGGAATTGGGGGGAGGGACTTACAGACATAAATATATACATAAGTCTATACTCATATACCTAAGCGCAATGCATATACACACATCAATCTTAGGTTTAATCTGAATTAAAAATATTTTCTCTTATCACCACCTTAAGTCTAAGACCATCAACAAAACAACAAACCAAATCTTGATTTGTTGCTTTTCTGGCTGATTTCTTTCTTTTTTTAAATTTATTTTCATCCATATGTGCATGTATATTTTTAAGTTATAAAATTTCCTTCCACCCTCCCTTCCCACCCCCACTCCCTTCAGCGATGAACATTTAGGTTAGCATTGTACATACATATTTTTGATAAACATGTTTACAGATTAGTTATTTTTGTGTGAAGAATTAGGATTAAGGGGAAGAAATATATAAGAGATAATTTTTATAAAGTCTTCATCAGATTCTGAAGGGTGTGTCTGTGTGTGTGCTTTGCTTTGTTTTGTTTTGTTTTATTTTGTTTTTCTTCCTCTGCATGTCCATAGTCAGTCTAATACAGATGGCCTAGCTCTATGAACTGCTGAAAGGAGCTGCTTCCATCAAGGCTGTTCATCTCACAATGTTGTTAATGTGTACATTGTTCTCTTGGTTCTGCTCCTTTCACACAGCATCAGGTCCTGTGACTCATTCAATGCTTCTCTAGAGTCTGACCATTTATGGTTCCTTATAGAACAATAGTATTCCAAAGTATTCATGTACCCTAACTTGTTAACCATTCCCCAGTTGATGGGCATCCCCTCAATTTCCAATTCTTTGCCATTACAAAAAGAGCTGCTATGAATATTTTGAAACATGTAGGACTTTTCCCTTTCTTTATAATTTTTTTCTGGATATAGACCTAGAATTGGAATTGCTGGGTCAAAGGGTATGAACAGTTTTATTGCTCTTTTGGGCATAGTTCCATATTGCTCTCTAGAAAGGTTGGATCCATTCACAAATCCACCAGTAATGTATCAATGTCCAAATCCTTCCACAATCTCTCCAACATTGATCATTTTCCCTTTTCCTCATCGTAGTTGAGTAGTTGATCTGATAGGTGTGAGTTGATACCTAATTGCTTTAATTTGCATTTCTCTAAGCAATGATGATTAAGGAGCATTTTGTCATATATATATATATCAATATATATAGATAGATAGATAGATAGATAGATAGATAGCTTTGATTTCTTCATTTGAAATGATTGATTTCTTAGCTCTAAATTTTCACACTGAAAAATGAACAATTGTTCCTTAAGTCAGTCTATTCTGGCTCCAAAACACTCCTGCTTTTATGCCTCTTTTTTCCTACATAATCAGTCTTATGATATGGGGAACTTTCAACCTCCATTGTCTTTTGTGTAACTTGCAGTTTTTATTCTTTAGAGATCATGGTACTCTATGATTCCTAATCATATAGCATTAGTAATAGGGATAGGCATGGGGATGGGGATGGGGAAGAGGATAAGGTAAGAGTTAAGGTTAGAGAATAGGGATAGAAATACGGATGGGGACTGGACTCTTGGTTTGGTAAAGGATATTTCTAGATAAGAAAACTCACTCTACCAATACAGTACCTTCTCGGCAATTGATAATCTCAGAGAATTGCCCAGACCACTCTAAGGAAACCTTAGAGTCCCAAGCCAGTATGTTTCAGGGGTCAGGAATTGAATCTGTTTTCCTGGCTCCAAGGCAACCTCTCTGTCTACTATATCAAATTGCCTCTCATGCTTCTGTTATAAAGATTATTTTTGTGTCAGTGAATAACTTGGGGTCAGTGTAAGCATTGTGCTATTACTTAAATGCAATCTAGTCCATTCTCTCACTGATTCAATTGTGGAACCAGTTCAATGCCTTTCTGCTATGCCCATCTAAGATATATATACTGATGGACTAATTCAATTGGTTGACTGAATGTCACATTTTAAGCAATAGGCAATATTATCGCATGGCTTTTTCAAAACTTTGGGTTATAAGACACCCATCTCTTATTAATAGAAACTTTAAAATATTGCAGCAATGATTATATTCATCAAAGCTAAATATGTAGTGCTAGATAAATGGCAGCAAATGCACAGCTCAGATTTTGAGCTGATGGTTGCCAGCTCCCTATTCAATAAAACCCAATTGTCTGAATACAGATTGAGGTATACTTTTTCCCCAAAACCTTTTTTTTTTGAGGGCTAGGGTTATATTTCTTTTATAGCATGAGTATTGTAATAATTTCTTTTTCATGACTATACATTTTAATCTGTATCAGATAACTTACTTTCTCAATGAGTGAGATTGGGGTGGGAGGGAGAGCATTCAGAACTCAAGGTTTTGAAAGTAAATTTTGAAACTTGCTTTTGCATATAACCAAGGAAAAAGAAAAGACATTTTGAAAATGTTGAAAATTATTTTGCAAGTAATTAGAAAAAATTAAAATACTATTTACAAATAAATAAAAAATTCAGCAGAAAAATAAATAAATAAAACAGATGCCAATGACTTCCTATTTCTTCCATATTATTTTGGTTTTTCAAATCTTTCATAGCTTGTTCTCTTTCTAATTTTGTAATCTTTTTATATATTAGTCTCTACTCTCAATATGCTATCCAAGGACATTGACCTCCTTTTTTGTTCCTCACATAAAACATCTCTAGGTATTTTCACTGTCTTGATTCCTAAGCCTGCAATTCTCTGCCTTCTCAGTTCTGCCTCTTGCCTTTCCTGGCTTCCTTTAGTCTGAACTGAAGACTAAACTTCTACAAGAAGCCCTTCTCAAACCTCTTTAGTACCTTCTCTCTGATATTATTTGCCCTATTGGTAAATAGTTGATTGAATGTTGTCCTGTTGGTAAAAAGTTGAGTGAATGTTGGCTCCCCCAGTAGATTCTGAGATCCTTGAGAACAGGTATTGTTTTGTTTATCTGTCTGTTTTGCTGTTAGTGTATTCCTACAGCTCAGAACAGTAGGAGTTTAACAAATGCTTACTGCTTGTCTCACTGACATAGCAGGTACTTGACAAATGCTTGTTCATGTGAATTGATTGTATTGGCCATAGGAAGTATCCAGTGATATTAAAAGCATGGGGGTAGGGGAGGGGAGAATTTCAACATATTCAAAAAAGGAGTATATCCAGTCAGTTAAACAAAATCATAGTCCTGGTAAAAGAAAATGTAAAAGTACATAGCAAAGAACAAGAATACCTAGAAGGAAACTCAGAAAAACTGAATTGCTTTGAAAACAATGTGTAGAATTCCTTACAGAATTTTTTAAAAATGTAAATTTTTGTTTTTATAATGAATCCTTTTTCTGTTCTGCTGTATACATGGATATTTTACTTATCTTTTCTCTGTCTTGTTTAAAATGAATAAAAATAAAACATACAAAACAAAAACAAAACAAAAAAGAGAATAGTAATGGAAATAGAAGAATAAAAGTTGGTTCAATGTATAAGGGAATGTGAAGAGCTTGGGAGGGTGTCCCAGTGGTTTATTTGTGATTATGACACATATCTGTAAAGAACAAAACTGGTAAATTGAGACCTGGGATTAGATGAGTTAGATGAGAAGATTCAGGATGGCTGCAGTACCAGATATTAGGAGATTGGAAAGGAGAGAAAGCATGACAGGAATTGGGGTGGCACTTTTTATCTGTGTCCCTTTTCCTTAGATACTGATAAAATATTGAGGAGTCTTAATAAATACTTGGTTATAAATACTTGGTGACTTATATTCTGTATATTTTTAATGGAGAATATTTCTGAGTTCTCTGTCTTCTCCTTAAAGGACAAGAAAAAGTTCTCAGAAAGAACAAAGTGATTTAAAGGTCAAGGATTTAGTGAGATAAGTTTAACTATGAAAGTGAATCTATAACATCAGAAGAATATAAAGCCAATTCTTAAAATATTAGAACATCAAAGCTGAAAGGGACCTCAGAGGTCATCAAGTCAAATCAATTGAGGTCTAGAGGGGAAAAGTGACAACAAAGTCACACAGAAAGTTAGATTGACTAGAACTATGTCTCAGATGATTAATAGTAGTAGTAGTAGTAGTAGTAATAATAATAATAATCCATCATATTTGTATCACATTTACACTTTACAAACTGTTTTCATTTCCATTATCTCATTTGACCCTCACAACCTGCCAGGCAGCTTAGCAATTACCGGAGGTTACATGAGTTGTCCAAGGTCATATAGAGAATTAGAAGTCCAGACACTTGATTTTAGGCCATCTTCCTCCATGGTTTTTATGGGGATATGTGATGTAAACCTTAAAGTGATATATAATTGTGAGTTATTATTATTATTATTTTAAGTCTGGCACTCAGCCCACCACACCATTATGCTGGGGCTAATTAGACATTTGTGAATCATCCTGGACCTTAGCTTCTTCCCTTTCTCTTTCCTTTTGGCTTATCTTCTGCTTATAAATACTCATAGCAGAGAGTAGAGATGAGACAAGGAAATGAAATTAAACCAATTCTCAGCTCAGTTCAGCAAGAAAAAAAAACCCTACTTATTTGCATGCTGTGGAATATTTTGGTGAGGAAAAAGGTAAAACCATTGCCTTAAAGTAGTAAGGTGTATAAAGGAGTGGACCTGGAGTCAGGAAAATGTGCTTTCAAATTCAACCTTCAGAAACCTGCAAACTGTGATCTTGGACAAGTCACTTAACTTGTCTTCCTTAGTTTCCTCACCTGTAAATGGGAATAGTAATAATACTGACAGCCCAGGGTTATTGTGAAGAACAACTAAGATAATATTTTAAAGCATTTACACACAGCCCTTGACTCATAGTTGCCATTCAATGAGTGTTTGTTCCCTCCTGTCTTCTGTGCTAAAATGAAATGAGATTTTGCTTGGGGTTTCAGTTATCCACTGTCATATTTCTCCCATAACAACAGAGATTGAATAATTGATTGAAATCAACAATCACAGAAGCTTAAAGGATTGCTTACAATGAAAGATAGTCGACTGTCTTATTTTATGAAATAAAAGGCTAAGGGAAGTTATCTTGTCATGTTTCACTTGGTGTTTATGGCAGAGCTGGGGCTAGAACATTCTTCCCAGGCTTCCCTGTATCTTTCCTCATGACCACTCAATTTTGTTTTCTTATCTAACTTATCTAAAAGGGAAAAGTGCAATCAAAATTTTAAAAAAGTGAAAATAAGCAAGAGGCATTTAAAAATAGAGCTCATGCGTTTCAAAAATTTTAATTTATTCACATTCTAAAATAATGTTTAAACATACAAAACCTATAAGCTCCTTTAAATACTATTCATTCATTTCTGTCTATCCTCTGAACCAGTAATTTTCAAGTATTTTGGTTCCAGGTGTCCTTTAGTCTTAATGAGTATCTCCAAGAGGTTTTTGTTTATGTAGGTCATATCTGTATTAGAAATTAAAAGTGGCATTATTTAAATATTCATTAACTTATTCATTCATTTAAAATAACAATAATGAACCCATTTCATATGAACATAATATATTTTAATGAAAATAAATATATTTTCCAAAAAAGTAATGAGAAGAAATTCTGTGTTTTATCATGAGGCAGCTAATTGGCACAGTGGATAGATTACTGTCTCTGGAGTTAGGAGGACTTGAGATCAAACCCAACCTCAGCTTATTACTAGTTGTGTAATCTTTCCTGCCTCAGTTTACTTAACTGTAAAAAATGGAGATAACAATATCACCCATTTCTCTGAGGTAATATTTGTAAAGTGCTTGGCACGTAGTAGGCACAATATGAAAGGAACTACTAATATTATTTATGGCTGGTTTAATTGAATATAGTTAGATTCTCATAGCTGCTTTTTCAATCTGTTATGTTATTTTTTAAGTACATGAAGAAAATTCATTCTCACACAGATACATTTGGACAAAGGAGGAGAGTTTAATAAGCAAATGATACTTTAGTATTTTTATGATAATAACTTTAACCTGGAAAGAGTCTTTAGTCTCAAGGGTTTTCAAGGGTCATACTTTAAGCTGTTGGCCTTAGCCTTAAATTAGTCTTCCCTGGGACAAGTTAAAATAATGTGGAAGGACTCACCCTCTCTTGTCAGTTGCCTACCACCTCTGAAAGACTTTCACTAAATTTACATCAAGGAAAGTTCAACATTTTAAGTGATTTAAGAAAATACAATTATCCCAGCAGGATACTGATAGTATATTGATTACTATGTCAGTTTGCATAGAACAAGAGTATCCAGAATGAGATATTTTAACTCTACAAAGAGCCATAATTCACAATACTATTTACAAAAGTTGAAAACACAAGCCACTGGTCATGCCAGACCAAAGAGCATACATTTTTTTATGATCAGCTGTGATTCAATAGGAAGACCCTTATAATTTCAATATATCTTTCTATTGTACTCTCAAGACCCTGCTTTGGAACTAGACCTTCAAAAGTTCACCCGTGGAATTAGATTGTCCTCACCAATTTAGACATTTAATGGAGATAAGAACCCCAAAGGGTGGCTTCCTTCCCACTTTACCCAAAGAACTTTTGTCTTCCAAATTAAGATAAAATAATATCTCTGGCAAGATTTCAGGTATAGTATTTTCAGCTTCCTGTCAAGTCAATTATTACAGTAATTTACTGTGTTAATAGTACCATTTTGTTCTTTCTGATCTCTGCCTAAATGCAAAGACAGCAGTTAAAAAGGGTTGCAGAAATGTTGCTTCAACTATAGGGGGAAAAAAGGTTGTGATTATAAATAATTCAATTTGTAGAATAAATAATGCACTTGGAGAATGCAAAGCAGTATTGCCAGAATAGCTTCTATGAAGACTATTTTTTGTAACAACCCTAATGGCATTACCATTTCACATGTGAATATGAAGAGGAGAGCTTGAAGCATCTATTATTTTATTAAATATTACATTCATACTCTACTACTGTGAACTTGTGCTATGAAAAACTAGATGGAAATCTAACCTTGCCAGTCAATTCTATGGGTAACAGCATAATTATAAAAGCTGTAAAAGAGTGTATATAAAAAATTAAAACTATTCCAACTAGAAATGATTTCAACCTTGAACTACATAATTTAAATTTCCCTAAGAATTATCATCCTCTCTTGGCTTCTTCTCCCTTATCTTCTGACTTTGTTCTTCATTCTAATCATAGAAATCACACATTTCAATTTCAGAAAGATGCAAAGAGACAATATAAACTTTGATCAAAAGCTGTTTCTTCTTGCAGGACTACAAAAAGAAAAAGAGAAAACAAACAAAAAAAAACAGTTCTTAGGCTTGCACAGACTCTTCGCTAGTCTTGATTAGAAGCCCAGTGGCTGACACAGTAATTGCTCTGTAATCATACCACAGTAGCCGACCTGGTTTATGCATACAATCTATATTCTAATAGCAGCCAACAGGTCACCAGTTAATAAAAATACCATTAACATCCCCCTGTGACTAAGAAATGGAGATATTCATCTCACTAGGCCAGTGGAGGGCCAATATAATTTCCTAGGCTGTTAGTGTAATTAACTGTGCTGGTATGTGGATTTCCCTAGAGGACTGAAAAAACATAGGGTGACCTTGAATCAAGCATCTGATGGTGATGTGTTGGTGGTCACAATCTAGGAACATCTTTTCCCTCTGCTCAAAAATCTTTTATTGCTTCTGTACTCAACATCTATGTAATCAGGTTAAAATGAAGGTAAACAGGGCTAGCCCAACCTAACACAAAGCTGGGAAAGTTGGTAGAGCTTCTCCTAGGTTTCAAATAGAGACTAATCTGGAAATTCATTTACTTGGTGCTAAAATAATTGTGTAGGGGAGAGCAGTGTTGTCAATGCAGTTATTAGCCCAGCCATGGGGAGGGGGGTCATTCTATAAGGGGGTATTGTTTTGATGGGACCTTGGGGGTGGTGACCTGGAGTCAATTGAAGTTCACTGTATAGCATAAGCAAAGGGAAGATCATCTCAAGGGGAGAAAAGATAACCTTTCATATGTGTGTCCTGAAAAAAAGTCCTGGCTACACCAACTTGGTTATAACTCTTGTCTCCAATCTTCCTTTCGTTGATTTCCTCCTCATCTCATGTATTTACAAGAGAGGTTCAGAAAGCAAGATTTTTCTTCCAGATATTTAGAGGGGGAACTATGAGAACATTTACAATATTAGGGAACACTTTGAATGATGCAAAGATGATTTTTAAAATTTAGTCATAATGTGGGAAAAACTAGTAAATATTGCAACACTTGTTTGTTTGTTTATTTAATTGTTGAGGGGCAAGGGAATACAGAGCAAGGGGCTGGTCAAACAATAACTCCTATTTTCTGCTAGTCTGACAATTAAAAAGCAATGGTTTGGTAATAGAGAAATGGAACAGAGGGAAATGAAGGAGAGGGAAAAGAGGGAGAGGGAAAGGGAGAAGGAGAAAGAGAGAGAGAAGAAAGGAAGAGAAAGTTGATTCTTAGGATTAATACTAACTTCAATGCTGTATTAAAATTTTTTAAATGAATAAATGAAAATATAATAACTATTAATACTATCTAATAAAAATATTGAATATGAAGAATACAAAGAAGCCTGGTAAGACTAACTGAACTGACCCTGAGGGAAATAAGCAGAAACAGAAAGAAATATACACAATGATTATAACAATCTAAAGGTAAAGATAAATAAAACAAAACGAAATACTATGTGATTTTAATGACTAAGATTGACCCTGTAGAAGAATTGAGAAAATATACCTCTCATCCTTTTCATATATGAAGTAAGAATGCATAATACTATTCTATTTTTTTATTTTATATTTTATTCTATTAACATTTATTTTCTCTCCTCCCATCTTTTCCCTGTGTTAAAAAAATTCTTTATAATAAATATGCATGCTTAAGGGAATCAAAATCATAATTGGTCATGTAATTTTCATTCTTAACTTTGAATCTATACTTGGCACAGTGGATAAAGTGCTGGACCTAGAATCAAAAAGATTTATCCTCCTGAGTTCAAATCTGGCTGCAGATACTTATTAACTATGTGACCCTGTACAAGTCAGTTTAATCCTGTTTGCCTCAGTATGCTTAACTGTAAAGTGAGCTAGAGAAGGAAATGGTAAACCATTCCAATATCTCTGCCATGAAAATCCCCAAAAAGGAGTCATAAAAAATTAGAAATTATTCAATAATAAACAATGAAAATAACAATAAAATGAGGGGAGGGAGAGGGAGAGCAGCATGCTTCATCAATCTTTGGAATTATATTTGTTCATTGCATTGATTAGAATTCTTAAATTTTGGACTATTGCATATCTTCAGATTCAGTTTATATATTTTTTGCCAAATTGCTCTTCTTTCTCTCAAAAAAAACAAACAAAAATTGTTATAAAGAATGGTTGACTGAACAGGAAATTAGCAAGGTGTATATATTTAGAAATGAAGGTGAAATGAAAACAAAGATTTTTTTTTGAAGAAAAACTCGGTGAGTTATTTATTCATCTATAAAACCCTAGAAACCTATCTGAAATCAGTATTTTTTGATGCTCATAGTCCTCCCATCATACAGCTTGGGGATGGTTTGTATGCTCAGGTTTCTTTTTCCCTCAACAATACCAGGAAAGGAGAGGGGGAAAACATCCTAAGAAAACAGCTGTTTAATTGTTCGGATGAAAAGATAGGACCAAGAGAGAGTCTTTGCTGGGTGGAGCTATTCTAGCATATGGACATTTTATAGTCAATGTGTTGTTACTGGCTGATTCTGAGAAACACTTCTGAAGCATCAGGGTGCTAGGAGCCAGAAAATCTCCTACAGAGAAGGACTACATCCATTCCCTTTGACCCATGCTGTTTAATTCCTGAAGCTTGCTATTTTGGTAATGTCACAGCATAGGGAGAATGTCTGGAAGTCTGCAATAGGTTAAAAAGGGGGGGGAAGTTATATTTAGAATGTTCCTGTTGTCTATGGGATTTCATGGATCATGTAACAGGCTCAAGGTAAAATAAAAGTAAGGGAAAGGAACATGAGCCATGTATGGTATGAACCTTTTCTCAAGGATGACATAAAATTATCTTCAGAAGAAAGTATGCGTTTGACTCTTTAGACACTTGTTCACATATAGAAAGTCAAAGGAACATGAAATCATTTCATAGATGCGACAGGGGATTGCTTTGTTATGTAGCACTGGGTTGGTTATGTTTGGTAAATATTAGAATCCTAGATATAGGATCAGGAAGTATGGTTTCAGGATATCCGGTCTATTAATCTCATTTTACAGTTGAAAAAATTGGCCAGAAGAGGTTATTTGATTTTCCTAAAGTTATACAAGTTAAAATATCAAAGTTAAAATTTGAACCCAGCACCACTGACTGCCAAGGTAATGCCTTTTGTATTCTACTATACAGGCTGTATTAAAACGACCTTTGTTCATTGTTTTAAGTCATTATTATCTAATAGCAAAGTAAGTGAATTATAGAGGAAGAGCTGGAAAAGGCCTTAAGAGATCATATGGTCTGGCACTATGACTTTAGATATTCATTGTTTTCCTTAAAAAATAAAGGAGATAAAATGATATATACAATTACTAAGATATAAAAAAGAGAGAGAAATAATACATAGAAGAACAGAGTTCCAAAAGACATCATTTGGGAAGAGTCAGTAAAAAATGCTCTGATGCCTGAAAATGGACAAAATGTAAGTCAGTTTTCAAAAGGGAAAATAAAACAAAATCTTAGAAATAATAGGGATGTGAGTTTAACTTTGATTCCTGGCAATATTATAAATTGATTATGAAAGAGCATTTTTTTCTTTTATTAGAGCTATGAATTCATGCTATCCATACTCATACAACCAATACAGGACTCACATCCAAGTCTTTCTGATTCCAGTGGGAGTCCCTAGTCATTGTATTCTGCTGCCTCTCAGTTCTTGAAAGGGAAATAATAATGATCAATGTTAATTAGGTTAATTCATAGATAACTTGCAAATATGGAAGAAGAAGAAGAACAGCAAGAAGAAGAACAAGAACAAGAAGAAGAAGAAAAAGAAGAAGAAGAAGAAAATGGGGGGAGTGAAGATTGAATATCAAGGCAAACTCATGATTTCCTCCTCCTAGGGTAGGTCCAATTTAAGTATGATATTGGTCATAGGCTTCTCCCAATCGCCTTTATGGAAATAATTATATCAAAAGTGAATGAGAAGGGTGGCTAGGTGGTGCAATGGTTAGAGTACTGGCCCTGGAGTCAGGAGTACCTGAGTTCAAATTTGGCCTTAGAAACTTAATAATTATTACTTAGCTGTGTGGCCTTGGACAAGCCACTTAACCCCATTTGCCTTGAAAAAAAAACAAAAAAAAATTGAATGAGGATCTTTGAAAGGAACACAATGACCAACCATAATGCCAGAGGATTGAGCATGAAATATATTCCTTATTAAAAGAGAATTCAGATTGAGGTGTGTGTGTGTGTGTGTGTGTGTGTGTGTGTGTGTGTGTGTGTGTATGTTTGAAGGGGGGAGAGAGAGGGGGAGAAAGAGCCAGTGCAGGAATTTCTTTTGCTTTATTATATATGTTTGCAGCAACAATTTTTTTTTTCTTCATAATGGGAGTAGAAGATGGAGAAAAAGAGATTGATCTGAAATAAAATAAAAATTTATTTTTTAAAAAATTGAGGTTAATGATCTCAATGAAAGAATATATAAAAGAATACTAAGTCCATATAAAAGGAAACAAAGAATTAGAGAAAAGCAGAAGATTCTCAATCATTTCTAGTGATGTCCAAATCTTTGTGAACCTATTTGAGGTTTTCTTGGCTAAGAAACTTTACTCCCTGGTTGTCTTTTCTTAGAGATTCTTCTACATAACAATGTATCATCTGACTTTCCATAACCTACACTTAGAAAATATACCAGAATAGTTTGCTATTTCCTTCTCCAGCCCACTTTTACAGATGGGGAGACTGAGACAAATAGGCTTAAGTAACTTATCCAGGGTCACACAGCTAGTAAGTGTCTGAGACTAAATGTGAACTCAGAAAGATGAGTCTTTCTTACTCTAGGTCTACAATTCTGTACACTGTGCCACCTAGCTGTCCTAAGGTTCTTACTACACTAATATTTATTGGGAAAAGTGACCCAGGTCTCTCAAGAAGACTTTGTTAAATAAGTCAATCATTTAAAAAATTCTAATTAAAAGGCTAAAAAGGAATACATACACATATGTAATATACATATGCATACATGAATTTGTCCATAGATTTATAGACTAACAGAACTGGAAGGGACTTCATTTCATCCTATCCTTTTATTTTACAGGTTTAAAAAAGTGATGCATGCAGGGTTATATAGTTTTAAAAAGCCATATAGTTGGCTATACCATTGCACAGAAGAATTAAAAATTTCTCTTACATTTAAATCTTAGAGGGTGTAACTTTTCTTGGTAAATTATTCCAGTCTTAACAAACTTTACAATCAGGAAATTATTTTAATATCTAATCTAAGTCTCACATGCTATAGCTAGCACTCTGATTCTAATTTTGCTCTGAGCTGAGATTAAAAGGTCCATTCATAAGTTCTTTCAACTCATATTAAGAAATGGAAACTCTTATGTACAATATTTATAACTGTCTATGCCAAATAGCTAACTACATTAAAGCAATGCAGTATGCACAGTTGATAAATAACCCACTGAGAACTCACTTTCAAAGTCTACTGGCTTTATTATAAATTAAGAAAAATAGGAAATGTGCAAATATGTTTGGGAGAATAGAATTATCCCTTAGCACAAAAGTGATGAGGAGAAAAGGAAAAAGAAAAAATGAAACAAAAAGTAGAAAAATAAAAAGATAAAAAGGTTAAATTAATCAAAATAATTTGAAAGAAGAATAAATTGAAAAGAGATTGTGTAAAACCTTTAAATCATTTCAGTGTCCCCATAATTATTCCAACCCCCCCCAAAAAAAAACTATTACTTAAAGATCTAAGCTGGCTAAGTTGATTAGAAAAAATGAGTAGGGTAGGTGGACTATAAACTCAAACTGATCAATAGGCAATTGTCTTTCTCCCAATGTAGATAGCCTCTCTGACCTTTTGCTTTAAGATATAACTTTGTTTTCTTATAAACTATTCCACTGAAAAAAAAATTTTCTGCTAGCATAGGATTGTGAATCATTGCATTTGTTCTGAAACCTTAATATTTTACATTGCTATCATTATCAAGATCATTATTATCTACTACACTTTAAGTAGCATTTTAAAAAATTGTCATTGCTAATTAAGCCCTATGCATTGCTTTGAAATCCTGTTTGGCAAAAGAAGTGAAAGGGAGAACATAACAAATGCAGATTTGATTGAGGTGTGCTAAAACTGTACATGTCTACATTCTCATAGAATATTTTACCTATGTTAACAAATTAGTCAATGAAGTCACAATGTTATTCAACAAATTCATATTTTAAAAAATAGACATTTTACATTTGATTTACAAAAAGTAAAAAAAAATGTTTCAGGTCTTTTAAGTAAACCAATATTCTTAATCAACAACTGTGAACATATTTAAATTTGCCTATTCTGTACATATATCTCTAGTGAAATTAAGGCAGCTGGTGTCATAATTCCTTATTGACAGAGTAAGAGGCAATGTCTAATCCATGTTATATCATGTCCATATAGGCATGACATTAAAGCAAGTCTTGATAAACACTATATAGCTAATTGGATTTCTGAATTCACCTAGGCAACCCAAATCTTGAAACTCTCAAATTATTCTATCACTAATATCCTTGCTTCCAACATTATTCTCTGCCTCTGGATTTTCCTTCATTTCTGAATTTCCTCCTTTAGCCTTTGGTTCCTTTTCTCACAACTAGATCCTTCAGACCACTTCTTAGATAATAGATGTTGATGAAAAATGTATCGAGATCACAGGGAATCATCTGAGATTGATGAGATGGTTTTGACAATGAAGGAAGCATTGTGAAGGCAGAATATGGAACTCTGAGCAGGACATAAAACATTTGTTCTAACCAGATATTCTCTTCTATTCTTGCTTAATTATAGGCATACATCCTTCAAAAATGAACTTTTACCCTTCAAGTTTTCAAAGAGCACTGACTTATAGTAGATGTTTAATAAAGATTAGTTGAGTTAAATTAAATGTTTTATGCATTTATTTAATACACACTATAGATTTATACATTCCTATATGTAATATGCTAAAGATTAAATAAAGACTAATATCTACAGCAGGGAAGAATAATTATCAATTCATCAATTAATAAGTGGTTTAACTTCAAAAATTAACTGCTAACTTTTTAAATTATACCTCATAACTTGCTCACTCTTGGTGATCAAATACATGAAAGGCTTAACTAGATTTGGCTTCATCATAAAAAATATAAGACTTATGAGAAAGAACCAATCTTTGCGAAATGAAAGGCCAATTTCATGGATTAATGGCCATTAATAGTTTGTAATCGAGGAGAAGCTTCTAGACAAATAAACAACTAGCTGATTTATTTGAAATAACAATAATTATTTTGCTAATTATCATTCTTCATTATCATGTAACACTCCACCTACTCAGGGGTTAGATTTCAAGCAATCATAACCCTATGAGAAAATTGAAGCAATCATAACCCTATGAGAAAATGTTTTTGCTCATTCTATTTTGCCAGAAGATTATGTTTTGTATATCTTCAGTTAAGAATACTAGGTATAACACTAATGTCTTAAACAAGGGAAAGATATGTAAAAATTATTAACAATTAACAATTCATTTCTTAAGTCTGAATTTTCAATTATACAGTCTGAAATCTTTCAGAATGAATTTATTTCAAGTAAACACCTATAATCCACAAGGGTTATTTTCCAGTTATTTTCCCCCTTTCTAAACAGTAATTTGATAATATAGAATGATCAGTTTTGGAGGTTAATTTTTTTAGCAGGCCCCTCTGGCATCTGCTTCTCCTTTGCACTGTCTGCTAAACATTACAACTTGCCCTGAAGCTAAGCTCTTCAGGACATACAACTAGCTGTTCATTAGCTAATTAGTGCTTATTCCTTAAATTATGCTGTTCTTGTCTAACCTGGGAGATGAACAGCAAATTATTTCTGGCTGCCCTCTCATCTCCCATGTTAAAACAAAACTGAACTGTGTTAAAAAAAAAATCCCTTTTCATATTTCTTTTTTGTCTACCTGACTGGTTTAATTAGGAGTACTTTTGAAGAAGTAAAAAAATATACCTATGCTTTCTAAAAACTGCACTCTCTAGAGGTTGACTTAGATTTGTTCAGGAATAGTTTAGTTACCATTTGTAAAAGAATCAAGTATTTTGTTACTAAATTTCCACTGATTTGCCTGTGTTAAGGCAATTTGACTACTTGAAACTCAGGCTGATTTCTTATGGACTAAAAATAAGTAACTATATCCAAAAAATGGCAAACCATATAGCCAAAATTGAACATTCATAAAACAGTTTTCCACTAGCAGAAGACAGGCTATTTGAATGAAAGAAATACGAAAAATGGTTAGATTTGTGGTCAATTACTTCTCAAAGTCTTTTCAATTGATTAGAAAGCCATTTGGTAAAAAGCATGCACATCATTGTATACCAGATTTATACATCATGAAAGAAAATCCAAAAATAAATTCATTATGATGCCTGCCATCATCATCTTCATGCTTTGCTTGATAACAATAATAGATGGCATTCATATTGTATATTAAGATAATGCAACACAAATACAAGTATTTATAGTGTTTTTTATGTGGCAAATACTGGGTAGAGTTAAAAGTTGACAAAAATCTCTTTAGATTTTATATCATTTTTATTTTCTCAAAAACTTTGTGAAGAATACTATAAATATTACCTATATTCTGGAGAGTAGAAAACTAAAGTTCAGAGAGATTAAGTGATTTGCCCACAGTCTTCTATCCAAGAAGGTTTGTGAGTATATTCTTGCTGCAGATCTCAGCTGTTTCTAAATCCAATGCTACTTCTACTAAACCATTCTACCAACTCCTCCTTACATGAAGTAAGTTCACACACATTACTGGCATAGCCTAGATGCTACTGCCCCAATGATACTATTTCATAATAGTATCATTAATTCAAATTAATTGAACCCTGTCATAACATCATGAATTCCTGCTATAACAAAACTCACCATTCATTTTATGACCTTCTCCTAAGAAAATCACTGCCCTTTGCTATATTATTTCACCTAAATTTGTATTTTCACAGAATGAATTAATGGTGATAACACAGATTTGACTACTTAGATGATAAAAATGGTGGTAACTTATAGACTAGTATTTAGGTAAAAAGTGGTCCAATCAATCAATTAGTAGCTTAATCTGGTGGCATTACACTAACTAAACACTGGAGATAGCAAGCATCTGGCCAATAATCCTAGTCTTATGACCCCTTGCATCAGATTGTTTTACTTTGCTAAGCACTTGTAATATCCCACATGGAAGAAATTGGATATCTGGCTTCTGGGAGATTGTTGCTGATATATAATGGGAATGACAGAACGATTTTGGAGCAGGTGTAGACATTCTCTGAATGGCACAGGTCTGCTAATTACATAGCAATCTCCATATGTCAGCTTCCAGTTGTGAAACCAGAATGGTAGATGCCTTCACAAAAGCTTTAATCAATCCAAGTCTTGGCTCTCTTCCTTCCATCTCAACTCTTGATTTGAGTCCTTTGCTGGTGGAATCTAATGAGCGACAAGGGAAGGGGAGAGAAACTTCCCAACCTGTAAGGGTGACACATAGCCCTGTGAATGCCTTGTCTTTCTCTGCCTTGTCATTTGCTCTTTTATTTTAGGGGATGGGTTTCAAAACTGTGACCTTGTAAGTTTTTAAAAGTCAGGAGAGGAATCATTTCAGAATTTGGGTTACCAGAAATCTGAGATTAGACTTCTGCTAGGTTTTATAGTAATTCAACATGATTGTCCTGAAGCGGAGAAACATGGGCATGGGAGCGATGAGATCAGTTGGAGACAAACTTTGTAACACTTTTGTTTGCATTGTTAAGGGAATCTTCCTGTTTTCTTTATCATCTAATTTAGGCCACATCTGAGGGCCTGACCTTCAACCTGATTTAGATTGCATGGTCTTCTGCTGGGGCAGCCAGGGAGAGCAGGAGCTGGGTAAACACCCAAGACCACCCAAAAGAGACCCCTCCCCCAAAGGCAAAATCTCCAATGTGGGACTTGGGTCACTCCCAGATCACCATCCCTCCTATGGACTCTGGGGGAGAATTCAAGGAGATTGGGGAAGGGGCTCTGTCTCTTTTACTTCCTAGCCTCATGCTGAACCTTGGTCAGCTGGTCTGGCCAATTCAATCAGCAATACATGTGGTCTTCTTTTTAATCTCTTTTTAACTTTTCTATTACTTTCTTAATATGTGTGACTTCTTTTCATAAATCTCTATCTTCTTTCCAAAACCTGCATTTCCCAGGACTGAGTCGCAATTCATCATGGGGTAGGACCAAACCCAAGAAACAAGTCACTGACAACAGACCCAAGTAGCAAGGAAAGAGAAACCATCAAGATCAAATTCAGTGATAGTTGAGATGAAAACTGATCTAGAATCAATGCTCTATCTGGTAGAATTTGGTAGGACTAAGACTAGATAGAAACTACTGGGTCATAAGAACTGGGATTATTGCTCAGATGTCTAGTTATGTTTATTACCAATGCTTAATTAATGTAATGCTGGCAGATTAAGCTATTAATTGATTGATTGAATCATTTTAACCTGATTGCTAGAAACTTTACCAAGGGACTAAAAGTAGTCTAAGTAAGAATATATTTCTGAAATGTTTTGAGAAAATATTTGTACTTTTGTTCTCACTATATCTTCAAAACAAATAATCCCCAAGAGAAAGTGGGGTTCTATTTAATGATGGCTAAGAAGGACACATCTAGAATAAAGGCTTGAGCCTAAGGCATTAATTAGATGAAAGACATTCCTATACCTCAGAAGTACCCCTAGAACTTGAATTGAAGATGCAGCTTTTCTTGCTCTTGGAAATTGAGACCAGAAAGTTGACTCTACACAAAGAAAGGAAATAACAATTCTTGCCTTCAAGGGACTTACTTTTCAATGAAGGGGGAAGCAAAGTGTAAGATTTAAATAGTAATAGGGCAGCTTTTTTGAATTTTGAAACTAAACTGATAGGATCACTCATTTAAAACAAACATTCATTTGTACTCTTGTGCATAACTAACTTGTCACTGATAATAATGAAAATTCTAAAACAATTCCACAAAAATCATGTGATAGTGATTTCATTATACATATTAGCACTGAAAATTGCATTATAAGATATTTACTAGTCATTCCCCTTCAGAACCCTTCACTTTGCTCATCCATCTGGAATGAACAGGTATCTTTGCTGCCGTGTATAAGATTGTGTAATGGTTTTAAATCTAGGACATAGCCTTTTATTGCATATCCAATCGATTTGTTAAGAAGCTGATCCTGAGCTAATAGGGCTGTGGGCATTAAAATTCATTCTTTTAAAAATGTTATCTGAATTGCATGCTGCAACCAGCCTTCATACTGTATAAACTTGGCTGTATCTATTAGTTCAGAATTTTTTTTTTGTACAAGCCAAGATGAAGATGCTTGCAATTATTGTTGTTGTCATCTTTACTGTTTTACTGATTCTAAATTGCACTGTTGTTAAACTGAAACATGCTATTTTATGAATCAATAAAATAACTAAATTTATTAAACATCTATTATGTATAAAGAAGCTAAGTTGTGCAGTGGATAGAGCTTTGGGCTTGGAGACAGGAGGACCTGAGTTCAAATTAAGCCTCAAAAAATTATTAGCTCTGTGACTCTGGGTAAGTCACTTGACCTGTTTCCCTTAGTTTCCTCAACTATAAAATGATCTGGAGAATGTAATGGCAAACCACTCCAATTTTTCTGCCAAGAAAACTGCAAATGGGGCCAAAGAGAGTAGGACACAATTGAAATGACTGAACAAAACATTATATGGCAAGCATTGTACTGAGAGACTTGGAATGCATGCCACAATCTGTTTTTTCTCAAGGAGCTTACATTCTATACAGTGTGAGGCAATAAATACATATACAATTATATGTCACATAGTTTAACAATAAATAAAAGGTTATGAATATGAGATAATTAGGCAAGGTCTGCTGTACAAAGTAATATTTGAGTCAATCAGTTAGGTATTTTTTGTTTACTATTTATCACGGCAGTACATTAAAGCAGCTAGATAGCCGAATGGATAGAGTGCTGAACCTGGAGTCAGGAAGGCTTGCATCTTCCTGAGGTGATATCTGACCTCAGACATTTTGTGTGACCCTGAAAAAAAGTCAGTTAACCCAGAGTGTGTGTGTGTGTGTGTGTGTGTGTTAAAATGAACTGGAGAAAGAAAGGGCAAACAACTCCAGTATTTCTCTGTCAAGAAAATCCCAAATGGGATCAGATACAAGTGAAAGGACTGAACAACAAATGTATCAGGCTCTATGCTAAATATTTTTGTCCTCAAGGAGCTTTTAGGCCAATATAAGGTGAAGACAACATATAAAAGGAAGCTGAAGGGTGCTAGGGAGGAGAGTAGAGTCAAAAGAAGCAGCAGAAGAGAAATGAAGAATGATTGACTTGAACTCCTCAAAAAGGAGCTACCAGGAGGAGCCTCTTTATCTTTTCAATGGGAAAAGTGATACTCAGAGGCAAAAGGATGTTCCAAGATGAAAGCTGAGTTGAGTTTTACAATTAGGGTAGCTTTGAAGAAAGTAGAGATTATAAAATGTAAACATAAAGAAGCACATTAAATAAAATAATTTTTAAAAGAAGTGCATTCCTGTAATTGAAGACAGCCTATGCAAAGCTGCAGACTGGAGATAGAATGTTGTTGGTGTAGAACAGCAAGAAAGGCAAAATAGCTGGACCAAAGATTTAAATTACACTCTATAGACATGGGTATAAGACCATCACAAACAGAGGTGGGGGGGGAGAAAGAGATAAAAGACAGACAGACAGAGACACACAGAGAAGGAAGAGCAGGAGGAGGAGGGAAGGGGTAAGGGCAGGAAAAGAGAGAGAGAGAGAAGGAGGAAGGGACGAAGGGAGGAAGGGAGAAGGAGGTGTTAAGTGGGTTAATAAATTGAACAGTTAACAATTACTATAATTCTAAACAAAAGGGTAACAATCACTAGATTAACCTAGGAAAAGCCTTATTTGATAAGAAATGGTTTTTTTGTCAAGAGGTCAATAAATAATAAGAATAATAAGAATCTTTTATGTTGTCACATTTTTCCAAATTTACTATTTTTCTAATAATCTTATTTCATGATTTTCTTAGGTGCATATATCTCCTTAGAGTTTTTCTCAGAATCATAGAAAATCAGAGTAGGAAAAGATCTTAAAAGTCATAAAATCCAACCCCAAACTGAATAGGAATATTCTCTATAATCTAAACAATCAACAGGCATTTTATTAAAAACTTCCTTTGAGCCAGGCACTGACAGGCAGTCATCTAGCCTTCACTTGGAGATTTTCAGTGGTAAGGAACCAAAACCTAATGAAACAAAATATTGCTCTTTTGGACAATTCTCATTTTATAAATTTTTCTTTTTTCCCCATTCATACTGAGCCAAGATATTCCTCTTTGCAACAATTAATCACTGGTCCTAGATCTTCCATTGGGAGCCAAGTAGTATGAATCTAATCCCCTTTCTTATGACAGACAACCTTTGGAAAAACCTAAAGGTAGCACTAATTTCTACTTTCACAGTCTTTACACTCTTAACTGAAAAATGTCCTGGTTTTCCAATGATTCTCATACTAAATGAGTCCCCTCGCTTTTCTGTACATGCACATTTGTCAATGTAGAATACATTATAGCCAAAATTCAACAGAATGATAGAAATCTGTCATTCTTTTATAATGTCATTCTATAGACACATTAAAATTGCAGGTCACAGAAATTCACAATTTGCTTAACTGTAAAATGGAGATAATAATGGCTTCTCTGTTTCAGGGCTGTTGTGAGAATCAAATGAAATAATATTTTGAAAGTGTTTATTGCAGTGCCTGAAAAAAAAGTGGACAATAAAGATACTTATACTCCTCCCGTCTCATTGAAACCTGAAGAACTTCTTTATATAAAACAGTTTATAATATCCACATGTCTCTCATCTTATTCTTGTATGGTTTGTTCTTAATCAATGATAATTTTTTCCCCCTTACTTTTTGTTATCTTGTTTAGATTTGAGTCATTCTTCCATACTATCTGTATCTTTTCAGGTCTTTGTTATCTTTCTCCTTTGTTGACTCCCAACTTTATGCTGTTACCTTAAGTTACAAGTATTCAGCTTTTACTTTAGCTGTCCCAACAGGCAATAGTACCATCATACCATATGCAGGGGAAAGTGATTTTCCTTCCCTTGGATTAGGTACAATACTTTGTGCTTCTCTTATATAAGTAACATTGTCATTTTGCATCATTGTTCTAGACATACTATATCATTTCATTTCTACTAAACTTTCAGCTGTGTGTGGGCAAGGAAGATCTTTTATTTAGTTATATTTAATTCTGAAAAGGATTAATGATGTCTTGACTTAAGTTAATTGAATTTAAGTAAAGCAGAGTTACAAAATTGTCAGCCTTATTTTCTCTTCCAGAATCATCAAAATCCAGTGACAAAACAAAAGTCAAGATGATTGGCAATGGTTCAGGATGTAGTGAATGACCTTACTGTTTTCCATGCCTGATTGGGAGCCAAGTAGTATGAATCAGGGTCTAACTCTCCATAGCATCTGCTTCAGCAAATGTTTATCAAAAATATGTATGTACAATGCTAACCTGACTGTTCACTGCTGAGGGGAGGGAAGTGGGAAGGAAGGATGGAAGGAAATTTTGTAACTTAAAAATATACATGTACATATGGATAAAAAATAAAATATTAAAAATAATATAATTTGTATCATAGAAAGAGTGGGTAGAACATATCAAGGAGTGATATGAGGTGACTGTATAATGTATGTTGTTAACCCCAATCCTGCATCTGTTGTTGAGTAGCAGGGTTGAACTAACAATATATTAGCTTGTTCTTGCTTCTGGAAAGTTGTGGATGCTTTGAGGCTTTCTCCATTCGCTTCTCATGAGAATTTTAATAAACATTTCCTTCACTCAAAAAAAAATTCTACCAACTACCATGACAAGCTATTCAAATAATGATTCAGCACAGTATAAATAAAGGACAATTGACCTGTGAATCAGAATGCCTTGGTGTCTAGGCCTGGCTCAGTCAAAGAGTTGTGTGATGCTTTGGACCACAATTAACTTTCCTGGAAAATGAGAGACTTAGTAAAATTCTAAGGTTCTTTCCTTCTTTGGCAGTCTGGATTCTATACACTTCACTGTTTCATGCCATGGAGCTATTCAAAAGCAGAGCAGTGAATAAAGCATAACAATGTCATGCCATGATTATCATACCTCAGCAGACAAATATCAATAGAGTCAACTCTTGATTATGCATGAAGTACAGAAAACACCATACAAAAAATCACTAATAATCCAAGTCTCAGTCAAGCAGATAGATTCAACATCCACCTCCACCTCACCTTCTCAAGAAACAATTTTCTGCAGCAAAACTGTCTTGACTTTTTGGCACTTTGAGCCTACCCCCACTTAACATCCTGGAAGAGGTTCTATTATCAATTAAATGGACGAAAGAAACTAGAAACAGTGACAGAAGGAACAAATAGCATAGGGATACACTAGCCAGATAGGTAGCTTCTCTAAGAATGTTAAAGCTAGTAGGATAGTGTCCTGGTATTCAAAAGATCTGATAGCAAAGTGTCCAAAACTTAATTTATGCCAACATTATTGTCTTTGTTCCTTAGTCAAGAGGAAGAATTGTCATGTCAAAAACTTCATTAACAGGGGTGACTAGGTGGTACAGTGGATAGAGCACCTACCCTGGAGTCAGGAGGACCTGAGTTCAAATTCAACCTCAGACACTTAATAATTACCTAGCTGTGTGGCCTTGGGCAAGCCACTTAACCCCACCACCTTGCAAAAACTAAAGAAAAAAAACTTTATTAATAGAGGGAGAAACAAAACAGGAGACATAGGGATTATTTTGAATGTTAGAAAAAGAGGTTGGTTTTATATTTAAAAAGTCATAGCTAAAATAGCTTGCATGCCTTAAAATGTAAAATAAAATATTTGGAGAGAAGTAGGGAAGGGAAGCAATCTGTTCATAGAGGAAGGGAGTACTTCTCTGTGTGTATGTGGGGATGGAGTTGAGGGAGATGTAGGTAACCAACTGAAAGGAGGGTAGATTACAGGGCATACAGCAGGACGGTAGCTATTATATAGAATTGGATAGAATTGAATGAGAACAAAGTATCACTTTCTTCATTTGTAAAATGAAACATTTGAATCAGATGGTTTTAAAAGTATCTTTCTCAATCTTTGATTTAAGATCCTAACAATTTACAGGGATATGTATCCAAAAAAAAACCCTCAGCTTTTTTTCTAGAAACTAGGATTGACACTGAAAGAAAACAAACTCTTTCTCTTGGCTCCCCAATGAAATAACTATATTCTGTTCTTTGAAGGAAGTGACACTCATAATTATCCTTTTTTTCTCATCATGTTTTCTTGACTACATTCCCTTTCTTCTCCAGTAAGTTGCCCCTTTTCTAAATAGTCCTCCTCTTGACTCTCTCCAATCTTCCTTCTCTCCCCATGGGCTTCTTCTAAATTCATTCCCAGGAAGAAGAAGCATTTCAGGATTGGGGGATAGATTAGGCAAAGGCACAGAAGTGGGAAATGGAATGCCCAGCTTTCAGCAATAGTCATGAAGAGAAGAAGCATAGAATAAAGGAGCCAGCTTGTCTAGTAGTTTAAATGTCAGACTGTTTATAATTTATAGTATATCATATAAACAATGTGGAAGCAATGATTTTCTTGTTTCTTCCTTCCTTCCCTCCCTCCCTCCCTCCCTCCCTCCCTCCTTCCTTCCTTCCTTCCTTCCTTCCTTCCTTCCTTCCTTCCTTCCTTCCTTCCTTCCTTCCTTCCTTCCTTCCTTCCTTCCTTCCTTCCTTCCTTCCTTCCTTCCTTCCTCTCTCCTTTTTTCTTCCTTCCCCTGCCCCCTCTTTCTTTCTTTCTCTCCCTACCTTCCTTCCATTTATTCTTAAGACTGGAGTTGGATTTTACCATGATTGATAAAGCAAAGACATAGCCAGAGATTTGAAAAACTGGAAGCAAAAGGACCTGTTTGCAGGAGGACCAGCAGAGTAGTAGCAATGGGAATGCAAATAAGATGGGAAATATAATGAAGACCTTAGAAAGGGAAAGACAAAAGTCAAATATAGCTCCATCATGGAGTTGGAGTGACTAGAAAAATGGAAGCTCCAGTAACATAATAGGCTAAATCAGAAACAAAATTTAGTTGGAGAAAATGAGGGGAGGAAGGTGCAGGATAGAGTAAGAAGGTGATAAATTCAATTTTATACATGGTACCTATGTGATCCTGTGTTGAATTTATCTAACTGGGAATGTCTAGGAGACAACTGGAAATATGTGAATCTGGGGACTGGGAAAATCTATTAGATTTATAGACTGGGAAGTCACCTACATGCACACTGGTGATGGTAAAAAATGTGGAAGTGGTAACTCAACAAAGGAAAGAATAAAATAAAAGTATATATATATATATATATATATATATATATATATGTATATATATGAGGGTTGAAGACAGAATGTGGACAAAGAAACTAAGAAAAACTAAAGAGGCTGTCAATCTCAAAATGGGTTCATTGTGATAAAAATTAATTTCCTCCTTACCTCCCAATCCATTTCCTTCAGTTATTCCCAGCTACCAAGGACTGGAGAAGGTACATCAAAAGAAGTATCTTGGAGTTTCCACAGATCTATGTAGAGAATTCCCAATGAGAGAATTCCTTTAATTACTGTAGGTGAATGCCTGGTATGCAATTTACAGTTTCAAAAGGTCACTTTGAGCCACTGAGGGAGTAGGTGACTTATTAAGGATTACATAGCCAGCATTAGAGGCAGAATTTGAACTCACTTCTTACTGACTCAGAGTCTGACTTTCTAATCACTGTGTCATACTGCTTCTTTCTAAAATTAGTACTTAAGGAATGGAAAGCAATGGATTTTTAATAATGAAATTTTCAGGTATCATAATAGTCAGGTGGGAAAGGTATTTTTAAAACAAAGTAGATGAGTAGAGCCCCCCATACCACCTGGCTTCACCTCCTCTCTGCATAACATAGGATAATAGACTCACACCTATTTTACAAATGAGGGAGTGGGGTAGGGGCAGGGGGTGGTGGTATTGATGATGCCAGGGACATTGAGAGACTTGCCCAAAGTTATACGACTAGTTAGAAAACAAAGATTACCTATCTGAGGTCCACAAAGCAACAAGGTAAATGCACTTCTTTTCAGTCTGCTGGTCACACTTTCCAAACTGTTAAAACTTAAATTGCAGAACCAGTAAACAACTCATGTTGATATAGCCATCCCTGTTCCCTGTAGCATTGTATATTGCATGTAGCTTAATCTAGTTTTTAAAGATGTTAGAGGTAGGGAGTCCATCACTTCCCATGGGGCAACAGTCACACTGACCTCACAACTGGGAACATCTTGGTGATTACCTACGTTTTCTTTTGGGGGACTTTTTAACTTTAACTTAAGATATTTTCTGATGAAGTCAGAACATGGTACTCCTTGCCAAAGGATACCAGATACCAGAGAAAAAAGAGAAATAAGAAGAATTCATATTAGAAGATTTCAGATTTCCCTGAGATGTGAGCAGATGGGTAATTCAAGCAACACAACTAGTGAGAAAATAATCCCCGCAGTCCTAGAAATTCAAACCATGAAAAGTGGTCAACAAAGGAATGAAACCATTGAAAAACAAACCAGTCTTGCCCAGCATGTGAGAGCCTTCTTTATGTACAGTGAACAATAGTGATATTACCATTTCAAGGAGCCCTGACTTCCCTTCTCTTCGAAGAGAGTTGAACCACCTGTACAGTTTCCACCAGAGAAATACTTCAGATCTCTTTTCACTTACCTAAAAGAAAGAGAGAAATAGAGAAAATCATTAAAGAAGATATTTTTACCACAGCCTCTCATTTTGGTTGTGCTTTTCAAACATGGTAAAATACAGATATATTTGTTCAACCTCAAAAGTAGTATGCTTCACAGATACAATTTGATCCCAGGTACTGGCTAGATTACAGAGTATATCTGCTATCTTGGAGCAAACCTATTAAAAAATTATTACCATAAGGTTGATTTCTAGGTAATGAATTTTGGGTGTATAGACAAGTTTTAGTGATGCCCAGAGTCATAGGGGCAATTGAAATATAGAGAAATTGCAGCAACTCAAGAAAAATCCAAATCTTCCTTGATCTATATAGTTGCTATCATTCTTCAGGAGGTACTTTATTTTTTATCTCTTATCAGTCTTCAATTGATAACTGCTCCACATTTTTTTCCCAAATATCTTGCCTATATAAGATTGCTAATTCTCGACATTGAGAACACAAAGATTATTCCTTATTTGATTCAGGAAATACTGAGAGTGTGTGTATCTGCAGTGTCTTTTTCTTGGCAATCTACCATGTTGTGAGGCAGATAAACTACTGTAAGTAGCCCTTTCTCACACTATCACCTGCCCACCCACACTCCTACTTTGACTTTTTATCAATAATACTTAGGTCATAAAAGAAAAATCTGTTAACCATACTTCCAGTGCCAGAAAATTTTATGTCTCTCTGTCTATGGCTGTCTCTGTATCTCTGACACACACACACACACACACACACACACACACACACACACACATATATGAATATGCATATATACATATATAACATTGCCATTACAAAATAGAATTACATTTATAGATTCTAAGATCCCAGAATTCCCATAACAGGCAGTTTCCAGAGGAAAAATCTTTGGATGTGGATGACCTTGTCTATAGCAGATGGGAAGTGCATCTGTCACTGAGAGAGGCAGGAAAAGCTTTGTTTATTTGACTGAGAACAAGAGTCTCTACCTCCTTGGCTGGGTACTATAAACTTGAATAGAACCATTGGTCATAATGTCTTGAGAAGATTGTTGACTCTTCATAAAACTACAATGTCTTTTTTTTTTGGGGGGGGGGGTCAGTGCCATTAACCTATCTATACTTTGCAAATGGATTTTCACTCTCATCAATGATATGGGCCAAATTTATTGGTTTCCTTCAAGATTAATTCAGTTCCCATTCTACACTCTTTCTGTCTCTCGTTCTGGAGCTCTCTCTCTCTCTCTCTCTCTCTCTCTCTCTCTGTGTGTGTGTGTGTGTGTGTGTGACTTTGAGTTCTGATTCCATACTTTTAAAGAGATATATTCCATGATTGATATGCTCTCCTTCCTCATCTCCAATCTCTTTTTTCCTCAAATCAAAAACTTGCCTTCTAAGGGAAGACTTGCTCCCAATCCCCATTGCCTTTCAGTTTACCTCCCTTTTACATAGTTCTTTCTTTCAATACATACACAATTTATGTCCTTTCACTGTAAGATCAGGGATGTAATGCCATGACATTTGAGTGAGGGGTTGTTGTAGTAAGTCACCAGCCTTACTCAGAGACCAGATATGATTTAGGACTATTGAAGATGGCCCTGTGGATGCAATGCAATCAGGGTTAAGTGACTTGCCCAGCTAATAAAAATCAGGCTCCAAGGCTTAGTTCTGAGTTCCAGGGCTCTATACACTGCTCCACCTAAGTTGTTTGTACTTTGTAAGAGCTTAAGAAATGATTGATTGCCTTCCAAGCTTCCCACTCTCCACCAATCTCCCTCCAGCCTGCCACTGGCCAAACACCCTGCCTTTATTTTGTAAATTACAAAGGAATGAAAGTCAGAGATATCCTGAGGGTATTCAAAGAAAAGCTACTTTTCCTCTAGTGAAATCAATGTAGGTCCCTTCAGGATTTTACTCTTAGGAGTCTCCTATTTGCTGGCTCTGTGCTATCCAGATTGTATTCTATCTTCACATCCACAAACAGTATTGAAACCCTTGTCTTCCATCCTACTTCCTCCAAGAACAAGAACTGAATTTCATTCTGGGAGTTTGTGACAAATGAAGCTGTTATCAATACACAATGTTACTAAATGAGCAAACCTGCCTCCCAGCCCCTGTGTACCTGCTGTTGGCTGAGGGTAAGTCAATGCCCTTTAATAAATGACTGAGATTAGACTGGAATTGGCAAGGGCTCCAGAAAATGGACTGAAAGCCCATTATGGAGGAATTATGGAGAGGATAGAAAGGGACAATCTGCAGGAGTGTCTTAGAGGCCATTAGTTATAAGAAAGTGTCTGATTCTTATAAGTTTTTTCAGTGTTAGTCTTGAAATTCCCAAACCATGTAAAAATAAACTATAAATTGTTTTAAAATTTTAGAATCAGAGATTCATAGAATGCAAGGGCAATGTTGCTGGAAGGAATCATCTAACCTCATTTCACAGATTTGAAAATTAAAATGACTTCTCCCCAGTTGCTTAGTTAGATTATCCAAGGAACAATAATTCAATCCAACTCAACAAATACTTATTAAGCATCTACTAACACAGTTAGCTGATCCAGTGGATAAATGCTAAACCTAGAGTGAGGAAGGCACATATTCCTCTTTTCAGATCCAGCCTCAGTCATTTATTAGCTGTATGATTTAGCAAACCACTTAACTGTGTTTTCCTCAGTTTCCTCACTTATAAAATGAACTGAAGAAGAAAATGGCAAACCACTCCAGTTTCTTTGCCAAGAAAAGCTGTAATGGAATCACAAAGAACTGGACACATCTGAACAACAAACAACAAAAAGAATGTTCTGACTCTCACACATAGTTCTTCTGACTCTAAATTCTTCTGGTTCCACTACACCATACTTCTAGAGAATAATATTCTGACATAGTTTCTATACATATTTAGACATACTTTAATTATAGTAATCATGACTTCTATTTGCATCACTGCAGTTTACAAAACATTTTACACATATTTAATCTTTGTGGCAACAGTCTCCTTCCAATATAGAATATAAAACCTTGTATCAGTCGATCAACAAGCATTTATTGAGGATCTACTATGTGCCAAGCTTTGGGGATACAAAATTAAAAAAATGAACGAATGCCAGCTTTCAAAGAAGGGAAAAAACATGTATAAATAAGTATATACAGAATATATGAAAGATATTTTGGGGAAGGTACTCGGGCATCAGGAAGAGCTTCATGCCAACGACATTATATAATAAAGGCAGATTATGAGGTAGATATAGAAGCCTAAACCTTAAGCTAAAAGGGTGCTTGAGAGACCATTTTACACAATGATAGCATTTTACAGAAAAGCCAATTGATTTGGCCAAGTATTTATTAAATGTCTGTGCTAGGCAGACACAATGGAAATTCAAATACAAGCAAAAAGAAAAACAATCCTTATCTCCAAGGAGCTAATGGGGGAGCCAGTTGTATCAAGAAAGCATTTATGCCTCAGAAATTGTCAAATGTTATAAATCAGGACCTGATTGTTTTGTTAATGATTGATTTGAGAAAGGGTTGGAGGAAATGTTAATAGCAGAGATTAAACTTTAAACTGAAAGAAAAGTCTATGGTGGAAGGAGACATTATAGGGCCCAAAGATATTTTCAATAGAAGATCTGGTGGGTATCATCTGGAGTGAGAGAGGCTGAAAGAGATGGAGGTATTTCCTAAGGCTGACTTGAGCTTTCAAAATAAAGAGGTTTCTGGGGCAGGATAGAGAAATAATACAAATTTTATCAGAGACTGGATTTGATCCCCCACCCTCTGACTATTCTCAATTCCTTTCCCCACTATATTCTTCTGTAGTCTTTTGACCAGTACAATTCAGGTAATTGTCTTTATTAGGAAAATTCTCCTTTATTAAGAAAGTTCACCTTGTGGTAAGGGCAAAAATTGATTATTTAAGAAAATATCTGAAAATTTTCACAACATCATTGCAATTCAATTATTGTGTTAAATTCTATTAATGTAAGCATTAGTTTTACTTGGACAAAAAAAAAAGCAAGAGAAATAGTGTGGGGTAGTAAAACAGGTAATCTATTAGATGCCAGAAGTCCCCATTCCAAAGGCTATCCTCTGGAACTTTGCTGTTTGTATGACAAGTCACCTCACCTTTCTGGGCATCAGTTTCTTTGTAAAATGATGGATTGAGACTAGTTTCTTGCCATTTGTAATCCTTTAATCCTAAATTTAAAAAATCAGACATATTCTCTTATTTCAAGACACATTTTATCATCTTACAATACTTCAATAATCTGAAAGCCCATGAACCAAGGGATCTGTTAGGAAGACTCAGAAGATTAAAGATTTAGTGGCAAACTAGCCCAACACCTGATTATATACTTGAGAAAATTGAGACCTGGGAAGTTCAAGTGACATCACATAATAAAGGTATCAACATAGCCTATTGGAACAAGACCTAGACCTGGGAGTGATGTTTAATCTCTCATACTCCAATCAAGGGTGAGAACATGGGGAAGAAAACAAAGTGGAATCAGAGGTACAAGGACTATGAAGGAGGGCATATATAAAAATTTGAAAGATGACACTTGAATAAACATGATGAGTGATCATGGAAAGGATGATATAATAATTGCCAGTATTGGAAACAGAAAGGGTTTCATGGAGACTATGCTAGAAGGAAGAAGTTATAAAAAAATAGAAACTATGTATATATGGAGAGATAGATATCACAAGATTGGAGTGTAATCTAATAATCTGATAAACCTGAGGCACTGGACTTCTAGAGAAATATGAAAGGTTAAAAAGCAATGTTAACTCAGTAACCATCTGTCAGCTGACTTTGAGGATCTTGTCATTGACACAACCAGCTAACCATATTGCTTGTAAAAACTCTCCCAGGGACCTTTTCTTGAAGAAGATACAGTCATTGATGATGTTTACCGATAGAAAGCACACCTCCAGTTATACAGATATATAGGTTTGGACCTGTATTTCCATCTAAGGTTGAGAGACCCCCATTAGAATGTAAACTCTTTGTGCATAAGAATTATTTCATTCCTTGTACATATAGTCCAGTATCCACTACAGTGCTTGGACCACAGAAAGTGTTGAACAAATACTTATTGATAATTATCTATCAAAGTTAGAACTTGAACTCAGATCTTTTGGGTTCTGAGATGGGTTCTTTATAATGTACACCACATTACCACAATATGCAGTGAAAGTCTGAGCCAGAGAGACAGGTAAGGAGAGACACAAAGAAAGACAGAGTCAGACAGTTGCAGAGATAGAGATAGAGAGACACACAGACAGAAACAAAGAGAATCAGAGAGACAGAGTCAGAGAGAGAGAGAGAGAGAGAGAGAGAGAGAGAGAGAGAAGAGAAGAGAAGAGAAGAGAAGAGAAGAGAAGAGAAGAGAAGAGAAGAGAAGAGAAGAGAAGAGAAGAGAAGAGAAGGAAAGGAAAGGAAAAGGAGGAAAAAGGAAGGGAAGAAGGAACAAAGGAAGGAAGGAAAGTATGAAAAGAGAGAAAGAAAAAGGTAGGGAAGAAGGAAGGAAAATTGACAGTTGGAATATAGAAAAACATGCATCTAAATTAGAAATTGGACAGGATGCTAAGGTTAACCTACTACTTTTACAAAAAGGTTTATGAGCCCCTTAATCATAACTCATCATCAAGAAGTGGATATAATGACTTATTTAAAAGGGAGCATCACCAGGGGCATATAGACTCAGAAAGTCACTGAAGGGAAAGAAAGGGAGAGGGAAGAAAAATGCAGTTCCATACAGATTCATGAGCATCACCTGCAGAACTGGGATGTTTTCCTGAAGAAATCCCATTTGAAAGTGTGATATAAATCTGATACATAAATAAATAATGATTTTTAAGTACTAAACAGACACAGCCTTCCCATGATACTTTCATCAAAGTACCAGGTGCTCTGGCATCAGATTTATTTTGAATTTCCTTAAAGGTTTAACTATTCTCTTCCTGACAATAGAAGAAAAGTTTTTTAAAGTAATTTTCACATTTATCCAATGAAATTCCAGTCATATTTCTTCTAAAATTCAATACATCATCTTACTGGTTTAACCACAAACTTTGGTCAAATATTCCTTCTGCCAACAATATGGCATTTATCTCTGCTGTCCCTTCTCAAAGACCATTGACCAGAATGGTCACCTATTCTCAATTTATGATTCTACCAATGAATTCAAGAAAAGACTTCTGAACTCCATTCAGCTGAATAAATATTAAATAATTTGTATGTACAAAACCTATTCTTGGTATTGGGCAGAAAACAGAGGGAGATGCATATTGTTCCCTCAAGGAATTTAACTTTTAGTCAGAGATTTAAGATATGGATCGGAATTGCATCAAGGATGACAGTCATCTGGTCCAAGCCCATTATTTTACAGATGAGAAAACTAATATCCAGAGTAATTTACTGATGCTGTTAGAACTCTCCCACTGCACTATATAATCCTGGGTTGCAGATTTCCACAAGGCATGGCTGTGTCATCCAGATGCCAGTATGGTGACATTTTAGAGTATAGTATTGAGAGGAATGCAAAGTCCAGAGCTTAAGTCTAAGACAGACACTCTATATTGTTCAGTTACTGATTTTTTTCACACACAGACACACAGACACGCACACACACACACACACACACACACACACACACATATATATATACATACATATATAAATGTATGTAGACAGTAAGGTGAGGCACTTGGAGTTCTTTTCAAAATTATTTTTTTAAATGATCAAAAGAAATACATTTGGAGGCTAGGGGAGATCAAGATGGACTTTACTTTTTTCCAAAACAAGCTCATGGACACCCTAAAATTTACATGAAACTTAAGAACCGTAGGGAACAGAAGAAATGAACCATGCATAACAACCTGACTTTTTTTGGGGGGGGGGAGGGGCTTTGGAGTAATGGAAGTTTGAAGGGGAGAGGGTGGATTCATGAAAGAAAATATTATGAAAGGTTCCTTAAAAAGGGGGAATCATATACATTGGAGGACAATAAGAAAGATTTCATGAGCAAGTAGTATTTGAAATGGACATTAAAATGGATAGTATTTCAACAGTTGAATATGGTAGCAGTTCCTTGTAGAAATAATTATATGAACATAAAGCATAGAGGTTGAAAACCTAGGATGTGTTCAAGAAATAATGAGTAGTCTAATTTGATTATACTGAAGAATGGTGATGAAGAGGATATCAGAACTGGGACCAGATCATGGAACCTTGAGAAAATTGGGCTTGTATCAGTAGTCACTGAAAAAATTGAAATGAAAAGAAAGTGTTACTGTGACTTAGAAAAAGAAAACTTGTAGTCATGTGTAAAATGTTGAAAGAAGGAAGACAAAAAATCAATTAGAAAGCTAACAAAATAGTTTAAGATGTAATGAGGATTCAACTTTAAGGTTTTTAATGATAGTGGGATTTTAAGGGAGGAGATGCCCAAAGTTCACCAAACACTATTCTCCTCATCATATTTACTTCTCAGCTCTCATATTCTTTAACTTAATTGTGACCTTCCTGGTAGGTCAAATTATTCTCTATCTTGTTAAAACTCTCTGTTCAGTTTTGAAGAATTGCTCTTTTTCTGATCATTCTTTGCGAGTTTGCTTCTTTTACTTGGTTGCCTAAATATAGATGGCTTCTAAGGTTTTAAATTGCTTGGTTCTCTCCTTTCTGGTCTCTGTACTTCAGTGATCTCATCAATTCTGAGAGCTTCAAGTATCACATCCTTGTAGATAATTCTCAACCTATACTCTAATACTGACCTTTCACTTGTGCTTTAATCACAATTTGCAGTGGCCTGCAGTTTATTGAAATCCCTCAAACTCGATATTCCTAAAATAGTTTTCATTATTTTCTCATATAACATACTACTATTTAGTAAAAGTCCCATTTTCCCAGTCTTCTAGAGTCAAAAAGATCTGTATTTTTCTACATTTGTGTCTTTATCTATTCTCTCTCTCCATCATTCCCTATATCCAATATGTTTCCAAGTTCAATCATTTTTCAAACAAAATATGTAATATCTAGCCTTTATTTTCCATTCTCACTATCACCATTATAGTTCAGGCATTCATCATCTCATGCCTAGATTATGGCAACAGCTTTTTATTTTATCTCCCAGTCACAGCTCTTCTTCTTCTCTAATTCATCAGGATCACCAATGCCAAACTACTCATTTCAGGGCAGGTTTTATCAAGCTATTCTTCCTATTCATCAGGCCATGAGAGCTTTCCATTGCCAGTCTCCATCAAATGTAACCCTTTTGTCAAAACTGAAAAGGACCTCAGAGGTTGTCTAATCCATCCAGCCACACCCTATTCAACACCATAAATCCATTGGTCTCTAGTACTATAATCATGATCAAAGATTTAGAAATGGAAACTCTCATTTTACAAATGGGAAAAATAGACTTAGAGAAGTTAGTGACTGGTCACATAGCTAGGAAATAAATGCCAGAGGTAGAATTTGAACCCAGATCTTCCTGATTCAAGTCCAGCATTCTACCTATTTTCATGTGCTTCCTCTCACTCTCTCTTTCTCTTTGATGCCTTTGATCATCCAATTTTCCTTTCCCTTTACTTTTATTAATCTATTCCTTTTTAAAGATTTTCACTTTACTTTTTTTTATTATTATACTCCTTTTTTAAGGTCCAACTCAAGGACCAGATCCATAAAGAACTTGACCTTTAACTATAGCTCCCAATGATTATTAATTTAGAGTCCTAAGAGTAGTTATAAATCTTGATTTTACAGTTGAGGAAACAGAGTCTTAGAGAAGTGGCGTACTACCATGAAGGTAATAAATAGTAGAGGCAACATTCCAGACACAGGTCCTCATCTTCAAATCTAACACCCTTCCTTGTAATTCTTGTCCCACATCCTCACATAAGTTTGCCAGAAGTGATTGAACAAGTAGACTGAGGGGTTCTTCCTCAAGTTTTCTTCACATACAAGGATGCAAATACCACTGGAATCATCAGGCTTTCTGTTGGTTTTACCTTATTTCTACCACACAACCAGACCATTACCTTTTAAATCACATATTCCTTTGACGACATCCTTTACACTGCTTCTCCTTCATCATTCTTTGTTCATAACATATTACAGCTTGCTCACACCCACCATGCATCCCTCTATTATCCTTTGAATTATCAACTTCAGTTCTTCAGAGGGTGTAGTCTACCATGACTCATAGCCATCTAACATCACCAGAAGAATATTGGTATTAATAGATGGTCCTTTGTTTTCAGCATCTATAATTAATTATTCATTAGAAACAGTTTTTTTCACAAGTCACTGCATCTCCTTTTGTTTAAGGCACTTAATCCTCTTTTCAACTTCCCAATTCCTCTATTTCCTTTAAGTAGTGCAAGAGAGATTACAAAACACTTTCAGAAACCTTTCTTCTTTATTTCCATCCTCTTTCTTCAATACTTTCCTTCAATATCTAACCTATACTTTCCTTCACATATCTAAACTACAAAAAGTAAAAACATAAGGCGGTGGAACTCTGGTTCAAGTCTTTGGTTTCACTGCCTGAAGTCTTACCCCACTTTAATCTATATATTTGCTGGAACTGTCAAAGGGAATTTCTTCAAGTGCAGGTCTAATCAAATGGCTCCACTTCAGAAAAAAAAAATCCCTCAACCACTTCTTACTTACTTCTAGGAGCAAATATAAACCCATCTATTTTGCTTTTAAAATTTGTCACTACCTTGTCCCAAGTTATAATTCCAGTCTAATTACACACTCTTCTTTATACACTCTATTGTCAAATTGATTTGACCTTTTTGTTCCTCTCACATATTACTTCGTTCTCTGCCTTGGTGTTCTGAGCATAAAGCTTGGTATCTTGTTTATTTTTGACTACTTAAATGCTTTGGGTACATGCTATGATGGATAGAGTCTGAAAGACTCCTCTTCCCAAGTTCAAAATCTGTCCTTAGATACTTCCTAATTGTGTGACCTTGAGTGAGTTTAACCCTGTTTACCTAAGTTCCTCATCTATAAAACAACTGAAAAGGAAATGGCAAATCACTCCAGTGTCTTTGCCAAGAAAGAATCAGACATGATTGAAACTATTGGACAACAATAATAAGAACAAAAAATAAATGTTTGTTGAATTAAATTGAATCTTATATAAGTACCACAAAGTAATTCTCTTCCTTTTACCTTATACTTCAGAGCTTTTTCTCTGCCACTGATTTTGACCTTGCACTTGCTGCCAGGTCAAGCTCTGTGATCACAGTATTATTTTTTCTGATACATTTTGTGTGTCTCTTATCCAGGGAGTGTTCCAAACCCAGGGTCTCTTAAAATACTATTCCAATCACACCAAAGATTTCACAGATAACTCATTTATTCTGGATATTTATAGCCAACTCCAGGAGAAAAAGCATCTCTGGGTCTAGTCCTCCATTAGCCACCCTAGCACCACACAAAGACGAGGCATCATTAATTCCATCTCCAGCTCCCCTCCTCTTCTTTTCCAGTAGAGTTGGAGGAGTAAATTGCATTATATCCCTCTGCTCAATAAACTATGTCAATTCCAATAGAAACAATATTAAATATGGTAATTTCCCCTCTTCTTTTCTTAAACTATTATATCCTCCAACCTCAGTCACACCGACCTTTGAAAGAAAACAACTGCAAGGGATCCTGGGTAATGCTCTTATGCTAATTTGCTAGCTAATTTGTAAAAATTAAAGAGTAGCTGTTATTTTGGGATCTCTGGGAAGAAAAAGAAAACCAATGAATGGGGTCTAAGTTATAGGAGTCAGATTTTAGTTCCATTAAGAAAAGGCTTTTCTAAGAGAACTAGCCCCCATAATGAAATGTTCTCATTCATAGGAACATAGAATCATAGATAAATTGTTTAAAGAATGCTCTGATGGAATTTAATCTAATTCCTTCACTTTACAGATGAGAAAACTGAGGTTGAAAGAGAATAAGAGGTTTTCTCAAGGTGAGAAGAAATTCCCATTTCAGGAAGTTTACAGGGAAGATTGAGTATTTGTAGATTTTTATTTTTGGTAAAAGGGATCCTTGTTCTAAGTAATATTAGTTATAATTGCTAGCATTTTGTAGTGCTTTAACTTTTTCAAAGCTTTTTTTCAGTTATGTTGTTTGATTCTCACCATAATCCTGAGTAGATGCAGTTGTGATCCCCATTTTTACATTTGAGGAAACTGAGGCAGGGTTTTCTGGCTTGTCCAAGGTCACACAGATAATGTTTGAGGTCAGATTTGAAGTCAGATCTTTCTAACTCTAGGACCTCATATCATCATGTGCCTAGGAATTTTAAGAAATGTTTATTGACTGATTCACAATTGAAAGACTGGAAACTTCATTTTTATATATGCAGAAATATGGGAATTCCCATAGATATCACAGATATCTTCTGGGGCAAGTAGCAGGAAAGAGTGGAAAGAGGTGGTTTCTTTATCTCCTTGTGTCTTCCTTCACCAAATCCAGACAGCTAAATTCAACTTTTTGGGAATGAAAACCATCAGAATAATAGAATGTGAAAGTTGGGAGAGACCAACCTTCCTATGGTACAGAACAAGAAACTGAGGCTGAGAGACCTAAAATGACTTCTTTGAGGTCACAGTGCTAGTTAGTGGCAAAGCCAGGCTTGTTTCTTATGAATAGTGCCTCAATATACAGTTACAATGGCATAACATTTTAATTGGGCTAATGAACTCGATTTAATTGAGTGCATTGTGTAAATGGATCTGGCAGACGGCTTTTATGATAATGTCAGTGCTATGGCAATGGTTCAGTACTGACTTGTGTGTCTTAGAAATGGAAGGATCATATCTTCTAACAGGGCACAGATGAACATATGGAAATTAGAGAAATATAAATAACCCTTATCTTTGCCTCAAACTCACACACAAGCCCTGACTTGAAGTTTTTATGATGTTGGGGGAAATTTGTAAACAAAATATAAAGCCATACTTTATTTTGACACGACTTCGTAATTTTCCCAAGATAAAAATATGCTCTATTTTCTAATATATCTTTTTCTTCCATATTGACTCAGGTGCAATCTTTGTACCATGTCAGCTTAAATGAACTAATTATCTAAATAATACTCATCACTCTGGCACTAAAGTACTTTATAGTAAGTACCAGGACAGAAGAAGGTGCAAGCATCATCAATCCATATTTTGTAGCAGGAGGTTAGTAGATCTAGGAAAAGCAAATGTGCATTAATTACTTAATGATGATAACAATAACTATAAAAGCAACTGTTATTTAGGTATCACTTTAAGCTTTTCAAAGTACTTTGTGGATGTAATGCAAGGTCCAGAATCTAAAGCATTAGGTTCAATCTTTTTTTTAATGTTTTTTTTTTTTGTGCAAGGCAAATGGGGTTAAGTGGCTTGCCCAAGGCCACACAGCTAGGTAATTATTATGTCTGAGGCTGGATTCGAACTCAGGTACTCCTGAATCCAGGGCCGGTGCTCTATCCACTGAGCCACCTAGCCGCCCCATTAGGTTCAATCTTGAGATAATTCCTAAAATCCAATATTCCTCTTGCTCATTTTTTCCCCTACCCAAAGTTAATCCAGGGGGATTTCAAAATAAAACTCAAATGTAACTCATGTCTGGGTGGGGAGTATAGTGGGGAAACCACTACAGTTGTGACTTCCAGTGTAATTACTGTAATTATGTAATTACTCAAGGTAACAATCCATATGTCTGAGACAGAAAAGCCTTTATTCCATGCCATTAAAAGTCAGAAAATATCTAAGGGCCTCATGGTGGTTGGAAAACAATCTACAAAAATTTCCTCTTTTTTGTCTCATTTTTTCCCCCTTAGGGATTATTCCAACTCCAAGTTCATGACATCACATACTTGGACTCCCTTTGGAAGGAAATTGCTAAAAAAGTCCATCCCCTTCCTTCAATTCTTGAGAACTCTGCCTTAATCCCCAGCAATGCTTTTAGAAATTCAGTTTTATGATACTACCCTTATATATCAGTGAAAAAATAATAAGTTTGGGATTACTTGAACTCTCTACCAGTTAGATAAACATCAAAGTCCGGGTATTTTGTTCCCTCATATAGTAACTTTAGTAATTTTTCTACCTTTTAGGATTATACGTCTTCCCTCCTCAAAGATGAATGTGTTCACTCAATTTCCTGAACCTAAACAAAGAAACTGAGGCCTTGACATTTCACCAGTTGGGTATTAGGGCTCCTCCATCCCCGTCTCCATCCTGTTAAGGCCAAGAACTTGGAGTCCAGCAACTCTCAGTTAGAGCTGCATGAGAAGTATTTATGTGACTTCCATAAACCTCTATTCCAAAGCAAAAATTCTGTCCTTCTCTGTGTCTTCTCTGAGTTCTACTGCTTTTTCAGGATATGAAAGACTATAACTGGTGTGGGGGTTTTTTTTTTGGGGAGATGTGGAACAAAAAAGTTAGCTTCGACCTATAATGATATGAGCCAACAAATTTGCTCCAAATTAATGTGCTGCATTGTCCCTGAGGTACCAAGAGTCTTATTCATGCTTCTATAATACTATGCAAAATGTCAGACTCACTAAACTGGAAGCTCCCATCTCAACCTTATAACAATAATGATAGCTAACAATGATAATAGGATGCCTACTATGTGCTTAGTGCATTACAATCATTATTTCATTTAATTCTTACAACAAACCTAGGAAGGAGATACTATTATTAGTCCTATTTCTACACGAGAAAACTAAGACATGTAGAAGTAGAAATAATTTGTCCAGGAAAATACAGAAGATTCTGAGACTGGATTTTATCAGCCCTTTCTTATTCCAGGTCCAGCACACTATCTATTTTACCATCTGTCATTACATTCTCATTTTATAGATGAAGACATAAGAGTTCAGAGAGGTGAAGGGATGTGCTCATGATTACATAACTAATACATTTCAGAATTTAGAAAGAGTTGAAATAAATAACTTCACATATCACTTCCAACCAGTGGTGCACTAGTAAATATTTAACAACTGGCTTTCTGGGGGAAAAAATGATATGTTATATTTTTTCAGTTTGATCTACATATATTAAAATTTTCTTAAGTTTGGACAATCAACAAAACAATAAATCAAGTCTTGTTTTGCTTTATATAGTTGACAGATTTACCTTTTGTAAAGGCTCATAATGAAATTTCAATAAATCAGCTCTTTCAGGAGCCAATTCTAACTACTGTCAGCATGCCCCTGCTCCTAACTTTAGATATATGGATACATGATTCTCTCATTTGAACCTAGGTGTCTTCTGATTTTAATTAAGGTCAGTGCTCTTTCCATTATTCAGGATGATATGATGAGGTTTCACAAAACATATGTCCATAGAGTTTTCCCTTCCACTACAGGTCATTGAGAGACCTCCACCTGAAGGCTATACCAATTTACATATCATTTTTTGGACACTGCATAATGGATGAGTCTAATAAAAGTATCTATTAATTATACTAATAATCATTCACTGTATAGGATTTCTAATTGCAACAGATATCAAGTGTATCAGTGAAAGTCAGTAGAATGATGGAATCTATAGACAAAATGAAAGGGCACTACTACCCTCTCTCCTCCCAAGTGACAGATACCATTAGCACTTTTTCTCTCATAGCTCATACAGCAAGATTGGGTAGTAGAAAGGGTTCTGGATTTTGAGTCAAAGGACAAGGGTGTTTCAAATCTTGACCCTATCATTTAATATGTTGGACACTTTACTTAACTTCCCTGGTCTCCAGTTTCCTCATATTCACAATTAAGTTTCTTCTAGAGGGCTTCTGAGATATCTTCTAACTCAAGCTCTATGATTTTGTGACCTCAAAGTTCCCTTCAAATTGATGATGCTATTAATTTATGATTGACTTCTGACCAAGACAAAGGAAACTTGAAGGGTTAGTTGGTAAGTTGGTAAGATCTGCCACGTGAATGACTAAATTTTACCAACTAACCCCTGGTACAAGAATTAAAAATGAATTTAACATAAACCCATTTGTTTCTTCCTTTTGGGTGAATAATCATGATTGCTATAATTGTCTTACATTTACAGAGAAGACTGGCAGCAGGAAAGATGGAAAGAAACAGTCCAAAATGTCATACCTCTGAAGGCATAACACAGGTGGCCTGAGAGGCTCTTTAGGGAACCTTTCATGCCACTGTTCTGAGCAGCCACAGACAACTTGCTCAGAGGAGAGTAAGATTCCATACCATTCTCATCCTCCACAGTCCCAAAGCATATTTAGGTTGGCAGAGGCCTATAGCCACGTGGGAGGGTGAATGAAACTACTTCTCCTTCAGTAGCTGCCAGGTATCCCACATACTCCGTGTGTGATTATGTTATTTACTATTTTCTCCTCTCCCTCTCTCTCTCTCTCACTTCCTCCCTTCCTCGCTCCCTTCCTCCTTTCTTCTATCCTTCCTTCCTTCCCTTCTTCCTCCCCCACCCCCATATTTATAAAACAAACTGCCATAATGTGCTGAAACAGCAGAGGTTATAAAGGATAACCCAAACGCTTAATAAGAAATTATGTGTGTGTCTATTCAACCCAGTCCCTTTTTGAAGAAGGTAAATAAAATTACCAATGAGAACAATTTGTATTATCTTTCTAGACATTCATAAACCTTCTTTACAGAAGATCCACATAACCACCTTTGCCTTTTTATTCTGTACTGTTTGTAATTCCTCTGTCCACTGGTGCATTTCTTTTAAACCTAACAGCACAGTTGAGTGCAGTGACAACAGGAGTTCAGATTAGCCAAAACAAGTAGGAGGAACAGAAAGCAAAGATCTCTCCTCTCCTCCTCTGCATATCATTAGGACCTCAGCATCAGCAATGTGTGATGTATAAACCATGAGAATGGGACTCTGAGCAGCTAGAGGGAGCCCATACATAGCTTAATGTCTTCTGATTAGCCAAAGTAATTTAAATTCTAGCTAGCTAGGCTCTGCTTGAGTATTGTAAGGTTAGAAATCCTCCCTTCTCATCAGCCCTTAGGGAGAGGTGGGCTATCTTTTATTGGAGGACAGAGGAGGAAGCAGAATTCTTCCTGATACTCTACAGGAGGTATAAGACAGATGGAGAAGGGCACCCCAGCTTCCTGCAGAGATCCCTAACAAGTGGCAGAAGGAGATGCTTCATGAGCAGCCTACCATGAGAAAATTCAAGATGCAGTGATTATTGTGTTTTCTTCAGCGGCTTAGCCCATTGTTTACTTGAATTCCCTGTTATCATTTTGTTGTGGTGAATTTTTTAAAGATCTTTTTGATTTTCAATGATTATAAGGCACTTATTTCCTCTTATTATTAAAGTGATGGGGAAAATTTATAGCAACCTCCTTCTAAGATGGAAGCCATTTCTAATGGACACTCTTGTGTTCCAAACGGACACTAATTAGATTTCCAAGACAGTCTATAAAAGTCTATTTAAACAATAATGTAGCTGAAGCTAACCACAATTTATAGTGCTGTTTCTATAGGAAAATGCATTCAAGAATTTCAGTTTATAATGTTAAGAAGAAAACTCTTTTAGGCCTGGGAGGGGAGAATTTTCTGGTCAGTGGAAGGAATAGAAAGAGATCTCCAGGTCCTTTTGGTGGATCCTAAGTGAACAGGTACATCTTGGGGGGATAAGGCTACAGAGAGGTGAAAGATCAAAGGAAGGGTCTTGGTGAAAGAAAGCTCTAGTTTGGGGGTGATTAGTGACAGGACATGTCCTGGTTATAAAAGTTTGAAGTTTTGTAATGGGATGGGGTTCCTTCCATTCTCATCAGCTTCTTCCCTTTGGGAATCTCATCCTGCTCCTGTAGATCACATTGTAAGCACCTTCTCACTACTAACCATCAAGGCAGAAGTGAATAAGAACCAGGGAGAAAAGTGCAACTTAGGATCTTCCTCCTAAGTTTCTAGTCTGTCCAATGATGAAATAAGAATTCATCTATTCAAAAAAATGTGAATTTCTTGCTCTGCTCAAATAAAGTACAAAGTTAGGAGGATAAATATGAATAAATCTCCCTGATAGTAATATCCTTGAGGGCAGGAATGATTTTTCTTATTTATAGTTTTATAACCTCAGATTCTAGTAGCGTACTTAGCTCTTAACAAATGTTTGCTGAGCCAAGACTTGGAGGCCATACTGTAATGCTTGCTACTGGAGAAAGTTGAAGCTGCTTGAAAGCCTGGATTCTAGCCTGCTAACCATCGGAATGGTTAATGTCAATCAAGTGTTCACACCAAATGTAGTACCAGTAGGTGAGTCTTTAGGAGACCAAGGAGAGGTAACTTGACCCTTGTAGACCAAAGTTTTCCTGCTAATCAATATTAAGTTCAAGCACATGATTAGCTACTGGACTTCCAGCCTGGGTGAAATAGGGAGACTTGTTCTCAAATGCATAAAATAAAAAACAAATGCTTGTTGGTTCATTGAATGATCAACAAAATACAATTATCTATGATTTTACAAGCGAGTTTGGCAGGAAAGCCATTCTATATGAATATTTATGTATAGCTTTTCATATATATTTATTCTTACTTATAAATTATATCTTTTGTAAATTCCTTTATAAATTTATCATGTCATAATTTGTGGCATATATGAGAGCATGCATATGTTTACATTCAGTCAGATCTGTTGGATTGGGACTGAGAATGGACATTTAATATAATTGCTGTAGTTAGCTCCTGATGAGGAACTTTCTCTACCAAGACAAATTTGTGTCTTCTCTACACTTAGAAACTGAGAGTGGCCTAGAACTGAGATGTGATGGTCTATCTGTGAATCACATATACAATACAAACTATAGTATAACAAATATAAGTGGAGTTTAAAGTACTATGTAATATAATAAAGGAAAAGCCAGTCACTTGCAGTGGGAGGATAAAGAAAACTTCAGGAAATATGATCGTATTTGAGCTAGCAAACAGCTAAATATGACAGTATCTTTATGGGCAAAGGCAGTTATATAAAGAGAAAATGTGGAATGTTATTGGGGGAAAGCCACTTTTACTAGAGTATTATGAGTCAAGGCTAGAAAAGTATTTTTAAAATAAATTGCATAAAGCCCTAATGTCAAATTTAAAAACTTGGACCTTTAACAGTTTCCATGAACCATTAGCCACTTTCCAGTGGTGCACTGGCATGATCTGACCTGCTTATAACCAAAACAAAAGATCTGGCAGTAGTGTGAAGAATGGATTGGAGGGAAACAAGACAGAAAGCATGAAAATCTCTGTTAAAGTTAATGGAATCATCCAGGCAAGAAGTAATGAGGTCCTGAATTGAGTATAGTGGCTAGTGGGGGGAAATGTTAGAGATGGAGGAAATAGAGATTGAAAACATAGAATTCACAAAACATTCCAAACTAATTAAATGTAGAAACATATAGAGATAGCTCTATCTCTGACACATGATGACCAAGTATGACTCTATTCAAGCTATTGAGATGCCCTAGGAGACTTTCTGATATTATAAGCTATTGGCCATTTCCTTACCCAGACTTTCTTTATATTAATGACATTACATTCATTCTCTAATCTTATTCAACTATACCAGATTGTCTTTTACAAATAGCTAAAATACATACACATACAAGCACACATATGTAAAATGGATATTAGGAAGTTAAAAATAACATGTAACAGCATTTTCCACACAATTTCACATATGCGAATGTAATAGAGAAAGATTATGAATTTTAAAGAATAACCTAATTATTGTATGTAACAGAATCCAAAGTTTGTTTGTTATTTATTTTTTTAAGTATTTCTGAACATTTTAAAATATTATTTTAATAAAAATTATAGTTTTTTAAAAAATAGCCAAAAACTGCCTATGACTTTTCAGGAATGGATCAGTTGCCTTACGAGGTATAAATAGATTCTCAGCAAGCACATTTGTAATACAAAGTAAACTGATTTTTTTTGTGAAAAATTTCATAGATGAAAAATTCAATTGCATATTTATTCTGTTCATTCATTTTACAATAATCTTACCCATTTGTTTTTGTACCATGTATTTTGATTGTCTGGTTAGTGAAAATGAAATAAAAATATTTGTTAAAAAAGAATATGAGAGAGGACTTCTGGGAAGGAGCCAAGATGGCAACATGAGGTCAACATGTTCCTGGTGCTTTTCCCTACCAAAGATAAATGAAATCTCTACTTTGACATTCAAACCACAGATCCCACCAAGGAAAAAACAAAGAATATTCAAAGAAGTTTTCAACTGTAGATATTGTAGAGAATCTTCAGTGAAAGTCTGTCTCTTTGGGGGAAAGGGGAAGTAAAGCCCAGGAGGTAGGAGAGTGGGAAAGCCAGTGGGAGGCTTTTAGCCATAGAGCAGTCCAAGTCCCAAAAGTTTAACAACATCAAAGACCCTGGCTGCTAGATAGCAAACCAGCAGGAGTCCAACCTCAGACAAAGTCTGAACCTTGGGATTACCAGGGTGAAAAACAGATCTGGGTCAGGAACAAACTACTGCTAAGTTGAAACTGGATGTAAAAGAGGGAAAAAAAAAAACTTCTGCAAAGGCAAGGCCAGGACTGGATAGGCAAATCTTGACCAATGAAGGGATCAGACTCCAGCCCCAGAAAAAAAACCAAAAAAAAACCAACAAGAAACAAAAAAACAAACAACCCCCCCCAACAAAAAACCTCCTTATACCATAGAGTTAAAACAATGAGCAGAAAAATTAAAGGAGTGCTCACTATAGAAAATTACTTTACAGACAAAAATGACAATTCCATGTCTGAAGAAGAAATCAGTGAGAAATCACTTGCAGAAGTATCAAAACAATTTATAAACTGTACTCAAATACAAAAACTCATCAAAGAGCTTAAAAAAGAATTTAAAAAACAAAGAAGAGAGGAAAAAGAAAAATGGGAAAAAGAGAGTCATGCAAGAAGATCATGAAAAATTGATCAAAGAAATCAACTCCATTAAAAAGTAAAAATAACCAATTGGAAAAGGAAACGCAAAAGCTAATTGAAGAAAATAAAACCCTAAAAATTATAAGTGAACAAATAGAAACCAATGAATCTATAAGACTACAAGATTCCAACAAATAAAATAAAAAGGCTGAAAAAATTGAAGAAAATGAAAAGTCACTTCTAGGGAAAACACATGGCCTGGAAAATAGAGCCAGGAGAGACAATCTATGGATCAGCAGACTACCACAAATCCTTGATCAAAATAAGAACCTGGAAAACATCATGCAGGAAATTATAAGGGGGAAAACTGTGCAAATGTGCTAGAACAAGAAAACAATGCAGTTGAAAAAATACATAGAATCTCTCCAGAAAGAAATCCCATGATAAAAATGCCAAGGACTATTATAGACAAATTCCAGAACTCTCAAATAAAGGAGAGGAATATTACAAGTAGCAAAAAGAAACCAATTCAAATACAAAGAAAACACAATCAGACTCACACAGGACCTATTAGCCTCAATATTGAAGGACAGGAAGACCTGGAGTACCATAAATTGGAGAGCAAAGGACCTGTGATTACAACCCAGAAAGTACTACCTGGCAAAATTCAACATATACCATCAGGGAAAAAGATGAATGTTCAATGAAATAGAGGACTTCCAGAATTGCCTGACCCAAAGATCATAACTGAACAGAAAATTCAATCACCAAATACACAATTCAATAGTTGCATAAAAATGGTAAATGAAAAGGGGAAGGAAAAAAGTAAAATAAAACAAATGTTGGTCAAGATCATGAAACTGTATACAACCCCAAAAGGTAAGATTTAACAGTTTGAATTCTTTAGAACTTTACTTCTCTTAGGATAATTAAAGGATAGAATATAATTGAAAAGAATGAAGCTGGATAAGTGTATATTTGAATCTTATCTCTCAAATGAAGAAGTCCAAGATGACATCACTATGTTTGAGGCAAAAAAGCCCTGAAGAAAAGTAGGGGTGTTAACTTTAATCTTAAGTATCTCATTATCCTTTCACCCAAATTAGCATCATGTCTAATGAGGTTGTCACAAACTGCAAGGACCTGAGTCAGTATCTCCTGTAAGTTAACAATCATTTGTAAAGTTCTCAGGTAAGACCTCCAGAACCTCCCAGTACTTAGAGATATTTAAGATTCTTGCAGTTAATTGGATTAGGGTTAAGTGCCCTGGGTGAGGAGGGGAAGGCAAAGTGTGAAAACAATAGGCCTAGGGGGAGGGGTACAAATAGTTCAAGAAATGATATGACTTTAGATGATAATTTAGCTCATGAAAAGGATTGTGTATACTTGAAAGCTACTTAAAAAGGGGATAAGGTAAAAAATGATTATAATTACAATTTGATACAATTTGAAACAATGTTGCTTGTCAAACAATCAAGCAAACAATCTTGTGATATCTTGATAACAATATGAGCTTATCAAACAATCAAATAATCAAACTATAATTGATGGTACCTGATTAATAGTACAAGAGGGATAAATAACACCAAGGGAAGAGGCACAAAGATTTATATTTTTAGAGAGAAAGAAGTGAGAATGTGAATGCTGAGTAAATTCTATTCAATAGATTTAGCCCAGAGAAGAAATAAGATATATTTCTACTTGGGTTTAAAAATCTCCCATAATCTACATGGAAAGGGGGAGGAGGGGAAGGCTGGGAAAGGGAAAGATAAGGGAAGAAGGGACTGATAAAAGGGAAGGTGAAAATATAAGTAAAATTAAGCTGAAAGTTAAATTTTTAAAAGAAAAATCAAAGGGGGAAAGTAGAAAAATTTTGGTGAGGAGGAATGAGTGAAAAGGGAAGAGTGAAATATAAATAGAGAAAGATACCATGGAGGGAAATGTAGAATTAGTAATCATAACCATAAATATAAATGGGATGAACTGTCCCATAAAAAGAAAGCAGGTAGCAGAATGGATTAAAATCAGAATCTTACAATATGTTGTTTACAAGAAATATATTTGAAGCAGAGAGATACACACAGGGTAAAGATAAAAGGTTGGAGCAAAATATATTCTGTCTCAGCTGAAGTAAAAAAAAAATCAGGGGTAGTAATCTTAATCTCAGATAAAGTCAAAGCAAAAATCAATCTCATTAAAAGGGATGAGGAAGGAAATGACATCTTCTTAAAAGGAACCATTGGTAATGAAGCTATATTATTACTAGACATGTATATACTTAGTGGTATTGCATACAAATTCCTAGAGGAAAAGCTGAGAGAATTACAAGTAGACATAGACAGCAAAACTTTAATAATGGGAGACCTCAATTTCCCTCTCTCAGAGCTAGATGAATCTAATAACAATATAAACAAGAAGGAAGTTAAGAAGGTGAATAAAATCTTAGAAAACTTAAATATGATATCCCTCTGGAGACAAATTAATGGGATAGAAAAGAATATATCTTTCTCTCAGCAATACATGGCACCTATACCAAAATTGACCATATACTAGGGCATAAAAACCTTATAATCAAATGCATAAAGGCATAAATAATACACACTTCTCAGACCATGATGCAATAAAAATTAAATGTAATAAAGGGTCATGGAAAGATAAACCAAGGAATTTAAATAACTTTATCTTAAATAATGCGTGGATCAAATAGAAAACATATGAATAATCAATAATTATATATACAAAAATTATAATAATGAGACATACAAAAATTTATGGGATGTAGCCAAGGCAGTTATGAGGGGAAATTTTATATCTCTAAATTCCTATATGAATAAAATAGAGAAAGAGGAGATCAGTGAATTGGATATGCAACTAAAAAAGCTAGAAAAAGAACAAATAAAAGATCACCAATTAAATACCAAATTAGAAATTCTGAAAATCAAGAGAGAGCTTAATGAAACTGAAAGTAAGAAAACCATTCATATCATAAATAAAACTAAGAGTTGGTTTTATGAAAAAGCCAATAAAATAAACAAACCTTTGATTAATTTGATTTTAAAAAAAAGAAGACAAGCAAATTACCAGTATCAAAAATGAAAAGGGTGAACTAGCCACCAATGAGGAGGAAATTAAAGAAATTATTCTGAGCATCTTTGCTGTTATATATGCCAATCAATTGGAAATGGGAGTGAAATAGATGAATATTTACAAAAATACAAACTGCCTGGATTAACAAAAGAGGAAATGAATTACTTAAATAATCCTATTTCAGAAAAAAAGAAATTGAAGAAACCATCAGTTAACTCCCAAAGAAAAAGTCTCCAGATCTAGATATACTTACAAGTGAATTCCACCAAACATTTAAGGAACAATTAATTTCTATTCTACATAAACCATTTTTAAAAAAAGGAGTTCTGCCAAACCCCTTTTATGACACCAACATGGTGATGATACCTAAACCAGTAAGAACCAAAACAAAGAAAGTTGTAGACCAATCTCCCTAATGAATATTGATGCAAAAATCTTAAATAAAATTTTAGCAATGAGACGACAGTAAGTTATTATTATGATAATATACCATGATCAGGTAGGATTTATATAAGGGAGGCAGGGATGGTTCAACATTAGGAAAATAGTCAGCATAATTAAACATATTAATAGAAAATCCAACACAAATCATATGATTATCTCAGTAGTTTCTGAATAAAACTTTGATAAAATGCAACATCATTCCCATTAAAAAACACTAGGAAGTTTAGGAATAAATGGAGTTTTCCTTAAAATAATAAATGATATCTATCTAAAACCATATCAGTAAATATTATATGTAATGGAAATAAATGGAACATTTCCAATAAAATCAGGGGTGAAACAAAGATGCCCATTATCACCATCATTGTTCAAGATAGTATTAGAAATGAGAGCTGTAGCAATGAGAAGAAAAAGAAATTTAAGGAATTAGTATTGGCAATGAGGAAGCAAAACTTTCACTTTTTGCAGATAATATAATGGTATACTCAGAGGACCCAAGAAAATCATCTAAAAAACTCCTTGAAAAAATTAAGAAATTCAACAATGTAGCAGGATATAAAGTAAACCCAAATAAATCAACAGCATTTCTAGATATGAACAACAAAGCCCAAGAGCAAGAGATAGAGAAATTCTATTTAAAATAACTATAAACAACATTAAATACTTGGGAATCTACCTCCCAAGCCAAAACCAGAAACTATGAACACAGTTATTAAGCACTTCTCAACCAAATAAAGTCAGATCTAAATAATTGGAAAAATGTCAAATGCCCATGGTTAGGTCAAGTTAATATAATAAAAATGATAATTCTACCCAAATTAAATTACTTATTCAGTGCCATACCAATCACACTACCAAATAACTACTTTACCAAGTTAGAAAAAATAGTAACAAAATTCCTCTGGAGCAACAAAGGACAAGAATAGCAAAGGAACTGATAAAAAAAATAGTAAATTTCTACCAGATCTAACACCATACTATAAAAAGGCAGTCATCAAAACTGCCTAGTACTGGCTAAGAGATAAAGTAATGCAGCAGTGGATTAGAATAAGTTCAAAAGAAACTGCAGTAAATGACTACAGCAATTTGCTATTTGAGAAAGTCAAGGACATAAGCTTCTGGAATAAGAACTCACTATCTGACAAAAATTGTTGGGAAAACTGGAAAATAGTATGACAAAGACTAGGCACAGATCCACATCTCACACCCTGTACCAAAATAAGGTCAAAATGAGTACAGGATTTGGACATAAAGAATGACACCATGATAAATTAATAGACCAAGAAATACTCTATCAGATCTATCAAAAGAGGATAAATTTCTGACCAAACAAGAATTAAAGCACACTATAAACTGCAAAATAAATGATTTTGCCTATATTAAATTAAAAAGGGTTTGCACTAATAAAATCAATGCTGAGAAGGAAAACAGGAAGCTGGGAAACAAAGACCTCATTTCAAAAATATATAAATTATTGCATCAAATTTATAAGGTTACAATTCATTCCTTAATTAATAAATGGACGAAGGATATAACAGACAGTTTTTAAATGAAAAAATTAAAGCTATATATATATATATAAAATCATTACTGATTAGAAAAATACAAATTAAAGCAACAATGAAGTGTCACCTCAAACCTATTAGATTGGCCAAATGAAAAAAGGGATAATGATCAATGTTGGAGAGATTGTAGTAGGATTGGGACATTGATACATTGCTGGTGGAATTGTGAATGTATCCAACCTTTCTGGAGGTTGGATGCCCAAAGAGCAATAAAACTGGTCATACCCTTCGACCTAGCAATTCCAATTCTAGGTCTATTTCTAGAAGAAATTATAAAAAAGTGAAAAGTCCTACATGTTTCAAAGTATTCATAGAAACTCTTTTTTTGTAGTGGCAAAGAATTGGAAATTGAGGGGTTGCCCATAAATTGGGGAATAGCTAAACAAGTTATGGTACATGAATACCATGGAATACTATTATTCTATAAGAAACTATAAATGGTCAGACTCTATAGAAGCATGGAATGAGTTATGGAATCTGATGCAGAGTAAAGTGGAGTACAACCAAGAGAACAATGTACACATAAACAAAAACATTGTGAGATGAACAATCTTGATGGAAGTAGCTCTTCTCAGCAGTTCAAAGAGCTATGACAGCCCTATTAGACTGGCTGTGGACAATGTTATCCCCATCCAGAGAAAGAAAAACCAAATAAAACAAAACAAAACAATCCTTTCAGAACTTGATGAACAGGTTATAAAAATTATCTATGCATCTCTTTTCCTTAATCCTAATTCCTCATACCAAAAATAACTAATCTGTAAGCATGTTTATCAAAAATATGTATGTACAATGTTAACCTGAATGTTTGCTTCTGAGGGGAGGGGAGTGGGAAAGAAGGGTGGAAGGAAATTTTGTAACTTAAAATTATTCATGTGCATTTGGATGAAAATAAATAAAAATAAAAATAAAGGCATTCACATATCTTGGAGTGTGCAAAGGAATGACATTAAAAAAGAATATGAGAGAAAGTTATCTTATCATTTAGCAATCATTTTATGGAAACAATATTTATTAAAAAGGCCTACTATGAACCAGAAATCAAGATCTGGAAAGATGGTATAGTAGGTTAGGAAAGTTTTAGCTCTCCAAATTCCCTTTACAACAAAAAGCAGAACATAGCCTCAGAGCAGCAGAAATAAAAACAGCATAAAGCAGTAGTCATCCTAAAACAATTTGAAGACCCTAGGAAAGACCTAGCCTCCTGAGGCTAAGGTTTCACCTGAGAAAAGTAAAAAAACACCTCAAGGCCAGTTCTGCAGAATCGACAAACCAAAAGCCCAAGGGTCACATAGGAAGCATCCTCAGTTTAGAAACTTTCATTTTAGTCAGTATGGGAGTCTGAAGTTGGATTAGGAGAAGCTCGAAGGACCATTCACTGCGGAGGAATGCTAAACACAGTTGTGTAGACCAAACACACCCCAGGCTGTGGGTAGGGGCCCTGTGGACTGTGGGTACTTGCAGGAGAGGAGAGATCCTACTTTAAGTTCCAGGGCAGAGAGGAGGGATGTAGTTTGCAGTCACCCAAGGGAGCATGGAGAGAGAGAGAGAGATCATTTGTAGGGCTGTAGGTCTGGGGTCTCTAGTTGTGGCTTAGAAGTGATGAGTCTAAAGTTGGGCTCTGAGACAGACCTCAGAAAAGAAAAAGCACCTGAACTTGGGCCTTCATTCCCCATACCTTAGACTATAACTTGATGGTACTAATAATTGCTAATAAAATAGAACCAACAAAAAGTATGATTGAATGAATGAATAAAAATGGATAAGTAAAGGAGAAAGAACCCAACTATAGCTGGTTTACTATGTAGATACAGAAGATATGAGTTCACAATTGGAGGAAGATAATGAAGCAAAAAAGACACTCCTTTTTCAATGAAAGACATTAAATGATCCCAAGCACAAAAAGAATTCTTGGCAGAAATTACAAAAGGTCTTTAAAAATCAAATAAAAGAGAGAGAAGAAAAATCAAGAAAAAAGAACAGTCCAAGAAAAATCAAGAAAATCATGAAAAGAGACTCAACCAACTGGGAATTAAAAATAAAAACTTAAGGATGAAATTAATTCCTTGAAAGGAAAATGTAATGCGCAAGAGAAAGCTAATGATATTCTAAGACACCAAGAAATTATAAAACAAAATCAAAAGAATGAAAAAAAAAAGAAGAGAAAGTGAAACGTCTCATCAGAAAAACAACCAATCTAGAGAACAAATTTAGGAAAAATAAAGAATAGTTTGATTACCTGAAAATTATGATAAAAATAATCTTGATACAATACAATACAATATAAGAAATTATGATTAAAAATAATCTTGAGGGGGCGGCTAGGTGGTATAGTGGATAAAGCACCGGCCTTGGAGTCAGGAGTACCTGGGTTCAAATCTGGTCTCATACACTTAATAATTACATAGCTGTGTGGTCTTGGGCAAGCTACTTAACCCCATTTGCCTTGCAAAAGAAAAAAAGACCTAAATAAAACCCTATAAAAATAATCTTGATACAATACAATACAATACAAGAAATTTTGATAAAAATAATCTTGATATAATACAAGAAATTAAGAAAAATGTCCCTAAATTTCTAGTATAAGAATACAAATTAGAAACAGAAAAAAATCCATTACTCATCACCTGAAAGAGATGTGTACAGAAAATCTTACAGGAATATCATAGTCAAGTTTCAAAGCTCCTAGGTTAAAGAAAAAATATTGGAAGCAACAAGAAAAAAAAATATCATGGCACTATAACAGAACATTGTCTCAGAGCAACAGAAATAAGGACAGCATAAAGCAATAGTCCTAAAAAATCTGAGAAGACCTCCAGGAAAGACCTATCCTCCATGGACTGAGGTTTGGCCTTAGCGAGGTGAATACACCTCAAGGTCAACTCTGCAGAATCAACCACAAAAAGCTTTAGGGTCATATGGAAAGTAACCTCAGTTTAGAAACTTAAGTCTGGGTAGGAGAAGCTTGGAGTTCCTTCCACTGTTTAGAGATGCCAAAAACAGATGTGCATACCAGACATATCCTAAGTTGTAGCTGTGGGGAGAAGGAACTAGCAAATGCTAGCCACTAACAAACCAAGCAGCTCCTAAGTTGATGGACCATTGGTCTTGGAATACTATATTTCATAGAGAAAAAATTTCCCAGAAGAATTAAGTAATCCAGAATGGGGAGGGGGGAACCTTTAATAAAATTAAAGGTTTTTGTGACAAAATTCCAGAGTTTAAGGGAAAATTTGATATATCATATCCTGGAGAAATATAAAGTAAAAATTAAAGATCAATTATAAGGCACTCAATAAGGTCAAATTGTTTACTTCATATATGTAAAAATATTAGTACTCTTCTGATTGTTATTATTTGGGTTGTTTGAAAGAAAGATGTGGGCTGAGCTGAGCATGATGGGGTGATTCTAAAAACAAAACTGTGTAGGGAGAGATAAAAAGAAATATTTATCTTATACAAATGAGGCATAAAAGGGGAAAATTATATAGAAAGAAGGTAGTATTTGGGAGGGCAGTTAGTTCGGGGACTTTACTCTCATTGAGAATGTTTTAAAGAGGGAATAAAATATATCTAGCTGGGCATATGTTTCAAATTCAGAAAGAAATAAGAGGGCAAGTGATTAGAGTAGGGGAGAGGAAAAGGGAGGAAATCTTTATTTTTTGGTTGTTTTTTTAGGTTTTTGCAAGGCAATGGGGTTAAGTGACTTGCCCAAGGCCACACAGCTAGGTAATTATTAAGTGTCTAAGGCCAGATTTGAACCTAGGTACTCCTGACTCCAGGGCCAGTGCTCTATCCACTGTACCACCTAGTAGCCCCAAAGAGAGGGAATCTTAAGAGGGGTGGATAGGTTAAGGTATAGGAGAGCAAGGCAGCAGGGAGAAGGGAAAGGGTAAATAGGGTGAGAAGGATAGTGAGGAAAACTAGAAAGGAGGAAAAGACACAAGTAATTTTGGTTTAGAATGGGAATAGGATGAATTTACCCATCATGAAACAGAAACAGCAGATTAAAATTTTGAATTCAACAATATGTTGCTTTCAGAAAACAAAAATGAGAGATACACACAAAGATAAAGGGCAGAAACAAAATTTAGTATGTAACAAAAGCAGGGATATTAATCATGATATCAAAGTTAAAGTTAAAATAGATTTAATCAAAAGTGAAAAATATAGAAGCTCATTGTCAACAATATTGTTCAATATTGTTTTAGACCATTTAAAATACATAGACAGGGGGCAGAGCCAAGATGGCACTCACTCATAAATCTTCGAAACTAAGACTCTAAATTTTCGAGAGACAGAACCCACAGAGGGAACCAGTGAGGCAGTTCTCCTACTCAAGGTAACCTGGAAAAGAACAGAAAGGCTCTACTCCCTGGGGTTGGAAGGGCAGCCTGCCAGAGGGGTGGCCCCCCAGGGCAAAAGAACTTCAGCCTTCTGGAGGCAGCCCCAGGGCACTGGGAGCTGCAGCTCACAGCAGTGGGGGAATTTCCTGACCTATGCCCTGGGGAGCACCAGGCACAAATTGGAAGAACAGCGGGGGACCTCTGCTAGAGTGAGCATGTGAAGCCCACCCCTAAGGGCTTACAGCAAGCAGTGTGGCCACCTCAGCCCAGATCCAGGAAACAAAGCAGCAGGCGGAGCTGGTAAGCAGAAGCCCCCAGGGCATGAGCCCATTGAACCTAGAACACTGGGGCTCTGAACACATTCAGATCCTGATCACAGTCTAGGGCCCCCATAGAACGGCAGCCCCCCCACCTCAGCCCCATACCAGAGGGGGGCACATATGATCATTCACAGACCACAAGAGGGGACAGAGCCTTACACACACACTGAGACCCTTGTGGGAGTGTCCCAAAAGCTCAAGAAGCACCCCAAAACAGGCTTAGGCTGGGAAAATGAGCAAGCAGAGAAACAAGAGGAATACTATTGAGAAATACATTATCTATGATGCCAAGAAAGATCAATATACTCAGTCTGAATATGAGGAAGCACAAGCTCCTGCATCTAAAGAATCCAAGAAAAATAGAAATTGGGCTCAGCCTATGACAGAGCTCAAAAAAGGCTTTGAAAATCAAATGAGGGAGTTAGAAGAAAAACTGGGAAAAGAAATGAGAGAGATATGCAGGAAAAGCATGAAAATGAAGTCAGCAGCCTAGTCAAGGAAATCCAAAAAAATGCTGAAGAAAATAGCATGCTAAAAACCAGCTTAGGTCAAATGGATAAAACAGTTCAAAAAGTTATTGGGGAGAAGAATGCTTTAAAAAGCAAAATTGGCCAGATGGAAAAAGAGCTAAGAAAACTCTCTGAGGAAAACAAATCCTTCAGGCAAAGAATAGAACTCAGGGAGACTGCTGAATTTATGAGAAATCAGGACTCATCCCCCTAAGAAAGAGATCCCAAAAAACCAACCCCTAGGAATATTATAGCCAAGTTCCAGAACTCCCAAGTCAAAGAGAAAATATTACAAGCAGCCAAAAGGACACAATTCAAATATCATGGAGCTGCAGTCAGTATCACACAGGACTTAGCAGCAACTACATTAAAAGCTCATAGGGCTTGGAATATAATATACCAGAAGGCAAAAGAGCTTGGAATGCAACCAAGAATCAACTACCCAGTAAAAATGAATGTTCTCTTCTGAGGAAAAAATGGACTTTCAATGAACCAGGGGAATTTCAAATGTTCCTGTTGGAATGGCCAGAGCTGAACAGAAGGTTTGATCTTCAAATACAGGACTCAGGTGAAGCATAGAGATTGGAGGAGAAGGGGAAAATATGAGGGACTTAATGATGATGAACTGCATGTATTCCTGCATAGAAAAATGACACAGATAATACTCATATGAACCTTCTCAGTTAATAGAGCAGGTAGAGAGAGCTTTTATAGTTGAAGCACAGGAGAAAGCTGAATTTGAAGATAAAATATGGCATAAAATGGAGTCAATAGAAAAAAGGGAAATGTAATGGGAGAAAGAACAAGGAGAGAGGGAATAGACCAAGATATTTCATATAATAAGATTTTTCTTTATTACAATAAGCTATTACAATGATATGGAAGGGGGGAAGGCAAAGGGGAATGAGGGAATCTTTGCTCTCATCAGAGGTGGTTAGGAGAGGAAACAGCATATATACTCAATGGGGTATAGGCATCTATAGTAAGAAGGAGAGGTGGGGACAGGGGGAAGGGGGAGATATGAGTGATGGAGGAGAGGATGGACCATGGTGTGAGAGTGGTCAGATATAACACATTTTCTTTTTTACTTCTTGCAAGGGGCTGGGATTGAATGGCCTGTCCAGGACCATAGGGCCAGGTGGATGCTTGGCCTAAGGGGTGGTATGGGGTCTCAGGGCCTCTTGGCCCCAGATCAGGGGATCTGTCTGCTGCCCCACTCAGCTACCCTACAGCAGAGTCAGAGTGAAAGGAGAGAGAGAAAATATAGTACATGGTAGTGGAGAAATATGAAAGGAGGGAGTTGTGATCAGTAATGGCAATGGTAGAAAATGTAAGTAACTTTTGTGATGGACTTATCATAAAGAATGTGATCCACCTGTGACAGAGTTGTTGGTGTTGGAACAAAGACTGAAGCACATTTTTTATTATTATTATTTTTTGGGGGGTGCAGGGAAAATGGGGCTGGGTGGCCTGCCTGGGGCTGCATAGCAGGGTGATCGTTGGGTGTCTGAGGCTGGATTTGGACCCGGGTGCTCCTTGCTCAAGGGCCAATGCTCTGTCCACCACTCAGCCACCCCTACTATTATTACTATTTTATTTTATTTTGGGTCTTTTTTTTTCTTTTTTGGTTTTTGCAGGGCAGTGGGGTTGAGGTGGCTTGTATGTCACATGGCTGGGTGATTGTTGGGTGTATGGGGCCAGATATGGGCTCAGGTGCTCCTGGCTCCAGGGCTGGTGCTACATCCATTGTGCCACCTGGCCATACCTACAATTATTACTATTATTTTTTATTTTAATTTTTTTTCTCTCCCCTTTACTTTGTCACTCAATGAGTCTATATTCTTTGGGGGGAGGGGGTATTTTTTTTTACTCTTAAACAAGTATATTTTATTAATGTATAAAAATTATTTGTACAAAATGAGAATAAATAAATATTAAATATGAACAAAAGGAAAAAAGAAAGAAGTAGAAAGTTTGAAAGAAGTCAGCCTATCTTTACTGAGATGAGTTTGGGATATGGAGCTAAGATAGGGTTACATTAAAGCAAAACTTAAGAATTAAAAAAATAAAATAAAATAAAGTACATAGACAGTATAAAATACATGAGCATATACCTGCCAAAACAGATACAAGAACTGAACATAAATATAAAACACTTCACGCAAATAAATTCAAATCTAAATACTCAAATTAATATTTACTGTCTATGGATAGTTAAAGTTATTAACAAACTAATCTATACAATATTATTTCAATTAAATTACTTAAAATTATTTTACTGAGTTAGAAAAAAATAACAAAGTTCTATTGGAAGAACAAATGGTCAGAAGTTTCAAAGAAACCAGGGAGAAAAGATGTAAAGGAAGTAGATTTATCTGTCTCAGATCTTAATCTATATTGTAAGGTTTGAACTGAACTAAGAGCATTGTTGAGGGGTAAAAAGAGAATTTCAATTAGTTTAAATTAAAATTTTCTTGTATTTAAAAAGAAACCTAGTTAACCAAGAACATAAGGAATGCATAAAATAGAGGGAAAAGCTTTCATAGACAATCTCTTAGGATGTGATTTGACTGGGATACTGCTGAGGGCTAGGAAATCATGAGCTCATTGATTTAGAAAAATCATGGAAAAACTGGGACTTGTAAAGGAAGACATTGTAAACCTTCAGAGAAACAGATGATAGAAGAAATAAGCATAATATTTTCTTACATATAATGTACAAATGTATATGTATGTCTATGTATGTTTATAGATATTTATATAAGTCCATATTTATATATCAACATTTAATTGTACCCTTCTCTAGGTGGAGAAGGAAAAGGAAAAATACAGTAGAAAGTGAAAACAGAGAAAACAAAAAAAAACAATCAGGAAATAAAGAAAAGCTGAGTAGTTTTGAATATAATATGTAGTATTTATTATATAGGTTTTCTTAAAATAGAAATTTATTGATTTATATTGAATCCTCTCTTATGATCTGCTGTGTATATGGCAATTGTTTTTCTTTTCTCACTTTGTATTTAAGTTTAAAGTTTTAAAAATTACAAAAAGGCAACACAATAACCCTATTAGGTGAATTACTATAATTTCTATATCATATTTGAAGAAACAGAGGAAGAAAGGGGTTAAGTAACTTTCCCAAGGTCGTACAGTTAATAAACACTTGAGGCTGGATTTCAATTCAGGGGTTCCTATCTCCCAGTTTAGCACTCTCTCCACTGTATCACCCATATGCCTCTGCACTATTTTTAAAAAAAGACAATATATATGTCTAATTTAAGTGTAATTTTGACTAAATTACCCATCATATCTTTTTAAAGAGCTAACTTGATTTCAAGACCGCTTAGCATTTCCCATAGTGCATGCATCAAGGCATATGTTAGAGTTCATTTGATGTTCAAGTCAATGTCTTTAAAAAAGCGAACCAATAAATTCTGAAATACACATTTCTTATAATTTTAGCTGATTTCCATGAAATTTGGTACAAGGGAAATAGTTTTAAGTAAGGAATTGATTTTGATGAAAAAGAGTATAAGTTCATAAGATTCCTTTAGAGTATCATATTATGAGGAAGAAGTCAAAAGGTCATCTGTTCTGATCTGAAGAAAAAATTTTCTTTTTAAAATCTCGACAAGTAATTGGAAAAACAGCAAGATAGGTGTTGTATAGAAATGCAAATTATTATTTGGATAAAGTGAAAATGGATATAGATAGATGAATGCACATGGTTGAAAGAAATGAGGACCACAAGGGAATCTCTTTTATAATACACAAATACCTAAGCATAAATGACAATGATGGAAGAACTATATTCACAGTAAACAGCATAGGGTCATGTAGAGTCAAAAGGAAAAAAAATATTAAAACTATATTAAACAAATGAAAAAATGATTTTTTCTTTCCCACAGATGACATTCTATGACCTACTTAAAATGGTTAAAATTAAAGGATAAAAATTTTAAAGACAAATTTTGGGATGGGGAAAATGGATAGTGATGGTGAAAATAACATTTATATGCATTATGACAATATAATATTTACTAGAGGTTTATCAGATCTTATAAAGCTGAATGAAAATAATATCTATTAGTGAGAGACACATACTATTTCTTTTTCATCATATGTATAAATACTAGGAATTCTATGTCTACTTCTATCTATATAACTGGGTTCTTTCTCTTCTCTCTATTCTTTCCACTTCTCTTTCCCTCCTCCTATCCCCTGTTCAAGTGCTAAGCATACTATATATGCTCTGTGTTCTCTTTCTACATCTCACTATCTTTGTTTCCTCTCCTGTTCTCTTAACTTCTCTTAACTATTTCTCTCCTATTCACCTTTTTAAGAATTCATTCAGGAACTACTCAACTCAACAAAACCGAGGCTTTGGAAAAAGGTTAAGGTGCAGTGGTTTGGAGTCAGAAAGAAGCAAAGACTATGGCTAAGCATTTAAACGTAACATGTGTTTTGTGAAAATTTTATTTAAAAATGACAAAATTAGATATTTCAATATTCTGATGGATATGCCAGTTCTTCTGAGTGACATTGGCTGAGGGCACCCTTCAAACCTGAACATGAAAAGAATTCTATTGGAGTACATTTTTAAGAATCCTACATTTAGAAAGGAAATGAAACCTGGAGGACATTGAATCTAGTTTCTTTGTTTACAGGTGAAGCACCTGAGCCTGAGAGAGGTTAAGTGACTTTTCCAGAGTCATATAGATAAAAAGGGCCAGAAATAGGATTTGATCTTAGGTGTTTCCTATTTTGAGCACAGCACACAATCTACTACAACATACTGCTTCAAGGTACGGTAGCAGCAGTAGCTAGGATATTAGGATGGCTAGAGTACCAAACTGTAGGAAAACCTGAGTTCGAATTCTGCCTTAGATCATACTAACTGGTATATCATTTAACCTAGATAAGTTGCTTAACTTTTCTCCGGCTCAGTTTCTTCATCTGTAAAATGAACACACTAGTACTTACTTCCCAGGGTTATTGTGAGAATCAAATTAGATAAAATTCGTTAAGTTCTTTGCAAATCTTAAAAGATGACATAAGTTGACATCATTACATGATTATTATTATTATTATTGTTATTATTATCATTATTATTACTAGTCTCCCTACTCAACAAAATCATAGGTGAAAATTTTTTGAGACTAGAATTCATTACTCAAAATAGCAGATTTTGAGAAGAGGTGCAAGAGAAGTATAATAGCTGCTTAATTCCAGATTCCCCCATATTACTCTTTGTAGTGAACTGTAATCTATAATTTTGTGCTACCTCCTCACCCCAAATTACTCTATTTTAATTCATACTCTTGTAAAAGAAAATCCAGCTCACCTTTCTTTATCCTTCTCAGATACACTCATCATGGGTTCATCGTATAAATATTCTCTATTCTACAAGCAATATTTATACTTTTTTCCCTATTGATTTAATATGCTCCATCATATGGTGAATCATTTACATGGGCATTTCTTACTTTACAGTCAAATTTCACTTTTTTTTGAAAGAAAGTTGCCTTTAAAAATTTTACAAATAAAGTTTAAATATACAACGTGTCTGACAAATTTGTCATAATTCATTTATAGATTTATTCACTAAATGACATAAATAATAATAATGTAGAAAGCAGTATACTAGACATATATTTTACACACACACACACACAAACATATACACAGGCATATATATATAATATATATATATATATATATATAAATGCAGAAAGTTACAATATGTATGTATTTGGAATTAGAGCATCATCAAATAAATGACTTTTGGCATTTATGGATATGGAAGTGGACCATCTAGGGTTGGTGTTAAGGTCCATATTATAGACCATCTCTTTCTTTAAGTGAAGAGGAAACTAGATGACTCAGTCACTAGAGTATTGGCCTGGGATTCAGGAGAACAGGAGTTTGAATCTAACCTCAAGATATTTGCCTCTTTTTAGCTATGTGACCTTGAGCTAGTCACTTAACCCTGATTGCCTCATATCCAGGGCCCTCTCCAATTGTCCTGATTTCTATCTGGCCGCTGGATCCAGATGACTCTGGAGGAGAAAGTAAGTCTGGTGACTTAGCCCAGCACCACTTTACTCAAATCCAATTCACGTGCTTGTCATGGCATCAGCTCCCTGATGTCATGGTCATCGTCAAAAATGAAGGACAGACATTATATTATTATTTAGAAGTGTAGTGCAGGTTTTGGCCATGGGACTTGAGTATATTGAGAAACTGGGAAGTTAGGGAAGTAGAGAGAATATCAATATTTTTATTAAAGCCTCCTAGTATGAGAGTTCCTAGATAGGGGTGGAGGAAAGATCAAGGAACAAGAAAGGAGAAAGATCTGAGGGTGAAGAAGAGGGTCTATAAAGGACAACCAATACAATATAGATTGATTAATAAATGTGGATAGTTTGATCTTTAAAGGAAGCAATGTATGGAATTTGTTAATTGGAACAAAAAAACACCTCTGCCACATTCAGTGAGTAGGAAGTATGACAGAAAGGGTAGCTAATACTAGAAGGATATTAAAGGAAGTATTGTGTGGAAGGAAACATTACTGTGATGGCTATATATTTACATATATATACATATATATGTATATATATATATATATATATAATTTTTATCTTAACATTCTGTTCTCCTACTTTATGGTAAAGTTCATGATTTTATTCTTGGTATTTATGCCATTAGGTCATAGCATTGTACCTGATGCATACAGTTGGTATTTAATAAATGCTTGGGAATGCTTTATTGAGTAATTTTAAAAATTCAAGTATGCTGTAAAGACAGCATTCTGTCTTTACAACATATTCACTTCTACTTAAGTGCAATCTTATTTGATCCAAAGTTCTAGTTTGTTATCAAAATCTAGTTGAATACTGATTCTGCTACCTAGTTTTAGTAGATGAAACATCTACATATCGTGCTGCTAAGGAGACATTTGACTCTATAACTTTTTGTCATCTCAATTTTGATATACATGCCAATTATTCCTTTATTGAAATAATTTTATACAAATGTTTAAAAATTTAAGGATAAGGAAATATTCCTGGGGCACTCCATTAGAGATTTACTATCTAAATCCATAAATAGTTAATCACTAATATGGGTTGAGCCATTCAACTAAATCAAAATGCAATTAACTGAATATTATAATTCCATACACATGTCTCCATCCTGTTCACAATAATAAATGAAAGATTTCTCCTATTCAATAAATTTCATTGGTTCTTTTTCACTTTTAGATTCAAATATAAAATTTCTCTGTTTTTAGATTCAATGCTTTTTTACTACCTGGCCCAAATGTCAACTTTCATGTCAAATTGTACTTAGCATTGCTTCTCACACAGAACACTCCATCTACTATCTGGATACACTTGCTTAGACTATCCCTGGTGCCTGGAATACACTCTTTCCTTAACCTTTACCTCTTAAAAATCCTTAACTTCTAAAATGATAGTGTAAATGTCACCTTCTCCATTAGGTTTTTCTTGATATCTCTTTCCTCCTACCAACTGCTGATACCTTCACCTTCATAACATTATTTTATTTCTCCTTTATATAAATATGGATGTTAATCTCTCTGAAAGTAAGTAGTTCTTTGAAAGGGCTATTGTTTTTTCTATTCCTAGCTCCTTAAATAGCACCTGGAAATATCAGGTGATTAATAGATGTTTATGAACTGATTCATTTCAGTATATTCTTTAACTTGTTTCCTTTCCTAGTGGACTGGCACCTATTCTGGATCATATTGGATTGCACACATCACTCCCTATAGCTCAGTTTGATTTTCCGTAAAAATCAAGGAGGTAGAATTGTTGGCCCCTTAGTTCCTTTACTGTTCTAAATTCACAATCTATGATCTTGTCATATAGATTTTTGCCTTTAGTAGGTCTTTGTATAGTGGTTATTGAATTGCATTGAAGGGAGCAACCTGACTGACTTCCACTGTAATACTGAACTAGATTGGAACCTCTTAAAAAACCTTTCCCACTAAGAACCAAATCTCTTTCCCAGGATGAAAATCATGATTAACCAAGTGTTTTGTCCAGTAGCCTTAGATGGACTGCATTGTGAGTGCACCTGTATCACTCATTCTTATACCTGTATTTGATTTAAAGATCAGAATCCAGTTCCTTGGACTATAAATTTTACTTAAAATAACCTATTCCAAGAGTAGAAAGGGAAGGCTTATGTATAAAGTGATTCTTTGCATCAAGAATGTCTCAGTATTATCAGGAGAACCCTGCTTTTAGGGGCAAAAAAGCAAAGATGTTTCCCCCATCTTTGATGGACACATGGAATTGATAACTTAAAAATTAACTAAGCTGTCCCCCTCACCTTCATCTTCTCTACTCCCTTGGGAACCAGTTGTGAAGCTTACCCCCTCCTTATCTCACTGACTACAGTAATGAGCTCCAGGGGGACCTCTGCTCCTGCTTTTGAAATAACTCGTTTCTCTGAATACACTTTGAAATTCCTTTCTTACATTGTTTGTTTCTTTTTTGCTCTGACTATCTTCATGTAGAGGGGTTTGACAGCTGTTGGGAGGGGAGGTCCAACATGAGAGCTCTGGAATATATAAACTGAAAAAAAATTAAGAAAGGAAATAATCTCTCTTCTACCCCACAACCCCTACAGGAATGTAAACTCCTAGGTAGGAATTGCTGAAGAATCCTCAAGGCAGCAGGCTAGGGAAGACAAGGATTGCAAAGGGCAGACACAGCTGGAAGAGATGGGAGCTGTCACAAAAGTGAGTCTCTGATAGACAAAGATTATCATCTGAGACGGGTTGAGGGGAGAGGACCAGTAGACCAAGGGGAAGTGAGAAAAAGACAAGGAGACAAAGATCTTATAGCAAAAACATACCACAAAAGAACAAGAGCCATTTCTCAATAGAGAAATGGTCAAATGATATGAACAGACAGTTTTCAAAGGAAGGAATACAAATCATCAACAGCGATATGGGAAAAATACTCTAAAACATTAATAATTAAATACAAAATAAAGCCATTCTAAGGATTAACTTATCATTGGATTGGCAAAGATAAAAAAAAGGAAAAATAACTATTGTTGGAGGTGTTAAGGGAAAATAGGCACACTAATTCTTGATTATTGGAGCTATGAAATTACTTCCCAGCCAGTCTGGAAAGTAAGTGTGTGTCGACAAGAGTATGATATTTGATCTAGCAATATGATTGCCAGGCTTCTGTAGACTGAAGCAAACTTTTAAAGTGATTAGAAAAAAGAAAATAATTCTTACAATTTCAATAATATTGGAAGAAAAAAACTTTGAAAGACTTAAGAAACTCTCTCAATGCAATATATATTTCCCAAAATTTAATGAAGCATGTTATCCATTTCTTGATAAAAAAAAAGTAATGGGTTCAAGGCATAGGGGCATGAATTTGGGGCCTGGCTAGTGTGAGACCTTTTTTTTTTCCTGGCTCAACTACACATATACTACAAGGTTTGTTTTTAGTATTTGTTTGTTTCATTTTGTTTTTCAATGGAGGGGGGTGGATTAGGTTGGAGAGGGAAATAGGACTGAGATATAAAACGAAAGAAAAAGTATTGAACCAATTTTGCTGATGCAAAAAAGGAAGAGATGGAAGGTTAGAAAGCATAGATTAGCAGGGCAGTTTTGAAAATTATACATTGATGTATTTTAAAAGCAAATTATATGTAATATACATTGTTTCATGTAAATGTCTTTACAATTTTCTATTATGTATATAGAATTTTTAAAAATTTTTTTTGTTGAATACATGATTGCTTAAAAATCCAAAAGGAATTTCTATTTGTCAAGGATTTTATGTATGTGTGAGGATAGATAGGTAGATGATAGATAGATAGATAAAGAATAAATTGATTGATCTGGGACAGACCATAAAATGTTAATTTTACATTATCATATTAAAATAATTCAAAATAATATTATTACTTTCACAGATAGGGGAGAGGGATAAGAAAACATACAGTAGTTACAGATTAGGAAAAGATCTCAAAAACATGATGGGGAAAATAACTGTTCTTGATCTCCAATTTGGAACTGAGTCTAAAGACAATTGAATTGAGAATTATGAGACCTTTATTCCAGTTCTGATTCTCCACTGTCTAATTCTTGAGAACTTAAATGAACTTAGATGAATTCAATTGCATTGAATTTAATTTGCCTTCTCAGTCTTCTCTCTAGCACACCTATTGGAATCGACATTGTCTCCTCATCCCTTGATACAGCTTTTGTTTCTTCTCCACTATCATGATAGTTTCTCCTCTCATCTGAGATATCTCTCTCTGCTTTCTCTCCATCTAAAAAAATCCCATCCATCCTTCAAGAGTCAACTGAAGTTTCATTTCCTATGTAAAATCTTGACTTACAAACTGAGATCCCTTGAGATCTCTCCATAGAATTCTTTTAGCACTTGATGAATGAGTGATATATACACAACTCACTTGTACTGTTCATTAACATTTAAATGTCATTATTTCTCTCCCACAACTAAATGAAGTTTCTGTGGAATAAGAGTATTATGAAAATAAAATGAGAGAAAATGAGAGCATGTGTGTAAAATAAACATTACATGCTAGTCTAATGATAAACATCTCTCAACTTAGCTAGACTGACTCTTGGCTGATAAACACAATAAAGTCCATTACCACTCTTGCACTGGACAGTAGAAATTTTGGGGAAAAGTAATATGAATCATAGGAGAGAAGATAGAGACTTGAAAGACTGAGAGGCTTTTGGAGATAGATTTTTTGTGCTTGGTGAAGTGAGGGAATAGAACAGGGAATGAATAACATTCATTCTATGCTATTATTTTTAGGTTCTATTTCCACTAATTATTATTATTTCCTTAAAAAATGAGCTCTGTTGTTTCTATTCTTCTACAAGAAGACTCCTGTCTTCTTAGATTCCTGTACCTATCCTCTATATTCAGAGCTCTGAGAAAGCACTAAGTCTGATCATGGTCTGTGGGAAAACCTGGATCTTCTGCATAGAGAGTTGCAATGATAGCAAAATCATCCAGGAAGCTTTCTTCAGATGTTGCTAGATGTTTATCTCAAATGGATCAATGGCATGTGATCAATGGATGTGTTAGTTTCCTACATGACCTGAAGTTATAAGGATGAAGGTCTAAGGATCTGTACCTGAAATGAATGACGGTATCATTCATGATATACTTAATTTAGTAAAAACAAGAGATGGGAAGTTTTGGTGAGAAAGTTACAGTTAGCCCTTCCACATCATAGGGGTTACAGGTACATAGACCCCATGATTTAAAAAACTGAAGTAAAAATTTTGACCCTTCCTTCCTACTAGAGAAGAAGTCTGATTATTTTCTTTTCTTTTTTGAGATGTTCATAATTCCTTACTGTAAAATTTGGATTGATATTATAAAATATTATACATATGTTTGATGCATTTCTGAGTTTTTAAACTTCTTGTGTCTGCTGGTCTTGACACATTGTTCTATAGCGTTTGGAAAAGTCCTCCAAATTCCCATTTTATTTCTCATGCTGATCCATGATATATTAAAACCTTGATGGGGAAAGTTGTGATGTGGGAGGGATAATTGTATTTTTTTTGTGAACAGGAAGTGAAGGAGTCACAGTGACCTACCTATGTAGGGTGTTGACAATGAACATTGGCTCATTCTAGTTTGTGGAAGTCATCCAATTAAGTCAAGGATAAATGTAAGTAGAACTCTTGGTAAGGACAAATAAACCACATATATAATAAGGGAATGAATTGCTTATATGCATGTAGAGTGAAGGATATCCAAGAGGTGAATAGTGATACCTCATCATTTCTCCCCAAAAGGGTGACACTCAAATCCATAAATCTAAATAAAGGACATATGGACCTTACTGATAGGTTTTGAGAAATAATTGTGTTTATGGGTGCCAAGCAAATACAATATACTCATACTCTTCTAATTAAATAATATCCAATTAAAGACTACTATCTCTCTTTGTTGGACACATGATAAACATTTATTATGTAAAAAATGCTGGGTAGGAATGATTCATTTCAAAGGAGAAACTGTTAACTGGTGAACTTCAGCTTGTGTACTGCATTGATAAGGTAAAAATGTGCTGTGCTGTCCTTTATATATGACGAAGAAGTTACTAACACACTCTTGATAGAACATCAATTTTGAGGGGTTTTTTTTAGTAGTGGTGATGGATTTGTGTTGAGCAGTTCTTACAATTTATTGGTTTCCCTTACTTCAATTTGAGGTGAGATCTCTAGAGCAATGTCATACATAATTTTGCTTTATGTACTCTTTGGTTCCCATCTTGGAAGAACATGCAAGCATGCTTATCACATTTTTGAATGACATGTGTTTTAAAGGCAGAGCTGGAATTGAAAATAACCTGAAATACAAGAAATATTTCTTAAGAACCTAATATATGCTGGGTACTATACTAGTTGCTAGAGACACAAAGTCAAAAACAAAACAATTCCTACTCTTGAAAAGCTTATTCTGTTTGTATGGAGAAGGATTAACTCAGATGATGATAAATTTAATCCTGCATTTAGGATCAAAGAATTCTTTATATCAGCATGGTGGTTCATATATTTAACACTGGATGACTTTTGTTGCCTAGAAACTTGATAAGTCAATAGTTTGACATTAGCTAAAAATAATAATGCAATCTTATGTGTCTAGATCAGGAGTTCTTGAAATTTTTTTGTGTCACTTGGACCCCATTGGCAATCTGATGAAGTCTATGAACTTTTTCAGAATAATGTTATTTAAAGGCATAATAAGAATTACATAAGATTATACAGGAAATGAATTTTAAAATTCAATTATCCAAGTATTAAGGGCATGTAGGTGGCATAGTGAATAGAATGCTGGACCTGAAATCAGGAATATTTATCTTTCTGAGTTCACATCTTGTCTCAGACACTTAATAGCTGTGCAACCCTGGGCAAGTCACTTAATCCTGTTTGCCTCAGTTTCCTCATCTGTAAAATGAGTGGGAGAAGGAAATGACAAATTACTCCAGTCTCTTTGCCAAGAAAGAGAAAGAAATAAAGCAGAAAGACAAAAGAAAGAATGAAAGAGAAATGGGATTATAAAGAGTCTGACAGGAACTTAACCCTGTCTGCCTCAGTTTCTTCATCTGTAACAAAACTAAGTATTAAAAATAAAAGTAAAAAAAAAATCAAGGAATCAAACTTAAGAATCTCTGGTCGAAGGTGAGCAATTCATACAATAAAGCAATGCAGTAAAGAGAAACAACTTTGAAATTCTTGGGTACTCTGATCAATACAATGGAACTAACCACTGTTTCAGAGAATTTAGAATAAAATAAAAATGCTATCAAATTTCAGATAAAGAGGTGATCGACTCAAAGTACAAATTAAGACACACACACATACCTACACACCCATATACAGGTACATACAAAGAAATGTATATGGTCAACCAAAATTTGTCATGTTAAATAAATATGTGATAATAATTAACATATTATAATATAACTATAATATGTTTTGATTTTCTTGCTTTCTCAATGGGTTAGAGCAAGGAAGGGAGGAAAGGAGAATTTAGAAATAAAATAAGATTTTATTTCTAAAAAATGTTTTTGCATGTAACTGGGGAGAAATAGAATAAATAGAATAAACACACACACACACACACACAGTCCTAGTCTAGAGCAAATGACATTACAATTTTACTAGAATATTGTGTTCAATTCTAGAAACAACTTTTAAAGAAATCCATCAAAAAACTGGAATGTGTGCAGAACAGCTAATATTTTTGAAAAGACTAGCTAATTCTTTGGACTATGGACTATGATGAATGAATAAAGGAAAACTGTATAAAAAGAAAATGGATGGTTTTCCAAAGCAGTGAGCTCCTCACCTCTGGAATGTGTTAAGAAGATTCTGGATAATGGCTAATAGGGATACTATAGGAGAGATTCTCAGACTGTGTAGAAATTTGAACTAGTCAGTTTCTAAGATGGCTCTCAGTTCAGATTCTGTAGTTTCATGGTTCAGTGACATTGTGTGAATTCCCAATGGCTTGTGGTTAAAGTATAGTGAGTAGCTTGTTGCTATGCATGATATCATAGCTTTCCCTGGAGGAAATTGCTTATTAGTCTTAATATATAATATGTAATATATAAGTAAGGTGTTTTTTTTTTATTTGTTTGTTTTATTGTGAATGTAACCTCTGGGAAGATCTAACGACATTTGAAGATGAATCAGAATCCTGCACAGAAGAAGGTAGGTGGATCAAGCAGCTGGTGTGGAAAAGTCATTCAATATTTATTGATTTCAGGTTGTCTGTTATCTTATCTCTATCTATAAGCTAGGAGATAAGGAGGATGCTGGTAGTCAGGTCTTAAGGAACAGTATATACACGTTTGACCCAAAATTCAATTAAGAGGTGCTAGGGAAGAAGAAAAACAAGAAGTCTCAAATCATTAAACAAATATTTGTGGTATGGAATATGTGGTGCCAGGTGAGATGGACCCTAGGAAAAAAAGAATTCTGATGTTACCTTTGAGAGGAAATGGATCATTGCAAATACCTAACCAGTTTGCTTCAATACAATAAAGACAAATGAGAAAACAAGTCAAAGCATTCATAGATGCTTTTAATCTAGTATGGACACCATTGAGTCAGCTAAGGATGGATTATTCTTGGAGAAGGGCAGGACGGAAATTATATGAGATGAATCTTGGTAGGGAAATGATCTAATATTAAACATAGGCAGATTTAGTGCCATAGACAACTATCCTAACTGCTCCAAACCTCAGTTTTCTCATCTGTAAAATGAAGGGATCAGATCAGAAAGTATTTAAGGTTCCTTATAGTTATGTAGCTTTATATGATCAGACTAACTGAAATTTCTAGATACTTTGGGTTAAAAAAGGATACTGAAAGTTATCAGGAGAAATAATCCATGTGACAAAGAGGAATACAGTTCTGATGAATTTACATCTTGAATTTTGTAGGAAATTAAAGTTGATTTTGTTTTGTTTTGTTTTTGCAAGGCAATTAGGTTAAGAGACTTGTCCTAGGTCAAAGCAAATGTCTAGGGTTGAATTTGAACTCAGTTCCCCGTGACTCCAGGGCCGATACTCTATCTACTGTACCACCTAGCTACCCTGAAATTAAAGTTTTAAAGGACATAGACATTTAATCATTTTGCAAAACTGAGAGATTTATAACTATAATCTAGCCTAGATTAAGCTAAACACAATGGGTAAAAATAAAGAATATTGGAGGTTTGGAGAAAATGAATTATTTTTTAAAAATTTATGTAAGGCAATGAGATTAAGTGACTTGCCTAAGGTCACACAGCTAGGCAATTATTAAGTATTTGAGTTAATATTTGAACTCAGATCCTCCTGACTCCAGGACCAGTGATCTAACCACTGGACAACCTACCTGATCTGAGAAAATGAATTTTAAGGGAACTAAGGAAGAATAGCAAGGTGAGGCAATGAATTTAGTGTTGGACTTAGAGTCAGAAAGGTTCATCTTCCTAAATTCAAATTCATCTGGCAGGACACAACCTTTTTTGTCTTAGTTTCCCCATTTGCAAAATGAACTGGAGATGGACATGGCAAGCTACTCCATTATCTTTGCCAAGAAAACTTCAAGTGGAATCCTGAATATTTGGATACAACTGAACAATAAGGAGGAACAACCAATCAGGGAAAACAAAGAACCAGCTTAGTTCCATGTAAGCTCTGGAATACAGTGATTAGACCTTTATAAACTCTTTAACTTCTTATGTTTGTTTGCCCCTGTATTTTTTCCTTGAAGTGCTTTCAAATGACCACTCTGCCCCCGCCCCCACACTCTCACCCTATGTGGGGTTTTATAGTGCAGTGCAGAGTCCTCCTTCTGAATTCTATGGCTGTGATTGAACCTAGTTTTGTAGCCTATGGCACCTGGACAAATCACTTTACATTTCTAGATCTTACTTTCCTTAGCTGAGAATATTTGATACAATTATGCTTGAACATCTTAATAGAAAAGTTATCTGTGTTTTTACCAGAAAATAAGTAAGGGAGGAAGAAAAAATTTTCTTCTCTTTATAGACTCTCAGGTGGTCAGGAATTCAAGTTCATAGATCAAAGACGAGTACCACAAGAAATAATCCAGAAAAGATTTTGGCGCTCAAGTTCTGGTACTGGATGCTGAAGAAGAGTGGGGTCATAGGGTACAAATGACCCTTGGCATTCTGCTTGACAACTGAATTTTTCGGGGATGAAATCTATCATAAAAACCTTAGTGTACCATCCTAGTTAAATGTCCATAAGATTGCAAGTGATATAAATGAAAGGAAGCTTCATTTTTAACATTAATCTAGAAAATTAACAAACAGAGCTAAGGAACTAAAAACTGTATGGGTTCAGGCTAAATGCACCCACATGTATTGACATATATATATATATATATATATATATATATATATATATATATATCACATGAAGCAGGAAAGAATCATCAGCAAATTTATGATTTAGAGTTTCTTTTTGTAGTTCTGTAGTAAAGGGTAACCGATGTTGTTAACATAAGGTTAGACCTTATATTTTTGAATAAAAAATGTCAAGACAGGTAAATGCTGATTTGTAATGGAAAGCTAATGATTTATAAAATTCAAGTATAAATGAGTTCCTCATCCAAAACTTGCTAAATAATTTTACATTTTCCTTATGTTAACTATGATGTATAAATGAGGACCTACTTGCAGAAATTCACCCATAAGGATGTAAGCATCCATATCTACAAACATCCAGAAAGACCCTGATGATGGTTTAGAGACCAGTTAAAACGCAGGGCTGTCTTTCTAATTTTCGAAAACTAGTCACCCAAGGCTGTTTGTCTCACAAGTTTCTCCTAATTGGCTCAATGCTTTGCTTGCCCTACTTTGAGTAGCAGAGAACTTGTTTGCATCACTGCCAGTTCATTCGGAAAGGGTGTTGACACTCTTGCTATTCTTTTTGATTGGCCTTAAATGAGTCTCTCGTGCTTAAGATGGTTTTCCTCATCTAGGCATAGCATGTGCATGCATATATTCAAATGAAAGTGTTCATTTTGTTCTATGATATAATGCATCTTCATGAGAATTTGATGTCACAGGAGCAGGAGCATTTAAGCTCATGGTTTTAAATGATAAGCTTTAGGAACTGTCATGCTAAAATGATCACTAACATTTTATCAGAAGAGTTTCCTACTTCTAAAAGGGGCATGGAATATTTTATGACTATAGACAAAAGCAGCATATCCTCATTTGTATGGGGAAAGAAAGCATATGACTGGAAAACTTGGCATAATAACAAGGCTTTGCATTTATGCAGTGCGAATCCAGGAAGAAACTCAAATTCTTTAAAAATAAAAAAGAAAGGTCCATTTAAAGTTCAATTATGAAATTCTAGCAATACATCCTATCAAATATAGTCAAGAGAAATGTTTAAGTACCTACCATGCTAAATACTGAGGAAACAAAACTGAAAGTATCCTTGACCTCAAAGAGATTATATTTTATCAAGGGGCAAATAAGTACACATAGAAATTTTTTAAAAGAAAGGCAAGGTAATTTGAGAATGGGGTTAGGGGTAGGGTAACATTAACAGATGAGAGGATCAGAAAAAATTTTAGGAAGAAGGGGGCACATGAATTGAGTTACTGAGGAAATAAAAGATTGTTAGAGGCCATTAGATGATCTAATGGAAAGAGTGTTAGAATTGGAGTTGGTAAGATCTGATTTAAATCCCACCTCAAACCCTTGCTAGACTTGATGGCAAGTCAATTCTCCTTTCTGACACACAATACAAAGTTATAAAATGGTGATATAATAATAGTGCCTCCCTTTAGGGTTGACAAGAGTATCAATTAGATCATAAATATGTGATAGAGTACTTACAAACCCTACACTGAAACAGAGATGCTAGCTATCATTTTAAGAAATAGAGAAGAGGGGGAAGCTAGGTGGCACAGTGGATAGAGCACTGGCCTTGGAGTCAGGAGTACCTGGGTTCAAATCCGGTCTCAGACACTTAATAATTATCTAGCTGTGTAGCTTAGGGCAAGCCACTTAACCCCATTGCCTTGCAAAAAAAATAATAACCTAAAAATTAAAATAAAAAGAAATGGAAAAGAGAAGGGATTGTGTACATTTTAGATACGCAGATCTTAATTTAGTTGAAATCTCGATGATTTTAATTTATCCATCCCCCCAATGAAATGAGAAGAACCTTCATAATTCCTATTAACAAGATATAGTCAGGTAGTGAGGTGAATGAGTATTAGACTTGAAATTAGAACAAACTGAATTTGAGCATGGGCTCTGTCTATTTCAATTTCCTCATGTGGTTATTGTGGAAATCAAATGAAATGATGAGTAACATTTTTTGCAAACTTTACAATACTTTATGCAAACTTAAAGTATTATATATTATTATTAGCAAAAAGGAAGATGATTTACCCTGTCCAACTCTACTTAAACCATTGGGTTAGACCTTAATTGACTCTTGAATCAACAAAATCTTCAGTTACAGAAGGTATAGCTCCTAAGTGACTGTCTTTAAATCATAGACTTTCATCATTAGAAGAAATATCAGCACTTGTATAAACTATAAGTATGAATTTCTATTATATCTTCTTTCCATATGGTCATCAAAATTCTTCCCTGGATACTTCTAGTACTAAGAATCTACTGCTTCCTTAGATGGCCTATCCCACTTTATTAGAAATTATTTTTCTTCTCATGTAAAATTTGAAAATGATTTCATTTTACCTTTTAATAACATTTTTCCAGTTATCTTATTGGTTTCTTTTATAAATTAGTGGAATAAGTCTAATCTTCTCTACCATGGGACAACCATTAATAATTGGATCATAGATCACAGATGCAGAGAAGGAGTAGACTTTACAATAAGACCTAATTTGGTACCTGAGGAAATTGAGTCCTAGAGAGGAAAAGTTCCTAGGTCATAAAGACAAAACTGAAACTTTTACCCAGATCATTTGCTTCCAAGTCCTACTCTCTTATGCTATTTTTACATAGCTAGTATGTCACATCCTTTCTCTATACTAAACATCTCAAGTTTTTTTTTAAGTGAATCAATTCTCCTATATAGTTAATATTAAAATTCTACACTTGTCAACTTATTGAGTGCCTTTATTTATTATAATTATAGTCTAGCATTTCAAATGTTTTACAAGTTGTACTTCTTCTTAGAGAATTTATATGAATGTATACATAACACAAAATGTTGCTATACAGTCATGAGATAGATTTTTAAAGAAGAATCATATTTAAGCAGCCAAATAAATTTTGTCCTTCAGAGTTTTCATGATGAGAAGCCAGTTATTCCAATGATGTTATCAATGCTTAAAACATCTTAGTATTCCTCTCTTGTAACTGCTTCAGAGTCTGTTTACAATCCCACAAGATATTCAGTCTGATTGTAGTAGTCATATGTTCTTTCTTCCAGTTTGATCTTCCATCTGATTTAGCAGACTTGGCTTGTGGGTGACTTTCTTTTTTACTTGTATGAATCAAATCTACCCTCAAAATTAGAAATGTGCCATAATTGAGAATTTTCTTAAGAATGTACCAAGAGCTACCATGGCAAATACAAAAATATTTCTAGGAATGTTTTGAGAAATTCCAGAATCACTGAAATAAATAAATGTATAGTAATGGAGAATACTTTGAAGGGGACATTAATTTTGTTCCCAAAGTTCTCATATGTTTGTTTAGGAAAAAAATACATTATAATATGCCCCACAAATGCACAGTGTACATGCTTGTATTTTATTTTGTGATCATTTTATTTAGTACACAATAATCCAAAGGAAGAACTTATTCAAACAACCATAAATTGTCCATTATGAGTAACAAAATCCACCATTAAATAATATAATATTTGATATTCCAAATCTGAGCAGGAATGGTAGTATTTAAACATATAACTAAGGAAGGCATATTTTAGATACATTTCTGTATTTCACTCCTGGAGGGTGAGATAACAAATTTGAACTTTTTTATACCATTTGTATAAAAGGTACCCATGAGATAAGGAGAAACTCTCATGTTATGATTACTGGTAAATTCCAAATTTTGTCTGAAAACATCTAGGCTAATCTTCCTATTCCCACAACAATGATTTGTACTCACAAATGTGAATTTTGTGATTTGATTTAGATATGTCTCTCATCCCTCAACCACCCCTACATCATCTCAGTATGCCAAAGACCAGAGAAAATTCTGATGTAGTCCATGACCATGGTCTATAATATCTTGCATCCTTAATGTATTCGCAGATTTTATAAACCATTCTTTCATGGTAATACTGGGTATTATAAATATTATTGTCTTTATTTTACAAATGAGAATACTCATTTTTCTATTATGGAAGTGAAATGATTTCCTCAAGACCACATAGTTAAAATAGTAAGGAATTTCAACTCAGGTCTTCTTTCTCTAAAATCAGTATTCTTTATACTATTCCACTGCTTTTGTGACTGCAAGAATTGAAAAAGGCGTGATTTTATAGACTAGATATACAAAATGTAGAAATAAAACAATGCAATAATTTAAGAATTAATAAACCCAAGAATATAAGCTCTTTGGAAGTGGGGAACTAGAGAGAGAGAGAAACCTATTTAACAAAATCTCCCAGGAAAGTCATGAAGAAATTGTTAGAAATTAAGTTCACAATATATGAAATAAGAAGTCACTTCATTAAAAAAAAGGAAGAAAAGAAAAAGAAGAAAAAGGAAAGGGAATAAGGCAGAAAGAATAAAAAAGGAAGAAAGAAAATGTCAGGAGGTATCTTTTGCAGAAATAGGAAAGAAATTCTTAACCAAAAAAAGGGACAAAGAGAATGAGAAAACATAAAGTAGGAAATTTTCACTACAAAAAAATTTAAAAGCTTTTTTCATAAACAAATCCACACCACTAGAAAAGGAGGGGAATCCTTAAATTGGGGGATGATCTTTTGCATTAATTTTGATTTTGTCTAGACTTATTTCACTCAACTAATGATTCCTGGAAAGTAAACTTTGTCAGTGCAGATGAGTACCTGTTCTACAATTTAAGATTCCTATCATCTCAAAGCCTAGTCTTCTAATCTGACTTGCATTCTTTCTTATTATCATTGATCTTCCCTTTAGCAAAGAACAAATCTGTATGGTCAAAAGATTTGAATGGAAAGTTTTCAAAAGAAGAAAGTAAAACTATATATAAACATATGAAAAAAATGCTCCAAGTCATTATTGATTAGTCAAATGTAAATTAAAACAACTCTGAGGTATCACCTCACACCTATCAGATTGGCTAAGATGACAAAAAAGAGAAAATGATCAATATTGGAGAGATTGTGGGAGGATTGGGACATTGCTGGTGGAGTTGTGAAGTGATCCAATCATTCTGGAGAGCAATATGGAACCATGCCCAAAGAGCAATAAAACTGTTCATACTCTTTGACCCAGAAATTCCAATTCTAGGCCTATATCCAGAAGAAATCATAAAAAATGGGAAGTCTTACATGTTCCAAATTATTCATAGCAGCTCTTCTTTGTAGTGGCAAAAATTGGAAATTGAGGGAATGTCCATCAATTGGGGAATGGTTAAACAAGTTATGGTATATGAATATCATGGAATACTGTTGTTCTATAAGAAACTGTAAATGGTCAGACTATAGAGAAGCATGGAAGGAGTTACAGGATCTGATGCTGAGTGAAGGGAGCAGAACCAAGGGAACAATATACACATTAACAAAAACATTGTGAGATGATCAACCTTGATGGAAGCAGCTCCTCTCAGTAGTTTAGAGAGCTAGGAAAACTGTATTAGACCAGCTATGGACAATGTTATTCCCATCCAGAGGAAGATAAACAAAACAAAAAAAGCAAAACAAAACAAAAAAAAAGTCCCTTCAGAATATGATGAACACTACATTCACTTTCAAAAAAAATCTTTTATGTATTTCTTTCCCTTAATCCTAATTCTTCATTTTGAAAATGACTATATGTGAACTGGCTTAACAGAAATGTGTATGCACAATATTAATCTGACTTCACCACTGAGGGGAGGAGGGTGGGAAGGGAGGGTGGAAGGAAATTTTGTAACTTAAAATTATACATAGGTACATAGATTAATGTTGAAAAACTTTTATAACATGTATTTGGAAAAATAAAATATAAATAAAAATAAAAAAGAACAAAATTTGTACCATCTTCGACTTCTTTTTCTTTATCCCACACATATCTAATTGGTAATAAAATTAAACACAAATCTTGAAGGTCATCTAACCTAATTCCCTCATTTTACAAATGAAAACTCCAAGACCCAGAGAAATTGAGATAAGACTCAGGTCATTGAGGTAGTAAACATCAGAGGAGATTGGAGCCCAAGCTCTCTGACTCCAGAGTCACAATTCTTTCCCATGTACCTTGTTTCCTCTTATAAAGATAATTTTCCACTAAAGTTTCCTAACTTTCCAAGTTGTTTTGGGCCTATATATCTTATTTTCTCTCTTTTTTCTTTTTTTTCATTATAAAAGTTACAGATAAACATGTTTCACGATGACTTTTCTTATTAAAAATCTAATGTAAGTGCTGGTGATTTGGAATCTTCTACCGAAAAGAACTGTCATCCAAAGGGAAGGAATTCTTGTCTTGCTAGATTTAATATATTTCTAATTAAGACTCTTAAGATTAAAAACTATCTAACGTTTCTTCAGAGCCAGGATAAACTATCTGTGTGAGGGGAAGGAGAGAAATGATAGGCACTGTTGTATTTCAGAGCCCACATGCTAGTCTCTGTAAACTATTTTCTAATTTTCCTAATAGACCCCCTCAAAGATTCAGATGAGCATTCACTTACACGGAAATAAGTCAGCATGTCTTCACACCCACTCAGTTATTATTCTTAAACAATGGCAAGAAGCCCATAAGTTTTTTCCTGTTTGTTTGCTTATTTTTGTTGATCTTTTAAAATGCTTATGGTACAAGCTTGTCAACAAAAAGTGGGGGTGGGGCAAGTGTCTTTAGTTACTCTACAATGGATAAGGTTGAAAAAAAATGACAAATCCACATTTTCCATTTGTCCTCCATAGTTCAAAGTCCATGATACAGTTAGGATGTGATCAGACTTGGCATATGGTTATGATAAGAAAAGAGGGACAAAGAAACCTGAGACAGCCCTTTTAAGATGGGAGGTTGGTGTGGGTTTAATGGGTGTAAAAGGTGAAATTCTCCAAAGAGTATTTCACTATTTGTGCTTTCCACCTTGGCCTGGAAAATTAAATATAGTCTAGCTCACCTGTGGAATCTGAAAAATGAAATTGGTTTCTTCCTCCTGCTTTGTATATCTTCAAAAGCTGATGGTTCAGCTGATGATGAATGAGGTTACAGAAATTACAACCAACATTTTTTTTTTTCTGTGAGGTTTGCTTTGCAGGCAGTGCTTTTTAGTTATTATTTGGGTCAGAGAAGTCATAAGGAGCTAATCTGTATGGTTAAAAACACATTATTATCTTGTGACTCCTGGAGGTCATTACCAAGGTATAAGTCATATCAACTCAAATGGACTTGAAAGTTGAAGTGCTACCCTCAAATGGCATTAAAATTGGATTTTACCCAATAATCTTTGTTCAAGAATATCTTTGGGGAAAATTTGGAATGTGGTTAATTTTAAACACAGAATATTAAAAAAATCACAAAAATCACAGATCACATAGATCACTCAGAGATCTATAGCTGAAAAGAAATCTTAGACTTCATTTAATCTAACCCCATATTTTATAATGACAACAATGCTCACAGAAGTTGAGTGACTTGCCCAAAGTCAATGAGATAACAAGAGGCAGAGCCAGAATTCAAACACACTTGTAAAAACTACTTCTTGTTTAATAAGAATCTGTTAACCCCTCAGCATAATTAAAATTTCAAGGCATTGCCTAAAGGACAAGTATAGGCCTAAGGTATAGTGACTCTACATTAAAGATGTTCCAACAAGATTTTATTTTTTAACATTCTGTTTCCATTTACTCTATAAAGCAGCAAAGTTCCTACAATATTTCAAAGTTGGTCCAACAGTCATTTAACAAATAGTAAATGCTAAAATAAATTTAAAAAATCATGAGATTTAAAGAGAAACAAATGATGAAGGAGCAAAGACTATATCAAAGTCTATATATTTGACTATATCAGTTCATGAAAATGAACTTGTACGGGTCTAGTTGATATTTATCTATTGTGTTGAGTGTAGCATATATGCATGTAAGGTTGAGACATTTTTTTTTTGTTTAAGTCAGTTAACACTATGCTTTCTACTTGTTTGATGGTAGGAAAGTGACTTAAGTTTCCATATCTGTAAAGTAAGAATAAATTCACAGGATATTTTCCAGATCTAAACATCCAGTCCTTTAAATATACCTTGAAGACCAAAACTGATTTTTTTTCTGGGCAATTTTTGCTTAAGAGTTAAAACTCTCAGAAAGAAGGTTTTGCTGGAGAAATAAATTGTAAATATGAAAAAATAAGTATTACATGAAGTAAAATTTTCCATATAGCAGAACAGCTAGGGCATAGAGAAATGTTTCTATTATATAAGTTTGACAAAATGTTTGTTTTGTTTCCTTTTTTTATTTTTTAAAACCACACACTTAGGTCTAGGGAATTTCTTTCTTCTTTCTTCTTTTTCTTTTTTGACTTGATCTTCAAAATTTTCATAAGTTTCATTCATCTTTACTGATACTATTTTATTGTCTTACTCTACTGGTTATTGAAAGTTTCTTCTAGAATTCTGTATCATTTACTAGGAGGAACATATACTTGATTAGACTAACCCAATCTCTTTGGAACTCTGCAAAAGAACTTCAGTCTGGCAGAACTGGTCACAATTATTCAAGTTTAGATAACTGAACAATATAGCAATAAAACCGCTGTAGTTTAGCTCCAACCTCCATGTGTTTTCTCTGCTTGCTTCCTATTCTGGAAACCTTTCTCTTACTAACCTCTGCTTCCTAGCTTCCTTGATTTACTTCAAGTCCCAAATAAAATTCCACTTTCTGCAATATTTTTAATCTACCTTAATCTCAGTGCCTTCCCTTTGAAACTATCTCTAATTTATTTTGTATATATCTTGTTTTCTCCTTTTGACTGTGAGCTCCTTGAGAGCAGAGGCTGTGTTTTTTTCTTTTGTTTGTGTTTGTGTGTGTGTCCCTAGAATTTAGCACAGTCTGTCATATAATAACCCTTAATAAATGCTAGTTGACTGAGTGGAAGTTGTATCAAGCTGTTGTGGAAATTTTTTTTTATGTGTGTGTGTGTGTGTGTGTGTGTGTATGTGTGTGTATATGTATATACACATAAGTACATGAGAGCATGGTGCACATTCATTTTTGACAAAAGCTAAAGAATAAACCCTGATACAGATTCTTATGAAAATTGAACCAAAGATAATCTCCTAGAGAATATTGTATATATATTAACAGTGCTATTATTTTAAGAGCAACTTTGAGTAAATAAGTCATTTTGATGATTATAAATATCCAAGTAAATTAAAAAAGATCTATGAAGGAAAATGTTATCTGCTTCAGAGTATATACATATAAATGTATATGTGCACACACATATTTGTCTCTAATAGTAGCCACTTGGTAGGGAAGGAAAAAAAAGAAATTTACATTATAACTCTATTATATATTTAAAAGGAATAGAAAGTTTTATATAATAAATTTTCAGTTTCATGTACAATCATATTTTTGTTATACTATGTTAAAAATGCTTATTCTTTCAATAAATAAATGAAAGAATGAAAGAATAAATAAGCAAACAAGCAAATAAATAAAAGTATGTCTTCTTGTATCTACTAAACCCAAAGAAAACTGGAATATTTTAATCATCTAAAAAAGAGGAATCAAAAAATGATATAATTGTTAAAGATTAATGACTACACATATGAAGGACATTAAGGCAATATGAAAGAAATATGTGGTACTTCATCTTAAAGAGTAAGTATTGTGTAGTAAAAAATTCTAATTTAGGATTCCAAAGACCAGGATTCTGGTTCTAATATGATATTGTGTGTGTGTGTGTGTGTGTGTGTGTGTGTGTGTGTGTGAAGAACTTTGGACCACAATTTCTTCATGTGTAAAATGAAGTAGTTGATATAAATTCAATACAATTTAGCAGATATTTATTATATGCCTCTTTTGTGTGTTAAAGACTAATAAAGATAAAAAAAACCTAACACACCAAGAAGACATAAAATGATAGGATCACATAACTTTAGACAGAAAAGACATAGAAGTCATCATCTCCAACAATAAATGATAGCAAGCAGTTCTGACATATTGAAGTTCATTTGTAGGGTTCCAGAGATTCTGTTTGCCCTAAAATAAGCTAATCTCAAAGCCCAGTATCTGTTCTAAATCTATTATCATGTAACTCAATTAAGACTACATATTTCTATCTTTTGCCTTGTTTTTTGCCTAGCATTTAATGCAAATTTGGAGCAAAACAGGTCCATAATAAATGCTCATTTATTGCTAAATGTCATTTCAAAGAACCCTAGAAAAACTATCTATGCCCTGCTCCCCTCCTCCTTAGAAAAATGTTTTCATCCCCTGGACCCATCTTTAGCTTCTATTTATTTTTTAGCTAAACATGTAAGAGTTCACTGTGGAAAGTTCCATTAACATGCAAATGTAATAATAATTTGTTTAGTGGAGAGGGGAGAAGTTCCTTCCTGCACTCTCTAGGATGCTGAGGATCACCACCCAACTCTGAGTTGCTGTTGTGTTTTCCTCAAGGTACCTTTATACTCTATTGGCAGTCCTAGAGCTCATGGGCAGGTTAGAGGTGCACAAAATGATTGTAGACCATAGTTTTGTTCCCCTTACCAGAGCTAACTGGTTCAACCTAGGATGAGACTTATAATTTTGGCCTCATTAGTATCAACTGAGTGAAACAGCCCATAAGCAAACTCAATAGAGCCATAAGCACCATCTCTAAGGTGGTAAAAGCAACACAAAAGAACAAATTAAAGTTTGGTGAATGTGAAAAGCCCCAACTGTTAGTGACAGAATTGCATTTTAAAATTTCTAGCAAGGGAAGCAGAATGGAAGGGAAAATCTATTAAGAAGTATGTGATAGCTTCCTTTTATAATGCCCCTTTTCAATGCTGGGTTTTAATTTACATTTTATAAATTATACAATATTTTATGAGTTAAGTGAAGTCATTTAGTATTCCATAGTCTGACACTGTATATTTGGCAGCTTATAGTTTTGAACATATAATTTCACATTCCCTGATTCAGTAATAAGCTTTCCAAAGGTGAGACCTGCAGAAATGTTGAAATGAGTTATTCCTTCTCCTCGTCAATTTTTTTAAAAAGTAATTTCCACATTAAGCACATAATTCGTATACACAGAATCAGAAGGATATTGGGTATGCCCACTGCAGAAAACTAAAGTTAGTTAATATTTTATCTGGATTGTCTATTTTTATCATTAGAGAAATATTAAAAATAAACATACAGGTAGAGATTTAAATTAACTCTTGCTATTTGCATTTATTATATCAATAATGATAACAATAATAGCTAGCATTTGTATAGTACTTTGTGCCAGATTCTATGATAAGAGTTTTCCAATTATAATTTCATTTGATCCTCACAACAATCCTGGGAGGTAGCTACAATTATTAACCCCTATTTTACAGGTGAAGAAACTGACAGAAAAAGAGGTTTAAGTGACATTTACGGAGTCACACAAATAGGAAGTGCTTACCAAAAGAGATGTTGCAATTTGACCAGAATTTCTATAGGCCATTATTTTGTAAAAGAAAGTTTATGCCTGGCCTTTAATATTTTAAAGTTTTAAAGGGCCAACCCTAATGTGAATGTGCTGATAAAATATCATGGCAAGAATTTCATGAACTATTCCATCAGCAATAGCTTTTCAGTTCAAATCATTAATATATGGGTTATATGGGACTTACCATGACAATTCCAATGCAACTAAAGAAAACCTAGATACACTGTCTGTCATGTTTAAATTATACTGATGTGTTTACCTAAAAGTTGAGTTTATTATTTCTAGCACTGGTTTTAGAATTTTTAATTGTGTGTGTATGTATGTAATAGACTCTTTTAATAATCTGGTGAAGCTTAAAGACCCTTTCTCAGAATAATGTTTTTATATGCATAAAACAAAAAAGCATAGGATTACAAAAAAAACCTAATTTCATGGAAATAAAGATATAATTTTCTCATCATTCCAAGTTCATAAACCCCATGAAATTTATCCAGTCTTTAAAGTCTTTGGACTCAAAATTAAAAATCCCTGCTTGAAGGTATTTTCAAGAGAACCCATGGAAATTCCAGAACATAACAAAATTTAATTGATGCTAAAATAACTATGTTCTATATATCTTAAAGCAGTACTTAAAATGCTTTGTAGTAGCATTGAGATGACTCTAGAAAGCTGTAAAAATGAAACCTAAATCCCGGCAAGTTCTAAAATATTAGAGAGACTTCAAACAGTATTCTAGCGAATGGACTGAGCCTGCTGTGCAACCAGCAAATGATTGAAAGGATCAGCAGCAGTAGGATGGCTTCTATGTGATGAATTCACTGACTATGGCAATCCATGAAATGAAGAAAATACCAAGTGACCCTCATTTCTTTTTGTCCTCCACAGTGATGGTGGTAGAATGTTAGAAAAGTGTTAGAATCATATAACTTTTAGGTTTATAATAAATGTCAACCTAATTATAGATACTCTAAATGCACTATCTTTGTCTAAAGACCAAGCAATTAATATGTGATTGGAAGAATTGAACCACATCCATATTGGTATTATTGTTTTAAATGAAACAATAATTATAAAATAGAGTTACAGCTAAATGGAAGATTGATCACCAGTTCTCCTTGGAGAGGCAAATAAAACTCAGCAGAATTGACTCACATACCCAAAGGCAGCAAGAAACATTATTTCATGGGGCACTTAATTATCTCATCTTTTTGTGCTCAAGATGATTATATACAAAAAGATCATGATGAAGGGAATTACTACTTATGAATCAACATTTATTGTACAGGATGAAAAGGCAAATAATTTCTTTGAAGAACTTAACAAGATCCTCCCAGCAAAATCAACATATACTTACTGCCTTCAATGTGAAATTGGGTACAGGGGAGGATGATGAAAAGTGTATTGAAAAATGTGACAGCCTTCAAAAACAGAAGTCAAAGACTTCTAGACTTCAAGATTTTCAAAAAACTTGGACCTATTTGTTTGAATTCTTTCTTTCCAAAGAGAATGGGATATCATAAGACATTGTAGGTATCAAATTACATCACAGAAAATTAAATGGACTATACTTTGAGTGGAAATGACTAGCTACCAATACAGAAACTATATAAGAATTAGTTGCTTGTTTATTTGGACTCAATGTAAGAAACAGATTTTACAGCAGACACTAAGAAAGGCTTCAAATGAAAAGTTGCTTTGTATAATTGTAAATTCTTTGAACTAATCTGCTCAAATGAAGCATCAATATCCAAAAATGAGAACATAGAAAAACTACAAAGTTATTGACCTCAATTATTATTTTTTTCTAAAAGCTTTATAAATATAAAGTATTTTTCACAATGAGGAGCTCAAACAACCCAGAAACTACCTTCCTCTAGCACATACTTTAATTGCTTAAAATAAAAAAGATTGGGTGTATTTTTGTCAGGTACTTGCAAACCAAATTCTTATTCATTATAATTTGAAACTAAATGACTTTTAAGGACCAATTTTACTGAAAATTATGTATTTTCTTAGTAAGTAGAGAGACATAATAAACAAGGTTATCATTAGTTTTAAATAAACCTAAATACTAAAATGTTATAAAAAGAATTATTTAAGATTACAAGTAACATAAACTTTCAAAGTAGTGGAAAAGTGATGGAACTAAAAACAATTCTACTAAAAATCTGACCCGTGATCCAACTGAGCCATCACATCTCAAGAATATTCATAGATGGAACTGGTAGAACAACAATGAAATAAAACATAATTAATGTTTTAATGCTTATATGGAAACCTATTTAAAACACATTAACAAAATGAAACATCAGTTTTAGATATCAGTTATGGAACAAACATACAAGGAAGTTGGAATTCTACGTAGAAATATGAAATCAAGAAAAATTAGGGGACTACACAAATTATGATTGACAAAATTTATTCTGCAGGTAAAATCATGGGAGACAATATTATAAGATATCTCTGGGAAGGGAAGGTCCCAGGGGTGTGCTTGAGCTAGCTTATAACTAGCAAAGGTTGATTGCTAAAATTTCAACATGAGCTTTTATACCTTGGAAACTGGGCAAACACTACAAATAAGGATTATTTTATTGTTTTGTTGATTGTTTAGGTTTCCAAAGGTATGGAGGAAATGCTAATAATGTAGATTAAACTTAAAAGTATGACTGCCTTTTCTGGGAGCCGGTTATTAAACATTTACTAGCACACTACTAGGAAGATACCAAAAGAAGAAAAGATTGATGATGTCATTACTACCTAAAAGTGGCACTCAGGGAACATCAGTAACTACTAATCCATATGTCAAACCTTTTCGCTTTATGAAACCTTTATGAGAATGATAAACACATGTATCAAGGGATCCTTGATGAAAATGTGGGGAGGGAACAATCAAGCTTTTGCAAGTGAGTGTCTGCAGCAGTCCACATTTTTGCAGTCACATAATTGACAGAATAGCACAGATAATATAAAATCCTGCTGTGTTGATGCTTTGTTGATTACAAAAAAAGACATTTGACTTGGTATTTCAAAATAGTCTTAAAGGTCTCCTGTAAGAAGAAAACTATCATGAATATATTAAGAGAATATATAATTCTTTTGTCAATGTAACCACAGAGATAACATAACTAAGTGTCTCTGTAATTATTGATAACAAGTAAGGCATGAAGTGGGGAGATGAAAATTTGCCAAAGGTAATTATCAGTGTCATGGGCAATAATTTGAACAAGTTTCAGCAGAAAGACAAATCCTCTAGAGATGGGGAGGCTCTGCAGACCCTTCTGATGGCAAATGACTTTGTATTGACTGCATCATCTTAAAGTATAGGACCTCTTCAATGAAATTTTGGAATAATAATAATAATAATAATAATAATAATAATATCTGACATTTATGTAATTCTTTAAGGTTTTTCAAAGCCCTTTCCATGTCTTAACCTATTTGATACTTCAACTCTGAGAGCTATGTAATACATATAACCCCACTTTTATAGGGATGGAAACCAAGGATCAGAAAGGTTAATTGATTTGTCCAGGTTCACAAAAACTAAACACAGACAGAATTTGAACACAGGTTTCTTTCAGCTCTGTTTATTACTCTTTCCAGTATACTATTCAATATTTACTCAGAAGAAAGGAATTACTGGAAAGAGATTGGGCTAATCATCAGTTCGGGTGGGGGGAAGTAAAAAAAAGAATAATATCTATTTTAGAGACACTATATCCAGTTGGATACTCAGTATATTGAGTTAGTACTAGCAGACAAACAGAGATATAGATAGATAGACAGCCAAATAAACAGATGATAGACAAATAGAAAGATCATAAAAGGACAGAAGAGAGATATAGGATAGAAAGTGGTGGAGCAATTTGGAATTATTTAGAAAACATAGGAGACAGTGGCACAGGACCTCCTAGTATGCTGTACACACATCAAAGAAAACCCTGTGCTCTATGAGCAAAGCAGAGTTGCAGTAACTCAAAAGAAATATGAATGTGCAAATTTAGTTAAATTTGTACTCTAAATGTTCATAGGGATTATTTGTGCCTGATCTTTACTAGAGACATCTGAGATCATATTGGTCTGATCAGCCACAGCTGGACACACTAAACCTTGACAACAGTATAGTGATTCCATTTTGGTCAGAACAAAGAGCAAAAGAAGGGTAGGGAAGGGTGAGAGGGAGGGAGAGAGTGAGGGAAAGACAGAGATATAGATATAGTCATTGAGATATAGCCACTATTCATTGAAGGTGGAAAATATACTACTAATCAGCTTATATCCAGAAGATATTTAAAAAAAAACACAAGAAAATGACACATACATAAATGTTTATAGCAGCTCTTTTTGTCATAAAGAATTGTAAAAAGGGTGTCTATGAATTGATAAATGGCTAAACCAATTATGATATATGAATATGAATATGCTGGAAGTCATGGTTTTATTTAAAAAACCCCATAGACTTGTTTGAAAGATGATGGAATATAAAAAATGAACTCCTGTCCAATATCGTGGCCCTAGTCCATCTACTTCCTTTGAATGGCCATAAGCATATAAATAAATGACAGAAAATAACGATGTGACATGGTATCAGGTCATGTTTCAATATTCCATCTTTACTTAGAAATTCTTGTAATTCTAGATTAATGCTGCCTCTTATTAAGTCAAAATCTTTACTTGAATCCAACAATTTAAAAATAATGAAAAGTCTTCCAAGTCTAAAGGAAGTTAAAAAATACCCTCTAAACATTTTTGGGATTTATGTTATACATAGTCTGTACATATTCTCAGCATTTACATTTAGTATTTATAGAATCTAGGCATCACATTCTCATGAAATCTATGGAAGGAACATGCACAAGGCATGGACAGGTTGTCATCTTCACTTATGGAATGACAAAATTATATCACAGAACTATCTATGCATCATTTGACAGTCATACACTTTAGTTTCCTCTCATATCAAATGAGAATTTGGGGTCAGATATTTTATTATCAGAGATGTTCAGCTTATGAGAGTAAGATGTTCATTTTTTATCAGATCCATTCACCAGCATTGGCTGTTTTTGCTGAGTATCTTTCCTTACAAGGGAAGATTGGGTGATCTACTTTTTTTTAAATGACTATGATAAAATAACAAAGAAGTAGTAACAAAACTTTCTATGCATATTCATGTATACATAAGGGAGAGTGAAAGAGATATACTAAGAAAAAGAAAAAAAGCAATAATCAGATCCAGAACAATCTTGTGAAAGGTTTTCAAGACTGATTCTTCAATTATACTACAAGAAGAAGTAAAAGTTTTGAATTGGGAATCAGAAGATCCAATTGTATCATCTTAAGTCATTCATTTTTGCCAGCTAGTGGTACTGTGGACAGAGAGCTGGACCTGGAATCAGGAAGTTCTGACTTCAAATCCTACCTATAACAATTAATAGCTGTGTGATCCTGAATATATCATTTATTGATTCTCTGCCTCAGTTTCAGCTTTAAAATGGGGACAGCAATATTGGCACTGCCCAGGATTGTTGTGAGGATCAAATGAGATAATATTTATAAAACACTTAGCACAGAGTACTAAGTACATAGATGAGTGATAATTTCCTTCTTTCTGGGGTTGTTTCTTCATCTGTAAAATTAGGGCTTTGGTTGATGATATTTCTAGTTTTTCTTCCTAGCTTTTCCAGAACCTATTGCTCTTTTTTTTTTGGTAAGGCAATGGGGTTAAGTGGCTTGCACAAGGCCACACAGCTAGGTAATTAAGTGTCTGAGGTCAGATTTGAACTCAGGTACTCCTGATTCCAGGGTTAGTGCTCTATCTACTGCACCACCTAGCTGCCCCCAAACTATTGCATTTTTTTTTTTATCAATAATGAAGCTGGGATTACATTTCTCTCCCCCTCCCCCAACTAATTTGAGTCAGATCCCTGATTTCATTGGTGTGGGAAACTCCTTCTAACAGTGTTCATTAGAATCCTCTCTGAAACTTACACTTTTGGACAGTTGCCTGGGGAAGGAAAAGGTGTAGACGTCTGTCCAGGGTCACATAACTCATGTTAGAAGCATTATTTGAATCCAGGTCTACCTGACTCCAGGATTAGCTTTTTATATGCCATGGCATAAGAAAAGAAAAGGGGGCAGGTATTAGACACCAAAAGGGAAAAATCTGGTTGTAGAGGAATGGTTAACAACTTCTACTCTCTGGTCCTTTCAAATCCAAAAGATACAGGTTTACCTGATTTGTATTGAATATATCTCAGATTTCCTTTCAAAATTATGGTAGGATCTGTGATCTTGCACCATGTCACTCATCATGAAAGGTTAAGAGATGATTCCAAGAGATGATAACCTTCAATATGTCAAGAACTTACCTGATTTAAAATACATTGAAAGCATATTGACTAGCAAGGTTAGTCTTAGGAAAACGGATTGTTCATTAAGGAAATATTAATATCTATTGGGTTAAAACTATGGCTTCATAGTAAAGAACATATTTCAAAATCCTATGAACCCAGTGCAAAATCAATTAAAACTGATCTGTTCCTTTGCAGGGGAAGGGTCTTTTAAAGATTTTTCCTTTTTGATGTATTAGATATTAGTTTCATCCCAGCTTTTACCTCCTGTTCCCCCAATTTGAGTCTCAATCTTCCAAATGTTGACTTATATGAAAATGCTTCTCTGTCCCTACACCTCTAACTTGTATCAGATCAGAAGGGCCCTGAAAACAGTGAGACTGGATATGAGAGAAGAGGGAGAGGTGAAACAAATAATATAAAGGTACAAAGAGAGAGTAGGACATTTCTTTGGTTAATGAATATTTATTGCAAACTGCTGCTTATTACCTTTCAAAGATTTTTTTTAATATACTTCTCATGTCTTTCATCTGTTTCATGTAATGGTTTATCTAACTGTGAAAATTGCATGCGTCAGGTAAATGTTGATTTACATGCAAATTGACTTTGCTAAACTTGCCTTTAAGTGAAATAAGATTTGGAAATTATTTCTTTCTTATTAATTTGTAACTTCAAAGATACAAATAATCAAATTCATTTCTAAATAGAAAACAATTTAGGGGGGGTGGCTTTGTTATCTCCCCCCTTGTTTATTGAAGTCAAACAGAATTATTATCCCTCTTGTTATTCTCCCCGGGCTCTTAAAAATGGGATACACAAAGATGAACTCCTGGTCAAAGTTCATGGCCCAGTTCATATACTTCCTATAAATGGCCATAAGCATGAAATCAGAAAGACAGAAAATAACTATTTAGGACAAAAAGAAAACCAAAGCACAACAAAATTTTATTTACTATTTAGGCAGAAATTCCTTAAATCTTCATTTTATATTTCTAGCCTATTTTCTCTATTTTTTATTCTATTCTAATTGTTGGGGTGTTTTCTTTTTTGTTGCTTTTGTTTTGGTAAAGGATGTTATAACTTAAAACATTTTTTAGTTACCATTCATAGAAATGAAATTGATATTAATCATCTAATTTGTTAATTGTACTAACAAAAATGATATAAGTGGAGAAAAATATCCATGACCTGTGATTCTGTCTAGGAGAATGAGGGAATGGAGGGGACCAGGAAAGCAAATGGTTAATTGTGGGAATTGAGTGAACTACATTGACACTATCTTGAGATTCAATTCTGAAACTAGCTTAATTTCTATTCAATTATGGGTCTAGTACAATTTCTATCTTCTTGGAAAATTTTATTCAATTGTGACAATTGGGAGAAAAACCTTATTGTATTGTTTGACCCTAGCCCTGCATGACTGGGAAGTTGGAACTCCTCTCCCTGTTGTTTAGAGACCCTTAAGTAAGGACTTAGATTAGGTCAGATCCAAAGATTAATGTAAGGGATTTTATTATAACTCTTCATCACAAGCATGCATCTTGTTTGAAAACTGGCCAGTATTTATCAATCAGATATTATTTTCATATTTCTTTGATTATTTATAGATAGTTTGGGGAGTGGGATACTACCTTTTCAGCTTCAGGGAATTACACTTGTTCACTCTCTCCCTCACAAGTTAAAAAGTCCTAATCTAAGATTACATAATGTGTCCTATATAATTATTTTCTTTTAATTAATTGACCTTGTTAGATTGCTTTGAATGTATAGATGTATATCTTTCTTACCTTGTGTGTGGAGTCTAGGGCTGAACTGAATAGGCTTAAAGTGATCCAAGGTGTTAGAAAATGGGCATACATTACTTAATAAATAGCTATGCTCTAAGAGATCAAACCTTTGGTTTTCCTCCATCATTTCATCTTTTTCCTTTTCACATATGGGGCTCTTGGCCATTTCTAATTCATATTGGTACCTTCTTCTCAGTTTATGATCTTAAACTGTTGCTAGAGGTGAGAGTATGGGGAGAATAGACACTGAAAGGTAGTATGACTAACTCACATTGAGCCAGTGAGTCCATGTTAGAGGCATGACTTGAACCCAACTTCAAAGGTTAGCTCTCTATTACCTGACTCAGAATGCAATGTACAAAACTGGTTCCAGATGATTCAGATTGAGGCTCACTATCTTCTTCTTAGTAGAAAGGTGTTAGACTACAGATAAAGACAGAATGACATGTTTTCTGAGTCAAGTTTATTTTTTTGCTTCTCTTCTTTTGCCTTTTTCTCTATAAGGTGACTTCAGGGTGGGGAAGTTGGGAATTGAATGTGGCATAATTGACAAAGTGTCTAAATAGTATTCTAGAAAAACTTTATCTTTCTAAAAGCACCATCTGGAATATGGGTCTAGAGAAATGCATGGCTCTTCAGAAACAGGACCAAGAAAAGTAACATGATTTTTTTTAGAATATCTAAAAATACATATCTAATAATAGATATATAAGGACATAGAGGAATATAAGGTATTAAGAATCTTAACAGTTGTACCAGTAAAGTCAGTAAATGTCACATAGGTATGTCCTGAATCATTTCATATTGTTAATATTAATTTTATTTTCAATTCTATATTTCCTCCCTCTCTCCATTCCCTCCCCAACCACTGAGAATGCAAGAAATACAAAATCCACTATTTATATGTATACATATGTATATACATATGTTTTGGATATACATAATTCATATATATATATATATATATATATATATAATTAAGTAAAATATTTCTGCATTAGCCATGTTCCCCCAAAAGAAAAAAATAAGAAAAGATAAAAAATATACTTCAATCAATGTTGTTAATGCATTTTGACCAAGCCTTATCATAATGTAGCAAAGCAACACTTTGGGGACATGAAAAGATTTTGTTGCCATTCCGTATTGTCGTCTTAAATGCTAGATCCATTAGTAGCTATTATACAATTCTCCAGCAAAGACAGCATTCAGACAGTGACATGTGAAACCAAAAGGAATTTTAAGACACCTCCAGCTAATAACAGCCACATTTGTATTCATCATCCCCATCATCCTGTCTATTATTGGAATAGCAACATTTCACACAATGTTTGGTACATAGTAGGGGCTTAATAATTATCTATTGACTCATTAAGTAGCTGGAATTGCTCCCATGATTATTTTTATGAACCGGCAAAAGTTAACTTTACATCTCAATACTCAAATTCAATTACAAAACCGAAACAAAACAAAATAAGATTGTATTCACCTCGGTTAAGTAATCATAACATATGAAATCTAAAACACTAATAATAGTACACCAACTTGTCTCAAGACTATTTCTACCCTAGCTCCACTGAAAAAAGATGAGACAGAAATAAAAGCATCATCAGCAATAATAGTTCCCATTTCTCTAGCACTCTCAGGCTTATAAAGTTCTTTGCATACATTATTGCTAACCTCACAAAACCCTAGGAAGATATTCTCATTTTACAAATGAAGAAACTGAGATTCACACGGAAAATAAATTATTTATCCAATCACACTAGTTGCGAGGTATAAAAGCTGGGACTAGAAGCCTCTTCTCCCCATTCCTAGTCTTGTTCTCTTAGCCCATAATTTAGCATACATTGTCATGATGAACACTAAAATGTGATAAATAAAAGTAAGAAAATAGATTTTTCCAAAGATGAAAACAAAGTAAAATATTAGGAAAAAATATAGTCATCAGTATATAAGACAATATTAAATACTTCAAAGGATTTCTAACTGACCCCCATTAGAGAGCTTGCAATATTATAAATGTTAGCAATGGTTTATTTTGCTAAAGAATGTAATAGTCATTTGTTAAATCAATTATTAAAAGCTTGTAAACAATTGAAGCTAAGATTTCTCCTAGTAACTATCAAAGGAGTAGGGGAAAATGTGTTAACTGATGAATTTTCTAAGTTAATCATGTAATGGAATTTCCTTGTTAATATTAGCACCTATTTGCAATCATTGAATAACTTGAGGAGAGAGCAGTGATTTTCATATATTCTGGATAGTACTGTGTAAACTCTAAATAATAAGCAAATACTCAGTTCTACTTTTCAGGGATTTTCACTGGGAAATCCCTGACAAAAGATATATCCCCATCTGCCTTTAGCACAAGCTCTCTTAGTAAACAGTCAACATCTGGGCCAGTCACAGGGAAAGCTCAGTACAGTTAATGAGTATGACATATATCACAGGTCTAAGGCTGGGAAAAGTATCCTTTTTGTAAAGATACTTGAAACAACAATAATACTAGAAGCTTATTGAGTTTAACTAATAGCTACAGCATTATTACTTAAAATGTATCAAATCTAAGAATAGTGCTACATTTAATACATAGAAATAGGAAAGAAAATAGGTAATTATCATACATATTTGCATATATATCATATGTATGCATATGACTATGTAGGAATATAAACATTGTATATAGGTATAAATGTTTGTCTCTATTATATGTGGATCTATTTATAGATATATGTAAAATATGTACAAAGTTGTTTGTTGTCTTAAACTGTAATCTCCTTGAGATCAAGTATAAAATTATTTTTACCTTTCTGTACTTCCCCAGAGTTAGGCATTGCTGACACACAGTAGGCATTTAATAAAGACTTGTTGATTTGAAATGGACAGACTGTAATGTAACAATGCAAGCAACTAAGCCAAAGGTGTTTATAGGTATAACAGAATATGCTATTTTTTAATTTTATTTTTTTCTCTCTAAAGAAGAAAGAGATATGGTAACATGTCATCCATAAAATGTTAAACTAAAATGCATAGTACTGAAAGATATTAGTTTCAATGAGCATTATAAATTCTGCCCAAATAAGATAGAACACTTTTATTTTAATTTCAAGGCAATATCAGACAGGTAATAAGTATCTGAGGTTAGATTTGAATTCAGGTCCTCCTCACTCCAGAGTTGTTGCTCTATCTACTGGGGCCCTAGTTGTCCTGTTGCTAGTTTTTAAAGATCTTTAAAGTAGGACTTCTTAATCTGGGATCTGTGAACTTATTATATATGTATTATATTTACATACATATGCAAAAGTATGTCTTTGTATATTGGTTTTCTTTGTAATTTCATATACTTTATGTATTTAAAAACATGATTCTGAGAAGATATTTGTAGGTTTCAGCTGCCTGCCAAAGGAATTGATTACACAGAAAATGTTTAGGACCCCTCCTCTAAAATTTATTTCTTCTAGTTCACTTCCTAATCCATGTCCAAGAACTCTAAACTTTAGACATTATGAAGAAATATTTACCTAAATCTTTTTTTAATTTATGTTATGTTTGAAGGTTTGATTTATTTTTCAAAAGAACAAGAATTTAGTTAGTTTTCTTGCTAAATGTTTAGAAAGAATGGGGTGCTGATTGATTCCTTCAAGTTGCCAAGTGGTGAATTGCTGGTTGTATTGGAAAAAGGGTCAGAGTGAATTTGAAGAAGCAAAGAGAAGACATGCGGCCACACCTCCATCCTAAGGTTGGAAGAAAATCACTGTGCAAACAATCATCCCTCTATAAATGTGAATTATTATTATTAGTCTTCACTATGAAAGACAGTTCAGTGCTCCTTAAGAAAGAGGTCATAAAGCAAGAGAGCTAAGAGCTGACTGATTATTTATTAGTCTAGACACAGGAGAGAGAAATTAGACTGAAAAAAGAAGATGAGTAATAAATACTCTCAGTATGTAGCCAAAAATGTTGTAAATATGATCTTTTGGCATAGGAGTTAGGGACTAGACCTATGATTTCATTTGCATATGAACCAGTGGAGGAAGGAATTCCTTCATCCTCTAGCCCTTCATCCTTGCTAGTCTTAGATATTTGCCTAGAACATTAGTGTGTTCTTTTCACCAGAATGTATACCTAGGCTTTAGCTTCCCAGTCAGCTCTCTACTCTATGTCATGTTGTCTCTCTTTAATATGGCATTTAACTCCTATATTTCCATTAAATATTCAATATTCACACACACACGTTTTTATAAATGGAAGCAGATGGGATGCAAGTCATTCAAATTAAGATAATTTTTTTAAAAAAGTCCCCCCACTATAATATTCCTGAAAAATAGTCATCTAGCCTCTGTTTGAGAATTTCAAGGGGAACTTACTGTTTCCTAAGAGAGTCCAAACTCTTCCCCAAATAGTGATCAGAAAGGTACATAGTACCCAAAGAAGTTGAGAAATAACATTTAATTAAATGAAATAGGTAAATGAAGTAAATTCATAAAATTGATCTTTAAAATAGGGCTTCTTAACCCTGTGGAGTTATGGGGGTCTGTGAACTTGTTATATGTATACCCAAATGTACTTGCAAATATGTATGCATATTGGTTTCTCTTTTCATTCTATGAACTTTATTTTGTGCATTTAAAAACAACCTGTCAAATCTTCAATCTACCAAAGTAATCTGTTACATAAGAAGTTTTAAGATCGCTTGCTTTACAAACAACTAATTAATGAAATCTTTATTATATGACATTTAGAAGTTGAGGCTTCTGTCATTATTAATCTGGACTCTGGTAACTATATTACTGTGATGCAAGTAAAAAGATGAGATAGATCAAAGCTTTCCACAGGTGATAAAAAGAAAAGTAGGTTGAATGCCTTATAATTTACACTATAATTTTCAGTATAGATTTCAGTATTTTTGGTCTAAATTTAGTAGCTTAGTTTCCCAGAGTTATGTCATCTGTTCCTCCCTCCCTCCCTCCCTCCCTCCCTCCCTTCCTTCCTTCCTTCCTTCCTTCCTTCCTTCCTTCCTTCCTTCCTTCCTTCCTTCCTTCCTTCCTTCCTTCCTTCCTTCCTTCCTCTCTCCCTCCCTCTCTCCCTTCCTGCCTCCTTCCTGACTCCATTCATCATTTATTAAATGATCCTGGTGAGAAACTCTCCCTACTGATGCAGGTCAACATCTTTTCAATTTAATCATATAGAATAAGCTAGAATGAGGGGGTTTTCCTCATCCCAAAGTCTGTTCACTAAGTCCTTTGCTTCTTTTCCACATATCTTACATTTATCACAGTATCTTGTGCATAGTTGGTGCTTAATAAATGCTTATTGGTTGATTGATTATACCCTATAGTCTCTCAGACTGTGAACATAGTGACAAAAATTAAAGCAATTTATCATCTCAAGTAAGATGTTTACAATGTATGGATTTTAATATAAACAAAAATTAATTCAAAAAAGATTCAAAATTGATATATGGTATTTTCAGGAATGACTTCATGGAGAAGGTAGAAGGTCAGTCGAGTGACAAAATGGATAGAGCACTGGGCCTGAAATCAGTAAGGCTCATCTTCCAGAGTTCAAATATGGCCTCAGGCACTTATAGGTATGTGACCTAGGTCACATAACCCAAGTCACTTAACTGTCTCTGGTCTCTCATATATAAAATGAGTTAGAAACTGACAAGTTCAAGAAAAACTCAAATAGGCTCACAAAGAATTGAAAATGATTTCAACAAAGAAAGAAACTGAGCTCAATCTTTAAGGAAGACATTGATTCCAAGAAGTAAAGGTGAGGAATGGGAGTGTTCCAGTCTACAGACTGGATTAGATTATCCAAATACAAGCAGCAGAAAAATTAGGTAAGTTTACCTTGAATGTAGAGTGGGTAAAAGAAAATAATGAGGAATACATCTGAAAGGCTAGGCTTGAACCATATTTGAAGAGCTGTATAAAAGTCATTAGAAAAGACAAGTGGGAGTCACAGCATTATTTTTGCATAGTGGTGAAATGGTTTGACCTGTGCTTAGCAATATCAATTTGGCAGATGTGTTGAGAAAAGGGGAGAGATTGAACGTAGGGAGACCAATTAGGGAGATATTACAACAATTCAGGTAAGAGTGTTGAAGGTTTTAAACAGGCTAATGGCTGTGTGAATGGAGGAAAGGGATAAGCACTAGATATACTGCTGAAGAAGAACTCATCAGTTTTTAATAGGATATAAGTGGTGAGGGAGAAGGAAGAATGAAGGATGGCTCTGAGGTTACTAACCTAGGTGAATTGCAGAATGTTATGGTATCTTCAATAGATATCAAAAAGTTAGGAAGAAAGGAATATTTGAAAGGAAAGAAAATGATTTCTATTTTGGATATATTGAGGTAGATATATCTGATAGATATTTGGAAGTATTCAATAGTTACGTCATCCCAACATGTATTTAAGAACCTACTATATGCCAGTCATTATGCTAAGCACTGGGGATGCCAAAAACATCACCAATCCCCATCCCCCAGTCAAATAACTGTATACAAACACAAAAATCAGTTCCTGCTTTCAAGGAGCTCACAGTCTAAAGTGAAAGTCAATGTACAAATAACTATCTACATATAAAATATAGGCAGGATAAGTTGGGAGGCAGTCTTAGAGGAAAGCCAAGATTACAGAGGACTGGGGAAAGTTTCTGATAGAAGGTGAAACTTTAACTTATACTGTAAGAAAATGAGATATGTGTAGTAGAAATCAGGAGGGACAGTATTCCAGTCATGGGGGTAACAAGTTCTAGACTTGAGACCAGAACAGATGTGTTATATATGAGGTATAGCAAAGAGGTCAAAGTTTCACTGGTTTGAAGTCTACATGGAGTGGGGTAAAGTAAGTACATGAGAGTTAAGGTTAAAGAAGACTGTAAAAGTAGAAGGGCTATGTCTAAAATATGCGACATCATTATTGCACATTCTTTTTTACCTTTGTCTCTGTTCTATGGCAATTAAAACACCAGCAGTACCTGACAAATCAAGTCACGGCCTTTAAACAATTATCCTATCTAGATAGAGCAGCAAAATCAGTACAGACACTTTTATGGCAATACCCACTGGACCACAGAGCTGGGCTACTTTTGGGATCAAATCAAGCTATTTAACTACAGGCCACAGCGACTGTGATTTGCATGAGTAATTAGAACTGATTAATAGAATGACTTGCTTAATTAAGCTTATCTCATAAAGGCACCTCTTAAAAACTCACAAGCTTGACAGTTCATAGTCACTGTAGATATCTTGGGCTTAAAACATTTTCAGCTGTGAGGAGTGACTTTTTGAATACTTGAATTACATATATCTTAAAGGCAGAAGGGGAAGACACATTTAGTATGTCAGAGGATGAGCAAGAGAGTCAGGCTTTATTTTTATTTTTACTTTTTTGGATACTGGAGAAACCCATATAATGACTTTATGTTATTAGATATATAGGATCATAGATAGAGATCTAGAAAAGGTTTTTGGTATCCCTGCAGACCTTTTTAATTTGCAAATTTGGAAGGTGAGGCCAAGGGAGATTAAGTCATTTTCTAAAGTTACAGAGGTAGTAAACATGAGAAAAAGGGTGCTCTGTAATTCAATGAGGGCACAGATTCTTTGTAAAAAAGAAAAAAATGCGGACCGCTTCTGATATTGCCTAGGCATTAAGATAGTTACTTCAGTCACTTCATTTCTTAAGTCAAAGTCAATTCAGTTTGAATTTGTGCACTAAAGTAAAAAGAAATTAAGCATCATTTTCATGCCAGACATATCTTTGGGGGGGGATAAAGGTGCAAAATTGAAAGTAGTTCCTGCCCTCAATGAGTTTAGTCCATTTAGTGGAAATAACAGATACACATACCTAAGTAATTGTTGCTTGTACTGCCCATCATGCATGTCCTTTGTATAATCCATAGTTTTGATTCAATTTCTATGGTTATACAACTATTTTAGTAGCATGAACTTACAGTTTGAGAATTCCTTCTTTGAAGCAAGTCTATTATTTAGGATAGATACAGCTTAAGGAATTGCCTGAGATCACCAGCCTTGTGATTTCAAACTAAAACAAACGCTTTAACAACCCCTTCCCAACTTTATTTTCTATTAGAATATAAATTTCTTGAGGGTAGGTATTACCTTACTTTTGTTTTTGTTTTTGTTTTTCCAAAGCAACAGGGTTAAGTAGTGGCTTGCCCAAGAACACACAGCTAGGTAATTATTAAGTGTCTGTGGCAGGATTTGAACTCAGGCCCTCCTGACTCCAGGGTTGGTGCTCTATCCACTGTACCAATAAGCTAACCCTACTTTTTTTTTCCTAACCAAAAACAAGATCTATTTATATTTATAATGCAATTATTAGGAGTCCTAAAAAATTGGACAGATCATGGGGGGTAATAATAGCAACAACAATATATTATATATAAAATATATAATAAAAATAAATATAACAACAAATTAACAATAATAAAATACTAAATAACAACAAAAATAAATAATCATAACATTTATATAGTGCTTTAAATTTAAATTTGTAAAGTACTTTACAAATATTAAGGTGGTAAAGTGGATATAGTACTGGGCCTGGAGTCAGAAAGACCTGAGTTCAAATTTGATCTTAGCCACTTAATAGACCTATGACCCTGAGCAAATCATTTAACCCTGGTTGCCTCAGGTTTCTCATCTGTAAAATGAATTAGAAAAAGAAATAGCAAACCACTCCAATATCTTTGTCAAGAAAACCCCAAATGGGGTCATGGAGAGTCAAATACGACTAAAAACAACAAAATAATATCTCATTTTATCCTCCCAACAGCTCTGGGAAGACAACATTATCACCCTCATTTTAGATGAGAAAACTGAGGTATCTTGAGTCACACATGTATGAGAGTTAGGATTTGAATTCAGGTCTTCTTTCCTCTAAGTCCAGTCTTCTAAATAGCTTATGCACCAAGCCACCTAGCAGTGGATCCTAGGTAGGACTCCTATTTCCATTCATTCATATCATATTATTTGAAAGCTACTCCATTGTAAATTCCCATGGTTTGTGAGAAGACAAATTTTAGATCCCAAGAAAATCTAGTCTATCAAATCTATGGATATCAGTGTTTCCTAATAAAGTCTACTGTTTTTGCTTCGCATAGTGCCAACTACAGTAATCATACATAGACACATGGAGCTTTTAAATATCAATCAACTAATCAATTCAATCAGTTAAAGTGGCTACTATGTGTTAGGCACCACATTATCATTCAATGATTCACCCAGAGTTTTAGGGCTAATAAGTGTTAGAAGTTGGCTTGGAAAACAGGTCTTGAAGATTCCAATTCTATGTATAATATACACATATGTGTATTATACACACATTTGTATATATATATGTATATATATATATATATATATATATATATATATAATATATATATATATATATATATATGTATAAAACACAATTAGAGACTAGACCTTTGATATAATTAGTATAAAGGACTCCAAGAAAAGGAAATTCCCTTTCCCACTGCAGGTCAGCACTTTCCCTAAAACTTACTATCTTAGATAGTTTCTTAGAGCACTGGGAGGATTAAATGATCTTTCCAGATAAAGTCAGACTTGGACTTCTATCTCCTTGACTCCAAGAAACAACTATACCATGCTGCTTCTTTCATATATATCTATCTATATACTATAGATATACTATATACTATCTATATACTATATATCTATCTATCTATATATATAAATGAGCATATCTCTATATGCATGTATATATATTATGTATATTAGTATACATTAATACTTCCCCACAAATCAGTGAGGTGTGATTACCTTTCAGGTTATTTTTACATAGGGCTAATAGAATATGGGACATTCAATAAAAAAGAATAATTTAGACTAAAACCTACAGTACACCATAATTAACTCACTGTTCTTCAGCTACAATATTTTTTTTACTTTACCCCACCCCTTGCCATCCCCAACCTTCCAAATATCATAAATTTGCCCAATCTAATTTTATCATTAGTATGGAAAGACATTCCCCCACCCCCTTTTCTACCTCCAGTCCAATTATTGGTTTTAGTACATTTTGTCAGAAAATCTTAGGTCATTGCTTCCCTAGGCAAGTTCTCCATCTTGCATTTATCCATTCACATAAATGTCATTATTAAACCAAATACATGTGCCTTCTGCTACTGAAAGACTTTTCATACAAAATCCAGACTAGGGGTGCTGGTATTCTAGAGGAACCTTCTGGTGGTTGGAAATAGTACTTTGTCCTCAGTTCACCATTCTGAGAGTTCCGCAAGTTATATGACTGGCTTTTAGCAGTAAGTAAAGAATAAATTATGGGAATCAAATGGCAGCCTAAGGACTCACAATGGAGGACTGAGTAGGAAGAGTATGTCTATGGACAGCAAATCTCCAAGGTAAACAACCTCTGGCATGTTGGAACAATGCAGGTAAGGGAAGTTGGCAAGCCAGATCCCAAACTTCAAGATAAGGATTGGCTCTAATGATTGGATCAGTTAGGGTGGAGTGTGAAGCAGGGATGGTGGGCTTTAGTTAGACTAAAAGAGCAGAGTAGCATAGACCCAAGTGTAGCAAACAGACATGGTCCATTAAAGCCGCTGCCAATTGTGCCATACTGATGTAGATCAAAGGTGGAATGGGCCAGACTTGGAAAAGGGCAGACTGATGAATAGTCTGTCAAGAGACAGGTTAGGATATATTGAGTCATTCCATTCTGTTGCCAAATATCACATGAGAATGATTGCCTGGAATTGATGAAACCTTGATATGCCTTGCTGATATGGGAGAAAGTGAAACCAATTCAAGAGATTGCCAGTAATCAGATCATTTCCAATAGTCCTATTTCCTATAAATCAGGTCAAGAAATGGAACAATTCTGGTAAAGACAAGTGAGAAGGATTCCTTACACAGAATATCCCTCACTTTAATACACATAATTGGGCAACTCATGCCTCCAATCACTTGGTTGGCTGATATGGTCCACTTCCACATGGAAGGAGTAGTAGTAGGACAGCACAGGAAGTGATCACTAAATAGACTTCTTTCAAAAGCTGAAAGTTTTCTTCACATTGACTCCAGTGAAATCTGTGAAGGTGAGAATCAGGAGATAGACTATCATGTGCAAGGTATGCTAGTAGCCTCCAGCCACTGATTTGGAGCCCAATGACTCACCATTGAACTCCAATACTATATCATTGTTCTCAGGTGGCACAGTGGATACAGCACTGGCCTTGGAGTCAGGAGTTCAAATCTGACCTCAGACACTTGACCCTTATTAACTGTATGACCTTAAGAAAAAGACTTAACCCTGATTGCCTCTCATCCAGAGCCATCTCCAGTCATCTTGATTCATATCTGACCACTGAACTCAGATGGCTCTAGATAAAAAAGTGAGGCTGCTGACTTAGCTCAGCACCCTTTCACTCAAAACCACTTCATGTGCCTGTCACAACATCACCTCCCTGATGTCATGATCTTCTTCAAGAATGAAGGGCAAACATCGTCATCATCTTTATCAAAAGTTCCTTGGATACTCTAGCAAGTCTAATGATCAGTGACACTATTGAAAATGGGATAGTTTCACTCACTGTCCATCTTTAATAGTGTCACAGCCATTTCCAATTCCAGTCTGCTCTTGCCAGTTCCCTTTCTTATTCCATATAACAACCATTCCATAAGTTTACCTCTCTTCACAACTAAAGTTTTGCCTCCTATATGACAGTCAATGACTTAGCCTACATCTTCGTTGAAAAGTTTGAGGCCACCCAATTAGAGCTTCTTTAACTTCCTTTCAACCCATATTTTTGCTTCTTTTCATTCACATAAATAATAAAAAGTTTAAATTTAAAAGATAACCTTTATATAGATCTTTAGATTTTATACTGTTTTACATTTATTGTCTCATCTTATTCTCATGAAAATTATATTTTATTATAACCGTATTTTAGGTATAATATGTGAGTAAATATTTTAAATATGTAAGGAAATATGTAGGAAATAATGTGAGGAAATTCAGATTGAACCCAGTAAATTATGTCCTGGGATTCACAGCTAGGAAATGACCAATATAGGATATGAATTCAGCTCTATTTGACACTATTGCCTAAGATAACCTCAACCTCTGTCTCATAACTTTTGTTGATTATTCTTCACTATTTATTTCTCATCCATTGATAAACATACTGGTTTTCTCAACTTCAAAAATAATATTTGCTTGGTCCTTCTTTCTTATCCAAATTATTGTTCTACTTCTCAAATCTCAATTCATCCTAATATTTTTTTTAGGTTTTTGCAAGGCAAATGGGGTTAAAGTGGCTTGCCCAAGGCCACACAGCTAGGTAATTATTAAGTGTCTGAGACCAGATTTGAGCCCAGGTACTCCTGACTCCAAGGCTGGTGCTTTATCCACTACGCCACCTAGCTGCCCCCCATCCTAATATTTTTAAATTGTCTATATCCAATGTCCTTAATTTTTCAACATTCACCTTCTTCTCAGTCTCCATTCTGACCACCTTCATTTTAGCAAAATGGTTCTCTTAAAGTTCATCAATGATCTCCTGTCAAACACAATATATTAATTTTCTTTTTGTTTGTCTTCATATCTCTGTAGAATTGAACACTGATGTTCACTCTCTCCTATCACAAATTCATCTTATCTTAAGAGATACATATTCCTTCTACTTTTTCTGTACCTTGTCCTTCTTCTCCTTCCCCATCTCCTTAAGCAGGAGTCTTTTTGTTATTGTTTTAGCTTTTTTTCTCATGCATTTCTCTATTCTCTTCCTTTGTGTCATTCATTTCAACTGATTCATTACCATCTCAAAATGTTCCCTATGACTAGAATATCCTTTCCTCTCATTCCTTTCTAAATTGTGATCTATAAAGCTCAAATCAAAGAAATTGTTACCTATCTAACCAAGTTTATAATCATCTTTGAACCTGAAGACCTTAAAGAAAGTTTTTTTTGGTGCCTCTTTCATGACCTTAACAATTAAATAAATAAATTCTATTTCTCCATTTGTTTTTTATCTCTCTACTAGAATGAATTTTATCAGGTTCAAGGTCTATTTCTTACTTAAACTTTATATCTTATCATGTACTAGCATAAATTTTTGTATTGAAGCAGCTGGGTGACAAAATGGATAAAGTAGAAGCCTAGAAAATCAAGAAGATCTCAGTTTGAATCCTGCCTCTGCCTTTTAAAAACAGTGACTCTGGATGAATAACTTAACCTCAGTTTCCTCTCAGCAATATAGTGATAATAATAACACCTACTTCAAAGTTGTTAAGTTAAATAAGACAATAATTGTAAAGCACTTAGCTCAATGACTGGCACATTGTTAATGTTACATAAATGTTAACTATTATTATGTACAAAATAGTGACTTAATATGTGTTTGATAAATTTAAATGAGGATCTTATAAAAAAAGCAATGATAAATAGATCATTAATCAATTCCAAATGTTGCTGAGATCATTCACTTATTCCAAATGTTTCCTCACCTAGTAAATTCTCACAATTCGGAGTAAAAATAATAGCAAGCATTTTATTGAATTCTCCTCCCCCATAAATTTGTGCTTAAAAAAACAGATGAATTTTTTTAAAGGACTTATAAAAAGCAAAGCTTTTTTTTTAACAAGCTGATCTTGTGAATTACAACACATAACAATTGCCATATAACTTTTTTGAAGCTTTCTCATATGAAGGATATTATTCATTCCTATTTTATATGTGAAGAATTTAAGGAACCAGCAGGTTAATGCCTAGAGCCACAAGTCACAATGAAAGAAGTAAAAAACCTCATTTTCTGATGCTCCCAATTCTCATTCTGATATATGGTTTCCTTGCCTAGTCTACTTCTCTGGCCCTGAGTCAGAAAGGTTTTACTTCTAGATGGGTTGAACTTGGGGAGCACATTTTCCTCTGATGGATTAATATGAAGTAGACAAAGAGGTTAGACTAAAGAAAAAAAGGAAATGAGTCACATCTATCAAGCTAGAAGAATCCCTTATTGACAAAGATACGATAAGTCCACCCTGAGTAAAATATGTCCCTACCCTGCTTGTGTCTACCAGATAAATACAGAAATTCAATCAGGAGAGAAGAGAATTCTAATGTTGATTTTCCTAAACTGAATTTCTGCTCCCAAAATTCTCTTTGAACAGAAGGCAATGAAGCAATAGTTTATTTAGCTTCTCTCCGGCATACAAAGAAAGTGGGCTCATCTTCAAATTTTTCTATTCAGAAAGTAGCCCCAAGGCCTCCCTTGTGCTTCCAAAGCATCACTGAGCACCAGGCAATCGTCTGTAATTGAGCACACTGTCTATTACACCTGACTTCAAACCATTCCTTTTCCCAGCAGTCACATCACTAGAGCAAAATAAAATATATTAGAACACAGACAAGCCGGGAAAAAAAAAAGGATGGAGGATTTAGTCACTTTCCCCATTTGTAAACTAAAGATAATTATTCTGGCTCATTAATGAATTGCAATCAGAATAAACTAAATCCTAGCACAAATCTGGCTAAATGTGGTCTTGTCCAGATAATGGTCTTCCGAAGGAAACTTTGAGGGCATAATTTTGGCTTTTTCTGAAACTTTTACTACTGTTCAGTACTGAAAGAATTCTATTATAGATTTGATAAATAACCCCAGACTTGATAAATAAGATCAGATAACAACTATGAAAATTGGTGGCAAAATATTCCACTGGCCCTCCAAACTCCCAGCCCTCTTCTGACTTCTTGAGAAGTACATGGCTCACTGGATAATATTATGGATTTGGAGGCAAGAAGACCTTTGTTCAAACTCCTTATTTAATCTACAGGAGATTACCTCTTAAACCTCAGTTTAATCATCTGCACAATGGGAATAACTAACAATAATACCTATGTAATAGCACTGTGGTGAGCCTTAAATGAGAAAAAAAAGTATAACAAGTGTTTTGAAAATATTAAAATTCTGTATAAAAATTACTTATTATTCTCTGAGTCATTCTGAAACTTTGAAGCTACATTTTCCAGGAGTTATAAATTATTAATTATCAAGAATACAGGATAGATTTTTTCTTTTTTTTCTTTTCTTCTCTCTCTTTTTTTACTCCTGCTTTCCTGTTGCCACTTTTCTAGTTTGGAACCATGGGATCTTAAATGTTGTCTAATTCAAACCTAATATTTTTGCAGATGAGGAAACTGAAGTCAGCAAAGGTTACAAAGTGGGTCAATGAGAGTGCCAGTCTTAGAACTCTGGTCTTGATTCCTAGGACATTTACCCACCCCACCTCCAACTCCTGCTCCCCCCACCACCATGTCTCCTCCCTACTACTAAGTGGTTCAATTATTGCTTCAAACTTTTAGTAGCTATGTGGTCCTGGACATATCATTGACATCAAATAGCTTCAGTTTCCTTATCTGGAAAAATGAAAATAATGATACCTATATGACAAGAGTTACTCTAAGGACCAAATAAGCTCTAGATAGATAGACAGATAGACAGTCCTCTCTCTATAGAACTATCTTCATAAACACACACACACATATATATATATATATATATATATATACATATACATATATACATGTATATAGGTAGAGACATGTGCAATATATGTATATTACTGTCAATAAGATTTATGCCTATATATAGATATATCTATACTGATTTATATAGATATATATTTCTATATCTATTAACTCTTAAATCTCAAATAAAATAATAAATGTTTTATTATTATTTTAACATTAGAATTATTTTAGAAAATGACAGGATCTATAATAAATGTGCATGTGATATTAATTCTAGGAGAGTCCTGGAATTTTCTGCTGGCATCTGCCAGCAGAACACCTCATCACTGCCAATCAAAAACTGCAACATTGGAAGAGAATGTCCTGTTTATAGGTAAGTGTTTTTTGTGATAAAAGGGTATGGGGTATACATGTCAGAGAAAGGTTTTCAGGCTCAGGTTGGTTTACTCAGAATTGAGTCAGTGACTAGAGTAACAGGGACGCTAAAGACACTAAGAACTTAGGTAATATGTGAGATCATCATTTCCAAAGTCACACATGAGGTACCAGCAGATAGTGATATTTAGAGTTGGAAGACTCCATAAAGTTCCTTCATTGATACATCTTCATTTTATAGATGAAACTGAGAACTAGAGAGTCAAAATAAGTTATTCCCATTCCCAAGCTATTTGTTGGTAGAGCTGAGGCTAAATTTTTCATCACCTATCTCCCCAGTCGATAATCTTCTCATCCTTTGTTTTCTTTATTTTTGGTCTGGATCTGTGAGAAAAGGAATTACCAGGGCATAAACCTCTTTCACCAATGTGAATTTCCAATTCTTCTGCAATTTATAGTCTTTTAGAGTTTCCTAAAGCAGTGAAAGGATGCCCATACTCATACTTGCCCATGCTCATACAGTGTATTTCAGAGGTATGACTTGAATCCATATCTTCACATCATTCTGTTATGCTATGCTTCCTCTTCTCTGCAATATATTTGCAAGAAAAATCCAGTATAAAATCTTAGATAAACATGAATGTGCACACAGAGACACACTCAAATATGATTTTTGTGGAATGAAAAGAGAACTCAAAGAAATCTTCAGACTGAGGAAAACTTAACATCATCAAATAGATTTTCCTCTCTCATAGATTTTCATCTCTTAAGTCCCAACCTCATAGTGTCCTAGATCCCTTGAAATCTCACCCATCAGGCTTGGAACCATCCAACCCTGTCTAAAAAGCACAATGAATAAAATTTTGATTCCATTTCCTCCAACAATATAGCTTTTGATACAATTTTTCACACAGTTATGTTTTTATTTTTCATCTTCTAAATTTTCTACAGAGTTGAAATTCTGACTTCTCTTTCAGTCAGTAATCAATCCCTTATGGGGGGGGGGATACAATTCAAATAAAAGATTCATTCCCTTCAGGAATCTTTTGAAGCCTGAATTTTCTTTAAGCTTTCTACTACTTAAATACCAGATATTTGGAATATAATTCCCCAAATGACTAAAAGAATTTCAGAGTGATCCCTGTGTCAGTGTCATAATAATGGGTACATGTAGGTGGAGCTGTGAATTGATCCAACCACTCTGGAGAACAATTTGGAACTATGCAAGAAGGGATATGAAACTGTACATACCCTTTTACCCATCCATACCACTTCCAGGGCTGTATCACAAAGATATTTTCTAAAGGTGGTGATATGGGAGAAGAATGGATCTTTTTATTCAAAAACATTTATAGAAGCTCTTTTTGCAGTGTCAAAGAATTGGAAATCGAGGGGATGTTGATCAATCAGGAAATGATTGAACAGGTTATGATATACGATTGCAATGAAATATTATTGTGCTATAAGATATGATGAGCAGTAAGATTGGAAAGACATATATATGAACTGATGCAAAGTGGAGTGAGCAGAATCAGGAGAGCATAGTATGCTGTGATAATAATACTGTACATTGATCAACTATAGATGATTTATCTCTTCTCAGTAGCAAAATGATTCAAGATAATTTCAAAGGATTCATGATGAAAAAATGCTATACATTTCAAGAGAAAGAACTGATAAATTCTGAATACAGATTGAATCTTACTGTTTTTTTTACTTTTTGTATTTTTTTTATTTTCTTTGAGTATGTATCCTCTTACACAATATGACTAATATGGCAATATGTTATGCATGATTTAACATTATAACCTATAGCTTACTATCTCAGGCAGGGAGGAAGTAAAAGAGGGAGAGAGAAAATTTGGAACTCAAAAATTAAAAAAAAATGAATTTAAAAACTATCTTTACATGTAACTGGGGAAAATAAAAAATTAAAATTAAAATTTATTAAAATAATGAACACAACTTTTTAAGAAGAACATTAATAAATTGGAGATGAGAGATATGCCCTGAGTTATATAAGAAGGAGGTGAAGGAAGTGACAATCAAAACTAAGGGAAACAGGAGAATACAAGAGTTGTCTTCAAATATGTTTTTCTCAAGGGACCTGTGTCCCCCAAAATAATTTAGCCTTAAATGAGAAGATGAAAAGGAAGGGTGAACTACCCATTATGGCTAAATATCATCAAAGTCAGCCATAGAGAAGCATTCATCTGACCCAAAGTAAACAAAACAGGGACCCTTAAATTCAACAGCTCTTTATGTAGCATTGACTTTGCACAAACACTGTGCTTATAAAGCAGATACAGAAAGCAGGCTCAGAATAACATCTATGGTTTTTACTTAGACATGTTCTGGTTTCCATCTTCTCATAATCTTCAACATGATCAAAGTCCTTCTTATTGAGTTAGAGATACTTATTAATGAAACTTTATCTGCAACTTACCTAGACTATAATTATTTGCTTCTAAGATTCTTTTGCATCAAAGGATATGAATAGTTTTCAAAAGAAGAAATAAAAGATATATAATATGTATATATATATATATAATCATATGAAAAATGCTCCAATTTATTATTGCTTAGAGAAATGAAATTAAAACAACTCTGAGGTATCATTTCATACCTATCAGATTGACTAAGATGACACAAAAGGAAAATGATCAATGTCGGAAAGGTTGTGGGAGAATTGGGACATTTAATGTATTGCTGGTGGAGTTGTGAACTGATACATCCATTCTGGAAAGCAATATGGAACTATGCTCAGAGAGCAATAAAACTGTTTATACTCTTTGACCCAGCAATTCAATTCTAATATAGGCCTATATCCAGAAGAAATCGTTAAAAAATGGGAAAAGTTTCATGTTTCAAAATAGTCATAGCAACTCTCTCTGTAGTGGCAAAGAATTGGAAAGTGAGGGGATGGCCATCAATTGGGGAATGGCTAAATAAGTTATGGTACATGAATATTATAAGAAACCATAAACGGTCCTACTCTAGAAAAGCATGTAATGACTTACAGGATCTGATGCTGAGTGAATGGAGTAGAGCCAAGACAATAATGTACACATTATCATCAACATTGTGAGATGATCAACCATGATGGATGCAGCTCCTCTCAGCAGTCCAGAGAGCTAGGACAACCCTATTAGACAGGCTATGGACAATGCTATCCGCATCCAGAGGAAGAAAAACAAAATGAACAAAACAAAAACCCCTCAGAATCTGATGAACACTACATTCACTTTTTAAAAAAATGTCTCTTTCCCTTAATCCTAATTTCTCATCCCCAAAATGACCAGTCTGTAAATATGTTTAACACAAATGTGTATGTACAATATTAACCTGTTTACCACTGAAGGGAGAGTGGAAGAAAATCATAAAACTTAAAAATTTACATATGCATATATGTTGAAAAACTTTTGCAATGTGTATTTGGAAAAATAAAACATCAATTAAAAAAGATTCTTTTTCACTGTGATAAAATTATATGGTCCTTTACTGAACTCCAGATACTGACTCAAGTTTTAGAAGAGAAACAATCCCACTGCCCTGTTCCACTGGACAAGGTCTGTAGGACTTTGTTCAAGAAAAGGAATGCTAAGAGTTTAGCTGACAAGGCTTTATTTAGAACTATACCAAAGGATCTTTTTCTCCCTCTAGACATCATAATAATAATATTAATAGTGGTAAACAACAAATATAGATATGTGAATATATGTATTATATTTAAGATTTATAGTGCTTTCTACATATAATATCTCATATGATCTAGAAGATAATCCTGTGTTATCATCATCCCTATTTTACAAATGAGGAAACTGAGGCTGAGAGGAATTAAATGAATTGCTCAGGGTTACATATTTAGTGAGTGTTGGAGGTAGAATTTGAACTCATTTTTCTGACTTCAGGGTCAACATTCTATCCATTGCATCATATAATTTCTTTGTCTCAGATACTATTTTGTTTGTTTGCTTTTGGAGGGTTGCTGTTCTGGACATTGGTGGAGGGGCTAATAGGGACAGAAGGTAGCTTTAATGTGTTGATATGGGACTCTAAATCACAGCCTATGAGAGTACAGAAATTTGGAAAACATCGGCTTTTGTATTCCTTTCTTTATCTATTTGTGCAAAGGACAGAACTATGAAAAAACTGTCCTTTGAGCCAACTCCCATAAGTTCTACCAGCAAGCTCTTTTCTCTAAAACAATCCTGTTCTTTTGCCAAAGAACTTGTGTTTCAATAAAACTACCAGAGGTAGACTTAGTATTGATTTATTTTTCTTGCCTCAAATCCTCATCACTATCCACAATTGCACTTTCACTGAAGCTAGAATGACATTAAAAATACCATCACAGGTCAGACCTACAGTCCAGTTAGCCCAGAATTCTGTCTCTAATTGCGGCTCCCTTAGATGTTTTATGAGAGTTTGGCATTTGCCCTCCATGAAGTCATCCTCAAAGGTTAAGGAAATACCATTAGCATCTCTAACTCCCCTTTTCATCGGTGACTGCATTTAAGCCTCAGAATGATTTGAACCAATCATGTCATCCTTCCACTCAATGGCTCCCCATTTCCTGTGGAATGAAGCATGATCAACAATTGCCCCTAGCATCTGAGGTCATAAATAGTCTGTCTTCACAGCTCTCTGTTCAAATTAATCTCCCACTAGTTCTATTCATAAGCTCTATATTCCAGTCAACCAATTGGTCCCAGTCAGCCAATACTATTCTCTGTGCCAGATTTTTCTTTCCTTTCCTTGTTTTTATTTTTTTGAGTTAAATGACTTGCCCAGGGCCATACAGCTAATAAGTGTCAGGTGTCTGAGACTAGATTTGAACTCAAGTCCTTCTGACTTCAGGGCTATTGTGCCACCTCGTTGCCTTCTCTTTGTCACATTCTTGAGAATTCCTATAGTTTTCCTGCCACAATACATCCTATGTCTAGAATGGATTCTACCTGCACCCAAAGTCTATTTAAGGCCCTCTCTTCCTTCAAAGCCATCTACCCCTTTAATATCCCATGATTTTCTATCCCAGTCCTCTTCTCCTCAAATTTTTTGATCAGTACATAGCTTTATCTGCACTTTTCTTTCATTTTTCTTTTTTTTTTGAGATTTCCTTATTATTCTATGCATGTTATTTATGTGCATGGCTTTCCCTCCCCATAAGAATATAAATTTGTGTGCTGGTTCTCTATCATATATATTTTTAAATGCTCAGCATCTTGCAATTTATAAATTTTTAATGAAATAACAAACTTGGCAACATTTTTGACTTATGTAGTAAAGCCATCATTAACTGAACTCAGTAAACCATCCACAATTGAAAAATTCCTATTCAAATTCTTCTAAAAGTGAAACAAAAACTAATAAAAACTGCAGACCATTGATCTGAGCACTATGTCCATGTGCTAGATCTAGGTTGTCATTGACAAGTTCAAGTATAGCATTCTGAGAATCTTTATCATCCACCAGGAAGCTGATGGCTCATACTGAATATCTTGACATTTCATCCACATAAGACTGGGTAGACCTATTTCCATCATAGATGCACTGTTTAATACTAGACAAATAAATTCACCACTTTTAGCCTCAGTTTTCTCCTCTATGAAAAATGTCTGACTAAAAAACCTTTAAGAACCATTCTAGCTGAGATTCTATGTTCTAATAGGTAGCTTGGTAGAGTAGAAAGATCATTTGATTTGGATTCAGTGGAAATTGATAAGAATCACAGTTTTGCCATTTACTATGTGAACTATGAGTTGAGGCTTGAAAGAAAACAGGCAAAAACAGAGGCAAAGCTAGAGGGCAGAGTATTTGAGACTTGAATGCTATCTCTTCCATAGGTTTAAAGAATTTAATTTAAGTAATGAGTTGATAGGCTTGTAAGTAGGCCAGTGTGGCTAGATTGTATTATATGTAAAAGAGAGCAAATGTTGAAAGACTAGAAAAATTAAGAGACCCAGGTAACAGAGAGCTTTAAATATCAAAGAGAAATTTATATTGCTCTTGGAAGTAATAGGCAGTAATAGGTCTAAATTCGAAGGTGAGCTTAGCACTTAACAAAATTTATTAATTAAAATGATTAGGTAATGTGTCATTCCTACTTCCCTTACCTGTGACCCTAGACAAACTCATTAAACCTCTGTGGGACTCAGTTTCCTCATTTGCAAAATGAGGGGCTTAGATTAATTGGTTTCTGAGGTTCCATTTCAGCTCTAGATATGTGAACCTGTGATCCTTTGATAAACCTCATAACCTCTTTCTGTTTGCTGCCTAGACCTATCCTCTTCTTATACTGTTAGCCTCTAGCAGAGGAATCTCATGTTATGTGGCATTCTCTGCCCAGGAAGATCTTGTATACTAAGATCTAAGGTTTCACCTAAGACCTTTTATAGGTCTTCAGATCATAACTAACACCAATTGAATGTTTCTAATTACTTTCCTTAGTAACATTTTTTTTGTGTTTCCTTGCAAGGAACTGAAATTTTTACAACTCCAGTTGGATTGGATAATCTAATAGTCTTCTTCCATGGAATGATGGCATCTACTTAAATGGAAATTCAGTTCCTTCTTCTGAATTTCGGATGATTAACCTCATAGAATTGGTTTTGTACAATTTGCTAAGAAGGGAGCCGAGAGATGGGAGAAGAAGAGAGCTTCACCATATCTCTTCCTCCTTCGCACCCATGTGTCCCTCTGCTCATGCCTAGCTTATGCAGGAACAAAGTTTTCCATTTGGAAAATGTAAATCTAATTCCAACTTTTAGAGGGAAAATATGGTGAAGCAGCCACAGCTCCACTATGAATATAATAAAAAAAAAAAAGGTGGTGGATCACTTTAGATTCAGTCATGGTGTTTAGCATGGAACTGTTACATGAATTGCCTTGAAATGATTATTTTCTCCCTTGTGGCAAATATAAATAAGAACTACAGTTCAAACCAGAGAAAAATCTCTGTAGGACCTCAGAGTCATCACCAGGTACATAATATAAAGGTACTAGAACTCTATTAATCCTGATCTAGTATCAATCAACAAATTTTATTGTGACATCAGATGTGAACTGAATTTCAAATGCAGAAATATAGTGACCAGATCTACCAATTCTCTTAGATAACATAGGAATTATATGATGGAAAATTGAATTTTGTGTCCTTGAAAGGATATAAAGGTAAGCCAGTTGATTACCTACAGAATCTGTCCCCATTTATGAAAAAAATATGTCTCACTCTTGGTGGTACAGTGGATAGAGTACTAGATCTGGAATCAGGAAGATTCATCTTCATGAATTCAAATCTGGCTTCAGACACTAACTGTGTAACCCTGGCCAAGTCATTAAGATTGTTTGCCTCAGTTTCCTCATCTATAAAATGAGCTAGAGAAGAAAATTGGCAAACTACTCCAATTTCTTTGTGAAGAAAATTCTAGATGGGTTCACATCTTTTTGTTACTAAAATGATTGAATTGCAAGATTTTTATATGAATGATCAACTTTTAAATTTCACAACATGACTTAATGTTAAGGAAAAAAAATCTAGGTTCTCTGTAGTCTTCATCAAAAATTATACCAGACACTCAAGCTACCAGATGTTAATGAAGTGGGGTTGGGATTCTAGATTCATTCCACCATCATCATCATCATCATCATCATCATCTCTCTCTCTCTCTCTCTCTCTCTCTCTCTCTCTCTCTCTTTCTCTCTCTCTCATCATTCTAGCTGTCTCTTTACTTCTATTATTTAAATTTGACTGTGAGAGATTTGTTTGACTATTCTTTGCTTTGTTGATCTCATATGAGATCTCAGCTAGCAACAATTTGACGAATACCAATTGATCAACCATCCTACAATACAAAGGAGCCTCTACTCTGAGCAGAGTACTTTAATTATTCCAGCAATACATATTTATGCATATGTACATTTGTGTATATACTAGTATATACACATATCAACTCATCTTATAGACTTAAAGATATATCTTGGTACATATATTGCATATATTATGAATATTGTATATATTGTGTATATTATGTATGTTTTGTATATTATGAATATAATGTAAATTTATGCATTCTATATATGAATGGTATTTTACTATATACATTAGCTAGCTCTCTGCAAGGTCAGGATTTCGTGATTCCTCCATTTAGCATATGCAATGACAACCCAGATAGCATAAAAGATTTCCAAATTTATCTAATAAATGGTTCCTCAAGCTCAAAGCAATACATAGTCATATGAAAAATTACTCTAAATCATTATTTACTAGGGAAATGCAAATCAAAGCTTCTCTGAGGTACCACCTCACTCAGACTGGCAATATGATCAGAAATGATAATGATCATTGTTGGAAGGGTTGTGGGAAATCTGAGACACTATTATATTTTATTGTTGGTAGAACTGTGAACTCATCCAACCTTTCTGGAAAAAAATTTGGAAGTATGCCCAAAGGGCAACAAAAATATGCATACCCTTTGTTCCAGCAGTACCACTACTGGGTCTATACCCTGAAAAGATGATGAAAAAGGGTAAAAACATCACTTGTACAAAAATATTCATAGCAGCCATGTTTGTGGTGGCAAATAATTGGAAATTAAGTAAATGTCCTTCAACTGGGGACTGGCTTATCAAATGGTGGTATATGTATATCATGGAACACTATTGTTCTATTAGAAACCAGGAGGAATGACAATTCAGGGAAGTCTGGAGGGATTTGCATGAACTGATGCTGAGTGAGAGGATCAGAACCAGAAAAACATTGTACACCCTAACAACAACATGGGGGTGATGTTCAACCTTGAAGGACTTGCTCATTCCATCAGTGCAACAATCAGGGACAATTAGGGGCTGTCTGCAATGGAGAATACCATCTGTATCCAGAGAAACAACTGTGGAGTTTGAACAAAGATCAAGGACTATTACCTTAAGTTTAGGAAAAAACTGATATTTTCTGATCTTGCTATCTCTTATGTTTTCTTTATGTTTCTTCCTTAAGGATATCATTTCTCTCTCATCACACTCAATTTGGATCAATGTATAAGGAAACAGTGCAAAGATTGAAATTTCCCTGTGGGTGATGGGGAGGGAAGTAAGATTAGGGGGAAAATCGTAAAACTCAAAATAAATAAAATCTTTAATAGAAAAAAATTATTGGTTCCTCATCTTGTTGGCATCTATTACAGAGCTGTGACCAGGTTTTTATTGTAGATTGTTTGATTAGCTGACATTACTTGGCTGTCAAATTATTACTACCTGGATTTGATGATTAGATAGGGAAACAAGCTAGAAATTTCAGAGATAAAGGTTATTCATTCAGATGCTAAAGGTTATTTGTTAGATTACTTTTGAGGGCTTATGTCTAGTTTCTATCATATAGTCAAGCAGACTTAGAGGATTCATTTAGGTCCAGTCCCACCAGAGAAAGTGTTTTGTTTCTTTGAATGCTTTGGTCTTTATACATTGCCTTTTTTACCTTCTATTTTCTGATTATTTTAAAATGCTAATTCCAAATGCTTTGATTAAATACTTAATATGAATTTTATTTGAAGATAATGAGCATCATTCTATAATAGATTAAAGATGTTTATATCCTGACTCCAAAGCCTGGATGAATTCCCTGAGCAAATTCAGGTATTTTCAGGTGTGGTGTTTGTTTCCAGTAAGTCCAAAGTATAAGATCATGTGATCACTGGATCACTGGATCATATAGTTTTCAAGTTGGGATTCACTTTTAAAAGTCACTATATCTAAACTTCTCATTCTACCGATGAGGTAATTGAAGTCTGTGAAGATGAAGTGACTTGTCTAAGGTCACACAGCTAGTCTCTGACCCAAGATTTAAACCTAGGTCAAGTACCCTATATGTTTTAGTCATCTTCAACTCAACTCACAACCTTATGTTGAAAGGAGAATGGGTGGAATGTAGTAAAGCTGAGACAAAAGATCCAGAATCCAATGGAATGGATGTGCACATTCTTTCTCCACAAGACTTTAAAAAAATCTATCCCACCTGCCTGAGCAGCTCCTTCATTTGATACATTAATGGAGTAGCTTATGGAGCCCAGACACCTGTGCCTTTTAAAAATTCTTTCTTAAATTCATTAAGCTATAATCCATATGTATAAATTCACTATGCACATGTACTGCTTATAACTCTATTAAGATGCTGAATTTCCCAGTGCAATTAAATGGTGAGCTAAAGAGATGATTGCAATTTTCAGACTGCATCATAAATATGTGGTCCCTCATAGCTGGCTGCTTGTTGATTAGTTAGATCTGGTCCATATTATGAACTAGCATTAAAAAAAATTCAAAGGAAAGCATTAAGCTCTAGGAAAAATAACAGTATGACCTTATTATCAAAGCCCCACCTCTTTTTTCATGAAGTGCTGAAAGTGAACATTATTTTATTACTTCTTTAAATATCTCCATGAAGAAGATGCAAGGTGGTGATAGCTCTAAGTCTATAGGATGACTTGGTATAGAGTCAGTCCCTAGGTGAAGAGGCTTACCCTAAGGTCGTGCATAGTGTTGCTGACCCTGTCTAATTAAGTTGCTGTGCTCATTTCATTATACTGCTGAAAGATCTTTTTGAGTTGTGCTATAATCATCATGAACAGATGGTAGGGATCATTATATCACAGGGGTTTGCTGCATATAATGGATTGAAGCACATTGTTTTTATCTCCAAGGATTGAATTTGATTTCAGTGGGAAACAAAGTGCTATATAGAGAGGGTAAATTTAAATAGAACCTGAGTTTTGCAACATGAAGGAACATCAGTGAAGTGAAGTTCAATGGCAATTACATTCCCCCAAACAGTTTCTGGGGATTCCTTAGCTTTCCTGGTCACAGACTTTCTATTTATGAAAAAGACCTGGATTGGCTCCACAGACCTAAGGAAGACTGCACTGGTCCAGCACAGAACATGACCAAAATAGTAGTGTCCCCCAGGCAAGGTTAGAAAAGGGCATATTCATCTTCTACTATCCATAGGATGCTTTGTGCCTTTGTTTTATGTGTACAACTCAAGTTTTCAGAATATAAATATCATTATGCCAAGGAGAGTAGAATTTGTGTTATTAAAAAATTATCTAAATTGGACCTCATGAGACATTATATCAAAATCCTTTATTATACATATAAATAAACAGAGGTACACAGATGATATGTAACTTCATTGAGATCACACACGTAATAAGCATGAGAATTAGGATTTGAACTCAGATTCTCTGACTCTAGAAGCAGAATGGTTTTCTAGTCTACCAAATTATCACACTGCCTCCTCTAAATTAATGGGGATTTATAAAAGACAAATATTAAACACTGTAGTTTCTCTAATTCTGGATCTAACTTTGGGTCAATCTATGCACTGTTTTAGAACTTGATGAATATTCATTTAATTAATAATGGTTGCAATATTTCTCCTACTCTGCATTAGCCCCTATTCAACTAGCTTTGGTGATGAACTATGGGGGTTTTGAGGTTAAGAAACAAAAATTAAGTAATAACACCCAAATGCTAGTGCTCTCTCCATAATGATATTGTGTTTATCTTGCATCTATTTTGTGCAAGCTTACTTATATTTATGTTTTTGATTGTGTGTTTTTTTTGTCTGTGGTGCCACTTCTGAAATAATGTTAGCTTCTTAAGGGTCAGAAATATGTTTTAGTTCTTTGTTTCTTTAGTTTTGGGCACAGTGTCTGGTACCTAGTAGTCACTTAATAAATGTTTTAGATTGATTGAACTACCCAATATCTAATTAACCAACAAGCTATACACATGGTGATATGGAGAGGACAAAGGAGGCTGGCCAAACCCTTTGTCCTTTGCTGTCTCTTCTCTTGTTGGGAGCTATAAAATAATGCTTTGCAACTTGCTTAACTTCATATAAAACATTCTAGTCTCTTTCTGTTAGTAAATGTTTCATCTATGTTTTGTCTAACGGGCTCTGGGTCTTTACAAAAGATTTATCTTTGTAAATTTCAAAGAAAGATCCTCCTGCCTGGTTTACCCTCCCTCTTTAGCTTTTTTCAAAATTCCCCTCAGGTGCTTCCTTTAATGCAAAGTCTTTTCTTATTGCTCTCCTTCCTCAAAGCATCTTACCCTCATTTATTTGTGTAAATTCTGTATCCCCCTCAATACTACTATTTTGAATCTCCAGCTACTAAGAGATGTTTTACTCATAGGCATGTAATAAATGCTTGCTGAACTGAATATATGAAAAATTAAAAATATTTAAAGTTTTAAACTATATGGTACTAAGAATATAATAGAACTTAAGAGTGGGAGAAACTAGTGTTAACTAGAGTTATTAGAGAAGATGTTAAGAGGTGGAAAAATGGACTGTCAAGGTTAGATTAAAAATATGAATCAGTAGAAGGGAAGAAATGTAATATTCTAGGATATAGATAGATATGAACAAAGACATTTCTATTCGAATGAGCTTAGTATAGATGGGAACAGCAAGGAGACTAAAATGAAAAAAATGGGTAATCATGGGAAATAAGACTAGAGGGAGACAGTGGGTCTGACTATTGAAAATCTTGAGAATGGCAAGCTTAAGAATATTATAATTTATAAGGGAGACAATATAGTTTCTTCATGCAGGGCAGGGCTTAGGAAGAAATGCGATTATTATCAAATAATGCCAAATAATTGTTTCAGAGTTTGTTAATTTGTTTTTAGAACCATATATATGGTGTAATATCCCTTGGAAAAGAGCAAACCAGAAAAAATGTTAACCAGAAAAAATGTTAACAAAGAATATTTGTTGCAATCAACTATCAAATATCTTTTTTTGACTACCCAATTTATGAAAACTGAGATACCAAAGAACTCAGGCTATAAAATATTTTATGGTTTTCAAGTATGTTATTTCATCTTACTCTCCCACTGGCCTAACTAATCCATAACATTAGCACTAAGAGCTTTGTAGAGGAAGTATTTCTCTCATTTTTATACAAAAAAAAGATGAGGGTTGAGACAAATTGGGACTTGTCTAAGGTCAAAGAGTCAGGACTAAAATCAAGATCTCTTGACTCTTGATCAAGTGTTCTTTTTCCACTATACCACATTCTTTTCAGTTTTAGAAAGAGAAGTCTGGTATTTTTATACCATATTGAATGAAGAAAAGAGATTAGAGGCTGGGGAACTAGCTAGAGGTTGTCACAATCTGGTCATAATTATTTTAAAGATATAAATGGCAGGATATAATACAAGTTAGGATATGGGAATATAAAGAAGAAAAGTCCAAGGAAACTCCAAGATTTCTAGACTGAGATGCTGCTAATAAACTCCTTTTTTAAATATAGATCCAGAACAAAAGGCTAGCTTCAACCTACAATAATCTAAACCAACTAATTCATTGCAATTAATGGGCTCTATTCTTTATTAGCTACGAACGAACTTGTCCATGCCTTCTTTAGGAAGAAGCAAAGTACCAAACAAAATGTCACTGACTTCATGTTCCCATTATTAACCCTGAGGATAGAGAGATAAAGAAACTAAGTCTCAGGGAGGTTAAGGAATTTGCCTATGTTTGTATAGTTAACAAATTTCAGTGCCAGAATATTGAGAAGGTTGAAATAGATGACCCCTCAGATAATTTTTTATTGACCTTTTATTGACCTTTTATTATTCCTAATACATATTATGAAAGTTTTCCATCATTCCTCCATATGCTATGTATATTTTTAAGTTAAAAAATTTCCTTCTACCCTCCTTTCCCACCCTGCTCCCCTCAGAGGCGAATAGTCTGGTTAATATTGTGTAGCTGCGTTAAACATATTTACATATCAGTCATTTTTGGTATGAGGAATTAGGATTAAGGGAAAGAAACACATGAGAGATTTTTTTTAAGTGAATGTAGGGGGTGGCTAGGTGGCGTAGTGGATAAAGCACCAGCCTTAGAGTCAGGAGTACCTGGGTTCAAATCCGGTATCAGACACTTAATAATTAACTAGCTGTGTGGCCTTGGGCAAGCCACTTAACCCCATTTGCCTTGCAAAAGACCTAAAAAAAGGTGAATGCAGTGTTCATAAGATTCTGAAGGCTTTTTGTTTTAGCATTGTCCATAGCCAGCCTAATATAGTTGTCCTAGTTCTCTGAACTGCAGAGAGAAGCTGCTTCCATCAGGGTTGATCATCTCAAAATGTTGTTGTTAATGTGTACCTTGTTCTCCTGGTTCTGCTCCCTTCACTCAGCATCAGATCCTGTAACTCATTCCATGCTTCTCTAGAGTTTGACCATTTATGGTTTCTTATAGAGCAATAGTATTCCATAACATTTATCTACCATCATTTGTTTAACCATTCCCTAATTTTTGTCACTACAAAGAGCTTTGTAACATGTGGGACTTTTCCCATTTTTTATGATTTCTTCTGGATATAGGTCTAGAATTGGAATCAGATAATTTCTAAATGAGAGGTGTGCTAACAACTGTGTAACAATTAATTTTCTAGAATAATGCATACTTGTGTGTATACATACACATATATCTAATATATATACATATACATATATGCATCTATGTATATATATATGTATATATATATATATATATATATATATATATATACACACACAGAGGACATTTATGAGCTTAATCTCCTTTACTAATATTTAAGTTTAGACAGTGAACAAAGCAACAAATTAAGTCCTGATTTATTAACTATTTAACTAATTATTTATGATTAATTATATTCTATCAGTGCTCACATTGACAACTTAACAACTGACCCAGAACTAGTTCTAATGCACCTCTGTTAGTAGTCATCTTTGGGAAGGAAGATTTCTCATCTAACATCTGGTAAGGAATATGCCCTAGATGTTGGCAAACTGGGACAAAGTCCCTAGGTCCTGATGGCTATTCTAATGAATAGAGTACAACCCACAAATTTTTTTTTTATTTTTAGGTTTTTGCAAGGCAAACGGTGTTAAGTGGCTTGCCCAAGGCCACACAGCTAGGTAATTATTAAGTGTCTGATACCGGATTTGAACCCAGGTACTCCTGACTCCAGTGCTGGTGCTTTATCCACTACGCCACCTAGCCACCCCTACAACCCACTAATTTGAGAAGTGCTGAATCAAATTAGTCATGTGTTCCTAGATTTATCTCTTATCCCCTATTGAAAATGCAAGAAAGGAGATGGTAAGGACAAAAACCATTCTCAAATTAAGTAATTCATAAGCACTCTGATACAGCTGCAGGAATAGTAGCTTGAGTCACTTCAGCTGTCTCCCTTGTGAGGTTATCTTTCTTGGATACACACATTCTCAAGAAAAAAAGAGAAAGAAAAGGTGTGTGTGTGGGGGGGGAATGGTGATCACTAAATTTTAAGGAAACATAAGCATTTAGAAAAATAAAACAAAGTGCTTCTCATCTCCTCTAGGGATTTCAGTTATATAATTTCCATTTTAAGTGAAGCCAAAATACTTCCCATAACCAGAGAAACACTTAAAAATTAAGAAACACTTGTTCTAGTTAATGTGTCTGAATGGCACCAAGGAAAAAAAAAAGTCTCCCCCAGGAGGTCATTATTATTCAAAAATTACTCTAATTAGGTCATGAATATATTAGGCCTTATTCAGTGCCAACATGAGAAAAAAATAGAATTGGAGATGTGACATGCATAGCATTCCCAATGTGTTAGGGTGATTTTATTGCAAAATGCCATTAAAAGATGAAAAGGTCACCCTGTAGGGAAGTAATTGGTACAGCACTCTTGTAACTGATTAAAGGGGCTTTCATTTAGCTTCCTTTTTTAAGGAAAAAAAGGGGTATCTTTTGAGATGGTAGAAAAGTACATATGATCTTGATCAGAGAGTGGTTTTCAGGACAATGAGGCAGGCGAAGAGCAAAACAGGAACCCTTGACTTCTATCAAAACAGACACACTTGTCTATTGAGAACCCACAGAACAGATTGTTTTAAGAAAATATTAAAGGAAATAGGTATTTTGCCCCATGATTTGCTTTTTGTTAGTACAAGGGAGCCTCCAGCTTGGAGTTTCTCCTAGAGAAGAGAGTGTGTGTGTGTGTGCACATTTTCTATAGAGCAGGAATGTGATTTAATTTTAGTGAGTCAGTTATTTAATGGGGGAGTGAATAAGATGAAATTCTCATTTTTTCATGAGGAAATAAAAAGGGAAGGATTTGAAGTGAGGAACACGTAGGTGTTCTTCAGACAACAGAAACTCAAGATTATTGTTAGAACATATAATGTCCTATATGATAAATTCTTCATGGAGAATGGAACTGTAACTATCAATTTATACCTTCTTGCCTCCAGTCTTAAAATACCCAACTTCTTTCAAAACTTAAGTAAAACTTTACCTTCTACATAAGGTTTGTTTTGATAGATATTAGTTTCTTTTTGCTTCCCCTAATTATCTTGTATTTATGTGTTTATTTTATACATGTTCAGATAATACTTTTATATCAATATATTGACTCCTCCAAAGGAATAGAAATTCCATGAGGTTAGGAATGTTTTGTTATCTGTTTATTTGTTTTGTTGTTATTGTTGTAGTTATTATTTTATCTTTAGATTCCTATATCTATTAACCATGTCTGCCTTATATTAAGTGCTTAATTAATATTTATTGACAGACTAGATGATTGATTCTTCTGGGAATGGCATAGGAAATGTGGAGATAAAAATAATTGCAAAATGTGCATTATTACTTCTTTTCCTAGATAGTCTTATAGTGAGCCTATATGTAGTTTCACCATGGGTCATTATCATAGCATTTTGCAATGCCACATCACAATAAAATGTTTATGTAAATTCTACAAATCATTATATTAAGATGCAAGTTATGCAGTATAGTGACATGTCATCTGGAAGTATGATACTGCTCCTTGTGAAAATCCATAAATATGAGAAAATTGTTCATTAAGAATAAAAGTAAAAATATTATGAGTCTTATGATGATATAATCATATATATGGATGCATATAAACAGATGAATATGAGCACATATATACACAAACACTTCATCATGGAATTAAAGTAGAAACAAAGGGATATAGATGCATAAATTAAAGTTATTTCATAGGGTGATAAAGCAAAAAGGAACAATGGAATATGGAATATGAAAAACTATAGATGATCTCAAGATATAAGGAAGGAAAGACAGAAAAAAGGAAATATTTATTAAATATCTACTCTCTCTCTATATATATATGTATATATATATATATATATATATCAAGTGCCATGTTAAGTTCTTTAAAAATATGATTTCATTTAATCCTTACAATGATGCTGAGAGGTATGAGATGTTATTATTCCCATTTTACAGTTTAGGAAACTGAGGCAGGCAGAGCTGAAGTGACTTACCTAGAGTCACATAGTTAGTAAATATCTGATGCCAATTTAACTCAGAGCTTTCTAACTCTAGGACCCCTGATCAATCATTGCACCACCTGGTTACCTCAACTCAAATCACCATAAAAATCAAATAAATGGAACAGATTGTGAGTTTAATTCAGCATCTTCTTTGAGACCATGACACTAAAGAAAGAGAAGTAACTTTTCTTCAAGAAATTTATAGTCTTATTAGATAGTTCAGCATGCATACAAATGTGGTTAATGCACTCAAGATTTTTTTCATTTCGCCTACCTTTCCAGTTCTAAAAGCATAAGAAAACTCAGTATTGTTATTGGTACAGTAAAAAATGGCAGTTGGATAGCTCTGTAAAAAGAGGACCTGAAGTTGGGAGGACCTGAGTTCAAAACCTGCCTCAGATATTTATTAGCTATGTGACCCAGGGCAAGTCTCTTACCTCTGTTTGCCTCAGTTTCCTCATTTGTAAAATGAGTTGGAGAAGGAAATCACAAACCACACCAATATCTTTGCCAAGAAACCTCAAATGGGATGAAGAATCAAATACAACTGAAACAACTCAACAGCAACAAACATGAAAGAACACATCAATTTATTCTTATATTGTTCCACATTCTGAACCACTCTCCTTTACTTGTTGCTTTGTCTCATTAGGATATAAGTAATTTGAGGGCAAGGACTGTCTTTGCTTTTGTATTTGTATCCCTGGCATTAAATAGAGTGTTAGGAACATAATAAGCAATTCATAAAAGCATTTTAATTCATTCATTTGCATTCATTCATTCATTTATATATAAAAGTATTTCATTCATTTTGATGGTTCTTGGTATCTCCAGGACTTAGACCTTGGCTTGTCACATAATAAGTGTTTAATACATGATTTTTAAATCATTGATTTCCACATTATGTTAGCTACAGAAGAGGTCATAAAGGGTAATCTACTCTAATCTTATTTTATAGATGAAGAAACCAAAGTCAAGAAAAATGAAGTGATCTGCCAAAAAACACACTGATAGCTGATGACAGTAACAAGACAAGGAAAGAGGTAATTAGGTTCAAAGAAAAGTAGTATAAATAAATGAGAGTTATGGTGGTCCAAATGTGTGGAAAAAAATCAACAAACTCTTTAGTATAGGAAGATTTCACTACTAAAGCTGGAATCAAGGCTTTCCTCCAAGCAGCTGTGGATAGAACATTGGCCTTGGAGTCAGAAGGATGAGAGTTCAAATGTGACCTCAGACACTTGACATGTATTAGCTGTGTGACTTTGGGCGAGTAACTCAACCCTGATTGCCTCACCTCCAGGACATCTCCTGTCATCCTGATTGATATCTATCTCCTGGACCCAGAAGGTTCTAGAGAAGAAAGTAAGGCTGGTGATTTTGCCCAAAACCTCCTCGCTCACATCAAATTCACTATGTCATAGCCTTCTTCAAGTAATAAAGAACAAGCATCACCAAGGCTTTCTTCAAAAGATGGGTAAGATTTCTATGGGTTCAGAGTTTACATAAAGGTATTCCAGACAAGGGGCTCCACATAATCAAGCATGGGTGAATATGATAAGTTGCAAAGGGAGAGACCTTTGAGAAGATCACTCTGACTAGAGTCAAGGATTCACGTTAGGGATTTTTTGGATATGTATAATTACAAAGTAGTGCAGAGGAATGTAACATGAGTACCAGAATGGCAGAAGCCTGGGAGAGAACCAAACACTCCCATGTAGTTTAATTACTTCATTTTACAGATTATCAAAACGAGTCTTAGAAAAGTTAAAATGACTTGTTTGAACAATTGAATGGTAGTATCAAGACTCAAACCCATATCTTCTAAGTCCAAATCCAGTGCTCTTTCCACTACCTCATAATGTCTCCCACATTAGTGAAGTCCTTGAATAGCAGGTAGAAGTGGTTCTAATTTAGTGATTAAGGAGTCACTAAAGACTTGAGTCTAGTGTGACAACCACAATTGATTTCCAAGCATTAAAATGTCCATGATAGAAATTGTAGAAAAAATGCCTTTTGGATTTTTTTCCTACTCTGTAAACAATGTTATATAGTGAGACAGAATGTGTTAGTAAGTTTCTATTGTTCATATAAGAACTTCTATAATTCTCCACATTTACTCTCTGTGGCACATAACTGTGACCTGTGTGGAAAATCCAATAAGTTTGACTCCTAAAATGATTCAATAGATTACATTTTCATTTGATCTTCTAGGTTTCCAATAAAATTTGATGAATAAAATATACTTACAAAGTATAATTAAGGATGATAGATGCTGGGGTGGATAGAATAAGCAAAATTATATGTTTTTAATTAAAATTTGTAGCAGGGTGTAGAAGGAAACTAGTGTCTGAGTTTGTCTAGTTTTGTCTAGTTTTCAGATTCAATGAATACAAATGTACCCCCAAATTGGGGTAATGTTATCGCTGAAAGGCCATGGTCTTGACCTTACTCCCTGAGTTAGAGTTATGGAAATAGCATACTAATATGAACTAGTGCTATAAGAGATCAAAAAACATCAAACAAATTCCTTTCTAAAATGTTCATAGGATACCAGGTGGTCTAAGGATATTTTTTCTTACAGAGAATAGATATCCCTTAACAACTTTCTATCTATCATCTTAATAAGCCCTGCACAAAATGCTTAAAGAAGAATATACTGCTTAAAAATGTGACACCTTGAACTACACACAATATCCAGAATGTTGAGTCTTCTCCAGTCCTTTCTTTGTCTTATTTAGTCTTTTCAGTTCAGCAAACAGTTAAGTCTCAACTATATTCACGGTTTTGTGCTACTGGTAATGCAATAATAAGAAAGGGTTCCCAGTCTATCCAGGGATACATGAAATATTTTTTATTGTTCAATTATGTCCCATTCTTTGGACCAAACTGTCCATAGGGTATTCTTGGCAAAGATACTAGAGTGGTTTGTCATTTCTTTCTCCAAAGGATTAAAGCAAGTAGAGGTTAAATGACTTGCCCAGGTTCTTGTAGCTAGTAAGTATCTGAGACTGGATTTGTACTGGTCTTTTTGACTCTAGGCCTACCAAGCTATGCACCAAACCTTCAATTGCTTCCATAAAATACAAAGATGTTTTTAAAAGTACATGGTATATATATTGAACAAAAGTATGATAGGGCAAAGGAAGAATTATATCAAAAGGACTCCAAGTTACATTTTCTGAGGCGTCATAATGAGTGAGAAAGAAACCATATTTTTTTAAAGGTACAAAAACTTCTCTATTTTTTCCTGTGGATATCTATCCATGAATTTCTAATACTTATTTCATTCTTTTCATTTCACTGGAAAATGGGCATTAGAAGACTACGTCTAAAATTATAGGATCATCAATTTAGAACTAGGAAGATGTTAGAGGTCCTTTAATCCCTTCCCTTCCCTTAAAGGAGAGGAAATTGAGGCTCTAGGAGCATGTTTGGTAGGGAAGGAAGTGTAGTTTGTGTTTGAAGTTCAATATAAATGGCAGATAGACCTGTTTTGTTTGGTTTTGAATGATAATGAATGGAATTAGTGCATATACTTCAACACCACAGAGGACCTGTGATGTTTGACCTATGATTTCATTAGTGTAGGAACTTCTCAGATCACAAACATTCATAATTTATAGTCTTAAAGGTTGTTTGTGATTCAGAGAGGTTAACTGACTTATCTGTTAAATGTGAAATCTGGTGAGGGAAGGCTGCTCTTCCTTCCTCCAAGCCCAACTCTCTACCCGTCATACTACACTATCTTTGTCTCTATGTCTGCTGCTGCTAATGTTGCCACTTCTCTTCAATTGTGGCCTTTCCATAATATTAATTACTATGTAGAGGTGTTGAGACACTGATTTTGTAAGGAACAAAAAGTGCTTAAACTATAGTTTCAAGAATATATAGCAAATGAATAGGCCAGCACTACTTAATAACCTTAGATCATTCTGCTAGGGTTTGAATTCACTATCCTAGAATTTCCATTTATGAAAATTTTGTGATTAGAGTTAGATTTAAATTATTTCCCAGGTTTTCAGTAGACAGATATTTTGTGAAATCCACATGAAGGTTAAATCAGAAGAATTTATTTTGTTGTTGTTGTTGTTGCTATTGCTGTTTTTCTTTGGGGTCCAGAGCTCCATTAATTCTGGGAGGTGTTAAATTATAATTGTAAAAATAAAGCATGGAGCATCATTAAGGTATCATGTCTTCCAGACAGGAAAAAATAAATTTCTCCCCAGATGTTTCTGTGGAAAGAGTTCTCAGCTTAGCCAACTCATTTCCACCAAAGATACCACAGATTTTTCTCTTATTTCTTTGTGTGTATGTGTATGTGACTCAAATCTTTTCAGAAACTGCCAGGGCTCTTTCCTTTTGAAATAGGATTACAAAGTAGTGCAGAGGAATGTAACATGAGTACCAGAATGACAGAAGCCTGGGAGAGAACCAAACACTCCCAGAGTCCAGGAAAGGGCCCTTTCTCTCTCTCTCTGTTAAAAGATAAAGAGCTTCTTCCTTGAAATGAAGAACCAATTCTTAGTGTTTTGTTTTAATTAGACTTCTATTATGATGACTAGGTTAAGTGCTAACCCATTTTGGATGATTTATTCCTTTAAAACTTCATTGAAATGAATTTAGAATAGCAGTATTTCTAGGATAACTGTATTCTGTTTTACTCATATTATTTCAAGGAAGGAGTATTTCTTCACTATCATAAAATCTCAGGTCTGTAAGGAATTGTAGAAATTATCCAATCTAGTCCTTTCATTTTACATAGGAGAAAACTGAGACCGAAAGAGGTTACCATATTTTTAAGTAAGTCACTCATTTGACTTATTCTTTACTGTCCCCAAATGCCTGGGATATTGATGCCCATGCCTACACTAAGTCCCCAAATTCAGAAGAACATGGATGGAAAAGGCTTTTGAAGGGGATTATGCCAATTTTTATAATCTCAAAGTTTAATAATTAAAAATAATTTTACATGAATAAAATTATTGAAATATAAATGAAATGGAAGATTGAGAAAATATTTCCTTTAAAACTTGGTGATAAAAGAATGGTATTCTTCTCTCTCATCTTATAGAGAAAAGGATGAAAAAAGGAAGAAATAAAAATAACATTCAATAAAATGAAACAAAATTAACCAAATCTCATAGTGTGTGTGTGTGTGGTATGTACAATACTCACAATCCTATAACTTTGAAAAAGAGGAAGGAGGAAACATTTTTATCTCTTCTTAGACAGCTAATGTGCATTTTGACATTATATAAAGTTGTTTTTCTTTGCTTTTGAATTGAATATCTCTTATGCATATATCATTTTCCTAGGTGTTCTTTCATTCTCTCTTTATGTTAATACTAGTCTTCCATGCTTCTTTAGTCATCATCTCTAAAGACACAATGAGAGTCTATTACATTAACTATAGTTTGAATAGCCATTTCACAATAGATGAACATGTACTGTGACTCAGATACTTTATTATCCACAAAAATGCAAAAAAAAATTTTAGTAGAGGTAAAACTTTTCATTTTTCACATCCTTGAGATATGTGTCTCATCACAGTCTCTGGGTCAAAAAGAGTGGACATTCTAATCACTTTTCAAAAATGTAATTCCAAATTTTTTTCAGAATGGTTTAATTCTTATTCTTTGACCCTATAGTCTCAATAGTGGACCTAAATCAATGACAGAAGGGAAGGTTCATTGTGCAACAAAGTATTTTTGGCCTCACTCTTTTCTGGAAACCAATTGAAAACAAAAGGAGTATTCCTCAATTGTGTGTGTGTGTGTGTGTGTGTGTGTGTGTGTGTGTGTGTGTGTGTGCGTGTGTATGTGGTGTAGAATTCTTGTAAATAGTGAATATAAAAAATTTAGAGAAGCATGGAAAGATATGCATGAATTATTACAGAGTGTAATAAGAGAATGAAGAGAATACTGTTCATGATTATTGAAATAGGTGCCTACAAAAGCATAAATAAAAAAGATGCTGATCCTTAAAATAAGTCCCTAGATGATAGATAATGAAACATTACATGTGCATATTAGCAAAGAAATGCAGAACTATTAGGAGAGAACTGCATGTACATTGTTAGATTCCATCAATATATTATTGTTATTATTATTATTATCATCATCATCATTATTTATTAATTTTATTTTGCTTATTTTATTTTCTTCCTCACAGAGAAGACTTGATCTGGAGTGGTGATAAAGGAGTTTTTAGGGGAACACAACTAGGGGAATCAAGAAAGTTCTCCTGTCAGAGATACACTTGAGTTGTGTGGTCAAAGGAGTTAAGGATTCTGGGAAGCATAAATGAAGAATGAAAACATCCAAAGCAAGAGATTCAAACTACAAATGCACAGAAATGACCAATGGACTATTGTGTATGGGAAATGGAAGACAAGCTAGAACATCAAGAATATAATGGGGAGAAATATAACCCAGTCTGAAGAGAAACATCTAGGTAGTAGAAGATTATAAAAACTTTTAAATGTCAAATAAGAGAATTTGTATTTTATTCTTGCCTGAAGGGTGTTGGGAATCATTGAATCTTAGGAAATAAGAGAGAATCTTGACTAAATCTGGGCTTTAGGAATATCCAAGAAAGAGGCTAAATTGGGAAGGACTGAAGCTACATACAGACTGTTTCAATAGTCTGGGTCAGAGGTGATAAAGGGTCTGGATGGATATGGGAAAACAGTGATTTCAGAAATGTCACAGAGTTAGAACTGACAAGACTTGACAACAGCCTAGAGACATGAGGGTGAGTGAAAAGTTGAGGAGGACTCAGATTGTGATGTGAAAACTGTTTAAGAAGAAATAATCCTGGACAAGCAGAAATAGTTTTGATTTAGAAGGTAATAGCAACATTCAACTGTGAAAGAATCCACAGGGATAGCAAGACTTGACAGGTTGTACCTTGTCTAAAGATATCTGCTTTAAAAAGATGACTACTTAGACATAATGTTTTCTTTTGAGCAGTATGTCATTTCTTAAAGCTATTACCTTTTTACCCTACATATGAAATATTTTTCTATTTACATCTAAAAATATTTATTTTTTCCTCTCTTCAGTGTAGTGGAAATTTCCATAAATCAGTCAGTGGCCTCCCTCCCTAACATGGCTGTAGAACAGTTTTATTGATCTCTAGATTTGTTCCATCATTTCCTAAGCTTCCCAGTCACTTACCCAAAGCCACAAGGGTTGTGTTCAAAGGACTAGCTGTCCTAGAGAGATGTGGAGATGCTATAGGCTTTCAGCAGGTCATCTCAGTAATCATCTAAATTTCTCAGGACCTTCATTTATTTTCATGATCCTCAAATATACAAATAGCTTCTAGGCACTTCATTGTAAATTTAGTTCTATATACATGATGAGGACAGTGAAACACTCTGCAATTCAGAGAGCTCCCATTTCAGCAAACAGATTTAGACCTTACATACTTTCCAACTTGATATACCCAGCAATTGTAGAGTTATTATCTTTGCAACCTGAATCAATGAAAGCAAGACACCAAGTCAAAATACCTGAAGAGAGGAAATCAGTCTATATAGAAGATGCAATGGGGTTCTATGCTCCTTTGGGATGGGTGGGATTGCAAATTTCGATGTATCAGTTATTATCAACCATACAGCATGGGTATTTTCTTCCAAAAATCCTTTTAATTGTGAATTCAGTAAATTGAGTAGTCAGTATCTTGCCAGGGATGATGAACTTTGGATAGGCTCAGGTATGTAGACAATCTTTCATTAACCTCCCAGGATAGTTCAGCTGTCCCAGCTGGAAATGTGATCTGGCCTGAGTTGACTTTATCCTAGACAGGAGGTGATCCTAGTGTATCCTTGCCATAAGGTTACCCACTTTGACTTCTCTTTCCCCAAGATCTTAAAAACCTCAGTCTAAAGTCTTGAGTTTTGGTCCCCTCTGGAAAGAAGCACAGTATTGTTTCCACAAACTTATTAAGCAGGGGAATTAAGAGCATTAATAGATGAAGTTGAAGTTGCTGTTTATGGCAACTATGGTGTTACTGTCAGAAAATTCTTATCAGTACCAGCTAAATTAACCACTTCAGAAAAATCTTCACCTAACTTCCCCTAGTTAAGACTCTTTCAGTGTCAATAACACAATTGGCAACAGCCCAAGTCCCTGGGCACATATTCCTAAATTTCAACATAAGGAAGGTGAATCTAACATTTCTTTCCAGAAGCAGAGTAAGTCCAGTATTTGCATCTATATTTTCATCAGAGACATGTCAACCAATATCACTACTAGGAATGTCAGCCAACAGTTACTGTTTATTAATAAACATTTTGAAGCTCACATATCTACATCAATTATATGTTTCAACTTTAAGGCAAAAACTGAGAATAAAGTGAATAACAATGTTTATCTCAATTTCAGAAATACATTCTCATTTCTCTAGAACCAGCTAGAAAGACTTGAGTCCAAATCTGCCCTCAAGACACTGAACTAATTGTGTGTATTTGGACAAGTCTGCTCTCTTCCTCAGTTTCCTCAACTATAAAATGGGGATGATACTCATCTACCTCCTGAGATTGTTGTGATGTAAATAATATGTAAATATGTAAATATGTAAATAAAGAGCTTAGCACAGTGTCTAAAACATAATAGGAACCTGAAAAAGTTTGTTTGCTTTCTTTTTTCCTTTTTCCCCTGATTATGTTACAAAATTTATCTTATGACCTTTCCCTTATCATCAATGCATTTAAACAATGTAGACATGCAAATCCAAATTTCTATTCAAACTACCAGGTCAGACTATTATTGGTTTTAAAGAAACTCCATTTATAGGAGTGGTTCATACCCTCTTCCCCCACTGAAATTATCTTAAAATTACAATATCTAATAAAAATTTCATAGTTCGGCACATCTGAAATATAAAAGAGAAGTACAGGTGAAAATCCTGTAGGGTTTCTTTTGGTCAGTTCTATTGTAGAGCTGTTTTCTAACATGGTTTATTTCTCATATATAGAATTTTACATCTATCCCTATTAAAGTTCATGTAATTAGACACAGTCTGTAATTCTGGCCTGTTGAGGTTTTTATTTAAGATATACATTTTTCATCTAACAAAATAGCTATTCCTTCCATTTTATGTTCTCTATAAATTTAAATTCTCAGGCTCAATCTCCTCATTTATAAAGTTAGAATGTTTATATTTGTTCTTTACCAAATTGTAAGAAAATAGCTTTGTAAACCATGAGACATTATCAAATGAAACTATTATTATTGTCGTAGTAGTTGTTATTAATTTTATTATCCAGATTTTACTTTCTCTGTATTCAAAGGATTTGGATTCAAGTTCTGCCTTAGGTGCTTCCTGTTATTGTGATCTTGGGCAGATAATCATTCCTTGGTCTGGCTGAATATCAGTTTTCATATCTGAAAAATGAATTTAGGATAGATGGCCTCTGAAGACCCTTTTATCTTGAGAGCTATGATTCTAAGATCTTATGACATCCTACTGTTCTTGATCTATAGTTTCTGCTTCAGTCAGACCAATCTTTTATCTCCTGTCTGAGCTCTGATCCTTCCTGCCTCAGATTCTTTGCAACCATTGTCTCCATATTCTTCATTCACTCACTCACACAACTAATTATGAATAGCTCAAATTTATATTAAAACTCTAAAGTGAGTCTCATAAAGGGACAGCGCTAGTGTTATTATTCCCAGATGAGTATGTGATGAGGCAAATGATGAGGCAATTTTACCATGGTCAGAAAACTGGTGAGTATCAGAGTTTATATTTGAACTTATATCCCCTAATTTCAAATGCAGACCTCTTACCATTATACCATGTTGCCTTTCTTCATTCATTAATCATTCATTATATGTTTGAACTGAATTATGCATACTCTTAAACTATTTTGACTCTTTCTATCCAAATTAATTCAATATTTACTTCTTTCATAATGTTTTTCCCTCTATCTTAACACTCACATTTGCACCTTGAATCATGAGCCCCCACATAACTTTGCATTCATTTCCTCTCTACTTATTAATGTATATTATCTGATACACTGGAGTAAAGCAAAAGTACCAACTATCTGACTCTCCCTGTGTCCAGCTAACTTGAAAGACAATTAACTTTGCAAAGAAAACCTCACAGCTATAGGATTCTTAATTGCTATATGGAGTTAAAAAAAAGTTCAAGGATATACTGTATTCTGGACCCTGGTGATCATTAATGGGAAAAAAAAAATTCAGGTCTTGCACATGGAGTTTTTGGAGAAAGTCATTGAAAGCAATGGAAGCAGATAGTTCTTCCTTTCCCATCACCCCCCCCCAGTAAATACATGAAAAGACAGTGGTTTATAGCTGAAAACATGTTTTTGCATTGCTTTCTGAAGCACAGGGGCTTTCCATTGAGGTTCCACAGATGTGCCAGTTACAACATCATACATTTGTATTGCAAATCTCATAAACAACAGTTTTTCAAAGTTTGACAGTTGCCAACATACTGGCTGAAACAATTTTATTTCACTGGTGTATAATTGGTTCATTTCTGTTCCTGTTACTTCTCCCTAGTGTGGATAAGATGTGACCTAAAGGACTTATGCCATATTCCAGCCAGAATGAATTATAATGGTAATTTTGTGGCCCACCTAGCTTAACAGAAATCAACAAGTCTGTCTCAAACTTCGCAGTTTCTTTCTCCAAATGCCCAGGTTAATGTCTAATTGTCTCCACATGGTGGCAAGTGAGGAGGTTGTCATAGCAACCAGGCAGCAAGTTTAGCCAGGAGACTATTGTTGTTTTTAAAGAATGAAGCCAATTCTGGGCTTTTTAGTGCTACCTGAGATTGGATAGTTGTTTTATATTTTCAATTCCTGATCTATGGAAAGTGATGGATTGTTTCTATTTCTCTTTATTTACTTGTCTGCAGATCCACTTCAAACAAACAAGATCTTTGAATCTGTTTGGCACCTGTGGAATCCTTCTGCAAATGAATCGGTATTTCTGACAGTGTCTAACCAAGATGGATGTTTGACAATAACCCATTTGGCATAATGTAGACATTGCACTAGAGAAAAATCTCTTTTGTTTGTATGTCATGGATCCCTGTGAGAGTTTGGTGAATAGGCCCTGAATATAGCCCTATTTCTGAATAAAGACTTGAAATGCTTAAAATTAAATGCATGAGATTACTAATGAAACCACCTAAATGTTATTGAAATGTTAATTAAGGTATAAAAAAAAAGCAAACTCAAGGACTCCCAAGTCAAGCACCTCTGCTTTAAATGTATGCTGACTTGGAAGAAATTTCTTTTTAATCATTTATTTATTTATATATTACTAAAATAGACTTGTTGCAAAAGTAAATATGACAGGAAAACTCCATGAAAAACAAAGTGTGACAAAAAAAAAAATTACTTCAATCTGTGTTCAGATAACATAGGTTCTGTCTCTGGAATGGATCTTTAGAAGAAATTTTTAAAAGAAGCATAAAAGATAACTAATTTTGCCCTTCATCACATGGTGTCTCCTTTCTTTTCCCTTCCTTTCTCTCTCTCTCTCTCTCTCTCTCTCTCTCTCTCTCTCTCTCTCTCTCTCTCTCTTCATATGTCCTCCTTTATTTCTATTTTGTATCACATTATTCTTGTAACACAGATATGGAAAGACACTTTGAGTAAAGTCTTAGGAATGTTCCCTAGTATACATATGAAAGGTGAAACACTGGAATCGACAAGGAGCTCTTAGGGAAAAAATGATCAGCTATAAGATGTAAATATATCACTGACTATATCGACTTCTGAAGGTGAAATTTATGAAAACATAGTGAATGAAAAGAAAAGAAATGTATACTATCTTCCAATGACTTTTTGTATTTTCCAAGAACATAGTTCAGATGAACTACTAGATTATAATCTCCTTAGAGGTAGAGCCTATTTCTTTTTTTATTTTTCACCTAACTGAGGACATAAGTAACTCCTATAAAGAAGAAGTTTAAAAAAGTGCTGAATCAAACCTAATTGTTACCATACTAAGGAGTGATATTACAATATCTGCGATCTTTAAAATTCCTTTTGTGATCCTATAGTTATATGTTCTGATGAATTCTAGTGAGGTTAGGCAATGGTCACGTTGAAATATCTTCTGGTACAAATTGTGTTACTCTTTTATTTCCTTCTATTTTGAAAGATAGACAGAAAGGAACAAAGAAAGGAAAGAAGGAAGGAAGGAAGAAAATATTTAATTCCTCTGAAAATTTCTTCTAGGTCAGCAGCATTTAGAGAGGGGTTCTTAACCCAGAACCCCTGAATTTTTCAAATTAATAGTTCAATAGATGACTTCATTTGTAATCTTTGCATTTGATTTTAAGAATTTCATATCCTTATTCAGAAACAGGACCTATAGACAGAACCCATCCACCAGAGATCCATGATGCACAAACAAAAGTTAACAGAATTTTGTTCTTATTTACGTGAAAAAAACAACTGAATATTCTTCAAATGAAAAATAACTTCATCACTCTATATGCCTCAGAATCATTACTATATAGAGAAGAAATCTTGTCATTTTGCATTCTCTTTAAAGGAATTAAAACCTTCCCTTCCTATGGGAGATAATATGGTATAGTGGATTAAGCACTGGACTTAGAGTCAAGAAGACATGAACTTAAAACCCACCAAAGATATAAACCAGTTTTATTCCTCTGATGCAGCCATTTAACCCCTCTGTACCTCCATTTCATCATCTGCAAAATGAGGGAATTGAATTTAATGGCTTCTAAGGTTACTTCTAGCTCTAAATATATAGGAACCTACTTTTTTGCACTAGAATGAAGGAAGAGAAATAGGAGAAGTAAGGTCACCCAAGATTACAACACATCCAGGAAGCATTAACCCTCCAGAATCAGATATCTCACAAGTCTGAACCCGAGCAAGCTACAATCCATGCAAACATCCTTTATTAGTAAGCACCAATGTGCAGTAGAGTAATTGGATTAAGTGCATCAACAACATGGTCATTCTTCCCCCCACCCCCTTGCTACCTTAATCAAAACATTTCCATTTTACAAGCATCTCATTTGGAAAATATTTAACAAGCTAGTGAAACCTCCATTCTCCAGGGCAAGAACTGTGCTGTGCAAACCCGCCAGCTTCTCCTACTTCTTGTCTTCTCTCCCCATGTTGCCTACAGTAGAAAAAGGCTGTCACTTAGAAGATGAAATATATTTGCAAATTAATTAACTTTGTCCAGCAACTGGAGAATTAGATTTCTGTTAAGAGTTCTGTCTGAGTGATGGATTCTCAAGACATCCAAGGAATTAAATACCAGACCTTTCCCTCTCCCCACACCTCAAGAGCATTCAGTTATCATAGTTCCACTCCTTTCATCCATCTTCCTTTTATTACCACATTTTACCTACAAAGCCAGTGGAATTTGCTTCAGAAGATGAAGACTCTTGTGGGAATTTTTAATCTCTTAAAAACTTCTTATCACTCCATTACAAAAACAAAAAGCTAATAAATGGTGGGGTGCGGGTATGTGAGCAGGCAGCTGGTATTAGAGTCATATTTTCAGAGAAGGGTTTTTTCCTTGGTTAGCTTTAACTTCTAAGTCTGAAATGCACAAATGACATTCACTGTTTGTATAGTTAGAATTCTCAGCTTCAAAAAAAAAAAATGGAAAGATTGAAGATGCAGTGCCATGACTAAAGACTTTCCATAGCTGCACATCTTCAGTCAAAGGGAAGTAACTCCTCTCTGTATAAGAGAGGAACCAAGTTCTTTCTATTGCAAGGTGCTAGATCAAATGTGCACTAAGTTGGTGTGTATGTATTTGTTTATGTTGTGTTTAGGTGCATGTGTGTTTATATTGATCACCTCATTATAACAATTGGTTTTAAAATTTAGTGAATTTGCTTTTAATTCTGCAGATTTAATTTATTTTAAATAAATTAATAATAATACATTATGATAATAAATATTAAATTTTTAATAAATTAAACTTAATTGTGCAGATTTAAATATTTTGTTTATTTAGAATATATAAATCATTGCTTAAATGAGATGCAGACCTGTAGTGTTTGATCATAAATCTGAAGCTGGAAGTAACTTCCGAAATCTTCTACCCTAGTCCCAATCATTTTGTAGTTGAGGAACTTTAGGGTAGGGAAATAAAATGAGTTGTCCAATGCAACAATCAATCCATAAATTTTTATTAAATGTTGCTTTTTAGATAAAAAGTAAACATTCCCTGTCCTCAAAAGAGCTTACATTCTTTTTTTTAGGCTTTTGCAAGGCAAATGGGCTTAAGTGGCTTGCCCAAGGCTGCACAGCTAGGTAATTATTAAGTGTCTGAGACCCGATCTGAACCCATGTACTCCTGACTCCAGGGCCAGTGCTTTATCCACTTGGCCACCTAGCCTCCCCAAGATCTTGCATTCTAAAGAGGAAGAAAAGAATAAAAAATCAGGCAGAAGATATAGAAATTTGCAGGTTTGGGGAAAATGGTGGAATTAATTTTACAAAAATAGCAAAGAGGCAATATTACATTATGGAAAAGTTAGATGAGGATTGGAAAATAGATTAAATATCTGTACTAATAATTTCACAGAGAATAATCTGTAACTAGACAGGAAAGATAGGTAACATAGCTTGTGAATTTCAAAGATAGATTTTGAACTCAAGTTCTTTGATTCTAGTGATATTACCTTTCCATTTAGAATTAGAAAACACTGTCAAGGTCATCGAGTCCAACCATACCCCTCCCCTTTTTATGGTAGTTCTTCCTATAACATTGCTAAGAAGAACTTCTAGAGTAGCCTACAAGGTGAAGAAAACTGAGGCCAAGGAAGGTAGGATAAATTGCTCAAGGTCACATGGGTAGCAATTGGCAGAGGTAGAATTCAAAAACACATCCTTTGTTTCCAAATACAGACCTCAACACAGTAGTTTGAATGTCTCTACAATCCTTGCAACATCTGCTTTTCTAGATGGGAAATGTGTAGAGGGGTAAGATTCATTCAAACTGAAGGCAGAAAAATATAAGTCCTAAACATCAGCTTTTTCTTTTTCCTTGTCACATTTTGCTTTTTTTATACACATCACGCACCATCCATACCAAAGAGTCACTCATCCCAATCCTTGCATCTTAACTTGCCAGTAGTCTCTTCCTGAAGAGTATCTAAATCAGCAAAAAAAGTAATCACTGAGAGGCTAAATGCAAATAGTGCACACACACACACACACACACACACACACACACACACACACACACACACACACACTGCAGCTGTCAGTGGGAAGGAGATAAAACTGCCAATTGTCAAAACTAATTTTTTTTACATTAAAGAAAAATAGAGAGAAAAGATAAATGAAAAGGAAGAATGATAGAATTATAGAACTAGACTCTACTAGTCACCCCATAAGATGATGATAGTATATTCCTTTTGGATTTATTCATTAGTCCATGGAGATTCAACAGCAAAATGCTTCCTTGAAACCTTAAAGATAGTGAGAAAGGTATTCATATTACTAGCTGATAGTGATAGTTTTTGTTTACTTTTAGAGAATCACAGCAATAAAAAGAACCCCAAGAGATTGTCTAGCTCAACTTTCTATCCTCTCTCTTGCCTCCTCTTTCTTCATTTCCAAGGCTAATTCTGCCACCCTTGCTCTCAATCCCATATGCTCCCGACAATACTATGACCTTACTCTATCAATCATTCCATCTCATCTCTCCCTCTCGACTGAGTTTTTGCCTTCTGTCTATAAATATGCTTAAGTCTTCTCTATCTGGAAAAGAAAAATCTTATTCCCATTTCAACTCATATCCCATTTCTCTTTTTCTTTTGTTGCCAAACTTCTAGAAGAGTATATTTTCATTATCTCCATTTCTTTACTATCCAATTGCTTCACAATGCCATTTAATCTGGTGTCTATTTTTGCTGTTCTATGGAAATTCCTCGAGTCATCCATAACTTCTTAATTCTAGATTTTATTAGTTGTTACATAGACTGAAAACTATTTGTATTCTTGTTATCTATTGACATTGACCACCTTTAGTACCTTTAAATCCCCTCCCCCTTTCCTTAGCTTATATGTTACCATATTTTACTCTCCTGCTTTTCTGATCATATGTTTTACATCCTTCTCTGGTTCTTCTTCCTCCTCCCACCCTCTATATAAGGTTTCCTTAAGGCTTTGCCCTTTGCCCCTTCCCTCTCTTTTCTGACGCATTCTTTCTTAGTGATCTTATTTGTTCCCTAATTCCTAAAACCTACTTGTGAATAACTCTCAAAGCTAACAAGTGTTATACATTATAGATTTTAACTGTACAGTCTAGAGATTATCTAGTCTATCAGCAATATGTAAATTTATAAAACTGAGGCATAGAGATTTTAAGTGATTTGCTTAGTACCATGTAGGTGAGGAAGGAAGTGAAATTTGAATGTAGATCTGCTGACTCAGCAATCCTAATTCTTTCTCTGAACTGCTGATTTCTTAACCTTCATGTATTTCCAATTGACTATTCCAGATCTTCACCTATTTGTTTCACTGGCATTCCAAATTCAAAGTGACTAAAACTGAGTTTATCATCTTTCCCTTGAATATACCATATATAATTACCATATTTGTCTCAATGGCACCATCATTTTCCTGCTCGCTCAAATTTGAGCCAGCATCATCTTTTGAGGGAATGATAACTTATGCACAGGTACATGTGAAATGCTGCATCTCTATGTGAAAAGACCTGTAGTAGAAGTTTTAAATTTTTTCTCTGCAATGGAACCCTCTGGCTGTCAGTTGAAGTTTAGGGAATCTTTTTCAGAATCATGTTTGTTAATGTGAAAAATAAAATGTATATGTTTACAAAGGAAATCAATTACATTGAAGCATAACTGTCTAGATTTATTAAAAATAAGTTAAGAGCTTCTGTCTTAGATGAAGGACTCCACTGTATTTGGTCAGGCCACTATTTAAGATGTTTGGAAGAACATAGGCACTGGCTGGGAGAATGGTTTGTCATCTGTACTTCTGGGGAAAGGGTATGCATTTTGTCAGCAATGCAAATTCATCAAAAAGTTAAGACATAAAAATATCATGCCATTTTTAAGAAAAAGACAAAACAAAACAATATGAATTCTATGAAAATCCTATATGGTACAAAAACCAAACATTTTATGTGGCTCTGTTTCTAATGAATGTAACTGATCTTAAGATTATTAAAAATTGCCAGTTCTCTCAGGAGTCCAGAGAGCTAGGGACAACTGTATTAAACTGGCTATGGACTACATTATCCCCATCCAGAGGAAGAAAAACAAAACAAAATACACCAAAAAACCCCAACTGTCAGAATCTGATGAACACTTTATAAAAATTATCTTTTGTGTATCTCTTTCCCTTAATCCTAATTCCTCATACTGAAAATAACTAATATTAATCTGTAAATATGTTTAACAAAATATGTATGTACAATGCTAACCTGTCTGTTTGCTGCTGAGGGGAGAGGGGTGGGAAGGGAGGGGAAGGAAATTTTGTGACTTGAATATATGCATGTACAAATGGATGAAATTAATTAATTAATTAATTAGAAATTTAAAAATGATAGGTAGAAACTACTATTGCATATAACTAGAAAACAAATAAAATATTTATGTAATAAAAAAGATTGATCATCTCAAAAAAATTCAATTCTAAGCTATTGTACAATTTTTGCTGCTTAAAAGGTTCTTTATTTATTTATTTATCTTCTCTGTTAGAATTTTAGTGATCCTTGAACAGTAAATCATAACACATGTAAAACTTGACAATCAAGCAGGTGGCTCAGTAAGAGTGCGAAGCCTGGAGACAGGAAGATTTCTCTTACTGTGTTCAAATCTGGCCTTAGACACTTACTAACTGTGACCTGGGCAAGTCGTTTAACCCTGTTTGTCTCAGTTTCCTCATCTGTAAAAAGAACGGGAAAAGCAAATGGCAAACTATTCCATCATCTTTGGAAAAAAATAAAATAAAACAAAAAACTAAGTGGAGTAATGTCTGAAAAACAAATCAACAACAAAAATTCTTTAGAATGCTCTGTGTGATAGGAGCATATGCAAGGAAAATAAATGTGTTTTCCATAATCCTCTGATGCTCAAGGATGGACCCTGATAGAAACTTCCCGGATTTCAATTTTTCTGCCAGCATGTACCTGCGATGCAACGTGATTACCTCAGGAGGGCAACAGAGATTTCTGAGAAGGGGGTTGCTGTGTGGCAAAGCTGGTAGCTAAAATGCAGACTGTGGTGCTGCTTTCACATACACACACACACACACACACACACACACACTTCCTGAGAGCTAACAAGTAGGACTAAAAAGAAGGAAGGACGTCCTGCTGCTATAAAGACATAGGGGAGTGGCAGACATTCTGAGCAAGGATCCCCATGCTACAAGAATACAAGAATCTCCTTACAAATGGGGAGAAACTTTCAGTCTGACAGTATAAGAAGCAGTTGCTGTGCTAGTCACCCCTTGCGAGAACTTGAGTCTCAGAGGAGATGATTTTTCCACTATTTACTTAGGCATGAGATCCTAATCCTCAGAGTATTTATGCCAGAATCATTTAAAAAATACTTTGCTAATTGTTTTGGTCCTAATATGTCTTTATTTAAGATTCATTTTCCTTGTCTGGTCTGCTAGTCTGATACATTTTAGATAAACTTAGATGTTCCTTGCTAAATCTAGATGGGGGCTCAAGCTAATAAGAGAAAAATATGGCATTCAGCACACCCAGTCATTTTTGTGAATCAAGTTGAAGTGCAGTAGCCTAAGTGTATTTATTATACCTGCAATCTATTGGTAAGCTATTCCTAATAGTAATTAACAATTAAAAAAAAAACAACGACTTATAGTAATATCTGCTAAGTATATTATATAAATATAAGAGACTAATAGACCTAGAGGGGACATTGAAGATTTTAGAATGTAATCCTTTAATTTTAAAGATGAAGAAAATAAGGGTCAGAGGTTGTCTAAAATCATATACTTTCTGATGGCAGAGCTAAATTTGAAACCAACTTTTCTGACTCCTCTAGTGCTCTTTTCATTAGACCAATCTCTTAATTTTACAGAGGAGGTGACATTTCAAAGAATTGTAACATCACGCCCAAGAACAGAAAGTTAAGCTAGCCTTCAGGTCTTGCTCCAAAATTCCTTAGACTATTGTTTTTCAGTTGTTTTATTCATGTCCTACTCTTCATGACCCTCCTTAGGGAATTGCGATTTGAGGGATGGAAACTGTTCAAAGGAAGGAAGGAGAAAATAGAATGGTATGTGAGAGGAGCAGGAATTTGGTAATTTTAGTTAGATCACAAAATGAGAAAAGGGGGAATACTATTTTGCCCCAGTGGTAAGAATATTGAACTTTGTGTCGGGAAGACCTGAATTCAAATCCTACTTTAAAGGCTTATTATCTTTGTGACTGAGAAAACTACTTAATCTCTGAGTCTCAGTTTCCTTATCTGTTAAAGTGGAGCTAATAATAGCATCTGCCTCAAAAGACTAGTCAATAAATAATTATGAATAAAATAAGATATTATAGCATAAATATATAAAATAATACAATAAATAAATAAATTATTAAGTGCCACATATGCCAAATATTGGATTATTATGAGGCTTAAATAAGACAACATATCTATAGCACTTACATACCTTAAGACTCTATAGAAATGATAGTGGTGACGATGATGCTGATGATGATGATGACGATGTTGAATGACTTTAAATGCCAAATAGGAAAAACATATATTTAATCATGAGGTAATAAGGTGTCCTGGATATTTTTAAACAGGGGAAGGGTATGCACAAACCTTTAATTCAGGAATATCACTGTGGCACTTGGGTGTAGAAAGGATTGATGAGGGAGAAATTGAAGCAGTGAGGCTATTCAGGAGATTGTTGTAATATTTCAGGTAATAGATTTAGAAACTTCAACTCAGGTGGTGACCATTTCAGCACAAAAATAGGATAAATATAAGAGAATTGATGGAGATAGAGTTCATAAGACTTGTTGCCAAGTTTGTAGAGAAAATAAAGCAATGAATCAACATGTCTTTATTAAGCATCTACTATGCATGAGGTCCAATGCTATACAAAACTCAAAAGTAAATTATCAAGTTTAAAAAGTCAAGGTTGACTTCAACATTTAGAAATACATATGAGGGGAATGATGATGATGTGTTGAGGAGTCATAAATATGTTCAGAAGAGGGTTGGGTTTGGAAAGCATAAGATTTGATTTATACGTGTTGAATTTGTGATGTTAATTGAGCATTTGTTTTGAAATGTACATTAGAATGTTGATGATAACAGACTTAGGTCAAGAAAAGACTAAGGATGGTTAAATAGATCTGTGAGTTAAATGAACTCATGAATATTTATAACATGTATATCTATGTATGTGTGCATAAGAGACAGAGAAATAGGGAAATAGGAAGGAGGATGAGGAGGAGAAGAAAGTTTTATATATATATATATATATGTATATATGTGTGTGTATAAACACATGTGTGTGTGTTTATACAAAGACAGATAGAGAGAGAGAGAGAGAGAGAGAGAGAGAGAGAGATTAAGAGGGCCCTGTTGCTTAATAAAGTTGAATTGAACAATGTCAGCAATCTGGTCAGCGGTAAAGATTGGCAAATTGCCTTCTGTGGGTGGGGAGGGAAGTAAGATTAGGGGAAAAATTGTAAAACTCAAAATAAATAAAATCTTTAATTAAAAAAACCTGGTCAGTGAATTAATAAAATCAAATTCCAGAGCACTGATAGTGATGCCTTGTATGAACTAAATTGCAAAATGCAAAATAAATAAATCAAGGGTAACAATTTCCATAATGATCATAATAGCTCAAAATCAGAACTCTGATCAACATCATGGTCAAAGCACACAGGTAAAAGGTTTCTTAGTTATAGTTATGTGCTCAAAGAGTCCTACTGGGCTGAGAAATAATAGTGATATAAGAAAGGGAAAAAAGGGTCGATGTAATGTTTGAATTGAAATAATTTGAATAGGGGAGATAAGACTTCAGCATAATGTAATTAGAGAAGTAAAGTACAACAGTAGTAATAAAGTGCTCAAATGGACATGAATAAACATAAGATGTATAATATGACCAATAAGTGTTATGGGTTAGAAGGGCTTACAGTTATCAAGGAAGGATTTATGGAAAATGTATATGGGACTTGTCCAATCTTCATGTAATCATAAGATTCATAAAGGAACAGAGGAGGACCAAAAAAAGTACACTCTAAGTGGGAGAAAGAGAATAAACTGTTAATTAGCACTAATGTTGGGATGGTCTTTATGGTATTGATTAGTGCAATGGTGAGGTACATAGGCAAGAAAAAATGAGATCAATTTCTTTCTTTGCATATAACATGTTCTACTACCCTCAGATGGAAGTAAATTATTATTTAGATTATATTAGAACTAAATAATTATTCATTGTCTAGTCTCTTAAAAAGAAACATAAGTTAAAATATACACTGTGCAAAATGATAAGAGTAGAGGGGGAGTATAGTATCAATGACTGTGCTCCCCAGAGGACTCTTCTTGGATATTCTGATTCTCAGACTTCCTGATCTTTGGGAGAGTTTGGGGTGACAACAGGTAGTTGTAGGTAGTATACAGAGTTGTTTCTTTCTTTTTTGGGAGAGAAAAGTTATTTTTCCCTCCACCACCTCTGACCATAAATCCACAAGGGGTTTTTCTCCATAAATTATAAGAGCTCTTTCTCTTCTTCTCAACTTAGAGAATATACAGATAAAAAGACTTAGAAGCATTTGATCCCCCACCCAAGAACAGATGATGAAGGGGAAAATGAGGAATCTAGTTCCTTAAAAATAGTAAATCTAACTGACCCTGTTAAGTTAATTATCTCCTCATATTTTGTTCTCAGGCTCTAGTTTTATAAACAAGAATATTAATTTATTCTCTCTCCTTTACTCCCTGTTGTTAACCTTTCATACTTGTAATTCCCTCCTACTCATGAGAAAATAACATCACAAGTATATAAATAGTAAGTAGCTTTCAAAATAGTAAAGCAAGGGAATACCTAAAAGGTTTGTGTGAACTCAAAATATAGAAACTCCCTCTATAAACCCATTGATTATCATTATACTCTGGAAAGAATTGTGTTTTTGGAATCTGTGGGCAAATTCCACCTCTGTTACAACCTTTGTGACCTTAGGGGGTCTTCAGAGGTCTCTTCTACTTCGAGATTTATGATCTTACAACTTAATTTGAAGTCCTTTGAAGAAGAAAGAAGTTCACAAGTATTGGAAACAGATTGTCTTCCTAATAGCCAGTCCAGAATGCCATCCATGATGTCCTAATGCTTCATACTATAAGTTAAGCCTTTAAAATATTATATAAACATATATGTTTATGTATACATACACACATTATGAAAATATATACCCATGTGTTTCATGCATTTATTTCCCTCTCTCAGGGTTTCTTTGCAAAGAAACTGGAGTAGTTTGCCATCTCCTTCTTCAGATCTCTTTACAGATGAGGAAACTGAGGCCAACAGTGCTAAGTGACTTGCCCAGGGTGACACAGCTAGTAAGTGTTGGAGGTGTTGGAGGCTAGATGTGAACTCAGGAAAATGAGTCCTCCTGAATCCAGGTATTCTTCCAGTGCTCTCTCCATTGTGCCACCTCCTTGTCCAAATTTGGTTACAACAGTTAGATTCATTAGCACTACAAGCTCATTATGTTCAAAGTCAACCTTGTTGCTTCTCATTATTTATACAGGGAAGGAACAATAGGATGACCACTTCAGTACTGAATGAATTTTTCCCCTTATGCTTCAGCACTGAACCTGGATAGTTTCCTGTCTCAGGTACTGACTGGCAAGGTGAATCTTCAAATGTTCATATTTCCTCCTGCATAGAGCAGAAAATCTCCCAGACTTCAATATTGTCAACAGAACACATGATGAGGCACTATCAACTACTAGATTTTAAGTGTCTTTTTCAAAATCTTAATCATCTCTGTGGGACATCATCATCTCTCATGTGACCAGTAATAAATTTGTCATCTCTCTTCTGATTGATTTCATCTTTTTTTTCCTTTTTCTGCCTTTTCTGTTTTTCCCACTCACTTAAGGCATAAACTTTAACGATGAAATTTCATGCTCAGTCAACTTTTTGAGAGCCACTTATGAAGCATCAATCAGGTTTTATACCTGCCTTCTTGGACAGCTGCCTTTTTTCTTCTATATAAAGGGCTGGTGGCTGAACATAAATAATGAGCAATCCTTGAGCCAAGGATACTTATACCTTAATCTGCTTCACCTCTATTTATGACATCATAGTCTGTCACTGAACAAATTAAGAAGACATTGTGACTTTGGATTAAGAAACATATAGTGAGAGCACTCCATTCAATGAAATCTCCATATCAGATTTTCATTCAATTTGGAATGCACAAGTTCAAATGGAAGGGGAAAGAATGGTTTAATAAAAATCAATCTAAATCATGGCCCTTTCTAATCACCTTGTTCCCTACAATCATACACCATGAATAAAAGTAAAATAAGCTTTCCTCTTCAGGCTCTATTCCTGACTCTCCCAGTCTTTCCCTGTTATGTCCTAGAAACCTCTTCAACCTGGAAACTTCTAGAGAAATTCATTGGTAATTCCCCTTAATTTTATTGCCTGTCCTCTTTTTATTATTATTATTATTATCTGTATATAGGTAGTTGGTAGATATGTTTGTTGTCTTTAGATTCCGATTTAGATTTAGACATTAAATTTGTGCTTTTTGAAAGCAGGGTCTTTTTTTTTTTTTTACTCTTTTTTTGTTTGTATCCAAGCACTTAGCAAATCACGGAGGCACATGTTAAGTACTTGAAAAATATTTATTGACTGATCTTCAACACTGGAATTATACTTAAATCTTTGGTCTACTTCTGATTTCTTCTAGATCTTCCTGGAGCCTCCCTTTTAAGAATAAGTCCTAGGATAGGTATGACGACTGTATTTCTCACAAAGATGTACTTCTGATTCCCTTGGAGTTTCTTTAGAATACACTTGGACCAGATACTTTCATTTCTTCATACAACCTCTTTCACCTTACCTTCTTTGTTTTATCTTTCTCTATTAGACTGTAAGCTCCTTGAGGGCAGGAAGTTTTTAATACTTGCATCATATTTCCAGTCCTTAGCACAGTGCCTGACACAAAGTAAAAGTTTAAATAAATGCTTTGTTGATTTAAAATGAGCTTACATTTATTTTTTCCTTTAGCATTTACAAAAAGTTGTAAAGGTGTTGTACTGTTAAATGTTTGACAGTAGACTTTTTGGAAATATACACAAACATAGATATACAAAAAACACTTTAAAATTGAATTTATATTATTAACATTTTCTCCATCATTTTCTTAAGTCTAGGCAATAAGCACAACAATCAATCAAGCTCTGATTTGTAGCACTGGTTAATTCCTGGTATAAAACCACAGTAAAATTTCCACAATTTCCTTGTATATTGGCTCCAACAGAGTCTTGGATGAATCTATCATAGAACTAGAATTGGATTTTAAGGCATCAGCTACTCTAATTCTCTCATTTTTCAGATGATAATAACTTGGAGGTCAGAGAGGTTATATTACTTGTCTAGGTCACACAGCTATTAAACAACAGAAAGATTTTGAATTCAGATCTTGTTTTCTAGTGCATCATATGACAGGGCTCTCTCTATTGCTACAAGTCTTACTGCATTTTTATATTGTGAAGGGCTTTTCCATATGTTTTGGATTTAGCAAATTTTATTTTCATCTGATATAGTGGGTAACTTGAAGAACTCTGTGACCATTGAAACTGCATTTGGGTTCCCACTGGCAATTAAGTACAAATCTTATGTAAGCAGTTAATTTAAACTCCAATGTTGAAAATCTGGCTTCAGATTTTTTTACTGTCAGTTTTTGCTAAGTGTATAAAGTAAGCTAATTACATTTATGCAGCTGGTATCTTTATGGTGCTGAAACAACATAGGAATCAATAGATCTGTCTTTAATTATGTCTTCTGCCAATGACAAGCTGGGTGACTTTGGTGTGCCCCTTAACTATACTAAACTGTAGCTTCCTCATCTATAAAAGGAAGACAATCCTACTTTAGAAGGTTTTTAGTAGCAAGGGATCCTAGAGACATTTAGGTTTATCTTATATACCACTAAATGAAATTGCAATAAGGAAAAAAGATGTGTTCATAGTAATTTACTTAATGGAGAGGTCTAAGCTAGAATCAAGGTCTCTGAACTCCCAGTCAATACTATTTAAACTTTATCAAGCTATATTTGCCCACCCTAGCTTATAAGTTAAGAGGATAAAGATTACATGTATATATGCTTACATATGTATGCAAAACATATAAGCATATGCACATGTATGTGCATATATAATTCATGTGCATAGATGCATAAATGAATATGTGTGTATATGCACAATATTTCTATACATTTATATATATACACACATGTATATTTGGTTATGGAAAACTATAAGAAGGATTCATGTTTTCACATGCTATCATCTATTCTATTCTTTAAATATGGAAATAATTATATTTCTTGATGCTGACGAATTTCTTAAAAAATAGGAAAGAAAACTATAAGAGCAGAAATAAATGTAATAGCAAAAGTACTGGCCTTCCAGTGAAAGGAATTTCAGGGAGATTGAAGAGGTTTGAATCCCCCACTTAGTCTCATTTACTGTATCAAAGCAAGCAAGTCATTCAATCAGGGCATAATAGTAATGACTCAGCCTACTTCACAGGTGTTATTATTGTTGTTTTAAGGGAAGAAATCTAGACATGTTAAAATCACTATAGAAATGGGAGTTTTATTTTAAGATGTTCAAATGTTGAGTATTATTAGTTTCATTATGATCAAACATCATTCCTTAGTTACACTGGGGTACACTGTATATAGTTGATAACCTTATTAAGAAATTCCTTTCTTCTGCAAAGGACGAATTAATACTTAATTTATCCTCCTCTTATCCATGTGATATTTTTGGCTACTTTTTTTTACCCCAAGAGGGAAATAGAATCCAGGTCTACTGACTGATGAGAGGTCTAGCCCCAGGCAATGAGGAGAAATGCAGAGTATGTGATTTGCTTTTGATGTCCTTCACTGTGGTGTCTCTCTTCTGCCTACTCACACAGCATTGTGGAATTTCCTGTACAAAAACCCTAGATAACCTATTCCATAATGATTCCCTCTCCTGTCACTTGCTGGTTGTATATTGGTCAAGCAAATGAATGCTAATGTGTTAATGGGTATTCTTAGACTTACTGTATCCATTCTCCAAGTCACCTTTGTGTTAAGCCTGAATTTTTAGACATATGGGGAAAAGGAAAGGAGATCTTTGGGGATATAGGGGAAAGTACCTCCCTCCCCAAATCATAGCCTCTAGCACCTCATGTAAATGATCGACTTATTAGGTCTTGTTTTCTGGATGAAGTCAGCAACTTCTTTCTGTTTCAGAGACAAACCCCTTATTTCATGACCTTGTAGACTGTATCCTCTGACTCTGTAACATGCTGTGCCTGCACCAACTGATGGATAAAAACACAGTGCCAGAGTAACACAATGTCACTTTGAGTTTTGGGACTGGTCCTGGCATTTCACTGATGTAGAGAACTCCTGATGAGAAATCCCCTTTTATTCATTCAAATCGGAACCTTTTCTGAAATTCGTAATCTAAGAAAATAAGAAATTATAACAGACATATTGAGTCTTGTTATTCCACAAAATTCCCCCACCTGCTATCTGTTGTCTGCATGAGGGATAAATAACAAACTCTGAGCATAAGATAGGGTTGAGGTTTTGTAAGTTTCAATCCTCAACTTCAAATATAAATTTATATCATATGACCTGGGATACTGAGAGAATCACTTAGTCAGTGTATCAGAGGCAGGATTTGAATACAAGCCCTCTGGACTCCAGGGTTGACTCTCTAAGGGCACTAATGATAATCACACTGTTACTCTGGAGAAATGGAAAGTCATAGCTAACATAAAACTGTAAATGTTAACTGTTTAGTCTTACAAGTTAAAAAAAAAAGGCAAAGACCTTGGTGAACAGCTGGAAATCTCAAAGACGGGTGACAGAGAGTCTACCAATGAAGAAACAACTAGGAATCACCTTTAACTGTTTGGGCGTGGTAGAAACCTATTTGCTTGGCATCATTTTCACAACCCCTTTTGGCCCCTCACATTTCAGCTCAAGTTCAAATGCTATGTGGCTTCGAAAATGCTATTATGAAATGACATGATCATCGGTCTTATGTAACAGCTCTTCTCAGTTCAAAGCACTTTCTGAGCTTATCTCATTAATCCTTGATGCTCTTTCCAAAGGATGGTACCTGTTCTGTGTACAGTACTCTTTGGTGGGGAAACAGACTGGTCAGGAAAGCAGGAGTAAGGCACAAGAGCAAAGCAAGAAACATTTTGATTAATTGGAAAATTGTGTGAGATTAACTCCTTAATCTTAGAGCCTTCACCCCCCAGCTACTCCAAATTTATCCTGGATATATATTGTTTGTATATAATTGTTAGTCTTTTTCTCCACCCTTATACCCCCTCCCAGTCCTGACTCTGCTTTAGAAGATGAATTCCGGGGTGGCTAGGTGGCAGGGGTAGCTAGGTGGCATAGTGGATAAAGCACCAGTCTTGGAGTCAGGAGTACCTGGGTTCAAATCTGGTCTCAGACACTTAATAATTACCTAGCTGTGAGGCCTTGGGCAAGCCACTTAACCCCATTTGCCTTGCAAAAAACCTAAAAAAAAGATGAATTCCTTGAGGGAAGCTTGTGTGTGTGTGTGGGGGGGGGTGAGGCTTTCTTTCTTAAGGCATTGTATATGGTGTAATAATTGCTAGTAAATTGTTTGACTGACTATAATACAAGGAATTCAGAAAAGATCGTAGATCAAAGCTACTGGGGATTTTAGAGATGGCTGAGGCCAATATGTTAAATGAAGAAATGAATCCGGAGTAGTTAGGTGACTTGCCCAAGTTCACACAGCCAGAGTCTGAGAGGCAGAATCCAAACCAAGGTTTTTAGTATCAAAGATCAACAATCTGTTCATCATACCAAGTTGTTTCTAGGAAAGGGAAGGAGTTGAGAGTAATTCAGATCTGCCAGGTAAGGAGAGAGAGAGAGAGAGAGAGAGAGAGAGAGAGAGAGAGAGAGAGAGAGAGAGAAAAGAAAAGAAAAGAGAAGAGAAGAGAAGAGAAGAGAAGAGAAGAGAAGAGAAGAGAAGAGAAGAGAAGAGAAGAGAAGAGAAGAGAAGAGAAGAGAAAAGAGAAGCAGATTTGCAAAACATTTTGCTTTCAAGAATCCTATGAGGTAGATAGCACAAATATTATTTTTGTTAATGTGTTGTTTTGGTTGTTTCAATCATGTTCAACTCTATGACTTTGGGGTTTTCTTGGCAAAGATACTAGAGTGGTTTGCCATTCCTCTAGCTCATTTAACAATTACTATTCCCACTTTAGAAATATGCAATCCAAGGCTAAAACAGACAAGATGACTCTCTAAGAGTCTCAGTGCTGTAAGAGACAGTGAGGATTTATACTTAGGTTATAGAGGCCTTAGCTCCTTCCATTATATCATACAGCCTCTAACAAGGGATATAGTATACACAAAGATAGCAATTAACAGACCTTACTATTTGCCATTAGTGACGTTGTGTTGTCCATTTTAAGGACATTTTCATTATAAAAAAATGCTAGTCAAGGAGAGCAAGGATTAATGCAAACAAGTATGGGAAAGAGGATATCTGTCATCTTGTTTTCTCACAGCCCAAAGAAGCCAAAGCTGTCTTTCCCAGTTTCAAGGAGAGAGACTTGAGGAAAAGTTTTCTGTAGTCAGGACTAATTTCTCCTAATGCCACCCCACAGAGATTTGAGTCGCCCTAGCTTGTTTCACACCAGGGAGCAATCATGATCATGATAAACTTAGGCAGCTAATGAGCAGCAGGTGTGGAAATTCCAGGATTGTGGGAGTTCTTAAAAGATAGATTGAATAAGCAATAATTTCCTCTCTAAAGAGACCCTGGGCCACTGTCCTAGGCTAAATTACCCAACTCCTGCTTGTCACCTGCTTCAGGCCTTAATACCAGGGTATCAAAGGATTCTGAGAAATTACTACATTTCCAAGAGGGATACCCTCATAAGAATGAACAGAATCATGGTACCTCAGAATTGGAAGGTGTGCCTAGAGCCAGGAAGACTGCTTCATTGTTCAGCTTCTGACTCAGTCTGTCTTTCTGTCCTTCTCATCAAGCCACTTCACCTCTCAATTTCTAAGACTTTTAAGTTATAGAAAGGGTGTCAACCTGCATCCATAAAGGGAGTTCCCTCATCCCTATATAATTGAAATTACAGGTATATAATTCTTTTATCTAATTGTTAAGCAAATTTTCTTTTTTTGATACTGATCCTACCCATATGAAAAATGTGTGTGTGCACATATATATATATATATATATATATATATGTATTTATGTATTTAATTTGATGTCTTGAAGATTATTCATCCCCTCTCAAAAGACCACCTTTTGATGTCCTATCAGATTCAGGAATCCTGGTCTTGAAAGATCATAGGTTTACCTCAAGGGAGTCTAAATCAATTCTTTAACATTTCCTAGCCCTTTTGCTGCTACTTTTCTAACCCCTTTAGGAGAGGGGGAATTCAGATTAGAAGTTATAGATCATGAAGTTATAGACGCTTTAGAGATCTAAATATTTCTTTAGAAGATAATGAAGAACTTATCTCTACACACAAAAGACAAAAGGAGTTAAAATTCACAGTCTGTACTTGGAAAATGCAGTGTAAATAACTGAGTGCAAAGGATTATTGTAAATTTGAGTCTTGAGAACAAGTAAATAGTTCAGATGTGCTGACAATCCTGTGATTCCATAAACCTCCACACTCCTTGTTCTTTTGTCTATGTGATCAATAGATGATACACTCTGACCATGAGCTCTAAAATGGTTCTTTGTTGAATACCCAGGCTCTATAGGAAATGTAGATTCACATAGAAGGACTCCAAATATGCAGTGTGTTTTTTATTTGTTTATGTATATATATATATATATATATATATATATATATGTATAACCTTTGGTAAATATTGTCACATAGAATTCAGTTTGAAATTAATCCACCAAACAGAGTTGGTTGCTAAAGTTTATTGGGACTACATTTTTTTCTTTCATAATATTAGAATTGAAGTATAAATAATGGGGCACTATGATATGAAAAGGTTATATGGAAAACAAAATCAGGAATGTTATCAATATTTTCAGTTCATACACAAGAAGCTGAAGCATGGGCCAATATAAAACTCAATTGCCTCTGCAGTCATGCCTAGAGAGGGGGCAGTGTGACTCTCCTACCCATGAAGTTAAGAGGAATAGCAGCAATGGGTCCCAATTGGTGGCATCCTCTCTGGGGGTTTACCTGTCCCTAAAATTGCAATGAGTAATATCCATGGTCAACCAGGGGGTGGTACAATATAGTATACTTGACTGGTAGAGGATTTTGTAGCAAGCCCAGGGGCAACTACTGCCATATAGAGGAAGTACATTTTTTTGAGGGGGGGAGGAAGACCATTTGCTTCTTGGTAGCCTAGGAAATAGCCTTATTTCAACTGTCTTAACTCGAGTCTAATAAAGATGTTATCATCTTAGTTATGGTTTGATGAATAGGAATGCACATTGAAAATTGGATATCACTGGATCTATTCTAGATGCAAAATTCTCCAAAATTATTGTCTGTTAACTCAGATCTGTGTCATACCTCACCAGTATTCCATATTGTAGAAGAAACTCTGATCAATGCTAGCATTATTTGTAAATAAAAGAGAAAATTACTTAACTAGGGGATTTTCTGGGCCCACTCTTTAAAAGAATACCTTCCCTATTTGACTTGTTGGTTATTAAAATTCTATAATAAACTGTACTAAATAATAATATATAAATAATAAAATATAATAAACTGTAACTAAAAAACATCTATTATTTTTATTGAATTAAGTACCTAAAGGGAGCATGAGTATAGCAGAACATAAAAAGTCCTGGAACTAAAGTCAAGAAGACCTGAATTTACCAGGTTTTGACCACCCCAGATACTAGCTGTGAAATCCTGAACAAGCCACTTGTAGTTTCCTTATGTATACAATGAGGATACTAATAGACCCTAACTCACATGATTGTTAAAAGGATCAATTGTGACAGTGTGTGGAAAGCCTATATAAATGTGAAATATATTTTTAAATCAGGCAACAGAATTGCCTTAAGTTATTCTTTATATCTTATACTTTAAATTATACCTTCTATGTCATTAGTCATTTGCTCCTCAGGTTGAATGAGATTTCTAAACACTTAATGAAAATTTTTTATTGGTGGTAGGGAAAATGACATGGATGTGCTCAGAAGAGAAAGAATTTCTAAATTAGATGAAAAGATATGACACATATGTTTACTACTATATGATATTGAGTAACTATAATGAAAAATAGGCTATAACCTTTCTAAGATATTAATATGGCACAAGAAATTCAATATAAAGGCCACTCCAGATTGGGAAGAGGAGGTAAAATGTGGAGGGAGGAATTCAATTCAGTCCTTTTTCCTGGTAGTTTCTTTGTAAGAAATTATTCTTGCTAACTCAATATTAAATTCTGATAAAGGATGCAAGTGTTTACCATAATCTCTAATTCTGGTGCTCTAGGAGAAAGTCTTGGGAGCTCACACCAGTTAAGGTTCTACAAAAGGTTCTATAACACAGATTTTTAGAGTTTTATGCATATAGACACACACACAGACATATATATACATACACACACACACAAACACACACACACACACACATATATATATATATATATATATATATATATATATATATATATTCAAACACTAACTAAATCATCTCTTGTGGAGAACCTTCCTTCTGGCAGTAGCAATCTTCATTCACTTTGCCTCAGTGCCTCATTTAGCTATACTCCAATGGTTACAGGTCACCAAATCATTTCTTGTTTGCTGACCATTTGATTTCTGATCAAGTACCTATCACTCATAACTTCCATTTCTGGGGTTCAGTGATGAAGGGTAATAGGCAAGTAATTATAACAGTATTTGTTTTAATTATTCATTCTTTCATCTATGCAGCCACTCCAGTGGTGACCATCAAATATAAAGTAGAATTTTTTTTTCTATTGTGAATGTGTCCCTTGTTATGCCAGTGGCCGTTTAAGCTGCTTGTCCTGAAGCAGGAAGAATAAGGTGACCACAACCATTGATCAACTAGTGTCTTCCATTCCAGGGGCTACATTCCAATGGTGGTAAAAGTGTTCCAAGAATGATATATGGGCTAACCACTAATCTCCTGGGATACAAGGCATTTCAAAAATAGACATGGGCAAACAGTTTACTTTATCTGAAATGCTATGATTTTTAGCCAAAAGAAAACAAGCTGCCTCCTAATTTCATCAGAAATTCTTCAATAGCCCTCTGGAGGGCCCCTAAAAGCCTCGAATCATTTGCTGACAAAAGTAGGCCACAGTCACGTTTTTTATACAAACATCTGTGCAAAAGAACCCCTAAGCTGATACGTGATTGATGGATGTGGGTAGTGATTGCCTCTTGGCCCAGCTGGGGTAATGTTTGAGTGATCTAAGTATAACGACAAGATGGAGTCAATGGGACCACTTAAGCATCATGATGCAAAAAGATATGCCCAATAATGAAAAGGAGATGGTTGTAACTGTAGACACATCATTTGCATTATGCTTGTTTTTAAGTGCTGGAAGAAACCTTAACTATTGTCTAGCGTAGGGATCAGCCAGCAGATGTCTGAGAGCTGCATGCAGCTTGTTAAGTATATAGCTGTGTTGTCGTTGTTGTTTTTTTAACCCAACAAAATAAAGAAATGTTTGTACCTATGCATTTACTCCTTTAATCAATGTATAAATGAAAAGTAGGAGTTAGAAACTGTGTCTCTGGGACAAAGCAATAAGAAATATGTTCATGATAAGCAATGTGACCTTGGGTAAGTTTCACAAAATATGTCCTCAAATAAACTTTGTAATATATGCTGTAAAAATTATTTATTAAGTAATTAAGACAAACTCAGTTGAATGGAAGGGGAGGCAGCAAAATAGCACCCCTTTTGTTATGAGTTTTGATCATGAAATTGGTCACAGCAAGTAGCTGACCCTCCCCTGCTCTCAGCCCAGGAAGACCAATCTCAGCCCTGTAGCAGAGACCCCCAAGATCTCAAAAAGGGGAAGGGTAAAGGCAGAGATTACAGGACATTATGAGAAAATACCACTAGAGGTTAGGGAAGTAGGATAAGGAAATAGGTCATCTGGAATGGAGCCACCAGGGTTTGAGAAGTTAAATTCCTATTTTAAGTAATTATTCTCAATAAGTACTAAGTTCAGTGGTTTCTACTGAAATAATGTTCTTGAAATATAAATATATCAAAGTAAAAATAATACAATATCTTTTAAATACCATGGCCTTAGACTTCAATGACTTTTCAATTTTTGTTTCCTGGGACAAATCTTTGATTCTCCACCTTAGTAATAGCTCTCTGAAAATACCTTACATATTCAAAACAATCAATCATAAGCTAGTATAGTTGGGGCTTAGAACTATCATGCTCTCACATCTTTCACTTTTTTCTTGCCTCAAAGCCCAGAAATTATAGCGGTTTATCCTTCTATGGCTTTCCCTGTTTAGTTGCTGAACTAGCCTTGCTTTATAAGAAGTGGACAGCAGAGCAGAAAGAGAAGTCAATAAATTAAACAAAATGCCTGAGGACATGGCTGGCTAAGACCATTGAATTTTATTTATCTATTTATTTATTGGTGGGTTAGAATTGAAAGGCAATCAGTCTATGATCTGAAACAGTGAGGGAACATTTGAATGTTTGTTTTGATACAAAAATAACCTGTTAACAACTTCTTATCCTCAATGAGATGAGTGGTTTCATTTTTTAAAGGAAAAATAATTAAGAAGAGTACTACACTTTAAAAAGTAAATTAAAACAAGTTTTATTTTGAGATTTCATTGAGGATTTCATAACACTTCTTAAGATTACAGGAGACACCCTGGGGTTTGTAATCCAGGGCCAGGAATCACTGCTCTCAACTATGTTTTCATGCAAAAAGCTATTAATTAAAGATGGTTACAGGAGTTGAAATGGTCAGCATAATGACTTTTGGACTCATACTAGATTCTCTATTAAAACTAACAAAAAAACCCCCAAAATCTTTTTATATATCTTCTAGATGGACTCAAAGGTTTTCCATTTAATCTGATTCCTCTTTATGTGCTTCTTTTCAGCTAGTCATTTATTTTTCCTAAAAGAAGTAAAGGGTAGGTTCATATCCCATTCAAATAGAGAGTTTAAGCTTATCAGCATATTTCTTTCAATAATATTAATGTGACCATGTTGTGTGCATTCACACAGGCATAAATTTAAATATGGTGTTCACTAATCTTCCTTTCCTTAAGTGTTGATCTTAATATACAGCATTCCCCGCCTTTTTTAAAAGACTGCACAGCATAAAATATGGGTTGTGTGCAAAAGGCCAAGTTAATTTTGCTACAGAGCTTTTACTACGGGTGTTTTGTGACTTCTAAGTACTTAATTTCTCAACTTTGACATTGCATTAACATAGGATTTTGAATTTAATAGTATATTACATTTTTATAGTGCCTTTAATCACAATGAAACCAAACATGCTTTATTAACTACAGAGTAGTCACTAGATGTAAAACAATCTAATCAGCCACTACCGACTGACCATCCAGCTCCTAAACTAAAAGTGAGCAAATATTCTATCACCATGATGAGGTAAGGTCTGATGAGGATAAGTCAATACTGGGCCTCCCAAACTAAGCTTTCAATAGACTCATTCTTAATTCCTCTTTTACACAAGGAAAAAAGGCATCTTCTATTCTATCATAACTATCTTTATCTGCTTTTCCTGGGGTGGAAGATATAATGTCTTTCTTTGGAAAACAAAATGGGAGTTTATTGTTTGGGAAACATGTTGTATATGAACATGACAGAATTTTACTATGTCATAAATACTGAGAAACACTAAGAATTTAGAGAAACATGAAGACTTCTATATCCTGATGCAGAGTGGAATAAGGAAAATAGGGAACTAATATATAAAATAATTACAAAAATATAAATGAAAAGACCATGAAAATGAAGGTGCACACTGAGTACTTCTCACCCTAGAGGAGAAATGAGGAAAAACTTCCCTCATTTTGGTAGATGAGTAGAGGACTAGAGATACAGAATTTTGTATAAGCTTTCAGGCACACATTGCAAGATGATTTTAATTGTTTTCTTCTGTAACAAATGAAAATTAATTTGGTACAGTTGGAGGGGGGATATAAAATAATATAATTGTAACAAGAAATAACTAGGATATTAAAAAGAAATATTATTCTTTTTATAGTAGCAAAGAATTTGAAATTGAGGGGATGCCCCTCAATTGGGGAATGGCTAAACAAGTTATGGTACATGAAAAATTGTTCTATAAGAAACCATAAATGTTCAGACTTATTGACTTGAACTGATTTACAAGATCTGCTAATGAGTGAAAGGAGTAGAACCAAGAGAACAATGTAAACATCAACAACAACACTGTGACATGAACAATCCTGATGGAAGCACCTCCTTTCATCAGTCCATTGAGCTAGAACAACTGTATTAGACTGACTGCACTATGTTATCCCCAACCAGAGGAAAAAAGCAAAACAAAACAAAACACAAAAAAACCCATCACAATCTGATGAACACTTTATAAAAATTATCTTGAATATCTCTTTCCCTTTATCCTAATTCCTCATACCAAAAATTATTAATCTGTAAGCATGTTTATCAAAATACATATGAACAATGCTAACCTGACTGTTTTTCCTCTGAGGGGAGGGGTTGGGAAGGGAGGCTGGAAGGAAATTTTGTAACTTAAAAATATGCATGTGCATATCGATGAAAATAAATAAATTTAAAAAAAACAGCAGTAAAACTTTTTTTTTTAATGTGGAAGCACATCTAACTAGAAACTAGTCAACTTCCAATTATGTATGAATGGATTATAGACCTTGTTCATTAATATCAAGAAAAAATTTCCTCTCTTATTTCATTCTTCCAGTGTTTATTGATGAATACATTGTGTGTATGTACCTGCATGCATATAAATGACAAATCATTTTGGATCACATCAAGCAAATAATAAGACAAATTTAGTATCTTTTGGTGGGGCTGGAGTTATGGAAGAGTGGTAATATAATCATCTATAATATAGCTTACAAATAAAAATTTATAATCTATGCAATATGTTCATGTTTACATATCACACATATGTGTATGTTTATATACACACATATGTATAAGTATATATGTTATACATAAACTGGACCTGTGATTTCTTTGCTATAAACTTCCTGGGGTAAAAAATTTCTACCAATACAGACTATAAATTTTTCTACAACTTCTAGACATAGACAGTGGGCCAAGGGCACTAAAAGATTACTTTAGGTGCCCAGGATTATATAGTTTGGCTAAGAGACAGAACCAGAACCTTCTTGACTTTTTGGTTTCAAGACCAGCTTTTTTCCTGCTTTTCCAGAGGTTTCCAAAGTAAGGCTATGTGATGAAGAATGAAAATAATATATCAAGCACTTTTATTGTCCAAAATGCTATGCTAAGTACTATTGGTACAAATAAAAAAAAATGAGACAATTCTTGCTCTCAAGGATTTCAAACTGTAACTGTAGGAGAGAAAATATGATAGATAGTTTAATTGATCAACTAGTCAGAGAGTGGAAAGATACATCATATTTCCCCCTCCCCATGAAACCAATCATGAACTTTTCTTCATCAAACTACATCAAAGCCTTTCCCCAATATGTCTTAAGATTTGCTCACTTTTTCACATCTGCTTTTCCATGGCTATGGGGTGCATTGACCTCTCAGGGAGATTACACTACAAACTCAGTTTAGGCATCCCCCAGCAATACTACAGATAAAATTCCCATACCTCTCCCAGCATCTCTACTACCTGCCCTCCTACCCCAGCATTTATAGCTATGATGAGTATTAGGCTCTTCAGTGGCTTGGGAATAAGAATCCTGCCCTGCTTTTTCCTTTTCTTTCTCTCTCTCTTTTTTTTTTTTTGGTATGACATGTTGACTTGCAAAGGAACGGGATGAATGGTTAGTTTGTATGCTGTACTATATATATAGAATTATATTCTTTTATCTTTCTTTTGAACTTCTATATTATTCTCAAGGGTACCATCATCCTTCCCATCATCCGGGTTCTTCACCTCTCTGTCCTTTTTATCACATATTCTCCACTCCCCCATCTAACAAATTAAGACAATTTACCAAGATTGCTGTTTCTATCTCTACAAAATCTCTGGCATCTATTTCTACTTGCTTAGTTACCATCCAAATTCAAGTCTTATCACCTGTTGCCTAGAGCATTTCAGTAGTCCCTTAATTTCTTTCCCTGCCACAAAAGCTCTCTCTTCTCCTATCCATCATTCACAAAGCTGTCATATTGAACGGTTCAGTTTTGACCATGTCAATCCATTATTAAAAAATTCTAGTCCTTTATTTATGACTCTAGAATCACATTTTTCCTCTTCTTTTAAAAATAAATGCTTGTTTTATAATATGCAGGCTTCTTAATATCATTATTTTTGTTGTTCAGTCATTTTTAGCTATGTCTGACTCATTGGGACTCTATTTGAGGCTTTCTTGGCAAAAATACTGGAGTTGTTTAGCATTTCCTTCATCAGCTCATTTTGCAGATGAAGAAATTGAAGATGAAAGAGTTAAGTGTAACCCAGGTTCACATAAGTAGTAAGTATATGGGGTTGAGTTCTATGCACTGCACCACCTAGCTTCCCCTTAATATAGTTACACAGGTGTATACTTTATAATTAAGCATAGTAAATCATGGAGGAATGCTTGAAATTTGGAGAACATTACACTGTCCTCACAAGGCAGCATGGCATACTTAAACAAATGCTAGGCATGGAAGCAGGGACCCTGAATTCCTATTGTGGCTTTTGCTAATGATTATCTGTATAATTTTGAGCAGGTCATTTTACTCCTCTAGGTCTCATTTTCCTTAGCTATAAAATGAGGCAATTGGGCTAGATAATCTCTGAGGTCCCTTCCAGCTCCAGATCCTAAATGTATCATAAAATTGTTTTAAAGTGATTATTTCTGGTATTTTCCAAACATGGTGTAAAGCAGTCAAACATTCAGATTTAAAATTAAAACAGCAAGACCAAGACCCATGCTTGAATTTAGATTATTAATGCTTTTTTTAAATCTATAACTTCAGAAGTATCTGAAACTCTTAAATACAGGTTATTTTAGCATACTTTATTCTCCCTTTCTTTCAAGGGCATGCTTATATAATTCTATGGGAATGAATAAGGTTGAAATATTATGAACAAAAAGTTATTGCTTTAATTTCTAGTTTAAAGAATTTTCACCTTTTCCAACCCTTCATTTTTATATGATCTCCATATAAATCTAAATAATGGGAGAATCTAAATAAAGAAAACCTTTGAACTTGTTTTAAGATGTAAGCCTACAAAATGTGCTGAATTGAGATGACATGGGAAAAAAACACAGCAACTGATGCAAAGTGAATTAAGCAGAGAAAAATGAAATAATGCATAAAATGATTTGTTGAGTTTTTCAGTTGTAACCAACTCTTTGTGACTTCATATACCGTTCAAAATTCTTATCGAATTTTGTCATAATTTCTAAATTATTATTATTATTACCAAAAATTAGATGAAACAATGCCACCATCAGGTATCATTTAGAAGGGCTTCACTGGAGAGATTTCCACATACATCTTTCAAATGATTTTGTGGTGACAGAACCATAAATATTTGCTTTTCTGCCCTCCTGTAGGTCTTACAGCAAGCAGAGATCTTAGAATTCAAATTGCTGATCTTCAGTGTTTGAAAGCAGAAATCCCTTTTTCCTTTATTAAGCTGCCATCTCTTCAGTACTAACAGTTTCATTTTGCACCCTGATGATATACAAAGAATTTCTGCTTTTAAAATGCATGAACCAGCCCTCGTTTTCACTGAATTCTTCAGTTTTTGATTCATTATAATGTTGGTTCAAAGACTCAAAGATTTGTGAATTGTCAAAGAGATTCAAAGCTTTGTTAATGTTGGCCAAACTCAAAGTCACTGGTTGTAGAGCTTGATCCTGAATCCACAAAATCAAAGGCCCTTTTTCTCAGACAAGTCCAATGTGAATGGTTCCTCATTGGTGAGTGGCAATCATCACTAGAGCAATTGAATGTACACTTTTTTATCAGCCATTTTGAAAGAACTGCATTTTTAAAAAGGCATAACTATAGAGTAGCAACACTAATTTTATATTTGTTTAGAATTATCTCTCCCAATGAATGTCTTCTTTTAAAGCAGTCACCTTGGAAAGACAATATACATTGTCATTTTGCTTCTATTGCTCAAAATATTTCTGTAGGTCTTATTTTGAAATGGCTAATGAAGTCAATTTAATTCATGATAACTCAAATCCTATAATAATAAGAACATTCATCCTTCATGTCTTTCTACCTTTCTCTACATACATTCTTCTCTTTGGCAAATACTCTCTCCTTCTCTCCCTATGTAATGTCCCTCGAAGCCTCTCTACTCATTTAAATGAAGAAACTCAAGGAAACTAAAACCCTAGAGAAAGCAAAGTCAAAGCAGTGATAAACAACTCTTTCTGGTTTCTATTCCTTATAATTGCTTTCCCTGCTCTTCCTAGTATTGTGACTTAGTACCAATGCCCAGGTCCAAGCTTGTTGCTCTCCTTCCTCAAAACCCAAACTAGATATGAACCCTGTACAAATCTAGCAGTCCCTATACCTAATCCCCCCAGGTAGACCTGACCTGTTTTCATTGTTTTCCATAACAACTCTTCATATTATAAGTACATCCCATCAAAAAATAGTCTTGTGTGATTGTGTATTCTCTTTGTATTTGTACTTGATTTTTGATATTCTGAACTTTCCTAATCCTCTCTCATGACATCCTTTCTTTTTTTAATTATCTATTTCTCTTTCCTAGGATCTAGAATTAGAAGAAACCTCAGATCATTTGAGACTTAACCCTTTTATATATACAAAAAAATATAAAACATAAAAACAACAAAGCACAGAGTGGCCAAAATCATAGTTTGAACAGTTTAAAATCTGTGAAAAAAAAGTTAACAAACATCAAAATTTCAAAAGGAACTGTATGACAATCTGAAATTACTATTCTAAATAAACATCAGGGCATAATGCTCACCTCAAACTTAATATAAAACTTTTTCTTAGATGCACTCTTTTATTTTCCTATTGACATCTGCCATTGGTTGCTATTGAACTAAGAATGTCCTAAGTGCGAAATATTATATCTTAAGCGTGGTGGCTCTAGTAATGCCATGCCCATTAAGTTTAGAATTGCCTTTATTCATAAATTATTCTACAGTAGTTTTTGGGATGATGTGGCTATTTGTGTTCTACGATTTTCTCAAGGGGAGAAAATGAGTATCTTAAAGGTAAAGAGCTATGATATAATTTTATTGAATTCTTTTTTTCCTACATAGGACGCTTCCTGCTAATTTCTGATTTTAAAAAGGAAAGGATAAAATGTGGAAAGAGGAACAACAGCCAAAGATGAACAAGAAAAAAAAAATCAGCATGAATATGCTAGACTAATGTCAAGGAGACTAAAAACAGGCTAAAAACAGGAATTTAGGCTTATGAAATAATGAGAAAGCAGATAATAAAATAAAATAAAATAAATTTAGACCTGAAAATGATTTTGTTTAAAAGTTAGCAGTCAAACTTTTTTATGACTGTCCAAAAAAGTCTCACTACCTCAAATGAGATTTTAGTTCAAGTTGTTTTACAAAATATGTTGTGTGGGAACACTTTTACACTTTTCCCTCAAGGGTATATCCAACAATGCTCCCAAATGTGCATTTTAAAGAAACAAACTGTTTTGTTTTCTGGTTTTGTAATGAATTCACATAACACATTTAGGGAGGATAAATGCAGAGAAAGAAATATGACATTACTATGGGAGTAAGCTACAGATGGAAGATATGGCCAATAGTTTCCTAATCCAAATTATATAACTGGAATGGAGCAAGATAGAGTAGTGATGGGGGACACCGAGCATCCAAATTTCTGTTGGAAATCTCATTTTTCAATAAGAAGACCCTCTAATCAATTTTTGATTTGCCTTTAGTCAATCTCGTTGCTCACAAAGTAGAGGAAGTAAGGGCAGCTAGGTATCCCAGTGGATACAGCACTGGCCTTGGAGTCAGGAGGACAGGAGTTCAAATCCAACCTCAGACACTTGCCACTTACTATCTATGTGACCTTGGGCAAATCACATAACCCTGATTACCTTAAATCAGGGCCATCTTCAGTCATCCTGACTTATATCTGGCCACTGGATCCAGATGGCTCTGGAAAATAGAGTGAGGCTGATGACTTAGCACAGCAGCCCCTCACTCAAATCTAATTCATCTACTTGTCATGGCATCATCTCCCTGATAACATGGCCTTCTTCAAGAATGAAGAACAAACATCATCAGAGGAAGTAATCAATCAATAAGTATTTGTGAAGATCTTGCTTATGTGACTGCCACTCTGCCAGGTGCTGAAATCCAAATATAAAAATGAGCTATTCCCTATCAAAGCAATTCCATTTTCCTAGGGGATGAAATACATTCACAGATAAGAAAATTCAAGATCTTTACAATGCAAAGAAAAGCAGTTGGGTTGGAAGGGAAGGCTATAATAGGGGATCTTGAAAGGCCTCTTAAAGAAGATAAAGCTCCAGTTTCCCAACAAGCATTCATTAAACACCTATTTTGTATCAGTTATTATGCTAAGCTCTGGGGTTCAAAGAAAGACAAAATAACAGCCACAACAATAAAAACTATTCCCTGCTTTCAGGGAGATCAATTGCTACTATTGGTGGAGAATATGCAAATAATTATGAATATGAATTGTGAATAATCAAGATGTAGATAAGATAAATCAGAACTAATAGAGAGAACTCACTATCATTAAGAAAGATAAAAAAAAATTATAGAAGGTAGGGTTTAAGCTGAGACTGAAAGGAAGACAGGGAATCCAGGAAACAGATGAAAAGGGAGAACATTTCAGGCATAGGGAATACCAGTGAAAATGACCAAAGTCAGGAGATGAAAGGTCTTGGACAAAGAAAGGAAAGGAAACCATGTCATTTGGATCACAGGGAATGGAAGGGATGCAATACATGAGGTTCATGTAAGGTCAAAGAAAAATAGAAGAAAAGGGAAATATAGAAGGGGAAGGGAGTAGGTTATGGAGGGCATTGAATGCCAGAGAAATTTTATGGACCCAGTGGAGTTTATTTAATAGGGGGGTGATGACTTTTTAAAAGATACCTTAAAAAGATGATGATAGCTAAGTGGAAAATGGATTGGAGAGGGAAGAAATTTGTAGAGGAAGACCAACTACCAAGCTTTTACAGTGGTAAAAATGGTCCAGGTTAGCAACAACGTCAGAGGAGAGAAGGGGAAGTGTATAGAAGAGATATTATGAAGAAAGAATTGACAGGGCTTGGCAACAGACTGGATTTGAATGCTGAGAGTGAGGAGCTGAGGATGACACCTAGGTTGCAAGACTCTCAAGCTTGAAGTTTGATAAGAAGGAATTCTAATAGGTACCAGTAATGTATCCCAGAAATAGGAGTACAAGTTGTGCAAAATCCTAGAGACAGAGATGGGAGATGGAATGCAATGAATGAGGAAGAAAAGGGAGAGAGATGACAAAAAAAGAAGCAAATATGTCTATATAAGAAATTCTTCTGACAATGTCAGCTTTTAAAGAGACATGCATGTAAAATGGAAGGAGAGAATATACAATGTGTCCCAAAATCTCAGTGTGGTTTTTGGATATTGAATTTTAAAATTGCTTTAAGGTTTTGGAGGCACCCTTTGTCACTAAAGATAAATAAATATAAAAGAGTCCTACAAACCAGCAGGAAATTGAAACAAGAAGGTGAAACCAAAGGGAACTGAAACTGGAGATTACAGAAAAATGCTAAAGATAACAAAACCAAAACTGTTTCCAAAGATTAATGAAGAGTGGTGCTGACAAAGAAGAGCAGACTTCCATGACATGGGTGCTATAAATTAAAAGCAAAAGAGAAAACCTACTGTCACAACCTATTTTGTGTTGTTTACCTTAATAAGAATATTCTTCATATCTACCATCACCCTCTCCTCCAAAAAGCCAAACAAAAGCCAAACAAAAACAAAACTTAAAACAAAAAAAAATGAGTTCTCATTGATTTCAGAAGAAGAATAAACAAATCACAGAAACATCAGAAAGACCTGACCAAACCTATCCAGAATGAAATAATCAGAACTAGCAAAAAAAAAAGTGAAATCTGGGACTCCCAGTTGAATTGATATGACTTGTTCCCAGTGGAAGAGGAAGAGATCATGCATTCTTTATATTGTTTGATATATTCATACATGGAAGTATATATATATATATATATACATATATATACACATATTATATACATATATATATACATACATATCTGTCTAATTATCTGTTTACCTAGCAAAACACCCCTATACTTTAATCCAATTCACATGCTTGTCAAAGTATCATCTCCCTGATATTGTGGTCTTCTTTGAAAATGAAGGACAGCAACATTATCTATCTACCTACCTACCTACCTACCTACCTACCTACCATCCATCTATCTATCTATCTATCTATCTATTTATCTATCTATCTGTCTGTCTGTCTGTCTGTCTGTCTTTCTCTAAGTCTGTCTATCTAATCTGTCTGTCTGTCTTCCTCTGATCTTTGTTTGCTATCAATAAGAATAAGTTAGTTTATTTGTGTGGCATTTGCCTAAGTGACTCTTGAGAGGAAGAGAGTCAAGCTTTGTCCATATAGCTTGGAATAGTCCAAACACACACACACACACACACACACACACACACACACACACACACATATATACATGCATACATTCTGGAAAAAGTAGAACAATACTGTAAATCAACTACTAATTGCAAAGCCCAGTGTTATTTAAAAAGGGAATTGAAACTAAAGATAGATGAAATAACAGTTAAGAGATGAGTGTCTACTTTGAGTGATTCAGAATAGCTACTCCTAGACAGTTAAAATAATTTACACATATATGAATTACATAGTTATTAACAAAAATACAGTTAAAGAGGAAGACTGCATTATACAATGTCAAGGAACCTTAGACTTAAAGTCAGGAGAGACATAGGTTTGAATTCCCATATGACTGTTAGTAGTATGTAACCATAGGCAAGAGTCACTTAACTTCCCTGCACCTAACTTTCCATATATGTAAAATAAGGATAATAATGTTACCTAGAGCTTGTCTCACAGTATAATTTCCAGCAAACTTAAATAAAATGTATTTAAAACTCCTTGTAAACCTTAAAGTATAACATGTGTCACTTATTATTATCATTAATCACTGTCAGTCATTTTTTCTTCCCATTTCAAAATGTATAATTTTGGTTATGCAGTATAAATGCAGCGACAAATGTCGATTCTCTGATGCAGACTTTCCCTGTAAATAAGTAATGAGAGTACCTACAAGTATTTCTGGCACCCCTTCTTTCAATTTATCTTATGTTAACACAATCCCCATTAGGACAAAGAAAGTGTTCCCTCCAGAGACATTTACTAAATGAATGTTTGGAATTCAAGAGTAAATTAGATTTACTTTAAAAATATTTTGTACTAAAAAACACTTTTCCCTTTCACTAAGTTAATGCACTTGAGATTCAAACAACCATAGAAGATGTAAAATTAGAGAGACAGGTAAATCACAGTCCCAGAGTCATGCCTTTTTGAAATTCAAGAACAGCTACTCAGAAAGAACTTAAGAATTACACAAACCTATATTCAACAGTCTAGTCACGCTAGCTCACAATGAACTCTTTTGCAGAAGACTCTTACAGATACAGCTATTCAGATGAAGAGAATCTCCACACTTTTAAAACTACTCTTATTTTTCTTTGAAAGCTTTCTGATTTTTCTTTGAAAGCGGAGAATTGAAAGTTGCCTAGGCAACGAAGTAGTTGACTACAATAATGGCTGGTAGGTTCAGGATTCACGCTACCTACGCTACCTTCTGGGTAAGAGGGTTAGGGATTAGGGTTGGAGGTAGGGAGACAGGATGAGGAACTGGCTACAGGGTTGGCAAAGCAATGAATTTTTCCTTTTCTGGGAATGGTTGTTTCATTAGATAAGAGACATTTTATCAATTTAGATGTGTATATTTAGTCACAAAAATTGAGACTTTATGAATGGGCCATCAGCTCTTTTGTTGACTCACATAGAAGAGTAAATCTGTAGAGGTTTTTGGGAAATTATATATAAGTTTTTCAGACCTGGGCAACATGTTGCTTTGTTTTGTGGGACTTAGCCAGTTTTACTATACTGGCTGTTTTGAAAATGCAAATTTGTTTCAACTCAGTTGATATACGAAGGAATCCTTGCAGCATAATGAGAATTTTGAGTTTGCTTCTCCACAATTTCTTCTGAGTAAAACAATGAGAAGGCAGAAAACCACAGCATTTCGCATTAACTCCCGAGCTGCAACCCTTCTGATACCTACTTCAGCAAGAAAACTTCATGTTTTTGTTAAGGTAAAAGGTCACATTGCCAGATGTAATAGGAGCTATGAGTAGAGAAGGTCTGGTGCACACCACCCCCATTCCCACATTTCTTCCACTGTGGCCTCTATTTTCAGGCCAGTGTTACTGCTTGCCTATCTTGTTTGCAGAGTCTAGGTTGAAGGACAAGTACTGTTGAAGCAAAGGTCTAAGTCATTATTTATTATAATATCTATCTATTTTTTAAATCATTTATCACCTGTTTTTAGGTCTTTTCAAGGCAAATGGGGTTAAGTGGCTTGCCCAAGACCACACAGCTAGGTAATTATTAAGTGTCTGAGACTGGATTTGAACCCAGGTACTCCTGACACCAGGGCCAGTGCTTTATCCACTGCACCACCTAGCTGCCCCCCATTTACCATCTTTTTAATCAGGTTCCTATTTTTTTAATGTGTCATTAACAGTTTTTGAGTATTTTTGGCTAATTTTGCATGGTGCACAGTGTTTTTAGGGAATTCAAATATCCTATTGTGGCAGAACTATTTATTTATTCAAAGGAAAGGTGGGAATGAGTTAGTATAAAGAGACAGGGATATAAAAAAGAAAGAAAAAAATATCATTAAAATAGAAAACTACATAGAAGAAGATGAAGAAAAGATAGAATCAAGGATGATTGCTATAAATATTGTCCAAGAATCTGTTGATAGGTACCATTGTCAATATGGTGTAGCCAGATGGGCCAATAATCTATCTTCTTAAGTTCTTTTTTTGGCCTCAAACACTTACTAGCTGTGTAACCCAGGGCAAGTCACTTAACCCTGTTTGGCTCAGTTTCCTTATCTGCAAAATGAGCTAAAGAATGAAATGGCAAATCACTCTAGTATCTTTGCTAAAAAAAAATCCCAATTGGGGTCATGAAGAGTCTGACAAGACTGAATAAGAATAATTAAGCAGCTAGGTGATACAGTGGATAAAAGAAGGACCCTGGAATCAGTTCAACCTGAGTTCAGATCTGAGCAAGTCACTTAACACTACTTGCCTTAATTCCTTCTCTGTAAAATAAGATGCAAAAGAAAATAGCAAACCACTCCAGTATCTTTGCCAAGAAAACCCTAAATGAAAGTCATGGGGAGTCTGACAAGCCTGAAAGGACTTAACAACAACTGCTGTCAATCAACAATGCACTAGAAAAACAGATTTATTAAATGCTTAAAGACACACTATATAAATAAAAGAGTAGAGCTCTGAACAGCAGTTTAAACAACCTAATATAGGTTTTAATTATGTAGGCAGGATGACCACAGTGGAATTTTCCAGAAGACAGAAGAGTAAGGTCATTACATTAAAAAAAAAACAATAGTAGAAGAGGAAGATCTATATCAGGTTAAACAATAAACCAGTTGGTAAACACCAAGGACAGTTTTCTATATTATATAGCTGAAATTTGTGAACTATCAGTGACACCAGAGCTATAATTTGATGTCTCAACTTTATTTTGTAGGGTTTATGCCAGCTCTCCATTTAATGCAAGTATCAGTAATAAAGTTTAACTAAAAATTTCCTTTTCACAGACACAGATCTTAAATTTTTTATAATCTTGTTATATGAAACAAACACATTTGAAAGATCAAACTACAGAACAGAAGTTTAATTGTTTCATATATAATTATCTTTTTATGTTTTAAGTTTTCAGTTCATAATGAAGAGAATTTTTTTAAATGATTTTTTTTCTAAATCTGGCAGCCCTCTTAAAATAGATATTGAAAGAAGGAAACTGCAGAAATAATAACAAAAGCTCAATGTCCTAAGTAATGTCAAGGAAACCTAGAGTATTATGTCAGTGACTAGAGTTGATAGTTTATAAGACTGAGCCTTCTAGTATCTATTGCAAGTGCCAAAAATGGTCTGTGTCAAAAGCTATCTGGTAGTTATTTGATGGCACCTGCTACCTTTTCAATTCCAATAGTTCATACCTGCCTCCTTCACCCTCACTGTCTATAACTGTTAGGAAAAAGTCATCTAAGTAAATAGGAATATCCAAGATATCTAAATGTCCTGGGAAGTCCTGGGAGGTATGCTTCATCTTCTGAGTGGAACAAAAATATTGGAATGGGCCAAGGGAAGTAGCTTAACCTTATAATAGGATATATTGATGAAGTTAGATGGCTTGCAGCTTTCTGGGTACATTCATTCAGTCTTTCATTTATTCATCCTTGATGTCATGGTCCATTTTGAGAAGGAAGAAAAAACATTCATTCATTCATCCATCCATTCACTCACTCACTCATTCATTCATTCATTCGTTCTTCATTTCTTCATTCATTCATTCATTCATTCAAACCTTTCTTCTATGAGTAGCCTAGGACATTGTCAGGATAAACTGCAGCTTTGGTCCTTCCCTTGAAAAGGTAGGTTGTTCTTAATAGAATGATGATTCCGAGGTGACAGTGGGAATACAGATGCCAATTCCTGAAACATAATGAATCTTAGGTTTTATGTATAGTACACTTAGAGGGCAATAAGTTTTCTGACTAAAACATGAATGAATTAATGAGGGCACATCTCTTCCATTCTAGCTCTCCTGTAAATCCACAACATTCACGATATCAATTACTTAACCTTTCTGTATCATGGATTTCCCATGAATAAAATGTGGATAATATGAAAGTTCCAACTAATTAATGTTTGAGATTATAGGTAAAATGTACTTGAAAGGTACAAAATGTTATTATTACTATGGTAATGTTTCCTAAGGTGACCCTTCTATTAATTAACCATATTATATAGTAGTCAGAGTCTCCTTTCACTGTCTTTTCCTGGGGATGGAGGACAGTAGGTAGGAGGAGATCAGTGAGGAAACTCTTTACTATCTTGAAAAGAAAAGATATTAAGTAGGGATTTGTCCTTCTGAAAGAGAAGTCCCATTCCTTTCTACTTTTATTACTATGAATTATTTCATTCCTCAGCATGAAAGTAATTCAGAAGTTGCTAAAAGAGAGTTTTCCCACTGCCATTAGTGATTGATATGGGATAGGAACTGCCTAATTGAAGACTGACAATTTGTTTAGGACCCATTATCCTAGTTCATTCAAATTTTTCCCTCAATGAAAACTGGAAAACTATAGTTATATCTTTTCTTGGAATATATTTTGACTTGAAAGTAGTAACTAGAACCATAAAGGGAAAAAAATCATAGGAAGAAAATGATTGAATTTGAAAAGAAAAAAAGTAAAAATTATCTCAATTTTAAAAATAATATAGGAAATTCTAACCTAATATTTGGGATACATAAATTTTTCTTTTTAGGGGAACTTAAAGTACATAATTTGCATCATATTTTTGAATTATTACTAATACTGTTTTCTAAATTATGTTGATTCCCTGATTAGGTTCCTTTATCAGTCCCCCTTTATGCATACAAATATACAAGTCTATAAAAACCTAGCTCTCATTTTCTCTCTCTCTCTCTCTCTCTCTCTCTCTCTCTCTCTCTCTCTCTCTCTCTCTGTCTCTGTTCCTCTCTCCTCTCATCTTCCTATCCATCCCCTTTAACTTTCTCCCAATATCTCTTTGTAGGATGGACAGGAAGTTAACCTTGCCTCAGGAGTCATTGAATTGAGATTAAAATCATTCATGCTGCTGCTTCTTCTGATGTTTGCCTAGATCAATGGTTCTTAGCTTTTTGTTTGCTTGCTTGGTTGATTTGTGGCTGCTTTGACAATTTTGTGAAGCTATGGACCCCTCTCAGAATAGTGTGTGTTGTTTTCATTTATAATTGAAGAAAAATCTAAATGTCCGTTGGAGATGAGTGAAAATAAAGATGTAACTTTTTTTTTCTTATTTAAGGTCAAAGACACCTTGTAACCTATATAATACCTTAGTATTAAGTATTAAAAACCTCTGGCCCTTTTATACTTACATCCCTCTGTGCTAGGCCCATTGGACCAAAGTATTTGACATTTAAGTACTCTATTCTTCAAACCTGAATTCATTTCTACTTTTCTGTATTTTTCTTAGACCAGGAGCTACACTTTAGCACATATTATATTCCCAGGCATTTTGGTTAGCTCTCACAAAACAAATAAACACCCCACAAAATAGTTGTTCCTAAGGGATTCTATTAAGACAATATTATATTTATATATGTATATATACATATATGTTTATATATATAGTATGCATACAGTAAATACAAAATAAATATATATATTTAAAAAGAAAAAAAATTGAATGGATAGGTAAAGTCTTCATGTAGTATATGATGCTTGAGGTAAGTCTTGCAGGAAATGTTTGTTGTATTTGGAATGCCTGTATTTATTTTATCTTCTATGCATCATCTAGGCTTCCTAAATGTGATCTGGTTTCAGCTTGGAACCCTATTCTTCATTTCTTTTGCCTGTTATATGATCCAGAACAATGAATGCTGGTCTCCTACCTAGAACATGAATATCCATATATCTTCTGTGTCCAAATCATTGTTAGATGTGATCCTCCTGAATAAATCCTCAATATTTGAAATTTTACTCCATGGGATTGAGATAGAGTAGGTAGATGGGGAGGGAGTAAAATTAGTGATGAATTAATGAATTCAATCAGTCAAAAATGATATATATCAGATGCCTTAATGTGTTTTTGAGCTAATGGTTGAGCAAGAAAGAATTATTTCCAACCCCTATGTACATCCTAGTCTAGACTGTTACTAGACTATTCAAAAGGTTACTGGGACCTGATTACCTGAGATTTATGCATTTAGCAGTCCTTTGCATTCCTGAGAATATAACAGGGATATCCCTAATGGATGCTTTCTCTAAGTCTTGTCAATAATTTTGAAAAGAGATGGTTTTCCTGAATGTTTAATCTCTTGGGGTTGAGAGAGAAAATGTGTCACTTGAAGATTTGATGAATATATGAATCTTTATATCATTTTGGTACTCTTTTTTTATTTTTTATTTTTTTAACTTTTCTTTTTTCTTTTAAATTTATTTTTTTATTCTCATTTTGTACAAATGCTTTTTTTACATTAATAAAATACTCTTGTTTACAAGTAAACAAAATACCCCTCCTCCTCCCCCATGAATATAGATAGACTTGTTTGGGCGAAAAAAGTAAAGGGGAGAGGAAAAAATTAAAATAAAAAAATAATAATAGTAATAATTGTAGGTATGGCCAGGTGGCACAATGGATGAAGCAACAGCCCTGGAGCCACGAGCATCCGAGTCCACATCCAGCCTCGTAAACTCAACAATCACCCAGCCGTGTGACATGCAAGCCACCCGATCCCCACTGCCCTGCAAAAACCAAAAAAAAAAAAAGAAAGGAAAAAAAGACCCAAAATAAAATAAAATAGTAATAATAGTAGGGGTGGCTGGGTGGCAGACAGAGCATTGGCCCTTGAGCCAGGAGCACCTGGGTCCAAATCCGGCCCCAGACACCCAAAGATCCCCTTGCTATGTGGCCCCAGGCAGGCCATCCAGCCCTACTTGCCCTGCACCCTCCCCCAAATAATCATAACAAAAAATGTGCTTGAGTCTTTGTTCCAACACCAACAACTCTGCCTTGGGTGGATCTCATTCTTTATGATAAGTCCATTGCCATTGCTGATCCCAACTCCCTCCTTTATTATTTCTCCACTACCATGTACTCTATTTTCTCTCTCCTTTCACTATGACTCTGCTGTAGGGTAGCTGAGTGGCGCAGCTGACAGATCCCTGGTCCTGGGGCCAAGAAGCCCTGAGCCCCCATACCACCCCTTAGGCCCAGAATCCACCTGGCCCTGTGGTCCTGGGCAGGCCTTCCATTCCCAGCCCCTTGCAAGAAGTAAGAAAGAAAATGTGTTATATCTGGCCACTCTCCCCCCATGGTCCATCCTCTCCTCCTTTATTCACATCTCCACCCCTTCCCCTTGCTCCCCACTCCTTCTTACTCCAGATGTCTATACCCCATTGAGTATATTTGCTGTTTCCTCTCCTAGCCATCTCTGATGAGAGCAAAGTTTCCCTCATTCCCCCTTGCCTCCCGCCTTCCATATCATTGCAATAGCTCATTGTAACAAAAAAAAAATCTTATGTGAAATATCTTGGACTATTCCCCCTCTCCTTTTTCTTTCTCCCCTTCCATTTCCCTTTTTTCTATTGACTCCATTTTTACACCATATTTTATCTTCGAATTCAGCTTTCTCCTGTGCTTCAACTATAAAAGCTCTCTCTACCTGCTCTATTAACTGAGAAGGTTCATATGAGTATTATCAGTGTCATTTTTCTATGCAGGAATACATGCAGTTCATCCTCATTAAGTCCCTCATATTTCCCCCCTCTCCGCCAATCTCCATGCTTCACCTGAGTCCTGTATCTGAAGATCAAACCTTCTGTTCAGCTCTGGCCATTCCAAAAGGAACCTTTGAAATTCCCCTGGTTCATTGAAAGTCCATCTTTTTCCCTGGAAGAGGACATTCAACCTTACTGGGTAGTTCATTCTTGGCTGCATTCTAAGCTCTTTTGCCTTCCATTATATTGTATTCCAAGCCCTACGAGCTTCCAATGTAGCTGCTGCTAAGTCCTGTGTGATCCTGACTGCAGCTCCACGATATTTGAATTGTGTCCTTCTGGCTGCTTGTAATATTTTCTCTTTGACTTGGGAGTTCTGGAACTTGGCTATAATATTCCTAGGGGTTGGTTTGTTGGGATCTCTTTCTCTGGGGGATCGGTGGATTCTCTCCATTTCTATTTTGCCCTCTGCTTCTAGAATATCAGGGCAATTTTCCTGTAGTAATTCTTTGAAAATGATGTCAAGGCTCTTTTCCTGATCATGACTTTCAGGTATTCCAATAATTTTTAAATTATCTTTCCTAAGTCTGTTTTCCATATCAGTTGTTTTTTCAATGAGATATTTCACATTTTCTTCTAATTTTTCATTTTTTTTGGTTTTGAAGTATTGATTCCTGATTTCTGTTAAATTCATCAATCTCCCTGAATTCTATTCTTTGTCTGAAGGATTTGTTCTCCTCAGAGTTTTCTTATCTCTTTTTCCATCTGGCCAATTTTGCTTTTTAAAGCATTCTTCTCCTCAATAACTTTTTGAACTGTTCTATCCATTTGACCTAAGCTGGTTTTTAGCATGCTATTTTCTTCAGCATTTTTTTTGGATTTCCTTGACTAAGCTGCTGACTTCACTTTCATGTTTTTCCTGCATCTCTCTCCTTTCTTTTCCCAGTTTTTCTTCCAACTCCCTCATTTGGTTTTCAAAGTCTTTTTTGAGCTCTATCATAGCCTGAGCCCAATTTCTGTTTTTCTTGGAGTCTTTAGATGTAGGAGCTTGTGCTTCCTCATCTTCAGACTGAGTATTTTGGTCCTTCTTGGGCTCATTTGCAAAATATTCTCAATAGTCTTCTTTTTGTTTCTCTGCTTGCTCATTTTCCCAGCCTGGGCCTGGTTTGGGGTGTTTCTTGAGCTTTTGGGACATTCCCACAAGGGTCTCAGTGTGTGAGGTCCTGTCCTCCCTCCTGGTCTGTGAATGACCATAAGTGCCCCCCTCTGCCAAGGGGCTGATGCGGGGCGGGCGGGCTGCTGTTCTTAGGGGGGGCCTAGACTGTGGTCAGGATCTGAATGTGGTCAGAGCCCCAGAGTCCTGTTTCAGGGGCAGAGGACAGAGCTAGGCAGCTTCACTCCCCTCCCTCATCTCAGTGGGCTCATGCCCTGGGGGCTCCTGTTTACAGGCTCAGCCTGCTTCTGTTTCCTGGATCAGGGCTGGGGAAAGAGGATGCTGCTTGCTGTGTGCCCTGAGAGCTGGGCTCCACATGCTCGCTCTGGCAGAGGTCCCCCGCTGTTCCCCCACTTTGTGCCTGGTGCTCCTCGGGGTGCAGCTCAGGAGACTCCCCTGCTGCTGTGAGCTGAGACCCCCAGCGCCCTGGGGCTGCCTCCGGGAGGCTGAGGTTCTTTGGCTCTGGTGGGCAACCCCTCTGGCCGGCTGCCTCTCCGACCCCGGGGAGCAGAGCCTTTCTGCTCTTTTCCAGGTTACCTTGAGTAGGAGAACTGCCTCACTGGGTCCTTTTGTGGGTTCTGTCTCTCGAAAGTTTAGTTAGAGTCCTTAGCTGATGAATTTTATCAGAGAGCTCCTAAGACTCCTAAGATCCCTTCTTGTGGTCATCTTGGCTCTGCCCTTTTGGTACTCTTTACCTTATTTATAAATCCCACTGTTAGATTTAAGGGAAAGTGAAAATCCTTGAAATCTATAAATGGACTCATTCAACAATCATTTGTGTTCTTTACCTCTCCAAACTTCCACTTTAGGACTTCATAGAATTGCCTTTCCTCACCATGTTCCTAATTTCTAGATGAACTTATATGTAACCAGGAATTGCATATATTATATCTAGAAGAATTGTTTAGCTTCAGAGGACTTTCTTAGGAACATAGTTCCCAGTTATTTTCTCTCAGCAATGTGCATTTTATATGACTTGACTTCTCTTTGGATTTTAATATCCTATATCTCAGATTATATTAGTTCATTCATTCATTCACTCATTTAAAAAACAAACAAACAAACAATGATTAATCACCTAGTCGGAATAAAGCACTGCACTAGGTGATATAGAAGATATAATGTGAATTAAGGTATAGTCTTTGTCCTTATTTATAGTCCAACTCTTCACTGGATAATAAACTCTATAAGAACAGAGACCATTTCCTTTTTACTTTTGAATCTCATATATGGCTTCACTCAGTGCTTTATGTTTAGGTAATCAATAGTTATTGAATTGAAATCAGTCCAATTGAACTGCTAAAACTATGATTTTCTTTTTCATTCTTTTCTTGTATATTTTAGGCTATCTATGGTTTTCTTGACCCACTATTAAGAAAGGGATTACTTGCTTTAAAAGTAACATGTTTAACATGCATGATGCTTCTGACCAGATATTGGAGTATCTATTTTCTTAAAAGCTGTTAAAACATCTCATCAAATATGTGAGTGGATATGTTTTAGAAGAAGGAGAAGGCCAAACTGGAAATTCCAGAGTCCAAATTCATTACTCTACAATCTAGACTGCACAGGTAATATTGAAATTTTTTCAAGATATTATTTAAACCATTTATTTTTTAAACCTTGATATACACACAACATTTCAGCTTACAGATACTATGTAAAACAAGATTCACATGTACACTCTCACCTATTTTAATAAATACACATAAGATCAGTTGATTCCAAAATCTGTCTTTGGGGTTTTTCTCCCTTGCATGCTGCTTTCCAATATTAAAACCTTCCAGACTAGGTTAATTTCCCTGGAGCTTTTAATATCTGGGCATTTGTGTTTGAAATTCTTTCTGTCTACTTAAAAAAGGAAGGAGACAAAGGAAGATGAACTGAAAAATTACCATGCAAATCCTTTCTATATCAAAGAGGCTTAAAAAAAAACTAAGATGGGAAGGGGGGAGAGAAAATGGATGTAGTAAGGCTGTGGACCTTGAAAATAGTAAAACAAAGTATCTCTTTACCACCCAAAGTGCTTATAAAAATTTCTTGCCTTTTGCTCAAATTCAAAAGAATAAATACAGAATGAATACACAGATGAAAATGAATTGAAGTGACTTTTTATTTTTGTAAAATATGATAGATAGTTGTAATGCAAATCTTCTGGAGATGCAGTGATTTCGGAATGACTTACGTGCAGGTCCCTTCACATACAGAAAAACTCATATGCGAGGAAGCCCAGTCACTTTTTCCTAAATGAGAATTTATGAAAAATTCCAGCTGAATTGTGACACTGAACTAGGGATATAGGGATAGCTGTGGCATTTTTCTCTGCTTCCTTCCCTTCTTAAAAACTTAAAGGATAAGCATATTTTTTCTCACCTTCTGTTGAATAAATAGCATTGAAAAGGGAAGCAATACTTGATCCCCAAATCTGAACTAAGTTTACATCTCCTTGAGTCATTTATTTCCTAATGCCCTTAAGTTTACCATCTCCAGAAATAGCTGCACCTGGGGTGAGTCAGCCTATCACATTATTCCTATTCTTTTATTAGAAAAGATAAACCCAGGAAGAGAAATCTATCAGACTTTGAATCAGAAAGGAGCAGCGCATAGATCACTAGTGGGTCTAGCCTGAAAACTCAAGAACACCTGAGTTCAAAAGCAGCCTTAGCTATTTCCTAGATGCTTCCATCTCCTTACCTATAGAAAAGAATATTAACAGCACTTATCCAGTTTGACTTAGGATCCAATGAAATATCTTTGTAAAGAACTTAGCATAGTGCCTGAAACATATTGGGTACTTGATAAATGCTAGCTATTGCAAATCCAATTTGACCTATTGATCAACTGCATGACCCTGGGCAAGTCATTTAAACTCCTTTCACTTCCGTGTCTTCATCCAGAAAGTGAAGGAAATTGGAGTGAACAGCAACTAACTTCCCTTCTAGCTCAAAATCTCTGATTCCATTTTCATTTTACAGATAAAAGAAATTATAGGCTAGGTGTGGCTTAGAATTCATGTTTCTTGACTCTTATTCTTTGAACTTTGATAATTGTGTGTGTGTGTGTGTGTGTGTGTGTGTGTGTGTGTGTGTGTTCATTGGATAAGAATGGGATGATGGTAGCCAAGTTAGTTAATTTTCATCTTGCCTCTTACACAATGTCCCCCAGTGTTATTTTTATTTTAAAGAAGGAAAAATGTAGATGTTATGAATTAGGTACCAAAGTTTTACTTTCCTTAGTTAACAAACATTTTAGAATGTTTTTCAAGGCAATGCCTAGTCTCTAATGGTCCACATTAAGGGAATTAATGTTCTGGTCTTTAATCGCTACACAAAAAACAGCATCCTTGCTTCTTGACTAAGATTCCGGAAAAAAAGTAATGCAGATGTGGTGATGAGTGAGGTGTAGAGGCAGCCAAGATTCTTTGGGGTTTAGGATGTTTTCATTTTGCATTTGAATTGCATTTACATTGGGAACAATAACTTAGAATCTCCAAATTTGTTTGCTATTATATGAGGGTGCTCAAGTGCAAACTAACATTGTCTGAATAAATTTTTTTATAAAAATATACTCAAAGCTCTGACATATGTTCAGCAAATGCTAAGCAACCTTGCAATAATTCCTCTTTCAGTCACCTTCCTGATTTCTCACAGTCATCCAGTAAAACACTATGTTGATAGCTATGTTCTTGAAATGCAAATACAAAAAGACAAGAAAACAATTATAGCTTTTTTTAAGAATCTGCAAAAGACTAATTATAAGCCCCCAAATCTAAGGGCTTTCCAGTCTTTATCACAGAAGCTTAGCTGATTATTTGTTCTCCTGTATAGGTAGTCTACAATTCAATGATGTACCAGTCCATAGAAAAGAAAACCAAATACAAAAATCTAGCTTATCTTTTGGAAAGTTACAGTTTTTCTATAGTACAAAAATAATACTAAAAATCTAGGATGATGCTGGTTAGATTTCTAGCTCTCTGGGAATCCAGAACTTACTCTAGAAATCAGAATCTTAGACATTAAATTTTAAGGCAGGTCACCCAGTGTCAAAGTTCTGTACTATTTCCAGTATATAAATTTAGCCTTTCTCTAAGCACCAGGGCATTGTAACACATTTTTGTTGGGCATGAGAGTGATGGGTAAACATGTGGTCTGAAGCAGACCAGTCAAGTATAAGAGACACAATATAGATATTCTATACTGAATGTAGCTGTGAAATGCAGCGAATTGAAAATAACAGGCAGATGGTTTTATTTACATCAATCTAGAATGGAGGTTGGGGTGAGAATGTATTCTTTATGACTAAAATGAGTCACTTGGTTAAAAAGACAACTTGCAAATAGGGTCATTTGTTACATTCTCAAATCAAAAAACAATCTTTTCTGTATGCAAAGTGCACAAATGATCATTTGTTATGAATTAATGTTTGGGGCAATGAATGCATATTCAGATAGGCAAATATCATTAATTATGTCCTTTTGGAATGTCAAGGACATACATCATTTCATTTGTGACTTGCCTTGGGATGGGATCAGAGAATTCCCAGGGCCATTTTGGTTATTCTGTTATAAAATTCTCTGTCTCTCTGTCTCTCTGTCTCTCTGTCTCTCTGTCTCTCTCTCTCTCTCTCTCTCTCTCTCACACACACACACACACACACACACACATTATTAACACTAAATTTATTCTGACATCTTGATTCTTGATTTATTTTACCTAAAAATACCCTCGGATTATCATATTGCTGAATTGCTACTACCACTATGGATAACTGATGGATGAATTTCTCAGACTTCATCTCTTCCTCTAAACCAAGATTACTTCTCTAGTCAATACCACCATCTTTTATTCATATTATAAGAAAGGTCAGGCAACTGGTGGCATAGGTAGAAAAGAGTTCTGACCTGGAGATAGAAAGACCTAAATTCAAATCTGCTCTCAGACACTTATAAGTTATGTGAACATGGGTGAGCCACTTGACACTTCTTGCCTCAGTTTCCCCATGTGTAAAAGGAGATGAAAAGGAAAATACAAACTCCTCCACTATCTTTGCCAAGAAAATCCCAATGGAATTATGAAGAGTCAGACACAATTGAAATGACTGGACTATAGGACTGGGTCCTTAGATCTGATCAGAAAGATACGCTGGCAATTATATTTTTTGGTCTTTACAGCAGCAGTTTTGAAGTCACTGAGATGAAAGTATGTACTTAAACAAATAGCAGAATAACACAGTTACCATGGTAACCAGAGACAAGGGCCTTTTAGAATGGGAGAAAAATGATTGGGAGGGAGAGGGAGTGGACAGTATTATCATTTAGCATTAAATATACAAAAGTTTAATATTTAAGGTAACCTGTAATAATAAAAAAAGCTAAAATAAAGCTAGCCCATACCCTTTGCTGATCCTCTAACACTATGAATAAAAATAAAAACCAAAATCAAGGGAAGATTCTCAAAATTCCTAAGCAGAAAAATCCAGTTTCTTTTTACTGGGTCTAACAAATAACTTATAAGACTTTCTCTTTTTATAAAGATTAGGTGGTTTCTTGGTAGGGAAATGGGTGATGATAATGTTTCTTTCACCATTAAAAAGACTAGTCAGGTGATACAAGGGTCATAAGTATTTCAACCTTTTCCTAGATACCCAATTCTCTGATTTATGAATATCATTCAGCAACAAGATACACTTAATTGACCTTGTTTGTGACTAGAGTTGTTATCAGATAGCAGTTTAAATGTACCCACATAGATAGTTATCCTTCAAGCAAACTTTCAAATGTTATTCAGCATTAAACCTAAAATCCTTAATTATAGTGATCTAATTATTAATATTTAATTCTTTTATTTAACCAAGCTTAGGAGCTGGGTTTATATCCTATTTGTGCTACTGTTTTATGATCAATACTTACTTTTAGATTGGTTAGATAATTCTTTTTAACACTTGGAGGCCTGTTTGGATTACTTACCACTTGATGAAAAAAATAAAAAAGTCAAGACTAAAGAGAGTTGAATCAGCGGCTTTACCAGGGTACCTTCTGCCTTAATGATCAATAATAGCCAGTTACCATGGTGACTGTTAAAGCAGAGGAAAAATAGTATTTTTTTCTGAATTGGTAGAAATTGTATTATTTTAGTCTTTTGTTGTTGATAAAAGGTATTTTATTACATTTTAGAATCCACAAGTGCCTCATTGCTTTCTAACCTCCAAGTCTGAATCACTGGAGTGGCCCTATGTCAGACCTAGCTCAGAGTAGGAATTTAATAACTGTGTGATCTTGGGAAAATTACCTTTCTGAGTCTCAGTTTCCTCATTTGTCAAAATTAAGAACTTGGATGAAGGGACCTCTATATTCCCTTACTGTCAACTAGAGATAACTGGATAATATTGGGAATTCCTTACTGGTCATTGTAGTCTGAAGAACTAAATGCATCCTCAGTACATAGATAATTATCTGTGTGACCACTTAACCTCTATCTTCCTCAGTTTCTTGAACTATGAAATGAAGCTAATAATAACACTTATCTCCCAGAGTTTTTTTTTTGAAGATTCAATGAGATAATATTTGCAAAGCATTGAGCCCAGATCCTAGCACACAGGAGTTTTATAAATGCTTGTCTCCTGCCCGCTCCCTAATTGCTCTATTACCTTATTTCCATTTCAACTTTCATTTTTAACTTTAAATCAAGTTTCATACCAAATACATTAGAAATTGTAGCACCTGTACATATAGTACATGTAATGACTATGTTCAAACCTTGAGTTGGTTATTTTTGGTGGCCTTACTAAAACATTACCCCCAAACTCTTGTTTTGTTTTGTCATAAATAAATTTAGGCAGAACCTGATCCTTTACAGTGTTTCTATTGGTGATATTTATTTTTTACCCCAATTAATTTAAAGGGAAAAAAATAAAATATGCTCATCAATTTGGGAATAGCTAAACAAATTATGGTACATGAATATGTATCATATGTAAAAGGGAATATTATTGTTCTATAAGAAAACATAAATTCTAGAGAAGCATGAAATGAATTACAGGATCTGATACTGAGCAAAGGGAGCAGAAACAAGAAAACAATGTACATATCAATAACAACATTGTGAAATGATCAACTTTGATGGAAGCAGCTCCTCTCAATTTCAGAACCTGATGAACACTATATTAAAAAAATTCTCTTTCCATGTATCTTTTCCCTTAATCATAATTCCTCATACCAAAAATGTAAATCTGTAAATATATTTATTACAAATATGTATATACAAATCTGTAAATATGTTTATCACAAATATGTATATCTGACTGTTCACTGACAATGGGGATGGGTGGGAAAGGAGGGTAGACAATGGTATCCCCATCCAGAGGAAGAAAATCAAAACAAAACAACAAAAAATCCTTCAGAATCTGATGAATGCTTTATAAAAATTATCTCTTAATCCTAATTCCTCATACCCCAAATGTCTACTCTTTATTATGTTTCTCATAAATTTGTATGTACAATGTTAATCTGACTGTTTGCCACTGAGGGAAGGGGGAGTGGGAAAGGAGTGGGGAAGGAAATTTTTAACTTAAAAATATACATGTGCATATAGATGAATGTTGAAAAACTTTCATAGCATGTACTTAGAGAAATAAAATATCAATTAGAAAAAGAAAAAGAAAAAAAATAGGAAAATGATTACTTTTTGCCTTTCTCTCTCCAATGAAATTGTAGAATTGTCTCTGCCTGAATCAAGGATTTCACTGAGTGACAGTAAGAAATGAGGGTGATGGCTTCTTCTCATTTGTTCCTTGGAATTCCCTCAATAAAACTTTCTGCTGCCCCTGAAATGTGGATGAGGCTTCCTAGAAACTGTTGCCATCAGATGATGTGAGAAGTTAAATATGTGTATTTGTGTGTCTGAGTGTTGGAAGGGCATGTTTGAGTTGATATCAGTAAAAAGAGCCACATAGTTGGCAAATAAATTTTCAATATTCAACACACTCCATCAGGAAGTGTAAATCATATCCTTGTTCTGAAAAACTGCAGCCCAAAGACTTTGCACAGTCTGCTATCAAAAAGCTGTTCATTCACCTTATACCCAAGCACCTAGTAAATATGCCTAAGGGAACAAGCAAGAAGCTTAAACAAGCTAAATAGAGGAGAGATGTAAAATCATGAATTGCAGGGATTCCCCATAGGCTATCCTTAGCTAGCCCTGTCACTATTGTTCTTAAGTAATTTTGGTAGCTCTAAGCTTTTCACCACAGAACAGCAAAGAATAATGTTAAAACAACCTTATTGTCAGATATGAAGTCGTAGACAGAGGTCTTGCCTGGGTTTTAGGAAACCTGTTTTCTGAAACAAATTCACTGTATGATCTGAGACAAGTTTATTTAGTGTTTCTGAGTCTCAATTTCCTTCATCCGTTAAACAAGAAATACATTTAACAGTCTTCTATACTTTATAAAAATATCAGATTTTTGTCTATGAGTAAGCAAGTATAATTCTTATTATCTTGACAAAAATAGAAAACATTCAGATAATACCTGTCAATGAGACCAGGTGCAATGTGAACCTATTCCCCTTTATTTCTACCAATGTCTATTGTGGTAGTTAATGTAACTAAGGGCTTCTTTTGTAAGGCAAGGTAAGATTTGGTGACTTGATCAATGTTAGAGAGTTGAATAAAAGAAGCAGACACTACTAAACTTGCAGTTTATGCTTTTTCAGAGAACTGAGGTGATGAAGGATGCTACTTGTGGCTCAATGGTTAGAGCACTTGGCCAGGATTCAGGAAGACCTGAGTTCAAATCTGCTTTCAAATGCTCACTAGTTGTGTAACCCTGGGAAAGCAATTTAAAGTCTGTTTGCTTTAATTCACTAGAGAAGAAAATGACAAACTGTACCAGTACTTTACCAAGAAATTCCTACAGTGAGTGCTCTGGTCCACAGGGTCAGGAAGAGTGAGACACAAAGAACGACCAGCAACAACAAAGCCTACTTCCTACAGACCAGTAGTGCATTCTAGATGAAGAATGAGATAGACATTGTTGAATGTAGCCTAAGTGGAAAATTGTTTTGTAGAATCTGGAAATTCAAATGCAGAAATAACAAGTATATTTGTTTCAAGAACTTTTTTTTTAATAGGATGAGTCAAAGGGAGAAGAAATATGCTCATTAATTGAAAAAGAAAAGAAAAAAACTATTTGGGGAAGAAGCAAAACTTTTTTTAATTGTAAAACTTGGAAAATTCCCCCACAACAGAAGTCCCCAGTGTTGGTCAAAGACCATCCCACAGGCATGCCTTTCCAGAAATCTTCTGTATACTGGGCAAAAAATCCTCAATATTTTCACTAATTTGGTAAAAATCCCTATCTCACCCTCTACATCTGTTGCAAGGTAAGCACCTCAAGTAAAGAATTGTTTCATTCACTATATTTGCATCTCTAGTATCTAGCACATTTGAGCATCAATGCTGGTAGATTAATTGAAGAAAAGTAAAATACAACCCATTACAGCAGAGCTGACACAGAGAATCATTGTGTCTAAAAATCTCCTTCCCTTTGAATTGTTAATATGTAACAAAGAAATACTTTTTTTTCCAAAAGTACCTCTCTGGTGTGTGTTCCTAACTATAACCCTTCAATGCTTGTAAAATTTCTACATTTTTCAATGGTTTGGATGCAGTGAGTGGTATCAGGAAAACATTTGGCCTACTGCTCCCAACTGCATAGATAAGTGATTCTAATGCATTAAAGATTGCCCCTGATTATTTTGTTTCGTGCTAATTGTCATAGTTACTGAATATAATCAGATATCAGAAATTCTTCTATTAAAAATGTCTATTTCCAAAGATTATGCAGAATTAGTAGAAAAGAGACACCAGGAAGATAGAAACTTTTTTTTCAGCACAAAACATATTCTTATTCACATTACTTGTGACACACTAAAATGAAATGAATTGGTTACTTTTAGTAAAGTGCCCTTAATAAGTTAATTTGAAGGGAAGCTTTTTATTCCATTTGTCATTGTGATAGTTATTGGCAGAAGAGCAGAACAGTGAGTTGTTAGGGGAGAGCAAAGCTGCCATTTCAAAATGCCTCTTAGCAAAAGTCAACTTAGACAGGAACAACAAAGACTAAGGAGACCTGAAGTGTCAGGTGTAGAGGTTCCCACAAAGCCAGAAATCCAGCTGCTAAGTCAAGGAATCAAATATGAGGTATTTGGGGTTGTTTATGTACATCTTAGAATTTTTTCAGCTTGGAAATTAAAAAAATTGATTTGTTTTTCTTTCTATTCCCCAGCATTATCAGTGTTTCAGGTAATGATTTAAAAGGTTATAAATATTTTAAAATCAATTGTGTAAAAACATTAAATAATAAAACCCCAGTATGGAATCAAGTTTGTTCTGCTAAATGTTTTACAACCAGCTCTCTAAAGAAAAAAAATTCTATTGGAGGGATGCTTTTCAGTTTATATTATTAGCATTTTCTCTATCACTCTCTTAAGTCTAGACAAACAACAAAATAATAAATCAAGCACCGATTTGTGGTATTTTCCTTTTTCTGAAGTTTAAAACTCAGATAAACTGAGGTGAAATGACTTGACCACAGCTAGCAACTGTTTGAGACCAGATTTAATCTCAGGTCTTGATGTTAGGCCCTGGTTCTCTCTCCTCTGCTCCACTAAGGCTATTTTGTCTTCACTCTGTTACTGAAACTGAGACTCTGTCTCTTAAACAGAAAGCTTTTGGGAAAAAAATAATAGGATGCTAAATGACAAGTTATTTCTTGCCCATTTTTTTCATTATTTCAATGGAATATATTTCACTGTAATGAATCTGTAATATTACTCCAGATCACATTCCAACTATGCCTTTTCATTCAGTTGACACCATCTTCATCAGCTTCTCTCCCTTCTCATGGGAGACCCAGAATATAAACTCTTCTCAATGTTTTCCTTTATAAAGGGAAGGGAAGCTAGACTCCACTCAATTGACTTCAGTCTGTATCTCTTACTTTTTCTAGTTTCAGCTCCTTAAAACAAGTTTTACCTCGTGTCCATCTTCATCTCCCTTGTTTTCCTGCCTCCTCTTGTGCCTCTCATTAGATTTTAAGTTCCATGAAAATAAGGGTTGCTTTCCTTTTTATTGATTGTATCCTTAGTATTTAACAGAGGAATACTAGGTGCTTACTAAATATTTATTGGATTGGATTGGATTGGATTCAACCCTTCTCCATGTACATTAGTAAATCCTCCACAAAGGATCTATTCAACATGCAGGCAATATTTTTCTCTAGATTTCTTGATCTTACTCAAAGTGTCTCTGTGTTATTGCTTGCTACTCCTTCATAAATGGTTCCTCCTTTCCTGTCTCCCAAGTATAGATCTCCTTGATAATACAGTTTTTGCTACTTTGTGTCCACAGCCTATGATTCTAATATTCTGCAGTTTATTATTAGTCACCATACAGTTTACATAATTATATATATATACATATATATATATATATATATATATATATATATATATATACACTTTTATCAGTCACTGAGCAAACTGCAAAATTGATATCTAGGACATTATGATGTTCTATGAGTGATGTTCATATAGCATCACCCGAAAAAAAATGCTCTTTAAAAAATAGGAGTTGGTGTGAGAAAAAAGCTTGAAAATACTAATAGTTGCCCAAATACAACCTAACTTGTTCTTTTTCTCCTTTCCAATCCTGGAGCCAATTACTTATCCATCTAGGATACATGTTGTGTTGGATTGGGTCTATGGGCTGCCCATTCAACTATATAACATGTTTTGGATAATTAGTTTAGTATGCTTCATCTACTTTACTAAGTGAATTAATGAGAAAACTGCCCTCCACTACAAAAAACTAGAAAATGTTTAAAGAATTTAAAGAAAATTTGATCTTGTACCCCAGTTTCTCTCTACTGGATTGTGGACTAGAAATGTTCCAGTGGTTGCTTTTCTACAAAAAATGACAAGCCCCACCTCATTTTCTTTTCTCACCTTTCATTGTCCCCTCCACTCTGCAGGGATATTCACCTTGAAGGGGTATCTAACTTATTTTTCTTCTCCAAGGAGATATTTTTTGTTCCCACTCATTATTACTCTTTCTACATTTGCTTCTAGTCTCTGAAAATGGTACTACCTCCACTAATCTCACCACAACCAGGACTGTTAAAAGGAAATGAAGCCTCTGACAAAAACCAAATTGCAAATTTCTAGAGACTGACTGTTTCTGCTTCTACCTCTTGCTGGGACCCATCTCTAGACTTTGAACTATGTCCTTATTACCTTCCATTGGAGAGTAGGCAAAGGAAGGAGGAAAACAATAAAATCCCATGTTTAGCAGATTCAGATGCTTATTCAGTAGCACATTGAAATCTGGCACCATATAGAACTGGCCTCACTGCATTTTATGGACCTGTTCAGGCCAACAAAGAAGATCAGACTCTTCTCTATGATTTTTCTATAGTCCAGTCTGCACTTATGCTATTTTCTACTATGTGGTGGAAATGATTTACACAAATGTTTATCTGTGCACTCACTAATGTAAGTGCCTTAAATTATTGTTTAAATGGGAAACTCTAATAAATGCTATGACTTCATAGCAAATGTGGCACCTAATTCTTGTCAATTATGTGTGGTTTGGGGTAATCCACGATAACGAGTTCTTCCCATTACACTGACAAAATACAATTGACTGCAGAAGTAATAAAAATAAAGATAATAACAAATGTGTATTAAATGCCAACGATTCAGCAGAGGCTTTCTCTAGAAGATTTCAGGCTTGGAATAGGACTATCATCTGGGTAATTTAGGGAGCCATTGACCTAAAGGACAATGCCTGTAACTCAGACATTTTCTTTTTTGGTAGTATCAGTATGTGTACGTGCTGAAAAGAATCTAAAATAGATTTATACAGTCTAGTCATTTTTACTCCTGTGCCCCATTATAAAATAACACTCTTTTATTTCTAGTGCCATATTATTTAGTTATTGGCCATTCATGTTTCAGATGTAATTCTTTTCTCCAATGGAATTATAGAGATATTTGTGAGTATAGTGACTGACAAGGAATTGTAGGAGAGGTTAAGAAAGTGATCATAGATTGTCCATTAAGTATCACCTGGGGAATTTTCATTCTGATAACTTTATATTGCCATCAGACACTTGGAAGGTGATATAAAGGACTTTTTGTGGAATACTCATACAAATGACCATTTCCCCCATAGAACCCAAAATGTAGCCTTTGAAAAAGGACTTTTGTTGAAAGTGAGTCATTAGGATAGTTAAAATTCTTTGCCTACTGATGATATTGAGGGGATCTTTGAGGTTTTTAATAGTGGTTATGTTTTTGAAACTTTCCAGTAACTAAATCAGTTAAGAAGAGGAATGTGACATTCTTGAATCATGAAAACAAATTATGTCTGTCTCTCCTTCTTCCCATCCTTGACTCTTTTTCTGAATCTGTTTCTCTCTCTCTCTCTCTCTCTCTCTCGCTCTCGCTCTCGCTCTCGCTCTCGCTCTCGCTCTCGCTCTCGCTCTCTCTAACTCTCTCTCACTCTGTCTGTCTTTGTCCCTGTCTCTCACCCCTTGCACCATTTCTTTATATCTCTTTCTGAATCTTTGTCTCTCTCTATTCCTGTCTTTGTAGGTAAAAAAAATTCTTTTTTTATATTGATAACACTTTTCAGTGATCCATTTACCACCTTTCTCCCTCATAAAAACCCTCAGTCATAATAGAGAAAAAAGAAACTCACCATAACAAATAAACACACTGACCATGTCTCATGATCATTCAGCACCTGTAGTCTAATCAACTAATCAATTAATCTACAAGCATTTATTAAAAACCTATTATGTGCCTGTCACTATACCAGATGCTGTGGATACAGAGAAAAGAAAAAAAATGTTCTTTTTACTCTGAGGACCATGCATTCTATTGAATGATATAATAAATTTGTAATGCATTTAGCATTGAGTCTGGCACAGAGAATGTGGTTTACAGATGCTAGTTGTAGTAGTAGTAATAATGATGATAATAATAATATTACCAGATGCTAAGAAGAAGAAAGAAACACTTCATTGTGACTCTTTTGAATTCATAATTTTGGTCATTGTTTTGCTCTATCTCTCCATGCAGTTTCATATTATTGTTATCATTAAGTGAACTGTTCTCCTTGTTCTACTTATTTAAAATGTTAGGAAAATGCTAGTTATTTTATCACTATTATTTTTATTTTTATTGATTCTCTATACATCAGTTCTTATATAACTTCCTAAGTTTCTCTGAATTCTTCATATTTTTCATTTATTATGAAGCAGTAATAACCAATTGCATTAATATATCAGCTGCTAAGTGGCTGGACCTAGAGTCCAGAAGACCTGACTTCAAATTTAGCCTCAGATAGTTCTGCAATCCTGGATAAGTCAGTTAACTGTTTACCTTAGTTTTCTCATTTGTAAAATGAGTTGAAGAAAATGACAAACTGCTCCAGTATCTTTGCTAAGAAAACTTCAAATGGGGTCACAAAGATTTGCACACGACTCAAAGATTGAACAACAAGCAACAGCATTAATATATATCACAGATTGACTTTCTCTATGTATATAGATTTATATAGGTATAGAAATATCTCACAGATTTAAAGAAGAGATGAGGAGAAACTTTCCCATATGCTTTATATTGGTAAGGTACCCATAGATTTTGAATTAGTTTAGCTGATTTCTCTTTTCTTCCTCTTTAAATAATTGCTATAAGGGATGGATCTCTGAAAGGGGAAAGGGAAAGCCTAGGTGCTGAAAAAGGAAAAGATATCAGTGAAAATGTCAGCAGGTTGTTCATATGTTCTCCCAGTGACAGGTGCTCACTTTGCTTCTAGCTATGTGAGAGCAATAGTTAGAGAACTAGATCTGGAATCAGGAAAAACTGAGTTCAAATCCAATCACAATTGGAGGGGGTGTGAGAAAAGAGGGACACTAATGCACTGTTGGTGGAGCTGTGAACTGATCCAACCATTATGGAAAACAATTTGGAACTATGCCCAAAGGGAAATAAAATTATGCATACCCTTTGATCAAGCAATAGTACTCCTACGTCTGTATTACAAAGAGATCAAAGAAAAGGAAAAAAGTTCTATATGTACAGAAATATTTATAGCAGCTGTTTGTGGTGGCAAAGAATTAGAAATTGAGGGATACTCATCAATTGGGAAATGGCTGAACAAGGTGTGGTAGAATATGTTGGAATACTATTGTTCTATAATAAATCATGAGAAAGTAGGCTTCACAAAAACCTTACAAAACTTACATGAATTGATGCTGAGTGTAGTGAGTAGAGCCAGAACATTGTACACATTAACAGCAATGTTGTGAGATTTTCAACTATGATTGACTTAGCTCTTCTTAGCAATATATGATCAAAGATAATTCTAAAAGACTTGTGATTGATAACACCATCCATATCTAAAGAGAGAACTGTAATGTCTAAATAAAGACTAAGGCATGCTATTTTCACTGTTTTAAATTTGTTGTATTTTTTCTTTTTCACAGTTTTCCCCTTTTGTTCTTATTCTTCTTTCACAACATGAATAATATGGAAATATATTTAAAATGATTGTACATGCATATCCCTATCAGTTTTCTAACTGTCAGAGGAAAAGTGGAGAAAAGGAAGGTAGAAAAATGTAGAATTTAAAATATTACAGAAAATGAATGGTGCAAAATACTTTTATAGGTAATTGGAAAAAAATAGATTAAAATTATTGTAAAAACTGCATATATCCAATCTCAGACTCTTGCTAGCTGTGTGACCCTGGGAAAGTCACTTAATCGCTCTTTGCCACAGTTTTCTCTCAAGTATAAAATGTTTATAGTACCTATCTCAAAGGGTTGTGTGAGAATCAAATGAGATAACATTTATAACAGGACTCAGCATATAAAAACTGTTTAATAAATCTTTATTTCAATTTTTACCCTTATAAAAAAGTGAATAAAAATATTTTTGTATTTCAAAGACCTTTTCTTCCTTCTCTGACCCCTTAGGGTAGATGCCTTGTAGCATTAGAACATATTCACAAATGTCCAGCACCCTTTGAAACTTAGGAAGCTTTCACAGAATGTATCTCCACTAGCCTATATCTCAGGTGCCCTGTGACTTCCTGCTGCCCCATAGCTTCCTGAGACTTCTAATCATATCACCTGAGGTGTCTTCCAGCTTTAAATAAATGGTATTTTGAATTTAAAATGGCATCCAGACCTTTCTTTCTTGGGTAATAGGATTATAAATTGAAAGCTGGAAAGGACCTTAGAGAACATTTGGCCTAATCTCATCATTTTACAGACTAGGAAACTGAAGCCAAAGGAGGCTAAGTCATGTCCAAATTCACACAAGTAGAAAATAGCAGAGATGAGAGATGAACACAGATCCTTAGACTCCAAATTCAGTGATTTTTTCAATATGCTATAAGTTCTCTTCATTTCTGTCTTCTATAAGCAAATGTTCTCTTTTCATCTGCTTTACCATGGCACCCTATGGACCATGGGGCATTTCCATCTGAATTGAAGCTGTTATCTTCCTTATGTGATTTCTCACTTATTTGGATACGAGTTTCTTAAGAGCAGGGACTGTCTTACTTTACTGTTTATATTCCAATAATTTAGCATAGTACATTGTACACAGTAATAAATTAATTAGTGCTTTATTCATTCATCCATATTTTTACAGTGTTGAAATCTATATTCACATTGACATAATCCAATTTGGAAATATCTTGGAAAGAACTTTAATTTTGGAGTCAAAAGACCCATTTTCATATCTTACCTCTTTAGATTATTATCTGTGATCTTAAGCTTTTCTTACTATCTTGCTATTTCAGTTTCCTCATCTATAAAATGAACTATGATTTTATGATTCCCCTATTTGATGTTCTGGTACATGTAACTATTCTTATAGTGCAATTTCAAAGAGAAATGTTTCTGATATAAGGATGTCACCTACAAAGCCTTATAAGTCTTAACTCATCCAATTCTAGTGAGTACTTACTCCCAGAAGATATTATCATTATTGTTTTTAACTTGCCTGAACCTGTGATTTCTTGTTAGAGGAAAAGCAGTCTTTGACCACAGATTATATCTACAAGTGTTAGTCTTAGATTTGCCAGGGCAATGAAAAATTAAGTTATTATCAGTAGTCACAGAGCCAGTAGGAGTCAGAGCTGAACTTGAACCCTAGTCTATTCTGACATAGAGATATGATTCTCCCCATACTGCTTCTCTCTTATTCATTCATAGACATAAGGATAGGAATGGGACTTGTGATTTGATTGGTATAGAGAAATATGGAATGAATATATTTCTTCTACCAATAGAGAACTGTGCTTTCTCTAAAGACTTGCCTAGAGCAGAGGTGGCAGCCAGCAATGTTTCCAAATACTGCTAAATCTGTTTAGAATGAAATTGACAAATATTTAACAAAATAATAAAAAATTCAATAAAACATGCATAATGTTAATGTGTGGTTTTCTAATCAGTATGCCCACAGGACTTCTTATATATTGTTTAGAGACTCCTGATCCTCATTGAGTTTGATCCACTGGCCTAGAGAACTGAGAAGTTATATGACTTTCTGGGGATCACAGAACATCAACTATTTGATATGAAATAGCAAAGTAAACCAATCTTTCTCTAAAGATATTGATATTTCCCTAGTTTCAACAGCAAGATGATTTTAAAGTATATTATATATGAGACTTCTTTCTTCATATTTATTTCCATTTAATATAATATCTGAGGGGCATGCTCAGTAACAATCTACTCTGGTAAAAATTGCAAGAGGAATATCTGTCTGAGCAGAGCTAGGTTACATTCATGCTCAGCAGTTCAACTACTTGAGAGTCTTTATTCTAAAGGAACTGGTCCAGCTCCTCAGGTCTATAATCTACCTCTCTTAAAATCTTCATGCTAACTCTGGCAAAAAGAAGAAAGAAGAGTAAAAAGAAAGAAGAAGCAGGGGAAGAAGAGGAAGAAGAAAGAAGAAGAAAAAAGGAGAGGAGGAGAAGAGGGGAAAAAAGAAGGAAAAAGAAGGAAGGAAGGAATGAGAAGAAAGAAAGAAAAAGAGAGAAAGAAGAGGAAGAGAACTGTAGAAGAAAGATTTTCAAACAAAAGCTGAGAGAATCAACTAGAAAAGGACTAGACAGGAAATTAAAGAAGAAAATGAGGGACAAAGGAACACTAGTAAAAGGAAACAAAATGAATGAAACAAATCCATGGGAAAGAAATGAGACAGAATTGGAAATGGGGAAAGGTTTAGAGACAGCGGAGAGTTGGCAGCATAGACAGGATGGGATCACTGACAGGGTTCTTTGAACCCCAATGCTCTCCTCAACCTGGCCATTTCCAAAGATGGATTAGCAAATTAATATTAGCAGAGCATAAAGTTGCTGACTGGGGTGGCGGTGAGTCACCTTGGGCTTCATCAGCATTGCTAAACATCGCCCATAACCTTCCCATTATCACGGAGGGTCTGCACAGCACCAGACCCAACTGCTCCAATAATTTCAATTACTTTCCCTGACAAATTTTATGTTTCATGTATTTTACTGGCCTGATAATTATGATTTCTCTCATTTCTCGCTATCGAGCTTAATGGGTTCCAGCATGAGTGTGCAGTTTCAGAAATGAAGTTCCACTTGAATTCACAAGTTATTATCTACTTTCATTAATGGAATTGGAAAAGAGAGAGTGGGAAAGAGATAAAGGATGAGAAAAAAGGAAAAGATGAGTGAGAGGGAGGAGGAGGAAAGAATAAGAGAAAGCAAAAGGTTAAGAGTGAAGAAAAACCTGTCAACTGAAAGGGGGAAGGAGGTGGGGGTAGGGGTGGGGTGGAGAGAGAAGGAGAGAAAACATCAGAGCTAAAGCATAGATAAGGATGCCAAGCAATCACAGTTATAAAGTCAGCTGGAATTTGACTTTTCAGTCCCACCCCTAAGTCTCTCTTTTTTTTTTTTTTCCTGAGAAGTTATTTTTTTTCTTCTAATTTTTTGATCACCTCCCTACTAACAACTATCAACCCACACCATCCCTCTTCATCTGACCTCTCCTGCAAAAGAGAATCTCTACTCCTCCCTCTCCCCACTTCCTAATAGCATCCCAAAACTTGGTAGAAAAGTCTCTGGCAGTTGTTTAAGACTTAGGGCAAGTTAAATGACTGATCCAAGGTCACACCACTAGTAAGGGGTATTGGAGAAATTAAAACCTAAACCATTCAAACAACTTTACCATCATTCTATTCATTATACTAACATGTCTTCACAGATAGGAGTCAATAAACCTAACAAATTCACTGTGAGGCATAAATTATTGAAATTATTTAATAACTTTCCCCTTTCTGAGGTAGTTTTCTTTTACCTGGGCAAAACAAGCCTAAAGACAAAGGATGGACCATGTAATCATCCAATTTCAGGTATCTGAGAACTAGGGAGGAGAATTATGGGGATCTGGGAAGTTCTGATTATGTTTGAAAACCACATAGATGTCTGCCAATTCTGCCAAAGAGAGACTGGGTATGTAGACTGAAGTGTTGTTATTTGCTCTTCATTCAGGAATAGGACCATTATATCAGAAAGGTGATGCTATGGCTTGCAAATAAATTGGATTAAAGTGAGGTGAGGGAGAGGCTGTTCAAAATCATCAACCTCAGTTTTTCCTCCAAAGCTGTCTGGGTTCAGTCACAAGATATGAATCAGGAGAAGAAGGAAACTAAAGGCAATGCCCTTAAAAGAAAAATTTTAAACAAATAAATAAAATGACAAGAAAGAACCATACTGCAATGATCCAGATTTGTGATTAGCTGAATAGATTTAACATGCAAGATTTCAGATATTAACTATGCAATTCTGGTCCAGTATTGTTTAAAGGATAAAATAAGATAATACTTGTAAAGCACTTCATAAAACTTCAAACATTTATAAAAATGTTGACAAATTATTATTACAATGATAATATTATTATTAATTTCACCATTTGAAAATGCATTTCTTTCTTGCAAAATATATAATAATATAGGTCATAATATGATACCAAAAACAAGCTACATGATTCACTTAAATCTCAGTTAGACTAGTCATCCAATTTCAAGAGCAGCCGGAATTGAACAGCTAGTCAGTTGGTTATAGGTGAGTCCTTTTGCTATAACAGTTCACCTAAACAAAGTAAAACATAATGAGGAATGCCTTAGGTCTCTCTTTTGCTTCTAGTATAATCCTAGTGTTAGAAGGAATGAAAATGGAGGACAATAAATAGCAGAGATTAGAAATATTGTAAAGAATTCTAAATTTAGAGTCAATACTTGCTACCTGTGTGACCTTGATAAATCGATTCCCTTCTTTGCGTTCTTGGAGTTTTAATTTATTGAAAAGTTGGACTAAATAATATTGAAGATAGGTCTAAATCTTGAAGATAGCTCTAAATTCCAAGACTCTAAATCTTATAAGTACATTAACAATTCCAAAGATCTACGAATTAATCATTCTATCTTTGCAGTTAGCAACTCTATTTGTCTTTGCAAATAGCTCTATTCATATCTTGGCGTCCACTATTTGATTTCCTGGCTTCCTTCAAGTCTTAACAAAAAAAATCTCATCGTCTACAGAGTTTTCCATAATCATGTTTCATTCTAGTGCTTTCTCTCTGTTAATTGTTTCCTATTTCACTGATACACACACACACACACACACACAAACACATGTGTGTGTGTGTGTGTGTGTGTGTGTGTGTGTGTGTGTGTGTATACTTGTTTTTTCTCCCCTTCGGATTGTAAGCTCCATAGAGCCATGGAATTTTTTGCCTTTCTTTGTATCCTCAGCGTGTTTAGTACATTGTAGATTTTTAATAAATGCTTATTAACTGGATAACACATAGCCAAATTGATCCTGAGAATATAGGATCATAAATATGGAGTTGGAAAGAACCTCAGTGTCTATATAGTCCAACCCTCTCATTTCATAGCTGAGGAATCTAAACCTTAGGAGACTGAATGATTTACCTAAAGTTATACAGATAGTAAGACTAAGGGGCATGATTTGAACCCCATTCTCTAACTATATAGATATTCTCTTTCTACTGTATTATGGTACCTTAAAGTCTTCTCAATTTGGTAAGACCTACCAGCGTAATTTCACTTTATTGACATATCCATACTAGACTCCACAAACGTCTATTTGAAAGTAAATAGAGTTAATGAATAGCTTAAATTAAGGCAATAGGTTCTAGTACAAAGGAATCTAGTAGAGAGGACCTAGGTTTGAACCTCAGCTCTCTGCTTGTTGCTACTTGTATAACTTTAAGCAATTCACTTTCCATTTCTGTGTCTCTATTTCTTCGCCTATAATATAAAAAGTTTAAAGAAATGACATTTCAAAAGAAAACAAAATCCTATAAGTATTTAATTCAATAAGCATTTATTAAGTGCCTACTATGTACCAGACACTATGTTAAGCCCTGGGGATAAAATAAAAAACAAAGAGAAAAAAGACAGTGCTTGCTTTCAAGGAGCTTAGAATCTAATAAAGGAAACAATATGCAAAGATATATATACATATATATATATATATATATATATATATATATATATAAAGTAAGTTACATGCAAGATGATCAGGAAATAATTCCTAAGAAAGAAGGCACTAGAATTAGGAAGGACTTCCTATAGAGAGTAGGATATTTTAGTTCAGGCTGGTTAAAGGAAGTCAGGGAGGTCAGTAGTAAGAGTGGAAGAGGGAGAACATGCCAGGCATGGGGGGGAAAGACTATATGTAAAAATAATTTTTTATTTAATTTGACATTAATCTAATATTAAAACATATTTCTAAGAGTGAAAGAAGAGAGGAGAAGGGAAGGAAAGGAAGGCAAAGGAAGAAAAAGGAAGGGAAGGAAAGGAAGGAAGGAGAAGACAAAGGAAGAGAAGGCAAAGGAAGGAAGACAAGGTCAGGGAAGAGAGAGAAAGAAATCCACATTGGCCTACTCTCCTCTACTCCAAGAAAAATCCAAATTTATAGGAATCTGGAAAGGGGAAAATGTCATGTTATATTAAAATATCATTTGATGTTAACATTGCAGAAGAATAGTTACTCCTCAGATCCTTCATTGATTATAACTTCCTCCCTTCAAGTTATGGATATTCCTCTTAAATAATAGAAAATTTATACATCATATGGGTGGATCATAAGACAATTACTTTTGGAGGTGAATAGCAGTGCCAGGCCTGAAGTCAAAAAAACCTGAGTTCAAATCCAATCTCAGATATTTACCAGTTGTGCGATCCTGGGCAAGTCAATTAATCCTGTTTGCCATAGCTTCTGCACCTATAAAATGACGGAGAAGGAAATGACAAACCACTAGTCTAATATCTTTGCCAAGAAAACCGCAAGCAGGGTCATGGGAAGTCAGCCACAACTGAAATTAATAATAGAGATTATCTATCTTAGTTCATTTAAAAAGAAAGACTTAGCAATTAGTGTACTCAGTTTCCTAAAGGGAAATGTTTGGAAAGTATTTGAAGCTTGAGGAAAATATACATTTCCTAATAATTTCAGTAAAAATAAAAAGGTGGTTTTGAATATGCTTTCATAATGCTAAGTAAGTTCCCTTCTGGATGAACTGATCAATCATTCTTTTCAAATCTCCTTTTATTTATTTAACAAGTGTTTATTTTAGCACTTCTAGCAAACTATTATACTTTGCTCAAAAAGAGAGAAGGCCAATCTTGCTCAGCTTGGAAGTGCTGATGTCCATTTCCCCTAGAGCTTCAAGCAAGGGGAAAGGGAATTGAGAACAAGAGGAAAACAAAGTTTCATTGCCAAAGCAGAAGATTTGCTTGGGAGCTAGACTGAATTCAAATGCATGCCCATCAACCTTTACTTTTCTGAGAATGTCAAATGTCAATAAAAATATCAAACAAATTGTTGTATGAGGTGTCTACCCAGACTCTCTGTATGCCACACTATGCATTTGTCCAATTTCTATAGAGCAATTGCTTGACTAAGGCAATATTAGTTCTCCACAGAGTGTTAGGGCAGTTAAAAATACCATTTTAAATGATGGTTGCCCTAGGGATTTTTCATGTGTGGGAACAACTGAATTTAACTTCCCAAGGTCATTGAATACTATATTAACTCAGAAGGACCACATGTAGGCAGGAGTTAAGAAATTTGACATTGTTGCCTCTCCAGACTCATTATCCTTTACAACTGTCCACTTTGAATCTGTCAATCTTGACATAGTATCATTTGAATGTTCAAAAACAGATGGTGAAAAGAATAACCTAAGGGCACCCATAGTTCCTGTGCCCAGAAATCAGAAAACCTCTAATATGCAGTGAATGCTATGGTTCTACAAATAAGATGCAAATCTAGTTGCAGGGATGGTTGATGTGACTGTAGTCCATTTATGCCAGTGTTTAATTACTTTGTCCATGGTCTCTACACCTGCCCACAAGGAAAACATATGGAAGTATGAATGATTCTTCATCAATGTCAGATCATTACTAAGTATTACCAAAGTATTTTTTGACACTTTTGCTAACACTGATTTGCTTGATAACTGCAAAATGCAAGAAAAAATAAACAATGAATGACAAGCAATAGTTATAGGAATGTAACTTGCTGCAGAAGGAAAGGAAGGGTTAGATCATTGGGGAGAGAGATTTAGTGCTTATTGTTGGTCAACCATCATTTCAAAAGAGTAACATTGCTTCAATTAGTCTATAGATTTTGAATTATAACAATAAAATTATGGAAAAATTACTTTTTATAGCTTGGAGAAGAAAATGGTAAACAATTCCAGAATCTTTGCCAAGAAAATCTCCAAAAGGAGATTTCTTAGAGTAAGACATGACTAAAATACCTGAATGCTGAATTTTCTTAATTAAACTAAACAATAACAAAATTCATTCAGAAATGTAAAATATTTTAATTTTCAAATAAATTAATAAACATATTAAAAGTCTTAAAAAAGTGAAAAATCCTATTTGCAAAGTAAAATTTTTATACTGAGTTAAAACAAATTCACAAAGTGCTTGAAGACTTAAAGCATGGATCTACTGAAACTAATGAAATCTTTCATTCCCTTACTTTTCACAAGAGAAAGAATTGTTCATAAACCTGTACCTACTGAAAAAGCATTTTGGTTTTTTCTTCACATAAAAAAAAGGATTCTAAATAATCTTAAGTGTTTGACAAGGGAATTGGTGTCCTTCAGTTTCTGAATATAGATTTCACTTGACAAATTCCAAAATATGACCATTCAATGATGTTAATATTCATTCAGTCAATCAGTCATCATTTGTTCCCTGTTTGTCCATTTTCAAAGAAGAACATGACATGAAAATGGTGATGTCATGACTTGAAAATGAATTTTATTTCAGTGAGATGAGCTGTGCAAAGTAATCAACCTCATGTTCAAGCCCAGTGACCAGATATGAATCAGGAGTACTGGAGATAGCCCTAGATGCAATGGGAGACCTTGGCCTTTTTAAGCTAAGGTCTTTCTCAGATCTCAGTTTGACTGAAGTACTGTCCATTTCATGATTAAGGCTAGATAAGAGCTGAGACAAAGAATGGCCTCTTTTACCTAGTTAAAAAACAAAAACAAAATCACTCTGGAAGAGGAAGACCCTAAAAGTTTCTGCTCAAAACAAAAACAGTTGCTATTTAAACTCACATTGAATCATCAAAAGCTAAACAATATTTAAGTGAGACTTGGACTGTATTGTTGGACAACCACTGAGAGCCAACATTTATAAAGCACCTACTATGTGATGGGCATAATGCTAAGGACTGGTGACCAAAAACACAAGTAAAATAGCCCCTTTCTTCAAGATGCTTGTCAGTATAACTAGTGGTGAAGATATGGATACAAAACACAAAGCTGAAGGTGAGTGGAAAGTACTAACATTTAAAAGCAATCAGTAAACATTTCAAATGCAAATGGATATTTGACCTAAATCTTGAAAGAAACTCTAGAATTTGAGAACCAGATGAGAGCAGGATGTTCATTTTGGGCAAGTTCACTGGCATGGTAATGAGAGATGATAAACCATGTCTGAGGAACCCAAGGAAACTGATTTGACTGAACTGCAACCCTCATGGGAGGGAATTTGTATAATAAACTTTGAAAGGTAAGTTGAAGCTAGGTTGCAAACAGCTTTAAATAACAAATGGAAGTGTTCATACTTGATACTGGAAGTGACAGTATGCTACTGGAGCTTAATGATGAAGGAAGGAAGTAGAGTACAGAACACTGTGGCTGGTAAAATGATAATACCTTCAGTAACAATACCTTGTAGTAACTAACTTATAGAGTTGTAAGGATCCTATCTTTAGTCAATTAATTAAACATTTACTATGGGACCAGCCCCTTGTATTAAGTACTTAACAAAAATGAGATAATTATTTAAAAGTACTTTGCAAACTTCAAAGTCTATGTATATTCCATTATTTACATAAGATAAGAGAAAACAAGAAAGCATTCTGGTGTCAGACCATTGAAGGCTTATAGGATAGGGGAAAAAGAGAAAACCGAGAGAGTTAAGGGGATAAGTGGAACAAGAATAGGGACAGGACCTGGGATTTTGCTGGTTTAGGGAATCTTCACTATCAGTACACAACTGTATTTTAGAATGTTATCCAGGAACACTCAAAATGAAAATGACTTGCCTTGGGTCACTTATAAGTATATGTTAGAGGCTATTTTTAGCTCTCCCAAAATAGTCCTCTTCAGAGATACAAAGAAAAATGAAAGTCCAGATGCAGAACAGGTAACTTTTGGTTAGGGAAAATTAGGTTAAGCTTTATGAGGTGATGGAAAAGATAACATTTGCACATGGTCCTTGTTAGGCAGAATTTCAAAAGGAGAAAATGAGGCATAGGGAAAAGAATCATCCAGTTGAAGGGAGCATCATATAAAAAGACAAAAGGGAATCAAATGTGTGAAATGTGTACTGGAAAGAGGAGTGGCTTGGCCTGGTTGAAGAGTGGTTACTCAAAAGAGAATAATGCAGTATAATTAGGAAATATATTATTATACTGCATTATCTCTATCTCTATCTCTATATCTATCTATATCTATCTATATCTATCTCTATCTCTATCTCTATCTGTCTATCTATATCTAATCTATATCTATATCTATCTATATATAAATTTTGAATGACCTTGATTTTCAAATTAAGGAGTTTAAACTGTTTGGGGGAGGGTGAAGAACATCAGTTCATGTGCTTAGTCCTTCGAATATTGAAAAAATATCCCCCCAATCCCTCAAATAGACCAGACAACAAGAGGAAATAGTTCCCTCCTTACTGCTGGAAGATAGGGGACCACTAGGATAGAGTAGTGTTTATAATGCTTGCTGTAATCATTGTTATATGACTTTTTTTTTACTTATTTTCTTTGCCATAAGAAAGGGTTAAGTATGAAGCAAGGGGAAAAATAGGAGGGGAGAAGTTCCAGAAACGATTGTGATGTAAAAACAAGACATCAGTAAAACCATTTTTAGAGAGAAAGCAAACTTCAATAAAATATATAGAAGAGTATCTTAAAGGTGAAGTTTGTTAAACAAAAGTGGGTTACTCTGGGAAGCATTAAGCCAAATATTTGCAAAGCTAAGTTCAAATCAAGGAGAAAAATCAAGGTACTTTGGCAGATTTTCCACTTTCCAAGAACCTCATATTCAAGAACTGTTTTTTAGGGGGTTGCTCCACCTCTACTCAGTTGTCTAATTCTAGGATACTGCTTTCCCCCAATTTCTTGATCCAGGCATGGACATGTCTCCTTAGCTGACAGTGATAAATTTTCTTTCTCTCCTTCCTTCCTTCCTTCCTTCCTTCCTTCCTTCCTTCCTTCCTTCCTTCCTTCCTTCCTTTCTTTCTTTCATTCTTTTTCTCTTTCTTTTTAGGAAGACAAATCCAAATGTTACCTAAGAAACTTATTAGCAAGTCAAGTAATCTCCCTCAGCCTCAATTGCTTCATCTGTAAATGTGGCTAATAGTACCTATCTTCCAAAGATGTTGTAAGGATAAAGTGTGTTATTGTTCGTAAAACATTTTGCAAAATTAAAACACTATAAGAATTGTAGCTATTATTATTAAGTGGGTAAGGTAAAATAAAACAATAGATTAAAAACAGTTAGTTTATAGAACATGGATTTTATATTTTAAGAGATTTGTAACCCAATTATTAATACCTAGTGAAGCACCAGAGATGTAGGTGATCTGATTTCCTTTCTTACCTCTGCTCTCTAGCCTTGTTTAACTTCATATCCTTAGGATTGTCATTGCCCTTTGTTCTTTAAGAGAACCAGTGACATTATAGTTGTCATCTTGATACTTTGAAATATATACCTACACAAAGTCATTGAAGTCCAGTGGCAAGACAAAAGTCAAAAGGACTGGTGCTCAGGATGCACCTTGGCATCTTCAATGTCTGACCAAGTTCTAAGAGCTCCACAGAACCCATTTCACCTACCTTCATGGCCATTGGAATATATAGTTATCATTACTTTAATGATTTCAGGGGTTTCCAATCTATTAACTCTTTGGGCCACATCATCCCCCAAAATTGCCCGTCTGCATGTAGAATTGAATATTTTTATGGGGGGGGGGATTAATATGGCCCAGAAGAGCTAAAAGTTTCTCTGTTTTTCTAGACCTAGTGGGTAACTGGCATGTTGGCTTAGTGGATCAGGTGTTGGAATTATGAAGGTCAGAAATCAAATTCTGTCTTTAATTCTTGTTAACTCTGTCACCCTCTGCAAGTTACTTAGCATCTCTCAGACTCAAAATGTAAATAATAATAGCACCTATGTTACAGTGCTTTGTGAGGATCAAATTGATCTTAAAGCAATATATATATATATATATATATAAACACATTTATTTTTGATGTTAAATATCAATATCATCATCATCATCATCATCATTATCATCATCATAATCATCAACACTCCTGTGAATGTCTATCTGGAAGCAGTAAGAATAGACTTATTTTCTATCTTCAAAATCCTTATTTTTTAAGCAAAAAATAGCAACAACAAAAATAACAAAAACCTTTTTTTTGTCTCCTGCTGCACCTCACAATAATCTCAAGCTTCTAGCCTAAGGACTTTTTTGCCACTTGCTGAATCCCAAAATTGAATAGGACCTTAGATATCATCTAATTTTATATATTAACTACACCTCTAAGGATTCCCTCTGAAGCCTCTCCACAAGTAGCCATTACTATCTATTACTTAACTTCCCTAAGCTTCAGCTTCTACATTCAAATCTCCCTTCTCAAGGAGTTCTCAAGGTCCTCACTGTTTCACAGAAAAATATTCTTTTATTCCTCTACATTAACTAAAATAACCTCTTCCCCTCAGTTCAGTACTTGATACATATTCTTTTCCTCCAACTCAGCTCTGGCCCTCATCCTTGAGAAGTCAAACATATAGCCTAATGTATATCGATTTGCTATGCCTTTTCTCATTCTTTCTACTTTCCAATCCATCTTCCATAAATCTTCCTAAGTAATCATCCTAAGGAAAAAAAATTAAAATGACCTTTCTATTCCTCTTCTCAAAAATTTTCAGTGGCTCCCAATTGCCAATAATATAAAATACAGTTTTTTTTTAATTTTTTGCCTAGCATTTAAGTACTTCCAAAAGGACTTTTGGTCTTATTTCCTACTGCTCTCTTCATGCATCCTCTATTTTAAACAAACAGAGCTATTCTTTGAAAATTGCATTTCCCACATTTCTCTGAATTCAAATGCCTGTCTTCCATCTCCTTGTCTAGAATTCACTACCTTTCTCCTATCTTCCTCTCAGAGTTATTCATTGTCTGTCTTATTGCTTTCCTCCAAGTCTTTCCTATTTTCTGTAATTGTCATTACTCTCTCAATTGTTCTTATATCGTGTTGTATCCCTTATGTAGACTTTAATGCCATAAGGACAAGGATAGCTTGACTTTTTTTTATTTCTATAGCCACTAGTTACCTAAGCAGTCCCTTGATGAATTATTATTAAATTGAATCTATAGCAACTACACTAACTAGATAACAAATACACCCTGAGTAATTAACATTCCACCTCAGGCTATGCTCAGCCTACTTTCCAGTGTTCTTAGAATCATCTGCCCCCAGAGAAGTTTCCATCCAAAGCCCTGCATCTCACACCATGACAGAGCACTTACTCATGCACACATACATACACTTTTACTCACATACACATATACACACACAAACACAAAATTTCCACTATACCATCTCTAGAGATCTTTAAATTAGGTTATAATCTCATCTATCCTGGATAATTTAGATGTGGGCCTGCCCAAAGGGGAGATGAGATTTTGGCATAGATCCCTGAAGGTTTAGAAAGTATTCCTTCTTGTAAAATCATAATAATATTCTAAGTAATCCACAAGAGATGCAGATGACCAACATTCAGTGAGGTTTAGCTTGCAATGTTTTATTTTTTTATCATTATGATAGAATAAAATTATTTTCCCTGAAAGGATCACATATTTGGAGCTAAAGGAACCTTAGAAGTCATTGAATCTGATCGCTTTATTTTCCAGATGATGAAAGTGAAATGACTTGAAAAGGGTCTGACATTGCATTTGAATCCAGGTCTTCCTGGGGTCAAATTGAGTACTTTCTCCCACTACATCAAATAGTGGGGTGAAAAATCAGTGAGGTCTCATTGAAATGGGAACTCAGATTGCAGGGTTCAAAATCCAGAGTGATTAAAGGAATTATTTTTTTTTTTATTAAATGAATTGTTAAAGCAATTTCAGTTGCTTATAAAAAGAAGAGAAAGGAAAACCAGGAAGTGCTAATGAGCTTTGCTTATATAATAGTCTAGAAGAGTGATAAATATGTATATGTAAAGTATCATATTTTTATACAAAATACAAGAATACATATTAAATATATTTTATATAAATATATGAAACTGTCAGTTATAATTGGAAAACCATAGAATTTCAGAAGGATCTTAAAATCATCTAATCCAAACTATAGGAGATAAAGATGACTCCTGGATTTGTGATACCATTGGTATAATGAATTTATAATGACAGTACTCCCTTTAATAATGTAAATTGTCATCCTTCATGCAACTTATTTATAACAAGTTGTCTAGCCTAGAACTCAGAGAGGAAACTCAGATCTTCCTGATCCAAGGTCAACTTGACCAAGAATAAATGTTCCAGTTAGTACATCAAATTCCCTTTCCAGTCTTCATTGGAGTCTACTTCCCTTCCTACATACACTCTGGATCTAGCCAGACTGGCCTTATTACTGTTTGCCCTACATGATCCTTTGCTCCTGCCTCTGTACTGATTCATTGGCTACTTTGCCTGGCTAGAAGACATTACCTCTTCATCCTCTCCTCTTAGAATCTCTAATTTGCATCAAGACCAAGCTCCTGTTTAATTTTCAACATGAAGACTTTTCTGAGGCTATTGGGCCCCACTTAATACCACCCCACCAAAAAAAATTACCTGGTAATTTTTGTATTTACATCTTGTGTTTGTGTGTGTGTGTGTGTGTGTGTGTGTGTGTGTGTGTGTGTGTCTGTGTCTATGTGAGTGTGTATTTTGTCTCTCCTGATAGAATGTAAGTTATTATATTCTTGTAGATGCCTTCCTCCTAAGTCTTCTCCTCTTCATGGTCAAAAAAACCCCAAAAAAACCCCCCAAAATTCAGTTCCTTCAGCCAGTCTTCTATAGAATGTCCTTCAGTCCTTCTATCATTTGGGCATTCTGAGAATCATATCATTTGTGTTTCCAAAGAAACACACCTGGAGAAATATGGCTAAGATTCAATCCCTAGCAAATTTTCTTAGTACCTCATGGGTTCAAACTATGGACATCAGGAATTGAATATTATGTTGTGTCACTTCATCCTCAACAAAACTGAGAAGATGGTATTACTATTATTTCCATTTTAGAGATGAGAAAGCTAAAGTTAAAGAGACTTGACCAAAGTCAATCTTTCTTCTTCTTTTTTTCTTTTTGGTTTTTACAAGGCAGTAGGGTTAAGTGACTTGCCCAAGGTCACTCAGCTAGGTAATTATTAAGTGTCTGAGGCCACATTTGAACTCAGATCCTCCTGACTCCAAGGTCAGTGTTCTAGCCACTACACCACCTAGCTGCCATAAAGTTAAACTTCTAATAAATATCTGAGATAGATTTTAAACGCAGATCTTCTTGACTCTGTTGAGCTTTTGAGTCTAGATTTCTATTAGTCACAGCAGCTGTGGTTTTTAATTAGTTGGGTGACAGTACAGGTCATACCAGTTCCTAAAATGAATAAATTTTCACTATGATCATTTATGATCATTTACTCTAAAAATGGGCAACTGTTTCAAATCAAGTTTTCTTTCCTCCCTCCTTTTCTCCTTCCTTCCTTCCCTCCTTCCCTTCTCCCTTCTTTCCTTCTTTCCTTTCTTCCTTCCTTCCTTCCTTCCTTCCTTCCTTCCTTCCTTCCTTCCTTCCTTCCTTCCTTCCTTCCCTTCTTCCTTCCTTCTTTTATTTTTTCTTTCCTTCATTTATGTAGGTGATTTCTAGACTTGATAAAATGATGAAGAAAAATAATGTAAATTAAATTTTTTTAATTTAATATGGTCTAAGAGCTGCTGCTGCAAGCTTCCAATAAAGTTTATCTTGAATTATCCAAAAAAAGCTCTTTAGAACTTCTATTTCCTTTGAACCATGTATCTCTTTGCTAATGTAATATATGTGAACTCTGAGCTTTAATTGTCCATAGAAGCTTTACCCTTCCAAAACAGGAGGTCTGTTCTTGGAAACAAACTGGTCCCTCTCTCCCAACATTCTGTCTCCTACTCTCCTTTCAGTCTAAGGTATTTCTAAACTTCCTTCATCTTGCTGTTACACTGTCATTCAAGTTATTCTACATAGTTAATTACTGTGAAAACATTGATTGTTCTATAGATAAATCTACATATTATTTATAAGATTTTTTTCCCACTTCTCTGAATTTTCTTTTCTTGTACTATACTAGTAATGTAAACAAAAGATGTAGGAGAGTCTGGCTTCTTTTAAAATGGCCTCTGGTTTAGAGCTAGAATTTATTCCTGAACACTGACTGACTCTAGGCCTTAGAATGCTTGTAGCAGAGTCTTTTAGTTTTCTCTGGGCTTGGGTTGCTTCATTAATACATATATATATATATATATATATATATATATATGACTTACAATAATACTATATGATTTTCTCTTTAGCAAAAGTTTTCCCTAGCTACCCATTAACAGTTGTTTTGAAATGGCAGAATTGTCCTTATAAGGTACATTCTTCCCTTAAAATTAAAGAAAATAAGATGCCTTCTCTATTAAGTTCGTATTGAAACCCATAATTATAAATTAATTTGGTTTAAGACTTCTTTCTCTTGAAATGTAACTCTCTCCTTTCCCCAAGGTGACTGTTTTGTCTCATCAGTTATTTATATCTTAATGTGAAGTTTGTTCTGGCAATTCTTAATTGGGAAGCAGGGCTTTCTCTTCTCACTCAAATGCTTAATTAGGGGTGGGGTGTTGGGAAAGGATTTAGAAGTTAAGACAGGGAACATAAAAAGGAGAGGTGTGTCATCAAAGGAAAAGATGTGCTTACTTCAGAACTGTGTCTAGGGCTGCCTTGGTGATGCAGCCAGGTGAGGACCCAAACCAGAAAGACCTGGATTTTAATTTTACCTTATTGACAGTAGGAGCCAAGCAAGTCACTTCTTTCTGGATCTTTTTCCTCATCTGTAAAGTGAAGAGGATTAACTTCAAGATAACAAAAGGCCCTTTCAGCTCTAAATCTATGATCTTATGATCTCTCATTATTGCTTTCTGCCAGTCTAGATACAGATTAAACCTTTACTATTTTGTGTTCTTCATTTCATTTGCATCCTCCTAAAACTCAAAGAATTGGTGATGATGGGGTTTGGGAGAGGGCAGAATCCCGACAGCAGTAATGCCATCATCTCTCACCATTTACTCAAAGTGGATGGCAGATTTCTTATTGGCAAAATTTTAGCCAAAAAGAGAATGGGAAGCCAGGCAGGGTACAGTTGAGGTACAGTGGATATGGGAGGCATGGAGTCAGGGAGACCTATAATTGAACATTGCTAACAGAGATCTTAATATGTGCTAGGCACTCCGATGAATGCTTTGCTTTACATTATTATCTCCCTGGACCCTCACAACAGTGCTTGAAGGTAGGTGTTCATCTGAATCCAAATTTAAAGATAAGGAAATGAAGGCAAAAGGAGAAGTGACTTGACCAGGGTCCCATAGCTAGCTAAGTTTCTCAGGTCTCCCAGACTTCTGGTTCAGCACTCTTTCCACTCTGACTTTAAATTCTATTTCTGATCCATAGGTTGTTTGAAATATAGGCAAATAATTTCAGTTTTCTGAGCCTCAATTTCATTACCTATAAGACTAGAATGATAAATATGTATAGCACATACCTCAGAGGACTGCTGTTTAGAGAATCAAATGAGATCATTAGTATAAATATATACAACATGATAAAAGCATGAAGCACTTTGCACATTACAGTGATATCTGGTACAAACTTTTTTTAATTGATATTTTATTTTTCCAAATACATGTGATATAAGTTTTTCAGCATTCATCCATATGCCTATGTATATTTTTAAGTTACAAAATTTCCTTCCAATCCTTCCTTCCCACTCCCATCCCCTCTGATACTAACTCTTATTATGATGAGATTTTTTAACCCTTTTTACCCTTCCTGACAATGAAAACTAGTTAGAAGGAAATGAGTGGTACCATCGATATATACTTTTCCCTGTCTAGGAAATAAATGTTAATTCTTTCTTATCTTTCTTTGTGAATTTATAAATCGAGATATATTATTACTGATTTTGGAACCTAGAAAGGAACCCCAATCTAAGTCATGAAAATATTAAGTACAGACAAATCTATACAGATGATCACTTTTAAAAGAGCATTTGAGGCATAGCCAGCAAAAAGAGAAGAACTTAAGAGGCATAACGTGTGGGAAATATGTTTTCAAGCCCAGTAGTGGACATATTGAAATTTGGGACTCTGTAAGATGCCCATCTGTTCTTTTTTGGAACAGTTCATCTTCACAGATGTACCTATTGTCTATGAACTAATCCTCCTATCTATTCCAGACACTGGAAGTCAGTATTAGTCTCATCAAACAGAAAAGAGGCAAAGACATTTTAAAGTTATTAAAGCTGGTATAGGGGAGGAGCCATGCATAAGGGGTCAAGATAACTGAGTCCTATTATGCACTAACTAGTGGCTATGGGGTTTGGGGCCTTACATACTGGTCATACATGGAAACGTATGACACTACTGCACAGCTGAGGCAAAATATACAAAGATCATAGAACATATAGATGTATATATTGAATATTACATACACATATATGTATATATATACAGACAGAAAGACACCTGTCTACCAATCTATCCAGTTGGAAAGGATCATTTATATTTAGCCCATATCCCTAGCCACCCTTTCTCATTTTTATTGTTCATATGTTTTCAGTTATGTAACTTCAAACATATGAATGTTTTGTAACCCCATTTGGGTTCTTTTTTGGCAAAGATATTGGAGTGGTTTTCCTTCTCTAGCTCCTTTTATAGATGACAAAACTGAGGCAAACAAGATTAAGTGACTTGCCCAGGATCACACATCTAGTTCGAGTCTGAGGCTGGATTTGAACTCAGGTTTTCCTGACTCTTAGTCTAGCACTCCTTCCACACTGTAAATTTTAGGGATGAAGAAACTTAGGTGAAAGATCCCCTAGAAAGTATACCTCATAAGATAGGGATTAAACAGAGGTCTTCTAACATCCAAGATAGTGTTCTTTCTACTATGCAATACTATGACATATGACACTTAGCAATGAAGATGTCACCTCCTTTCCCACTACAGGAAAAGAATTAAGAGCAGATAGCTGGTAAGAGACAGGAAAGGCAGATAGCAAAGAGCCAGAGAGAAAACTGAGACTGAGAGACTGGAGGACAGAGCCTGACCATCTAAAAGAGAAGCAGGGAACTGGATCTTGGAGGTGGAAAGCAATAATTGAATATGACTAGTTCAAAACACTCTCCTTTAAATCATCTCTTCCCAAAACTGTTTTCAATGGATTTTTGGTGCTAACTGTTGTCAGGGACAGTTCCTTCCTCAATCTTTCTTCCTCCCATATGAAAGGTAGTGAAGTTGCTATATACATTACAAGTTGTGTCCTGAAATCTTTTCTTAAGTAGCAACAAACACATCAACACCAATCGAGCAGAGGAACCCTGCTGTGGTGAAGATGAAGGGAAAGGCAGCTTGGAAATATTGCACATTCAGGTGTAAATAGATGGAGGAAGGAAAGAAAATTATTTATATATATATATATATTATAGAATTCTATAATTTCCTTTCCTTCCTCCATCTATTTGCACACACACACACACACACACACACACACACACACACACACACATGCTTTTTAGTACTAACATTTCTACATGAATCATCTCTTTCTGTAGCATGGTATGAAGGGGAGAGAGTGAGTGAGAGAGAGAGAGAGAGAGAGAGAGAGAGAGAGAGAGAAAGAGAGATTTGGATTCAAATATCTTGGATTCAAATCTTGACTCCAGAGGTTGTCATCTGCAGGGGAAGCAGCAGTGCTGAGTGGGGTAAGGGGAAGCAGAAGTCAGAGACGTGTTCAAACTCTAGCTTTAGCATTAATAGTAGTTCTAAAATCACTGCATAATATTCATATAGGGAAACTAAGTGATGATGCATGGTTATATAGGTTTAGTGGTGCATTTTTTATGCCACAGGTACTAAAGGATTAGTCAGAATACATCCATCCTAAAGAAAAGGTTGCCTAGGAATGATGTTTTAGAAGGTGTGAAGAATTGTACAAGAGGAGATGTGGGGGAGGTGACCATCTCTGTCACACATGTTCATTCATTTTTCAGTCACATCCAACTCTTCCTGAACCCATTTGGGGTTTTCTTGGTAAGATCCTGGAGTGGTTTTGCTATTTCCTCCTTCAGCTCATTTTACAGTTGAAGAAACAGAGGCAAATAGGGTTAAATGACTTGCTCAGAGTCACACAGCTAGTAAATGTCTGAGGCTAGATTTGAACTCAGGGAGATGAGTCTTCCTTATTTCAAACCTTTGGTTCTTTGCTATCTGCCTTTTCTCTCTCTTAATTCTTTTCCTGTGGTGGGAAAGAAGATGATATCTCTGTAAATAGTATCGCATGGTAGAAAGAATACTACCTTGAGTGTTAGAAGGTTAAATCCTACCCCTGAGGCATACTTCCTGGGGGATCTTGCACCTAAGTTTCTTCATTCCTAAATTGTACAAGAGTGCTGGACCAAGGGAGAGAGAGAGAGAGAGAGAGAGAGAGAGAGAGAGAGAGAGAGAGAGAGAGAGAGTCAGTAAAACCTGAATTCAAATCTAGCCTCAGATTCTAACTAGATGTGTGATCCTAGGCAAGTAACTTAATCTTGTTTGCCTCAGTTTCCCCATCTATAAAAGGAGCTAGAGAAACCTTATTTCAAACCATTGTTCCACCTAATCTGCCCTACTTTTGGTACTCTGCTTTTCTTTTTTTAAATAGTATTTTATATTTCCCCAATTACATGTAAAAACAATTTTCAATATTCTTTATTTTTGTTTTGATTTCAAATTCTCTTTTTCTCCCTCTCTCTTCCCCCTTCTCTCCCTGAGACAGTAAGCAATCTGAAATAGGTTGTACATGTACAATCATTTAAAACATAATCCCAACTTAGAAAATGCTGATCTTTCTATTAATTACAGTGATAAAGCAGAAGATGCACTTGCTTAGGACCTGAGAAAATTATTTTGTGGCCTCCCTGGACACAGTTTCCTCATTAGCAAAAAATGTGGGTATATGACTAAATGGTCTTTAAGGTACTTTAAGGTCATTTCAGGGAAAGAAAAGAATAACATGGACCATATAGCCTGAAAGGAGGCTTAAGCCATGACTGTACAAAACATGAAGGAAAATTGATGCTTTTTTCCCCAGCAAAAACTCTTCTTATTTGGTACCTTTGCTAGGTGAGGAGAAACAAATTTGATATATTTGATATATTTCATAATATAGAGTTGGACCTGAGTGAAGAATTCATTGACACACTATCAAAGAGTACACAGCAGCCTGAAAAAATGCTGGAATATTTATAGACTAGAATTTCTTAAAAATTTTGCTCTTTAAAGAGAATAATAATATACCAACTATATTCTACAGGGATTTTTGATTTTGTGATTATATTATTCCAAGACATAGATTCATTGCATCATGGGATCATAAATCTGTCAACATAATAGCCCCTTTTAGCATTTTTGTAACTTTTCAGGTCAAATGTCCTTATTAGGCCATCATTCCCCTTTATATATTATTTCCTAAATTAGAATTTAAGTTCCCTTGGAGCATCAATCCTTTCTCTTGTATTCATATTCAAAGTATTAACACAATGGTTAATAAATCCTTGTTCACTCATTCATCTAGAGCTGGATGGTCTAGTGGTCCACTTCCTTTCAAGAAATGGTAAAGTTTCCTTTAACATCAAGAAATGGCAAATACAAGTGAAAGTTCCTGAAACTATCTTTAAAAAAACTCTCAATGTTCTAATTAGTTGATTAAAAAAAGAGAGTCCACATTGATTTAACACTTTTTATAATATACAATTCTTATTCAACTGGTAATCAATTATCACATGTAATTATTAAGCACCTACTTTGTATTAGGGTCTAAGTTTTAAAGGATACAAAAAGAGGAAAAAGACAGGCCCTGCCCTCCAAAAATTTACAATTTAATGATGGAGACAAGGAGCAAACAAAGCAAGCTATATGTAGGATAAACAGGAAATAATCAGCAGAGGGAGAGCAGTAAATTTAAGAAGGACTGGGGAAAGAATGGGGTTGGAGGTTGGATTTTAGTTGGAACTTAAAAGAAGTCTGGGAGAGAGAGCATTCCAGGATAGACAACCAGAGAGAAGGCTTGGAGTTGAGAGATGAAGTATCTAGTTTGTGAAACAGCTAGGATGTCAGTAGTAGTACATGTTGGGGAGGTAAAGAATAAGAATATTGCAAAGGTAATAGGGGTCTAGCGCATGAGGGTCTTTGTCTATCAAACAGAACATTATGTATCTGATCCTGGAGGAAATAGGGAGTCACTGAAGTTTATTGAGAAGAGGGGGTGATACGACATTCCTTAGCACAACCTAATGAGGCACAGAGTCCAAACATTTTTCCTAGGTTTTAGATGAAGAAACTGAGTTTCAGACAAGTTAGAGTAATTTGTCCAAATATTAGGGAAAGTTAGGCTTTGCATTCAAATCTCTTTTAATCCTAATATACTACTTACTCAATTTTCTCACTGTTATCTCAACACTTGATACATTCCTAAAACCTTTTAATGTTCAGAATAGCAACACTACTATATATGTTCTATTAATTTTTTTTTTAAAAAAGATCTACCATTTGTGTCCTAAGGATCTAAAGGTAGACTCAAGAACCATTTGAGATGGTTTTTCAGTAATGTGGGATAGGGAAAAAAAATTGTTCAATGGACCCAGTGTGGAAGTTACAAAGAGGTATATCTATAGGGAGCTTTCCCTAACATTTATATAGCTACTATTTAGCATTATATAGCACGCTAAAGTTTGCAAAACACCTTACAAATATTATCTTATTTTTATCTCCATATCAACCCTGGGAAAGAGATGCTATAACTATCTCTTTTTTACAGATTAGAAAATTGAGGTAAGGGGCAACTAGGCAATACAGTGGATAGAGCACCAGTTCTAGAGTTAGGAGGACCGGAGTTCAGGTCCAGCATAAGACACATAATAATTTCCTAGTTGTATGACCTTGGGCAAGTCACTTAACCCCTTTGCCTTAAATAAATAATTAAAAAAAGAAAATTGAGGTAAACAGAGAAAGTAACTCATTTGCTGAGGCTATTACATCTAGGAAGTGTTTGAGGTGGAATTATGAACTCTAATCTTTCTGACACCAAGTCCTGGACTCTTAAGTTGAATTATGATTAGCAATTAAAGATGGGGAATTGTAAACTATTAGGATTAGTTTGGATGCCTGGAGCGACATCCCTAGGGACCTCTTGACTCCCCAAGGGTGTGTGTGTATGTGTGTGTGTGTGTGTGTGTGTTGAGATCTTCCTAATGGGACCCTCTTCTCTGTATAGCCCTTCTGTCTGTTTCTGTCTTATTCCTGCTCTTAGATACTAAACCCTTAAGTCCTTCCATAGAGGATATAAAAGTACCAAATGATTCCATAGGTATCATTCAATTGAATAAATGAACCTGGACAGTACAAAAAGAAAGACTGCTAACCATACCTTTATGGTCATATAGAGTTTCTTTAAATACAACACTATATATATACAGAAAGATAGCTTTATCAAGAATAGTAACCTTGAAAAGAGAAGTAGGAAGTGAATCAAACATCACAAAGATTGAAATTCACTATATGTTAATAGACAGCAAAAAAGGCTTATTATGGATAGGAATTATTTCTGAGTCAAATATTTGTGTACACCTGGAGATAAGAATTTATTATAAACAAGAATAATAGGAGTGAGAAAAATTTTATGATATATAATTAAAAGTGATTTAACCCTGAATTATTTAAATATGACTTTTTTTTTAGGTTTTTTGTAAGGAAAATGGAGTTAAGTGGCTTGCCCAAGGCCACACAGCTAGGTAATTATTAAGTGTCTGAGACGGGATTTGAAGCCAGGTACTCCTGACTCCAAGGCTGGTGCTTTATCCACTATGCCACCTAGCCGCCCCTGATATTATTTTTTTTAAATAGGAAAGAGAAATGTTGAAATTGACTAGGATTGTATCTTGAAATTAAAGCAACATAAATTAATCACCACAAAATGTAGACCAAAAGAGCTCAGAAAGTACCTTAGTCAACAAATATTGTGAATTCAATTGTATCCTAGGAAATGCAGAAATTACCATCCTAATAAGAGCATTTCAGGATCCAGGTAGGGGCTGGAAAGTGATTCATTAAGCTTATAGTGTTACTATTGAATCATAAACAAGGATTTGAATTAATAGTTTATGAGAATGTTTAAGAATGGCTTGTTTTTAAGGTGCTGTGAAACAACCAGGAATAGTTTCATTGGTATGGTATTCCTTTCCAAAGACCCTATTGTGTTGTTTTTGGCTTAAGTTATTTTTAGACTTTTATAAATGCATTTTTATTTCATCAAATATTTCACAGTTGCATGTAATAATTTTAGCAATAATTTTTTTTTAGGTTTTTGCAAGGCAGTGGGGTTAAATTGGCTTGCCCAAGGCCACACAACTAGGTAATTAAGTGTTTGAGGTCAGATTTGAATTTAGGTACTCCTGACTCCAGGGCTGGTGCTCTATCCACTGCACCACCTAGCCATGCCTAGCAATCATTTTTTTTTAAAAGAATTGAATTCCAATTTTGTCCTTTTCCTTGCCTCCCACCACCCCCTTGATAAGGCAAACAATTTGATATCGATTACACATGCATAATATTTCTATATTATCCATGTTAGAAAATAAACTACAGAAAAAATAAAAATAAAAATAAAGAGTAAAAAGTGGTATGTTTTAATCTGCATTCAGAATTTATCAGTTTACTCTCTGGATGTAAGATAGCTTTTTTTTATCATGGGTTCTCTGGAATTGACAAAGATCTATTTTGGAAAGATGTTTCATTTTCTGAAAAGTTGGAACACTATTGGCTCTATTGGATTATAAGTTTTCAGAATATGACATATAAGAATACATGCACCTATCATTATTGACTTGTAAATTATTATGTTTAATATATAAGATTACATTAAAAGAAGCTAAATATAAAATATGATAGCTAAATTCACAGAAGAGTTGATGATTGGAAAAATTGAATTTTTTCTCTTCTCTTGCAATCTGTTGCTTAAAAAGATCTGTGTTCTGTGGATCTCATGGACAATATTTTTTTCTTAAAAAAATAGACTTTCTTGAGTCAAGTGTTCCTTCTTTAAAATGCATGAAACTGACTTCTAGGCATACGTAGATTTTAATCTCCTTTTATCAACTCAGGTCAGAAAAGCTTTTTCTTTTAACAATAATGCATTGCTCTGATAGTTTTTCTATGCCAAGTTTCTATGCCACCCCCCCAAGAGCTGGATTAATTTTCTGCATTCTCTACAGATATCCATTAGTATCTATACACAACCATTTAGTCCCAAACTCTGACCCATCTTTGCTTTATTTTTCTCTCTCATATTATTCATTCATTATTAATCAATCAATTACTGTCCTTTACAGGATCAAATCTTTAGAAATAAACATTATCTAGTCCCAACCCTTTCAGACTGAAGAAGAAACTGAAGTTCCATGACTTGGTTAAGGTGAAATCCATACTTAAGTAAATGAGGAGGAATGAGGAGGAATTCAAATCACAGTTGAATATGTTGTACCATACCATGCTGCCTCTCAGCTTATAGTTTCATCTCCTCTGTAGCCAAGCTATTTCAGAATCTCTCTCTCTCTCTCTCTCTCTCTCTCTCTCTCTCTCTCTCACACACACACACACACACACACACACACACACACACACACACACACACACACACACCAATAGAATTAGCCTCCTACATCATCTCCGGTTTCCTATTGAATTTCAATTGACCCCCAACTGTCACTCTCACCTCCTGTAACCAGTTCAATAGTGTCTCCTTTCTTAAATACCAAAAAACCATACTCTTCAACCTGGTTTTCAAAGCCTTTCAATTCTGTCCACATAAGTCTTTTTAATCTCATTGCTATATTATACCCCCTTTCTTTTTGACCAAATCTGGCTATTTCCTCCTCATTTCCACAGTATCATAAACATAACTGCATAATTGTTTTGTTAAGAGTGTTAGTCCTAAAAACCAAATAAATAAACATACAAACAAAAAAAGAATGATAGCCCTGCCTCTAATTCCATGCTTCCAATCTTGAAAAGACAGGTAGAACTGGGATGGACAGAACCTGATTTCAGTCTACTGCCCTCCATTAAGACTTCACTCACCACTAGAGATCACAATCAGGTGTTCTCTCTCAAGTGTGATATTAATCCTTCACTAATTTTGCTGTAACAACTTAATACCTGGTATATTTACATGGACCATGTGTATTGTATCTCCATTCTCTTCAATAAGAGTGTAATCTTCTTAAGGTTAAATAAACACTTCTTTTGTACTTTCTAACAACCTTGCAAAGTGCTGAATACAAAGTAGTAGCTCAATGTATACTTGTTGAATTGAATTGATTTCGATAGGAATTACATGTACAGTTATCCCTTAACCCTTGCAGGATTTAGGAGTACAATGTTCCCATGATCAGGAAAATCCAAGTAATATTGTTTGGTCCTCCCTTCACAACAGAGAAGAAATCTGATTTTTATTTCTTTTTCTTTCATGAGTGTTTCAAGAACCTTTTGTAAAATTTGAGTTAAGTATTTGGTTATAAGCTCTGTGTTGTTTCCTTTCACAAACTCTCCCAAAGTTCCCATTTAATTTTTTTATACTGACCCATGATATATTGAAATGGGAAAAGTCATGATGTGGAAGGGATAAATATATATATATATATATATATATATATATATATATATATATATATATATATATCAAACTTTGGAATATATATATATATATATAAATATATATATATATATATTCCAAAGTTTGATCAGAGTTTTAAGCCTAAGAATTGTCTATTTGTTGATGATATGATACCAAATGTATTGCCATCATAACTGTTTTGGGAAAGTAGTGTAACCATTCTGAGTCTCAATTTCTTCATTCATAAAGTAAAAATGTTAGACTAGATAAGGTCCCTCCCAGCTTCAAATTTATGTTTTTTCTTATATAACTTTACTAAAATAAGTTTTGATATATATCATTCTATTAGAGATTAAAGAAAGTGGTAAATCCATAGAAATTAATCATGTTCCAAATACCTCTCAACCCTCTTTCATGGGCATGAACTGGGGAAAACTGTAAATCCAGTTTCAGTTAAGGGTTGAGGTTAATATTTAATAAAATTTCTTTGCCTTGGAAACCTCTGGGGAAAAATGATTAGAAAGGTAAAAAATGATCAACTGAAATTGTGCTTTTCTATAAACTTAATTATTCAATATTGCTGAATCTTTGGAAATCCTTTGTTTTTAGTCCAAAGCTCTATCTCAACCATAAACAAAAGCCAGTAAGACTAGGCTGCCATTACTACCTCACAGGGGATTTTTGATTTTGGATATTGTTAGGTTTATTGGTATTATATTATTTATTTTGAAGTTCTAGTGGACTATTTTTCCTGCTCTTGGAGAATAGAATTGATTATTGCATATATATATATATATATATATATATATATATATATATATATATATATATATATACTTTCTAGGGGTAGGTGATGAGTTTAGTTTTTATAAGTATTTAAGGTAATTTATGCCATAGAATTATAAACTCATAAATGTTAATTGAAAGACACCTCAGAGACTATTTTTCTCTGTACTTCAAATGATAAATAACAATAGAAGCAAAATATTGATGCATTTAGAATTACATTTCAGTTCATTAATCAACATTTTTTATTTAATGCTCATTTTGGGTGGATCCTTCAACCGCAAAGGTGAAGAGTTATGAATTAGTCTGAAGAAGTCTAACTAAAAGGAACTCACAATCTATCAGGAAAATAAAAATATGACCTAGTTACTAGTTCTTTCAGGAACCGTTTGCTGATACCCTCAGTTGGTCATGCCCCTGTCTTCCTCAACTTTCCTTGTACAATATTTGTTGATGTAGATATGTCAATATTCACCTTTATTCTTTTGCACTGAATGTGTTCTTGACTGCCTGGGTTATACTCCTCCCTTCTCTCACTTTTCAAATTCTGTTAGCTAATATGTCATTTTCAAGTAGTCTTTCTTAATAGTCATTTGTTAGTACACCCTATTAATCCAATATGATATCTATTCAAACATTCTCTTCTTCGATCTATGCTATTCCTCTCTTCTCCTCTTCTTTCTCCTTTCTTTTCCTCTTCTTTTCCCTCTCCTCTCTTCTCTCTTCTCCCCTCCCTTTCCCTTCTCTTCCCTATCATCACTTTCTCTTGATGATCTCATTAGCTACATTTAGCTCTTATCTTTCTCTTACATGTCCAAAATGTGATCGTTCTGGGGCAGCTAGGTGGTGCAGTGGATAGAACACTGGCCCTGGAGTCAGGAGGACCTGAGTTCAAATCCCACCGCAGACACTTAATAATTACCTAGCTGTGTGACCTTTGGCAAGTCACTTAACCCCGTTGCCCTGCAAAAATTAAAAAAAAGTGATTGTCCTCCACACATACTCAAACACTGCATGCTACACAGAACTCCCCCCTTGAAAAATATATATGTTTCTTTCTAAACCTCTATTAAATATTAAGGGAAGCAGAATCTTTTCACTTACCCAACAACCTTAGAGGTGTTCCTTTCACATTTCTGCCTTCCATAAGCTCATTTCCAATCAGTTGCCAAGTCTTATTAATAATACCCAAAAACACATCTTACCCCTTGTCTCCACTTTACACAGATACACCATTATTCAGGGTCTTATTTCTTGCCTGGACTAGTAAAATAACCTTCTGATTGTTCTTCCTGTTTCCTGTCCCTTTTCTCTCTGATCCATTCTTCAAATAGGTCTGATTCTTCTACTCAAGAAACTTCAATGGCTCCCTAATGCCTAGATAAAAACAAATAGATAATAAGTGTAGAACAGAAAAACCTATCAATTATTCAGATTTTCTTAGTCACTTAAATCCATTCTCCACAACAAAGATTTTGAAAACCAAGTCAGAATTCACTGTCAAAACTTATAATTCTTTAACCTTGTTGAAGAACCAAAACTTAGCACCTGTTTAACCAAAAATAATAGTTAAAATAGGAATCTACCAGTGGCTGAAATGAGCCACTCGCTATTTTCATGTCTTTATTATCTGCTTTGGGTACTTACAAGACTCTGTTTTCTTTCCCAACAGACTTATATCTCACCAAGATCAAGGGCTTACTTCATTCCTATTGCCCCTAATATAATTTTCAATACTTAACCTGGGGATAAAACAAACTAAAAACAAAAGAATAAAAAGTAACTCTAGTTATAGTTGGATCCCAAAGCAATGGGATGTTATAACCCCAACTAAATTGGATGGACCAATTATGGTTTTCAAGTATCCATATCAATGGCATTTTTTATTGTCATGAATAGTTAGAATCATCAGTTTCTAGTTTTAATTTTCATAGGAGCTGGGAAGAAGTGAAAGAATGAAAAACAGAATTAGTTATTTCAGATTTTTATTAAATTTAACTTTAGAAAACATGGCTCTGAAGTTCAGTGTATAAGAGCTGGGGCAGTATGGGAATCCTCTGGGCAAATAGGAGAGAAACAGAAGAAGGGATAGGTAAGTGACAGAATAGTGACCATTTGCTCAAATTAAAATATGCTTCCTACAGCAGTGCTCCAGTCTGATTCCAAGTACTAATACCAGCAGGTACATCTCTTCTTTGCCTTCCCTGCTGTGAAAAGCAGCGAAAACTGTACAGATATACTCATCCAATTCTCTGCGGCTCTTCATTATAATCTCTGGGGTTCAATCAGCCAGATGACTAGAGATACTTCCAGTGTGATCATTCTCTCTACTTTTTTCTTAGGTCAAAGGTCTCAGAAATCTTTGGGCATATGCTAATGATCCTAATTCCCTAGGGTTATAGAATATCTTTTTCCCTTCCAGGGCATGATTATTTTCTATAACATCATTTCAGATTCCAGAAATTTAGAGTGAAACCTCACAATAGCCTGACTTTATTAGATCGTATTATGCTACCAAAATGAAAAGGTTTTAAAGAAAAAGTCACATACCCCAAAGCAGACACTATAAAATGAACATTTGTAGTCCTAGAATAATTTTACTTTTTCTAGAATAATTTTAAAAGGAATTTTGAAAGTGTAGGTTATCAAATTTGCAGATTACCCAAGTCCCAGGTTTTTACCTCTTTAATTTTCCTGCTTTTTGGCTTTTGGAATTTTTATCCAATAGTAAAATGAGGAATGGAGAGGAGATAAAATGTACAATGCTTTAGGAAAAGAAAAAAAAAAGTAGTGTCTGCTTGCCAACTAGAGCATAGAGTGAGAGGAATCCTGGGACAGTAATGGGAGATGATAAAGTTTCATTTATGCAGATAGTTGATAAAAGGATGCTAATGAAGCGGATTCCCTGCTTCTTTCACCAGAATATTATTGCATTTGAAGTACTAGAAAAGGAGTTATGCTTATAACTTTAGACTAGTTCATGTGTAAATTTTTAAGTATTTGGAAAATATGCAAGTACTGAGTGCAGTGTTTTCAATTGGCAAAAATCGTAATTGTTCTATCTGGTGTCAGAATGATTAGGTTGGTGAAATGTTGATGATAATAATGAAAAAATCATCTAGGGTTATCTTGTGAATCCTAATACATACACACACACACACACACACACACACACACACACACACACACACACACACACTTTCCCAGAGTCTTTAAGGAGTATAAAGTACTATAAGGGGAATGAGTTAGATCCACAAATTAACTCTAAGTCAAATCAGAATATAAATATTTCATAAAAAGTAGAGGGTAATATATAATGCTATGAGGAATTGTAGGTGGTATTATGTACCCAGATTTCTTTTTTTCCCTCCAGGTAAGAAATCAGAAGTTGATTGCATGACTGGAAAATGATTCACAATGTTCCTATCATCACCCTTTGGGGTACCATGTATGCAGAGCGAGCACACACAAGTTTTGTAGCTGGGTCTAACAGGCCAAATTTATTCTTTAAGATAAATTCAGTTAGGGGAGATTTAATTCAGAGAAAAAAGGAAAAAAAGTTAACTGGAAAATTTCAATTTTACTAAATATTTTTTAAAATATCTTTTTTTGTATTATGAATTAGTTATCAATAGGTGCAAATATTTCATTACATAGAGAACAAATAAATATTCATTTTTACCAATTAGATGCTAACCTTAGTGGCCTCTAAAGAGTAACAAGTCCTGTATTCTCTAGAGTTCCACAAACTGGAACAAGTCTCAGTAGCTCATTTTACTTATACCTCTGGATGCATATATATTGTGTGGACGACACAAGTTTAGTAGCTGAGATTATTGAGTTTAGTTTCTTGTCTTCCCTTTATCAGTGTGAGTCACCTAGGACTGATAGCATCTCTGATAAACAATTCACAGGGTTCTTTTCTTTACCCTTTGGGACTTGAATGTATGTCTAATGTATAGGACTCACAGAACATGAGTGCTTAACAAATGTTAACTATGAGGATAATGATGATGTGAAGGAAAGATTAAAAATAGAATACAGCCTTACCCATGGAGAAGTTTAATGAGAGAAGATATATCCCTCATTAAAACATTTGCTTGCCTCTTCTGAATCAATATTAATGCCTCCCACTGAGTTACACCCATTTGATTCTCCAAACTGAGCCTGGGAAAATGAGAGAATTCTACCTTTGATCAGAAAACCCTAATATTACACTAATCAAGTTGCTAATGATGCCCCTACCTAATATACTCCTACAAGTAATCTTACTGATGCAAAGAATAGCTTTGAAATCACTATTTCTAAGAACCTACCTTTGCCCTTATTAATGAAGGTATATGTCTTTCTTTGATTTGGGACAGAAACTAGTGACTTAGAGAAAGTTTCTAGGACTATTCTAGACCAATTGGAGTGCCCATATAATCTTTAAAAAGAGCTTGTAATAATGTATATGAATAATTAAATTCTGGTTTAGCCAGAATAGCAAAATTATAAATGCATTATAATATTTATAAACTCTATAATTAAATTGGGGAAACTAGGTGATCCAAAGGATAGAATGTAGGAAGATCTTAGTTCAAATTTACCTTTAAAACACTTGTGAGAATCTGGCCTAGTCACTTAATATCTCTCTTTGTTTAAGTTTCTTTATAAAATGAGGATAATCATAGTGTGTATCTCCCAGGGTTTCGAGAATCAAATGAGATAATAATTGTAATGTGATTAGCTGGCACATAGTAAGGCCTGTATAATTAGTTATCTCATCATCATCATCATCATCATCATCATCATCATCATCATCATCATCATCATCATTATCATCTTGTTCTTTTGTAACTTTGGAAACTGGCTCCCAAAATTATAAGGTCACAAGTTATTCCCCAATTGATAAATAGTCAAAGGATATGAACAGACAGTTTTCAAATGAAGAAATTAAAGCTATATATAATCATATGAAAAAATGCTCTAAATCATTATTGGATAGAGAAATGCAAATTAAAACAACAATGAGGTATTATCTCACACCTATCAGATTGACTAAGATGAGAAAAAGGAAAAATGATCAATATTAGAGAGGTTGTGGGAAGACTGGGACATTGATGCTTTGCTGATGGAATTGTGAACAGATCCAACCTTTCTGGAGAGCAATATGGCACTCTGCCTAAAGAGCAATAAAACTGTTTATACCCTTTGACCCAGCAATTCCAATTCTAGGTCTATATCCAGAAGAAATTATTAAAAAGGGAAAAGTCCTTCATTTTCCAAAATATTCATAGCACCTCTTTTTGTAGTGGCAAAGAATTAGAAATTGAGGAGAAGCCTATCAATTGGAAAATGACTAAACAAGTTATGGTACATTAATACTATGGAATACTATTGTTCTATAAGAAACCTTAAATGGTCAGATTCTAGAGAGCATGGAGTTAGTTACAGGAACTGATGTTGAGCAAAGAGAGTAGAACCAAGAGAACAATGTACACATCAACAAGAAGATGTGTCTCTCAGCGGTCTGGAGAGCTAGGACAACTGTATTAGACTATATTATCCCCATCCAGTGGAAGAAAAACAAAATAAAACACACACATACACACACACACACACACACACACACACACACACACATGCACGCACACTCAGACAACATGCACACACCATAACAACAACCCTTCAGAATCTGATGAACATTTTATAAAAATTATCTCTTATGTATCTCTTTCCCTTAATCCTAATTTTGCATACCAAAAATGATTGATCTGTACACATGTTTATCAAAATACGTATGTACAATACTAACCTGATTGTTTGCCTCTGAGGTGGGGGTGGGTGGGAAGGGTTGGTGGAAGGAAATTTTTGTAACTTAAAAACATACATGTGCATATGGATGAAAATAAATAAACAATTTTTTTTAAAAAAAGAAAAAGAAAGAAAACTGGCTCCTATTTGGTCTTGGTTATTTTTTTTTCTGAAATCACCACTAATAACACTAGATGATTTTTTTTCCCTACTTGAATATTTTTCTTCCTAAAACTGAATAGTAGTAGGACAGTGATTGAGGTGGTTTTATAATGAAAGGTTTTATGTTCTATAGAACAGAGATTTTTAACCTTCTTTATTTCAAGGACCCCTTTGATATTCTAATGACATCTATGGATCCTTTCTTGGAATAATATTATTTAAATAATTGAAGGAAATGATGAATTTCAATTAGAAGTTAGTGAAAATAAAGATTTCTTTTCCACTCCAATCTAAGTCCATTGACTCCCTGAAATCTGTAGACTCTAGGCAAAGAAACCCTGATATAGGTAAAGGATGGAAAGTGATGACAGAGGACTCAGAATAGGCATGGTCATCTGCAGAATTCAGAATATGAATGGTCAATGAAATCAGAGGTCATTGAGAAACCATAGCTTGGAAGATAGGAGGGTGAGGCCAAGTTGCAGTTCAGATAAATTCAGACAGCAGAGTAGACCTTAACTGGTTAGGTAGACTTTGGATAAAGCTCTATATCTTTTATGGTTTTTTGGTTTAATGCTTCACTGAACTCCATTTTTAATATAGTGGTGGCACTATCAAGGTCCTAGGAGCTGAGTACAGTGAAATTCTGCCTTGCTGCACATGAAACTTAGAACATATGTTAGAAAAAGTATGCATGTAGAGATGCATGTGTGCAAGTGAGCCCATGGGGGGGTTTACCACTGATATCCCAGGTGCTTCACTTAGCAAATGAGCTCAGCAATATTTCCCTTGAAATTGGCTGTTACCCTGCACTTAACGAATGGTTGACGGTGTAATGGCCCGAGGCAAAGCCAAGGTAGGTTAACACACTGACAAAGCAGGCATTAACTATAATAACAACTGTTTTCATGGGGGATTATTGCTATTATAAACCTTATTCAACATTACAATGCCAGCAAATTTGTTTCCTCCCCTTCCTCTTTAAGTTAAACTTCTCATCTAGAATATGAAGGAACATAAACTGGAAGAGATTTGAAGGCCAAGTGCTTCTAAACCCTTAAACGTTTTACCCATAGAAAAATCCATTGGCATTGCCTCTTTACCTGAAAGGATGCTGTTAGATGAATCAAGGACTGAGTATATTAAAGCATCTATCTAAATTTATCGAACTGGATCAAGGAAGATAAAAGGCAGCTTCTCAAATCCAGAATTAAATAAAACCACAAGAGTTTTTCTCCTATTGACCTCTTATTACTGAACCTACAATCTTTACCCTTAGAGGGTATCCTCCACATTAGACTTACAAAGGCTAGAGTTTTGTTGTTAGATATTAGTTAAAATTAACTAGAAGAGAAAGGAAAAGTTATGGGTCCAGCATCTAGTTTCCTTTATCAAGATTACCTAATTGCTATTTTGGAAGCCATAGGGAATCCACTCTTTAAAGAAAGGAAGTAGCATATCAATATGGACAACTGAAGGAGAAGCCAATAGGGAAAAAGGTGTCATAATCAAAAGTGTGCGATGGAAGAGAGAAGGGAAGCATGGGGCATTGACTTGAAAAGTTAAGTTTGAGTAGGATGTAGGCATGTGTGATTCATATAAGGGTAAAAAATTTAGAATCGTGATCTGGATGGTGGAGGTATCTGGGGTAAATGACTGGATCTTAGAATGGGTAGGAAGTCACAAAGGGTGCCAATGATAAATCAGTGACTTTCCTGTTATGCCTGAGGCCAGTCCTAGGATCCAAAACATTGGAGCTTGGTTTGATGAGGAAACATTTGCAGCCAAGAAATAGGCACAGCTGGTACCTCATGTAATCATTGGCTAGAGAATACTGAGTGGCTGGCACCTGCACAATAATTGACCTTTTCCTCTTGCCATCTTCTCCCCATCACTGCAGTATATTTTGGCTACTTTATCTCTTCCTTTTCCCTACATTGCCTACTAATTTCTTTTGGCTAGCTATCATGTAGTTATTAGTTTCTTAGCCATTTTTTTCTTTCTATTTACCATTTTTGTTTTACTATTTGTCATTTTTTCATGTCTGTTTCTCTACATATGTCTCTCTTCACCTGTCTTTCCTTATGTGTCTTTGTCTCTTTTTATAACTACTGCTCTCCATGTTTGCTTTTCCTTTCCTCAATGCCTTTTCTTTCTATTCCTATGACTTTGTCTTTTTCAATCTCTATCTTTATCTCTCTGTCTTTGTCTCTGTCATTGTGTCCCTCTATCTTTCTCCAACTGTCTCTGTTTCCAACTTTCTTTGTGTCTCTATCTTCTAGCTCTCTCTTCTCTCTCCTTACATTTCACAAATCACTTAGTTTCTTTGCTTTACTGACCATTTTGCTCACAAATGTCTTTGTACTGCCAGCTGGCATCTCCTTTCCACTGAGTGTAGTAACTTCCCCTTTTTGGCCACCATCTTCTCACAGCAGCTAATCATTTCTTAATTCTTTCCTTTGTTCTCTAATACCTAAGGTTTTATTTCCATAGCAGCAGTGGGTTCCCAATGGATTCTAATGAATTTACATTGAGCTTAAGCTACTTTGGGGGGGGGGGTGAGATGAAGTGAGGGAGGTTTCTATGGACAGGGAAGAAGCAGTTCAGTAAATCTGTTAAAATTTCACTTTCCCTATGACCTTGACTCTAAGTTTTCTTAACCTCTAATCTCATGGGGATACTGGGAAATTCTATAATGCAAGCACAATGTCACAGTGCTATAGAGAAATTTCAGGACACTGAAGAAAAGGCCATGCTGAAATCTGCCAATACTTACACTTTCTTGATTGTCAGTTTTAAAGACCCTTAGGGGAACCAAAAAAAAAATCCCCAACAATCTCAGCATACTGTTCACAATTAGGGCATGCTACAGAAGCAATTGGATGGGGGTGGGATGACCCTATCAGAGTATATTCATGAACTCATTTCCAAACTCCTGGTTTTCCAAGAACACATGGACACTTGCAGAAGGATACAATATAGAAAGGAATCTCAGGACCTGATTCTATTCAAAGACTGCATTCTTCCAGATCAGAATAGCCCCAGAACTTAAAGGATAACATAACCAGGTGGCTTGCTTGTACAGTTACTATCAATGGTCCTTTATTATTTTTAGTTGATTTTTTATTAATTACTTATTTTATTTTATTTATTTTCTGACTACATGCAGCAGTAGTTTTCAATAATCATTTTTCCAGATTTTGAGTTTCACATTTTTTCTCCCTTCCCACCCTCTGACAGAAAGCAATCCTATATAGACTATGCATATACAACCATACTAAACATAGATCCATATTAATTATATTGTAAAAGAAGATTCCAATCAAAATAAGGAAAAAGCATTAGAAAATAACTTTTACAAATTGAAAATAAGATGTTTTGGTTTGCATTTAAACTTCATAGTTTCTTCTCTGGATATAGATGGCATTTTTCATCACACGTCTTTTAGACTTGTCATTGAATATTGAACTGCTGAACTGAACAAGTCCATCATAGTTGATCATCACCCAGTGTTGATATTAGTGAGTATAATGTGCTTCTGGTTTTGTTCACTTCATTCAGCATTAGTTTCATGCAAGTCTTTTCAGGTTTCCAAAATCCCATCTTTTATGATGTTTTAGAGAACAATAGTGTTCCATCATATTCATGTGCCACAATTTGTTCAGTCATTCCCCATTTGATGGCCATCCTATCAAATTCCAATTCTTTGTCACTATGAAAAGAGTTACTATAAATATTTTTGTACCTGTGGGTTTTTCTTTTTACCCTTTTTTGTGATCTCCTTGGGTTACAGACCTAGTAGTGGTATTGCCAGATGAAAAGGTATGTACAATTTTTTCGTCCTTTGGACATAATTCCAAATTCCTCTCCAGAAAAGTTGGATTAGTCACCAAGTCTACCAATAAAGCATTAGTTTCATAGTTTTTCCATATCTCCTCCATTTTCCTTTTCAGTCATATTGACTAACCTGATAGGTGCGAGGAGATACCTTAGAGTTGTTTAAATTTGTATTTTCCTAATCAATAAAGATTTGGAACAATTTTTCATATGACTATAGAAAGCTATAATTTCTTTATCTGAGAATTTCCTTTTCATATCTTTTGACCATTTATAATTTGGGAAATGATTTATATTCTTATAAATTTGGCTCAGTTCTCTAAATATTTTAGAAATGAGTTCTTTGTCAGAAATAGTAATTGTAAAAATGATTTCCCAACTTATGGTCTTTTAAAAAACCTTGTTGCAATGGTTTTATTTGTGCAAAACTTTTCAATTTAATGTTATCAAAATTATCTATTTTTCATTTTATAATGCTTTCTATCTCTTCTTTGGTCATAAACTGGTCTCTTTTTTTGTAGATCTGAAAAGTTAAACTATTTCTTGTTTTCCTAATTGCTTATGATAATCACTTTTTATGTCTAAATTCTGTACCCATTTTGACTTTATCTTGGTATAGAGTATGAGATGTTGGTCTGTGCATAGTTTCTGTCATATTATCTTCCAGTTTTCCCAGTTGGTTTTTATTAAGGAGTGAGTTCTTATCCCAGAAGTTGGAATCTTTGCATTTATCAAATAGCAGATTACTATGTTTTTACTGTTTCTTTTGCACCAAATCTATTCCACTGACCCACCACTGTATGTCTTAGCCAATACCAAACAGTTTTGATGACTGATGCTTTATAGAATAAGTTTAGATCCAGTATAGCTAGAACATTTTCCTTTTTTTCCCTATCTTTTTCTAGTTCAATAAACTAATTTTTTGGAAGTTTGAAGTTCTGGAAGTATTTGGAAGTATTTTATTTCTTCTTCTTTTAACCTGGATAGTTTATGCTTTTGTAAATATTCATCAATTTCACTTTGGTTATCAAATTTATGGTCAAACAGTTGGGCAAAATAGCTCTGAATTATCATTTTAATTTTTCCTTTATTGGTGGTGAATTCATCTTTTTCATTTTTGATACTGGTAATTTGATTTTCTTGTTTGTTTTAATCAACTTAACCAAAGGTTTATCTATTTTATTATTTTTTCATAAAACCTCCTTAGTTTTATTTATTATTTCAATAGTTTTCTTATTTTTCAATTTTATTTATCCTCTGATTTTCAGAAATTCTAATTTGGTATTTAATTGGGGATTTGCTCAATTCATTGGTATCTTCTTTTCTATTTTATTCACATAAATATTATGAGTGAGAAATTTTCCCCTAGTTATCACTTTATTGTTATTGTTTTGGATGAAATTATTATTTCTATGATTTATTATTTAACCTACTTAATCTTTAAAATAATGTTATTTAGTTTCCAATTAATTTTAGGCCTACCTCTCCTTGAACCTTTATTGTGCATGGTTTTTATTGCATCATGATCTGAAAAGGATGTGTTTAATATTTCTGCCTTTCTACATTTGATTATGAGTTTTTAAAAGAACCTTATTATATAACTTAAAATATTCTCACTCATCATCAAGATGTTGACTAACAGGTTATGATTTTTATTTCAGGAACTATTCATTATACTATCTAGCAAAGTATTAAGGGGTTGAGATTTATGTAGGTATTTGCAATATCATTAATCTTTTCAAATCTTAATATTAATGTCAGCATGGGTTGTCTCTTAATCTTCCCTTCTCTCTTAGGTTGGAGAGAGATTGAGCCTCCAATTCTTAGAGCTCTTCACTCTCTTAGTATAGGCTTATTCTTTAGTAGATAAGCCTTGGTGAGCCATTTCTTCTTTCCATTACATTGATGAGAGTTGCTCAGAAGTATTCCCCTCATCATTTTATTGACATGGGAACATATTGATCTCTTGTAGAGTGTTAGTATATTCTTTGTTGCCTTATGGAGTGGACACAAGCAATTCCTGATTGGTTAGCAGTGACTAGGTTGAACTTAAAATGATTGGATGACTGGGAATCAGGAGAACAGACTTTGGTCAAAAGAGAGGAATGGAAGCTTTCAGACTATTTTTTCTTTTTTTTTTTACATTTTCCTTTGTCATTTTTGCCAATGTACCAAAAGTTTGTGTGTGTGTGTGTGTGTTAGGATGTGTCACATTTCTCTCTTCTACTTTCCCCAGGAACAATTACCAGGACCTTAGCACAGAAGCCTGGAACCAAGGTAGGCATGTGCTGGCCCATATGGGTTTTGAGAGGAGAGTTACTTGGGATGGACCTTCCCACCCCAAAGATGGCAGCTGCTAGGGCACTGATAAAGTTCCTGAAGGAGCATATGGAAGAAATAGACTTGTGCTTAATGACTTGGCTTGGACAGAGAGTTAATGGGCAAGGCTACTAGAACTTAACTTTCTGTTTTAAGGAGGTGGAATTTTTATTTCCTACCATTATTATCTCTGATTCTAACCTTCCAACAGAGAAATATTTACTGGTCAGTGTAAGCCTAGAGCATTGCCTTGTCAGCAACTCCAAATGTGAATATGTTGAAATTCAGATTTCTGGCAAGAGAAAAGATTTTTTAAATTTCTTTGGCAGGATGATACCTAGACTTTTATCCAGAGGAGGTTTCTTGGGCAGTTCAAGCTTTTGGGGTAAATTCAAGAATATTCCCTGACTATAAGATTTTATATATAAGAATGTTTTGGAGATTAGAACTTCTAGGAGAATGAAGGGGATTTCATCAAAGTGTCAAAATGTTGCCCTTATTGCAATCCCAATTTCTTTGCAAAGGAACAATTGTGAGTACTTTATGTTTTCTTTATGCTTATGGACTTTGTATAACTTGTGTTTTCTCTATTCATTCTTTTCTTGTACCTTATGAATCTTTGTGGTTGAAGTAATGACTCTCCTTCCCCTTTCTTTTTCTCTTTTCTCTCTGTTTCACTGTCTATCTCTGTTTCTCTGTCTTTCTCTGTCTCTTTGTGTCACTGTATCTGTCCACCTTATTTAATCTTTACAATAATTGAGGGGTAGGTCTTAAGTTATTATAGTGTTTTCTACTACATGTGCTGTTTTCATGGTGTTCAACAGATGTTGAATATATATCTGTAGCAGGGATTCCCCAAATTAAGGCAATTTATATTCTTAAACAGAACATACAGAACTCTTGTCTCTTAAAAATTGAAAAGATAGGGGTGGCTAGGTGGTGTAGTGGATAGAGAACTGGCCTTGGAGTCAGGAGTACCTGGATTCCAATCTGACCTCAGCCACTTAATAATTACCTAGCCTTGTGGCCTTGGGCAAGCCACTTAACCCCATTGCCTTGAAAAAAGTCTAAAACAAATCTAAAAATTGAAAAGATAGAAAATGAAAATATATTTTAAAAGGGTTTAGTTAAAATAATGGTCAATTGATCTGAGGTTTGTAATAAAAAAACTAGAAATTTTGTTGTTATTATGACAGGAAGACACTGTATTCTGCAAAACAATATTACATACCACTTTCAGAAGCAGAATCTTGGATGTTATGAGTCATTAATCTTATCTAGTTGCAAATTTTACTTTTACTTTAATAAAGGATAATCATAGATTTTTAGATTTTCTGGATGTAACCAAAGGTTATCTTGTTCAACTCCCTCATTTTAAGGATAAGAAAATGAGTCCCAGAACAGTTGATTGATTTGCATAAAGTCAAACAGAGGAACTAAGTGGCACAGACTTGGGGTCTGAAGAACTCATCTTTCTGAGTTCAAATCCAGTGTCTGATCTTACTAACAAGTCACTTAACACTGCCTTCCTCAGTTTCCTCACCTGTTAAATGATTTGGAGAAGGAAATAGCAATCCTCTTTGGCATCTTCACCAAGAAACACTGAAATGGGGTCACAAAGAGTCAGAAGCAACTAAAACTACAGAACAACAACAAAAGGAGTCCAAAAGTAGTGAAACTGCATGCAATATACCACGTGGATGGATAATTCTATGATGTCTCTAATTTCCCCTCCATTTTAAAGTACTAGGAAAAAAATCAGTAGATTTAGCGATGGGAGGGGAAATTAAAGATATTATAGAATTATAAATGTAGAACTAATCAGGTATCAATTTTAAAACTTCATCTCACAAATGAAAAGACAGAGGAAAGAGGAGGTTAAATAATTTAGCCAAAGTCATACAACTCAGAAGCATCAGAGCCAGGATCATATATGAAGCTCTTGAGATATAATGGGCTCCAAACTTGACCTGAAGTCTTAATTATTGTATAATAAAGATAATTAACTCATCTTTCATTAAGAAGAACCTTAATAATAAGCAATTGTTTATTAGAAAAAAAAGTATAATATACTATTTGGATATTCTACCCATCTACTCTTGATATTCAGTCAATAGGCACTTCCGAGCGCCGGGGCGGAGGAGCGGCCATGGTGCTGCTGGACAGCGAGCAGTTCCTGATGGAGCTGACCAGGCTCTTCCAGAAGTGCCGGTCATCGGGGAGCATCTTCATCACCCTGATGGTCGCACTAAACCCATTCCATGGAAAGGGTTTGTGGAAGGCTTTGAGCCTTCAGATAGTAAGTGTTTGCTAAGGGCTATTGATGGGAAAAAGAAGATCGGCATTGTGGTAAGCTCTAAAGAAGTAACTAAATTCCAAATGGCCTATTCTAACTTGCTGAGAGCCGTATGGATGGGCTAAAGAAGAGGGACAAGAAGAGCAAAAACAAGAAAAGCAAAGCAACACAGTGAGGGGCACTTGGATTCCTGTTTTATTTCACCATCTTACCAAGTCTGAAGCTGCTTGGTTGGTGGTACTGGCTCTTCTTAGGGCTGCTTGGTTTCATGTGACCTATTGTATATTGAAGTCATTTTAGTGATCTATGTGAACAAAGCAATGTATTATTAAAGCTATTGCTATACCTTTCTTGGAAAAAAATATTCAGTCAATAATAAGTTGTGATTGACTTTAAGACTAGAGATCAGAGAATCAATACATACTTTGAAAAATATAAATATATCTACATAAAATGATTAATTAACATAATTTATTCAATATGATATTTTATATAAGTCTATACCTATAATCACACTGATCATTTTTCATTTTGACCACATTCAATAAGTGTAAATAGTTATATATTTTTGGTTCTATTGTGTGTTCACCTTCATGATGAAGGAAAAAAATGCTTCCTTGAGAAGTGTGATTTTTTTTCAAGTCTTTAAAAGAGAGCTATCAATCACTCAGGGTCCCCAAGTAGGATAACTGTCTTATGTTATTTTGACCCAGCTTGGAAACAGGGATAGCAGAAACTCAGCCCAGGGTTGGGAGAGACAACTACTGCTACTTGGGACAAACTGGATGCTTTCTTCTTACAGACAAAATCCATTTGAGGACCACCCTTTCCTTTAATGAATCTACTCCCCTCTCTCCTTCCCCCCTCCCTTGCCACTCCCTTAGCTTTGTGCTCTCTTATCTTGGAGAAAAGTTAATGATAGGCAAACTGTTAACACACAGCATTACTCTATGATCAATGATATAAAGCTTTTACATATGGTAATTGCACAAATCCCCAAATAGAAAGTCAATTAAGCAATGTGACAATTTTGCTAAACTTTCCACTTTTTCTTTTTTGTTAGTTTAATGAGTCCTCCTTTCTATCTTGTTCTTTTTCCCTAATCCAGAGTCCCTGGTATATACAAATGTGTTATGCGTATATATGTATATGTGTATGTATATTGTGTTTATACAAATATGTATATAATATACCCATATGCTATCTATAGATATACATAAATTTATCTGGGTGCATACATATACTCATATGTTAATGGTATTATGCACATATTACTATAAATATCTCATATAAGGGACTATATTTAATTCATATATATATGCACATACACATATATTAATATGATTTATATTATAATTTGCAGCATTACAATAGCTATATGCATTGATATGGGGAATATATAAATTGATGTGTATGTTTTTTACTAATGGAAATATAACTCAGTCTTATAATAGTTTTAGAGAGTTACTGGTATAGTAACAGGCTAAATGATTTGGCCTGTAGTCACACTGTTAGTATATCAGAGAAAAAGTGTGAACTCAGGACTTTTTAACCCTGAGGCTGACTACATAGCTAATTTCCAACATTGCCTCTCAGAATATACATATTCATAGGTATACAGAAATGACACTATATATGCATATAAAATATATATGCATATGTATGTATGTATGTATACATTTGAGCATACAAAAGTCAATGAGTACATGCTCATATATACAATGCATGATGTTTTGTCCTTTATTCCCAACATAATGTCAGGAATTGATGACGTCATGACAAGTAAGTGAATTGGATTTGAGGGAGGGGTTGCTGTGCTAAGTCACCAGCCTCACTTTCTCCTCTAGAGTCAGCTGGGTGCAGTGACCATATATGAATCAGGATGACTGGAGATGACCCTGGATTCCAGGCAATCAGGGTTAAGTGACTTATTCAAGGTCACACATCTAAGTGGCAAGTGTCTGAGGCTAGATTTGAACTTCTGTCAGAAAGACTTAAGGGAAAACCTAAACTAAATGTGCAAACTATTCTTTTGCTTTATCTTGATCAGGATGAAGTAGCATATTATAATACTGTGTATGATGTGCATAAGGGAAAAGTTATCCTATATTTTCAGCATCTGCTTATATTACATCTCTGTATCCTTACCCCTGACCTCACCTCAGTGCTACATCATGTGGGAAGGCAGGAGGATGAGAGCATCAGAAAGCTGATGCTGGTAAGCTACCTTGTGACCCTCCAACTCAGCATAGCAATAAATTGATCAGAACACATCATAGTCACCAAAAAATTTTTCATTTTCTTTCTGCCTATGTCATCATCTCACCCCACATGACTCATCTATTCCTTTATTTTCATTAAAACCTTTCCTACATTCCTTCCTTGAATATCAGCATCAATGTCAGCCTTTAAAAGAAAAAAACATCATCAGGGAGATAAAGACAGGATTTATTGGACTAAATTAATTAATTGCTCTATAGGGCATCCTATTGACCTACCATGTTAGTCTTCTGAAACTATGAACAAGAAATTCAGATTCACACCTTCTGTGATAGGAATTTTAAAAAAATTACTTCTCCCTGGAAAGGAGATTAAGAAGCATCTGAAAGATATGATCACTGTATCTTACATTTTTGCTTAACTATTTGTCATTGTCCTATGGGAGGGCTTAATCTGGAAGGGGTGGCAAAATGATTATGGTGTAAAGACAGAAGTCATCAGTAATATCTTTAAAAAAAGAAACAATTGAAGAATCACAAATCACCATTAGATTATGTGTGTATAATTATGAATGTGATTTCATTAGCCAGTTTCACCTAAGAATACTCTCAGACATGTTTGATTCAACATTCATCTTTTAAATATATACAATGTGGAAGGTTCCATATTGAGTCTTGAGTATATAAAGATAAAATGAAAAAAAAATAGTCCATGTCCTCACAGAGCTTACACAAATACTACATTAAATTTTAACTATATCGTATTCATGTACCAACTTTCTTCATAAGACTATTATATTTCTCATAAATTTCCCCCAGAGAGTCTTGATTGCATTATTATAACCACCTAAATATCCATCAGGAATTGAGAGAGGCAAAACTAGTAACCTGATCAGAAAACAAAAATATTTAAGAAATTATTGCCTTCTTTACTTCTACAGCATCTATTAAGTAGACTAATACTTTGGTTTCATAAATTCTTAAAAGAGATATTAACTTCACCTCAATTATATTTTTTTTGATGACATGGTCTAAATTGTTCATCTCTTTTTACGCCCACTAATAATGCCAAGAACAATATTTTGAACCTAAAAGGCAAGGGACATTTGTTTATTGATAAGTAGTAATTAACTAGTTACTATCACCTTTGGAAATAATAGTTTTTTTTTTGCATAAGTATCATTGCAAGTATTAATACTGTTGCATATATAATGAAACATACATGTGTTCCCCACTCTCAGTTAAGGAGAAAGGGATGAGAGGGGCAATGCTCATAAAGGGTGGCATATACTTGAATAATCAGACAGCTTTGGTTCAAGGTTTTTCTTTTATACAAAAGTTTATGAAATCAACGATATCAGTAAATAGGATATCTAATAACAATATGTAAGCATTTATATAATTCTTTGTTTTTCAATGAAGCATATATTTACATATAAATAATACATGATCCCTGGCATACATGCATGTACCCACATGTCCATGTAGACACACACATATATAAAGTACTGCATACATGTGTATATATATGTGTGTATATATACATATATATATGTATATATACTCATATAATTTTATACTTACAACTTGGAGGAGTTAGATGTTATTATTTCCCCCATTTTACAGATGAAGAATTTCTGGTAGACAGTTTAAGTGACCTGCCTAGGGTCACATGGTAGTAAGGATGGATTTGATTCCAGATCTACTGCTGTCTACATTGTCACTTTGCAACCAATTAAAAAAATTCTTTTTTTTAAAAAAACCCTACAGTATTTCTGTTTTCTGACCAGGTTACTAATTTTACCCCTAACAATTTTTGAAGAATATTTAGAGAAGGAAGAGGCTAATTCGTAGAGATTCAAGAAAGGAAAGGAATTCCAAACTTGAATCATTTCTCATTAAAGGCCCCATTTATACTAAAACATCAATGTTAGATTCATTAAAAAATCCAATGATGGAACAAAGCATTTAAAATTCATCACCTTGTATCATCTAAATATGCTGTGCACATTCGAGCATAAGAGTATTCTGTCTGACATTCACTTAGTTGGCAACCTGGGGAACTGTCTGCAAAGAGTTATTATTCAAAGTGGTGACTACACTACAAGTTGTGGTGACAATACAATGCAATGTAGCATCATCTCATTACAGGCACTGTAGTAATTATTGATGTTAAATACAAAGTGATTATTGCCAACACAATGATTAATGTTTATGGTGCATTGTAGAAGGCCAAACTTGTTACATAAATGGTAAACCTCAATAATTCAGTTGTTTTTTTTTTAAATAACAGCTTGAGATTTAATCAACATTCAGTAATTGCATCAAGTTTGAATTAAGCACACATTGGAGATGCAATAATATCAAGTGGGAGTTTCTTATTTTTCCTTAGCTAATATATAGAATAGATCAAATGACCTTACTAATCAATGTAGTTCAGCTAAAATTCAATGCATGATGAATTTACCACCTTTAGAATATTTAAATTACCACTCAATGTGGATTTCATTAATAAAGCAGGATAGTAAACATATATGTGTATATATTATATAAATATAGATATCTATGAGATTGAGAATTATTTAACTGCTAAATTTCTTCGATATTTATTTCATCACAAAGAATTCACTACATTAATGAATTTTGACAAATACCTTTTTTATTCAAATTTGTGATCAATAGCTTTTCAAAAGTAGTTAAAATAAAATCAATTTGACACTTTATAGGTAATTATTCAAATTAAAATATAATTTTGGGGAATTTCCATTCTGAGTCAGATCCATGTTCTAGCCTGATCAGCAATCCATTTTGGACAATGTTTCTATCAGATGTGTTGTAGAAGGCCCAGTTCATCAATAAATATCAATATGTTTTCACTTCAAAGATTAGGTATTATCTCCAAACAATTAGGTTCAGGAAGTATTTAGAAAAATTCATGAATACTAAATACAGAAGAAAAAATATGTTTTTATATTTCACCACATTTAATACTGGGCAATTAGGGTAATTAGTTATCATGTTTATCACTGATCCTTTAAAAAAATTTAAGGGGTATCTCTAAATTCTCTTATGTATAGATTCAGAGATTTTTAAATTTTAAATGATTTTTAAAAAGATATTTTGGTATGGTAGCCCTTTTACCCTTTGAGTTGAAATAATATGAAGAATCTTCCATTCCTCTGATCCTATGAGTTGTGTTGAACCATTGGGATTCATAATATTTGCTGTGAATTGTGATAAACATGCTATCATAAAATAACAAAAGTAACCATACCATAATTTTATAAGAAAGAAAAATAATGGAGATATTTTGTTTTGTTTACTTTTGCTTGTTTGTTTTCAATATACTTTCTAGTGATGCCTATCATTCTATATTGTTTTATTTTACCAAATTAATTTGGGGACTATAAAGCAAACATTGTTCCAATGTCTTCAGGAAAAAGTTGACAATTACTCTCAGGTTCTCCACCACTATAGCTTAGAGGATACCACTCCAAATTAATGTTTTGAATTAGTTGGCTTTTTTTCACAAGCATTATATAATAACAGTCATTTTTGCAGAAATGCAGCTGCTTTGCTGCTCATTCACATGGTCTCTTGATAAATTCCTAACATTTATTCCTGTTAACTTGACATTTCATCACTGGAATGTTTTGTTAACTTCTGTAAACTGAAAGATATCAATGTGTAAACTTATTCAGGACCATTTAAATAAAGTCAAATAAGACTGGCTCAAGAATTGATTTCTAAACATGTCTTTATTAAACACATATTTATACCTAACCATTTTATTTGAATCTTTGAACTCTTTTGCAATACTCAAATTAATCCCCCCTATATTTTTTCATACTTTTCCCTACCCCAATAAAATCCTGATTACTCAGTTGCTTACATTTTTTAGCATAGCTTTTTTTGAAGGACTTTGGAAAGTCAGAGTTGATTAATTTACTAATTTTTCATTTTGTAACATTATACATATTCTATCTCCTTAGAGAACTACAAAAATATTGGTTTAATGTTATTTCATCTTGTTGAAACAATGTTCCCTTTTCTTCATTCATACTTAATCACTGATTCTATAATTTATAAAAGATTCCATGAGCTTAATCAATATGTAAGTAAGACTCATCAGTCTATTGTTATTAAATTATTTACCTTTGGAAGCCCTTCAACAAATGCAATATAATGTAAGTGATCAATTGTTAGTTTATCTGACTTCTCACATATTGGACACTAAAAATGATAGAGATAAGTGACCAAATTTGAAGCAGAATGTTGTAGAAGTAGCTGAGAATTATCTGTTGGAAAGAATTTATTATTGATGTCTATAGCACTTTGAATTGAAGTCAAAGACTGAAAAAAGCAATCAAAAATAAAACAAGAAAGGAGAAAAAACTTCATGCAACATGTAGAGTAAAATACAAGAAAATAAAAGAAAGTATACAGGATCTAAATAAAACAGATAATATAAACTGAGGAACTGAAGAAAATAGAAAAGTGGAAGAATAACACTATGGAATTAAATAGCTCTATAAGAATGAATTGGAAAAATTGTATAGTAATAAAACTAAATACATTGAGATGATACTTGGATAAATGATACACCAAAACCAGACAACAAAGGATGAGTGAAGTTAAATGGAATGTAAGTGCAAGGGAGAAGTATTTGAAGGTTAATCAAAAAGGGACCTCAGTGTCTGAGAAGCCACATAATGAAGGAAGGGCCAAGAGGAACAGAAAAAAAATACAACTTTTTTCTATAATCAATGAACTTTTATCAATTCTATATCTATGATAAAACTAAAGGTGATATGATGGTAGAAAGGCAGTTCATTTTATTTTTTTTCTTTTTAAGTAAATTTCAGTCATTGGAGATAAATTGGTAACAATCTAGAGAGGACATGTTATATGCAAGTCCATGTAGTAGTTACTAAAGGTTTTACAAAGACAAGTAGGGCATGGTCCTTGCATTGAAGAGTGTGTAGTCAAGCAATTGTGTGGGATTAAGAAGTACTTTTGAGCATCTAGGTAGTGTAGTGGATAAAGCACCAGCCCTGGAGTCAGGAGTACCTGAATTCAAATCCGGCCTCAGACACTTAATAATTACCTAGCTGTGTAGCCTTGGGCAAGCTACTTAACACCATTTGCCTTGCAAAATCCTAAAAAAAAAAAAGAAATACTTTTGAGTTTATACATCTGCTATTTATCACTTTATTTTGGACATTGATATGCAAAAGAACTGAAGTCTTCCAACACACAATGAATTTATATGTTTTGTCTTTGGAGAAATAACTTCAAAAGTAACTTATCTGGTCTCTAGAAGATATCTTATTTGAAGTATGCAACTTTCTTTGTTGTGAGCAAAAACTCAAAAAAATATTCATCATTAAAGAAGAAGAAGATGATGATGATGATAAAAAGATTCAGAGAAGACTATGATGAGAACCATTGGATTCTTTCTATTTCAGATGCATAAGAACTGATAAAATGTTTAGAATTTTCCTTAAGACTGAAGATTAACAGATATAAAAATAAAGAAGGAAAATAGAGATGGATATAATTTAATTCATCATTTTAGCTTTTGATTTATAAGATCATGAAATTAAGTTTCTCCAGATTTGGGACTGTGTCATTTGACATCTTTGTATCCCTAGCATTGAGCAATAGAGAATGCTCATAATGAATAATGGATTGATAGTTATTGAATTATTATCCTACCATTTTCACTTCTGCACAGTTCCTTCACTCCTCCTTAATTCTAGCTAATTCATCTCATGTTACTTAATTCATGACCTATTGGTAAATTATAATACCTATCCATTTGCACTTTGTCTTCAGCTATGCATTATATAGGCAATCTTTTCCATACATCAAAGTTCAATTTTTTATTTGGTTTATTGTGGATCATATGTTAGCTAACCAAACACTTTCAACACATCCAACTAGCTACCTAAACACCACTGTCTCCATGAAGCCTTACCTGATTAAGGCAAGGCAAACACAATGCCAGATGTATAATTAAGTTAAGATTTTGTTTAACTGACCAACCATCTGTATAGTGGTTAGAGTCGTACTACAGGCAGATAAGTGCCTAAACCTCCATCAAAATAAAATTTAAAACACTCAGTGATGAATTATAACCAAATTCTTGTTGTATGATATGCTTTGTATACCTTCCTTAGAAAAATGACCAGTGTGAAGACCACAAACGTATTCTTCTATTAGTCACTCTGCATAAACCTTCCAATTTGCCTTCATCTTTCTTCGACTCTCTCCTTCCCCCAATCTACTTCCATTTGCTTTTCTGTGATGAAGGCAATATTTATGGCAGAGCCAGTGCTGAGTAAGATGCAGTGATTATGGCTGATTTTATCACAGCTGTATTACTTAGCTGCAAGGTGAAGCTCTGTGCTAAAATGGCTCATGAATTCCTGAAATTGACTATCCGTCACCTTTATAATCTTGATGGAAAGGCAGGTCAGATCAAGCTTGACAACTTCTCATGCAAACAAGAACCACAAAGGCAATGGACCTTCTCTTTAAGGTGCTAATGTGTCTGGAGGAGGAGAATAGAGAGCCACAGATTTGGATATTGGGTCCTTCGGGCAATATAGAAGTCAAAACAACATGGCTAAAGTCAAATGAGTATGGATCTCTATGAACAAAATTTTTCATGACATTGTTGTTATGTCCTGTATAACAGCAACTAGACTACTAAAACTTTGACTACTTCAGTTTTCAGCTAGAATAAAAGTGATATTAAACAGCAGTTTAATGTTTTAAAGTAGATTTCATATGATCATATTTGAGTCTCACAACAATCTTAAGATGTTATTTCAATTTTTATAAATGAGAAAACTGAAATTTATATAGGTCAAGGTACTTGGCTTTGGTGATACAGCTATTATGTGAGCTTAGCATTTGGAGCTACTTGCCCGTACATTAGAATTTAAAATTTCATAAAACACAGTAAAAGTCATAGAATCTAATATTATAAGGAATCACAGGATATCTAATCTCATCTTCTATTCAAAGTAGAAGCCCCTTTCAAAATATACTCACATATATGTATATACATATATATATGTGACTTGCCTATACATCTTTTTTATATATTCACACACATATAAACATGCTATCTACTATCTATATAGGTATATTTTTATGCCTATGTATTTATACACATTTATAGGAGCAATATATTTATATTGAATATATAATGGAGAAGGAAATGGCAAACCACTCTAGTGTTTTTGTCAAGAAAACCCCATGGGGTTACTTAGAGAAAGACAAGACTCAAATGCAGCAAAGGTAATATATTTATGCATATTTATATGCATATGTATTTAGACACATAAATACATGTATATACATTGATACACATTTCCTCTCTCTCTCTCTCTCTCACTCTCTCCTCTCTCACTTTCTTTCTCTCTTACTCATCTAGCCTCTAGCCTTTATCTAAAATTTATAGTTTTGCTTCTGATACTACTTTCTAGTGAAGATAAGTTGGATATCTCCGAATCTATTCCTTTTCATTGTTGGAAAAGTTTTACTATTTTCCCTTAAACATTGAGTCAAAATGCCTCTTCCTTTAATTTTCATGAAGGATCTTAGAGGTCATATTGTTCTCTAAGGTCTGGATTCATACATTTGAGTTCTATGTGCTCCTCTTTCTCAAGCATAATATGTAGTATTTTCCTAATTTTTGAAATTGGTACCTTGTATGGTATTTCTTTATGTGCATCATGGTATATACTATTCAACATTTAGAATGAAATAATATCAAAGAACAATTTATAGACTGCTGCCTAAAACCTTATAAGTGACCAGAATGAGATGTTATAAGCCAAAAAGATTTTCAGAAGACCAAAGAACATTAGAAGTCACAAGTGCTCCATCTTTCAGTACCTAAAGTCTTCCCCCTATTCCCAGATAAGACTCCTGTTACTTTTCTCACTGACTATATTTTCTGGGAAACCACTACTACTAGCTGGAGGAGCACACAATTATTCAACATGCACAAATACTATTGAATCTTCCTCTCTAACAAAGTACTTTAATTTTTTAAAACAGTTGTTAATCTTTCCATCTTAATCCTTCAAACAATTCAACCATTAGAACTCAAGTCTATTTTGTATTTTTCTGCTATTCAAAGGCCCAAGATCCATCTAAGAACTAATTCTGCTAATTGAAATTTCAGAAAATTTCCTAGTGACTAATTCTATCAAACTGGGTTTTATTTTCCCAGAGGTCAAAATATCCAAGTCCACAAAAAATCAACATTGTTCAATGGATCTTAGAGCAACAGGCCCATTGGTTCTAAATGTAAGCCCTTTCACATTTCTTTATAATAAGATGCTTTGTGTTCTCTATAATTACTCTGTGTTTCTATGTATGTGTGTGTAAGCACACGTGCATGGTATTAGCTGTCCACAGAATTCATTTGTTTCCTTTTAATGAAACCTCTATGTCGTTAACAAAGCAGAAAATAAAAAAAAAAAAGAAAGGTAAATAGCACTCCCTAGAAACAATTTGTTTCTTGTTACGTGTGTTCTTGTTAAACAATATCTCAGGGAATTTTTTACCTAGAAAGAAAGAGGAGGAGGCTACAAATGCAATTAGCTGAGTCAAGAGGAAATAATAATTATAGTCACAGTACAGTCAAATGGATATATCCCCGCCTGTGGTTCAACAAGGAAAAAAAACACTGTATATATGTCTGTTTACAAAAAAGTAAAGTAAGCTGTCCAATAAATAAGGTTAGGATTTCAAAGCCAAGTAAAACACTCCATTATTTAAAAAAACAAAACAAAACAATGGTCATTCATAGCTCTTGTGCATTATGTCCCAAGGGCCTTCCAATAATTCATCACACTTCCTGTCTCCTGAGCATGTGCATATCCATCAAATTCATTCCAATTCAAGAACATGCATTGGAGAGACAAAAAATTTAGGAAATATGATCCTGTACTCATGATATTTATATTCTTATGGGAGATATCAAACAGCCATAGATAACCATGATATAAGAAAACATATGGTCACAGTATTAGTGGATGAAACAGTGGCAGAAAGACCTGGTTCAAGCTCTGATTCTGGAATGTACTAGCTGTATAACCCTGAGCAAGACTTGAGCTCCTAGTGACTTTAGGTGATTCTAGAAGACTTTAAATTAAAGATGAATTGATGAACCAGATTGGTAGAGGTGATTTTCCATTTCCCTACCTTGTACTAATGGAATGATGGATCTGAGTCAAATCTTCTATCTCCCCCCCTCTCCTACAGAAAAATCAATTCATTAGAGAAATAGTCAGCAAAGTTGTTGAGTACCAAGAAGGAAATGGAAAAGGTTGCTATGAAATAGGAGGATCAGTCTCCTGGAGGAGATGACTTTTCCATAGGGCTTTATAGGAAGGATACAATCAAATGGGCAAAGTGGAATAGATATTTTGTTTGTTGATTTATGAATACATGATATATATTCAGGTTGTGGTCCTGAAGCCTGATAACAGGTACTTTATTCAGAAGAAAAATAAAGTCACATTGCTTAGTGGATAAGGTACTGGACTTAAAGTCAAGAAGAACTATATTTAAATACTTGCTTAGACTTTTTCTAGCTCTGTGACTCTGGGAAAGTTATTTAAAAGTTGTGTCTTAGTTTTTTCACTGATTAAGTTGAACTGAATGACTTCTATGTTCTCTTCCTAAATCTAAGCTCCTATGAACCTACAAAGAAATGAAATGGAATTTAATTTTTTTTCTCTCTTTCAAAGGGCAATGGAGCAAGATGAGCAAATATATGAATATACTCACTGACTCAAATCTCCAATTCATTTCACCTAGAGAATGGAATCTTTGTAATTATAGACAGTTGACATTTGTTTGAGATGCTTCACTGCCAGGAGAAAGAGAAGATGATGAATTCTGGATCTATCTTCATACCTCTGATGATGATGACTCTGATACTTGCAAGACACTGGAAAAGCCATTTATTTTCCCTTTGCCTTAGTTTTCTCATCTGTAAAATAAAAGTATTCAACTCGGTTCCCTTCCAGTCTAAATCTATGATTTTATAGCCCTAAGACCTAGGTTGACTGAGTGATCTCTACTCATTTCATGAACCAAAATGGAGATTTTGGAAATTTTGAACTCATTTTATAAAGCTCCAGCAAGTATTGTAGGAGTCTGGAGGAAAAGACTATAGTGGTACATGATCATTCAAACTGTCTTGATCCTTCCCAAGGCTTTTCAGGTCTTTGTTGGCTCTGGGTGTTCTCTAATGGTCCCATGTTTCCATTTGCTTGGTTTTTTTGACATCTTAATCATTTGTTAAATAAAGATTTTATTTTGAGTTTTACAATTTTCCCCCTGATCTTACTTCCTTCCCCCACCCCCTACAGAAGGTAATTTGTCAGTCCTTACATTGTTTCCATGGTATACATTGATGCAAATTGAATGTGATGAGAGAGAAATCATATCCTTAAGGAAGAAACATAAAGTATAAGGGATAGCAAGATCAGACAATAAGATATCAATTTTTTCCCCTACATTAAAGGTAATAGTCCTTGGTCTTTGTTCAAACTCCACAGATCTTTCTCTGGATACAGATGGTATTCTCAATTGCAGATATCCCCAAATTGTCCCTGATTGTTGTACAGATGGAATGAGCAAGTCCATCAAGGTTGATCATAACCCCCATGTTAGGGTGTCTAGTGTTTTTCTGATTCTGCTCATCTCACTCAGCATCAGTTCATGAAAATCCCTCCAGGCTTCCCTGAATTCCCATCCCTCCTGGTTTCTAATAGAACAATAGTGTTCCATGACATGCATATACCACAGTTTGCTAAGCCATTCCCCAATTGAAGGACATTTACTTGATTTCTAATTCTTTGCCACCACAAACAGGGCTACTATGAATATTTTTTGTACAAGTGATGTTTTAACCCTTTTTCATCATCTCTTCAGGGTATAGACCCAGTAGTGGTATTGTTGGATCAAAGGGTATGCATATTTTTGTTGCCCTTTGGGAGTAGCTCCAAATTTCTCTCCAGAAAGGTTGGATGAGTTCACAGCTCCACCAACAATGTAGTTGTGTCCCAGATTTCCCACAACCCTTCCAATGGTCATTATCCTTTCTGGTCATATTGGCCAGTCTGAGAGGTGTGAAGTGGTACCTCAGAGAAGCTTTAATTTGCATTTCTCTAATAAGTAATGTTTTAGAGCAATTTTTCATACGACTATGGATTGCTTTGATCATCTGTAAATTGCCTTTGCATATTCTTTGACCATTTGTCAATTGGGGAATGGCTTTATTTTTAATTTGACTCAGTTTTCTGCATATTTTAGAAATGAGTCCTTTTAGTCAGAAACATTAGTTGTAAAGATTGTTTCCCAGTTTACTGCATTTCTTTTGATCTTGGTTACAGTGGTTTTGTCTGTGCAAAAGCTTTTTAATTTAATGTAATTGAAATCATCTAGTTTGTTTTTAGTGATGTTCTCCATCTCTTCTTTAGTCATAAACTGCTTCCCTTTCCATAGATCTGACAGGTAAACTAGTCCTTGATCTTCTAGTTTGCTTATAGTATTGTTTTTTATGTCTAAATCCTGTATCCATTAGGATCTTATCTTGATATAGGGTGTGAGGTGTTGGTCTAATCTAAGTTTCTTTCTTACTAACTTCCAATTTTCCAAGCAGGTTTTATCAAAGAGAAAGTTTTTATCCCAATAGCTGGACTCTTTGGGTTTATCAAACAGCAGATTACTATAATCATTTCCTGCTATTGCACCTAGTCTATTCCACTGGTCCACCATTCTATTTCTTAGCCAATACCAGACATATTTGATGACTTATGCTTTAAAATATAATTTTGGATCAGGTAGGGCTAAGCCACCTTCTTTTGTATTTTTTTTCATTAAATCTCCCATGTTTACATTTGTATATCCTCTCTCCATGCCTCAATGTGACAGTAAGTTCTGTTTTAAATAATATTCAATTATTTATATTGCTGGACCATTTTCTAAAACTTAATATTTAAGCTGTGACATGGGAATTTATTTAATCAAACCACAAGAACTGTTCCACCTGAAGATCCCTCAAGGTCATTTGCTATATCATTGCTGAAGTCACTAGAAAAATCCTTAGTGCCATCCCGCTACAAAATACTGCTTTATGATCCTGACAAGTTCGAGTTTGATATGAAACAAAATTGATTTCCTTGTGTACTGTCACCATTGTCCTAGACACTGCTGCCTCCTAGGCTCCTTCTCCTAAGATCAGCTAACTTTAGAAGACCTTCTCTTTCAATTACCCTTTATTTCCATCAAAAACTGGATAAGTCCTATCTTGGAGACAAACATACCTTTTCAATATACAATTTATTTATTTAGCAAATATTTTATGTGCCAGAAAACATGCTAAGTATTCTAAATATATTGACAAAAAACTCTGCTTTTGAAAAATTTATGTTCTATAGATGAAGCTAATAAACTTGTAAAGAAAACTATAAACAAACAAAAAACATAATTCTAAAGTAGATGGGTACTAGCACTCTGGGGCTGGAGTATGAGGATCAAAAAAAAGCTTCAAGTTGAAGGAAGTGCTTGAAGAGAAACAAAGAATTCTAAAAGGCAGAGGTAGTGTGAGACTACATTTCTTATATGGGAGGCAATGAGTGTAAAGACTTGGAGACAAGACAGGTAGTATCATGTATGAAGGTCTGTTTTACTTGACCATACAGAATGTGAGATTACAGCATAATATAATTCTGTAAATTGTGAAAAGCAAAATCAAATAGAGTAGTTCATATTTTTTTAATTCTAAAATGAGTAGGGTCTATCATCTTCCCCCAAACACACCTACCCTTGGCAAATTTTTTGTTCCTCTTTGATGTGTAGATAAATAGATATAGATAAAAATATTGATCCATATCTTTATACATGTTTTTCCTTTATTCTAGAAAATGACCAATAACATCACAGGATGATGTCTTAACTTGCTTATGAATTGGATTTAATTGAGGCAGAGTTGTGCAAAATCATTAGTTTAACTCTCTCAGAATCATTGAACTTCAGTGGCAAGACAAAAGACAAAATGACTGACAATGACCTAGGATGCAGTGAATGACTTTGATGTCTTAGTTGTCTTACCAAGCTCTAACTGTTCCAAAGTGCCTACTTCCCTCTACCTTCATGACCATTAAACGAAATTATTATCATCCACCCATTCTTCTAGGGGAAGGCTTTGCATTCTTGAGGTATATACCCCACCTAACTCATCAGTGGTTTTGAGACCTTCAGTTACCCTCAATCTATTTAGCCCATCTCTGACCCCTCATTTCCTTCCAAGAGGAATATTCTTTTTTAAACATTTTTATTTATTTAAGGCAATGGGGTTAAGTGACTTGTCCAAGGTTACACATTTAGACAATTATTAAGTGTCTGAGGCCAGCTTTGAACTCAGGTCTTCCTGACTCCATGGCCAGTGCTCTACCCACTACACCACCTAACTGCCCACAAGAGAAATATTCTACCCTTATTTGTCAGATTCTCTGTTACCTCCTCTTCCTGTTTCAATTAATTTTAAAAGGTTTCTAAAAATTTTCATAATAAAATCCTATTTCACAAATATTAAAACTATTATAAAAATGGGCTTTTATAAAGGTGGAAACATATTGTTTTATTCTGAACAATGTTTATTCTTTCAACATATTCTAACATCCTATGAGTGGATAAAGGCCAAGTCAAACAGAAATATTACAGAAAACAGTCTCTACCAGGTCATTTTGTGTATAATTATGTAAAAAGAATACCCTTTTTGTCAGTCTTCCTCTAAAAATTTTAAACTCCTGGAGAGTCTACCCAAATTCCCTTCTAGATGCTTAAATCCTCTGACTTGCATTTTCTTGGTTAGTGTGGCCAAAAATGAATTACACATTCATATATTTCCACAGTAGATCTGCATTCAAGTTCTCCAAGATGTTTTACCTTAGTCTAGTAATTTAACCTTTGTGAAGATATAGTTTCCCATCTGTAAAAGGAGAGGCTGAATTAGATTATCTGATTGGAGATATCCTCCAACTCAGAATGGCCCACTTAGTCAAGACAGCTCCCCCTTTTCATCCTGATAGTTATTGAGCTTTGTAATGACTTTCTTCTATGGAGCATGCAGAGAAGTGCTAGATCCAACTCTATCTCCCAGAGTCAATTGTAAGATTCTCATTATGACAATTAATAATTCAAAAATCAGCAAATGCTGTAGAACAGTATTTGATTATATTTGTTGCTCATCTAGATTTAAGAAAATGACCCAGAAAATGGTAATAATGCATATTAAACCTAAAAATATGATGGTTTTTTACATTCTCTCCTAACAGAGAACAAGTTATTAAACATTTTTTACACCTCTATAAACATTCTGTGGGGCAGCAGTATTTTCTGCTATTGCACATCCATGCTTAAGGCAGGCAAGGGCCAACCTGAAATCTAGAAACAACTTCTTTAAGGAGAAGGGATGATCTGAAACTTACTTCAGATATTTTTGAGAGAAGGATTGTTGTTAATATCTCTGGGGAAGTGGTTACATAAGTAAACAACTTTTTGCTTAAGCTTTTTTTCTCACATAAGAGAGAAAAATTTCATGGTAATTATTTGCTTTTTTTAAATAGATAACCTCAACATGTCTCCACAAGTTTTTTACAGTCACTTCATCAGATAGGAGAGATGAATTTAAGAGGCCATGAGTAGTTGAATTCTATTTTATCCAAATATATATTTTCAACAGTACATGAAATCCATAATATTCATGTCCTTCTGTTGAGGCTACACCTGCATTAGGAAAAATATAATTTGCATGGTGCACATTAAAAGCCACCAGGGTCATTTTACTGAATATAAACAGTTGACTTCAGGGAGCTAATAAGGCATTAATAAGTACTGCACAGTTGCAGATATGATTATTCCCTTTACTTGTATAAACAAATAGGGCTGTTTCCTAGTAATCTATTCATACATATACATGCATGTATAGCTATAAATTTATAGGCCCATAGGTGTAGATATATGCTCATATATACTTTGTGGACATGTGTGTGTTTGCATATATATATATGCAAACACACACATTCACACCCATACTGTACATGGATGTATGTGTATATGCAGACTCATTTCCTCATTTCTATAACAGAATAGACATCAGTAAACACTAATATCTCCTTTCCCAGGAACACAATACTCCAGTACCCTAAATCTTCATGTCCTAAATATGTCTTACCATAAGACATGAAATGAAGTCGATTCCACTTTCATCTAGCTATTTTTTAGATTAAATATGTGAGTTAACCTGTACAGTAAATTCCTAGATAAAGAAACTTCCCTCTAGTTGTGCAGATGGGCATCTGCTCTGCTCCTTGTCCTCTGAGCAGCCTGAGGCACTAATAGATTGAGGAATTTGCCCAGAATCCTATATTAATGTGTGTTGCCTCAGACAAACAGACCTGAAAAATACCTTAATTTAGAAAGGCCAAGGTCACCCACTGCACCCTGGGTCATTGCCAATTGTCTCAACTTTTGTCTTCCTTCTGAACTCCAATAACTCTTTTAGGAGAAAGTGAGGTTGATGACTCTGCTGTATAACCTAAATACAATTCATACAGAAATCAAGACTCACCCTCATGTCAATATTCCCTTTAGAGAATGAAGGACAAATAACAACAGTAGAGGAAGGTCTTCCACAACTAGGTTTTTGATAGAATGTGTATATAGATGTGTCTATATGAACCTGTTGCAGGGTAGAGCCCCTTTTTTTCTTTTGTTGTATTGTAGTACATAGTACAGGTCTGGTAAATAATGAGACATTAATATAATATTGTTGATTGACTGAGTCTTTGAGTTCTGAGTGACAATATGGGTCCGTAGATAAAACTCTGGATATGGAGTTAGAAAGACCTGAATCTAAAGCCTACATTCTACATGAGCTAAGAAAAGTCACTTTATTACTCTAGGTTTCAGGTCTTTTATCTATAAACTAAAATTGAATTTAATTACTTTTAACGTCTTCCAAGTCTAAATGTTTGATCCTACTACACTTATATAAGCACTCTACTCACTTTCCCATGTTGTTGACTTCATTTTAACTATATCACTGATAAATATCTTCTGGTATCATGTGATCTTACTACATAATGAGGGACATTTCAGGGCTGATGGCTTCCTGCCAGAGTTTAGGAGTGTGTCTATATGAAACTTTCAGATTATCCATTTTGACTAAATTAGAGATCATTTAATTCAAACTGACTTCACAATTAAACTGAGCGTGAGAATAGAGGAGGTAGAGAAATATGTTCTATTTCTATTTTTTTTCCTGTGACTGTGTGAAGTTCAAAAACATTTCCAACTCTGCTATTCAATCACTGGGGATCTAGGTATTTCCTGTTTTAGAGACCAAACATGAAGATGAACTTTAGACATTGGTTTTTATCTCTTGCATAGGGTTCTGAAGTGAGAATTAAAAGCACATCCTCTCATTTTTCACAGCCATTGCTGACCAGTCTATAATAATGGGATACAAAATACCAATCATTTGGATTCCTCAAACCACACTGCAGAAGTTAAGAAGGATGTGGTTTTATAGGTCTCCTATTAGAGAGATGCAAAAACTTCAATAACAAAGAAACCATAATCGAGCTATTAAAGACACTTAATAATTCACTTGGTTCCTATTTAACTTGCCAAGGCTATCTTGCTTCTTCTAAGAGATGCAGCTGCAGAGGTGAAACAAAGCATTAACAGGTGTTGAAGGATCATGGAGGTGATCTCACATTAGCCACATGGTAAATGTGCTGGAAACCACAGCAAGTCCCTGTAACTCACAAGGCCACTAGTGCATCAAGTCGTTATGTTAAATGAAGTTATTATTTTGGTTAAATAAATTTCAAGTCATTATTATAACCATATTAATTAAGGTTTATGGTGTAATGAAATAGGCCCATTGTTACTTACACCTGCTAGATAAGTGGAAAACTGAAAAATTCAGACAGATTCCACATTAAATGGCTATGGAAAATAAAGGCATTATAGTTAATGTGTTCGTATTATGAATGAGATTATTTTGACCCTAGCTACTGTGATCTTTTTCAGCACTTTCATGCTCAAATTTTTCCCAAGGTCAAGGGACTGAAAAAAGGCAGTTGTTTCTCTTGGGAGTTCTATAGTTTTCAATCTTATAAGGTCACAAAACCTGGAAAGGACCTGGGTGGATGAGGAAGTTGTTAGATGAGGAAACAAGAGACGTAGAGAGGATATTAACTCCACCAAAGTCACAAAGAAAATAAGTAGCATGGTTAGGATTCAGATTCAGCTTCTCTGACTTCAAATTTAATTTTTTTGTTCTTCCCTCGGGGTAGCTGGGGGTATGGGATAGAGCTTCAGATCTGGAGTCAGGAAAACCAGAGTTCAAATCTGGCCTCAGACACTTTTTAACTGTGATCCTGGACAAGTCAATAAATGCTATTTGCTTCAGTTTTCTTGTTTGTAAAATGAGCTTGTCAAAGAAATGGTAATATCTTTTCCAAGAAAATTCCAAATGGGGTAACAGAATCAGATATGACTGGAATGACTGAACAACAGGACTTTTATAAAATTACATTATTGCTTTCACAATGTTTGCTTCCCTCTTCCTAATTTATAGAGCATTTGAGTTAGTGCTGTCCTTGAATTTGGGAAGACTTGGTTTCAAATCTTCTGCCTCTGTCATGTACACCCTGGGAAAGTCACATAACCTTCATGTACCTCAAACAGCTATCTAGAATTTTTCTAGTAAGACATAGGATAGTTTCATTTACACTGCTTGTCTTATATTCATCACATGAGAGCTCAGTGCATATTCTATGCTCTGGTCTTTGTAAGCTCCTCCCATGAATATTGTCCAATACAACCCAGGCTTTGAAATCTATAAGTCCTTTTGTATTCTTCCCATTAAATAGAATGGTGGGATCATAGATTTAGAGTTTAAAGGGAAATTTGAGGTCAACACTCCAATCCTTTTTTTTCCAGATGAACAAACTGAGGGTCAAAGAGATGAAACGGATTGTCCAAATTCATACAACTGGAAAGGAGGAGACTCTCAGATTTGAACTTGCTTTCTCTGACACCAAATTTAGTATCCTTTCCCTATAGCATGGCTGTGAAAAAAAACGATCATTTCTACTTTTAGAAAGATTACATATTTTGCCATAATTAAATGTGAGAGATAGCCTAGAAGAAGAGAGCAAACAAAAAAAGGAGTTGTTGAATAAATGGCTTTAAGATGACATTTTGATCCTGAAGGTCAAAGTATATGTGTTTGAAAATTTAAGTCTAAGCTTTCAGCTAATTGTCATAGACTATGGTGAGCAGCTGTTCTCCATCTCCAAATGAGGACAGGACTGAGGAAATGAGGCTTAAACTGAAACTAATGGGATTTAGCATACATATAAAGAAGACTTCCCCCAGGAGTCAATAGGTATGATTGGAAGAAGGAAGATAGTTCAAAATTTGCATTAAACAATTTGAAGACAACTGTAATCATGAAATGCCAGAGAGAAAATCCCTCATTTTTCCATTTTAAATGGATAAACAAAAGTCACTGAAGCTGTTAACATAAAAATTTGTGTATATATATATATGTGCATCTGTGCACACACATACCACAATGATATACATATGTAAATGTGCACAGCTGTATTTGTGTTGCATGTTTATGTATAGTGTATGTGTATATAGTTCATATATGTGTACTGTGTATATATTCACATATATGTGTTCACATGAATATATGCCTATGTGTATATATTGATTTATACACAGACACAAAGCATATATACATAATATTATATATGCATACATATGCATATACAAATACACACACACACATATATGCAGATGCACACACAAAAATACCCATAAACTTATTCCTTAAGTTTGCTAAAAGGGAACTCAGGGGCTATTACCATCTTATCAAATATTCCATTAAGACTAACAGCCCTGAAAGAGAACCACCATTTACCAAAGTTTCCTCTAAGCTCTAAGAATCCTTTTTTGTCAGTGTCATGCAGGATCAGGATTCAATACAGAAAAGAAATGAAGTCAGAACCTGGTTAATATATAATTAGCAATAAAAGGAGTTGGGGGAATCTGAATAATACATCACATTGAGAAGAGAAGAAGAAAGTCTACAAAATGAAGAAAGGACATGGTCTGAAGCTAATTCAGAAATGAGGGATAAAAAGTACAAAAGAAAGATGACACAAAGAAGAATGGGTTCTGTTTTATATTTGGAATGATTCTTTGTGTAAAAGAGTTCCTATGTTAATAATTACCATCTGTGATAGGATCAGGAGATTGAAAAATCCCTGTTCTAGAAACGAAGAAATTGAGGCAGAGCATGGGAAGATGTTTTTTTATGGAAGATAGTAGTATGCTTAGGACCTCCTCCCTGTTCTGGGCTATACTAATTTAGTTACTGTTTCAGGTCTAGTTACAAATGAAGGAAGAGAAAAGAGAAAAGAAACACAAACACAAACAATATAACAAATACATATACAAACCCACAGAAGCAAGGTATGCCTAATTTTTATTGTGAAGGAATTAGCCATTTCATCTCTTCAAACATAAAAATTTCTATACCTGAATCTTTCAACCTTAAAACACTGGTGAGTCCAGTAGACTTTTCAGATATATTCTTATTTCCAGAAAAAAAAGAACTAAGGAGTGAGTTTCTTCTATTTTCCTACAAAAGCTCACCCCACTCCCAGCTTCCTCCCACCATTCATCCTTGCTCCTCTGCCTCATATAATTGTTTCCATCTTTGACACTGAGAATATATCAGGAGAGTAAAGAATATATATATATATATATATGTATATATATATATATCCCTCCCCTTAGAATGTAAGTTATTTGAAGTTAGTGATTGTTTTTTGTTTTTACATTTTAGCCCCTAGTACCACTTAGCATAATGTCTGGGATAAAGTAAGTGCCTAATTAATGCTTGTTGACTGATTTTATTTTCCTCTTATATGGCAGCAATAGGTATTAATGATGCATAGACCAGGTGTCCCAGCACACCTAAGTATTCTGAACCATGCTCTAAACACACCTATGCTGGCAGCCCCTCAGTACATAAAATGAAAGGGTGTACACCGAGGCCAATATGTCTGGCAATGAAGGGTTACCCACAGCTATGCCACCATTGCTCAGGGATGGATGCCAGTCATTACTCCAGGCTCTCTGCCAACCCCATGGTCTCTCTGATAGCAGAGACTCTGACAGGTCAATAAGGAGAAAAGGACAGAATAAATTTTAAATACCCACCCCACTCCCAAGAAACCAAAAGCCAATGCCAAGTCTAAACCTTAGTGGATGGTATTTTCTAGGAGGCAAACTTTTACCTGATGGTAGGCAAACCTTAGCTAATAGTATTTTCTAGCACACAAAAGGTAACTGGGCATTTTTCCATCGACCTGTGATGTAACCAAATGAATTCTGAACTTTTTTTAAAGTGGAGATAGGACAATAGCAGACTGTCAGTCCTTGAAACTCTGCCTAAATACCTGGGGTTATGGGGATTTTGCCAGGCATACTTAGCAGAATATAGGTGGTCTAGCCAGAACCAAAGACTTGGAAAATGGGATTAAGGTAACCATGTTTATAGTTCCATTGTCACTTTGAAGCAAATAAACACACACAAAAGATCTTGGATTCTGCTAATTTCTCTGTGAGGAGAGGGCACTTAGAGATAGTTACATTTTTTGAGTGACAGTAACATGCATGCTTTTCCAGGAGTAATTCTTTAAATATCTTACTTCAAGATGTACCTGTTTCTTTTTTTCTTTTTTTAAGTTATTTTTTTAACATTTATCCATTTTTAAGTTTTAAGTATATATTTTGAGTATATTTTTAAGTTACAAAAGTTCCTTCCATGCTCCCTTCCCACCCTCCTTCCCTCAGTGGGGAACTGCTGAAAGGAGCTGCTTCCATCAAGGTTGGTCATCTCATAATATTGTTGTAAGTTTTACCTGTTTCAATATGCATTTTTGACCATGGCCATGTGGAAATTTGATTTACTTGACTATTTCTTTGTTTTGTTGTTTGTTTTTGCAAGGCAATGGGATTAAGTGACTTGCCCAAGGTCACACAGCTAGGGAATTAAGTATCTGAGGTGAAATTTGAACTCAGGTTCTCTTGACTTCAGGGCCAGTGCTCTATTCTAGTTGTCCCCTACTTGACTATTTCTTAATAAGGTTTGTCTTTATTTCTCCCACACTAGGAGAGGAAAGGAAAGCAAAGGAATGGAAAAAAAAATAAATGTTTTTCATTTTTAAAAAAATTAGCAAGTGTGACCTAATTTAGAATCAAATACTTTTTTTTGTATATCTACCAAACTCACTAGCATATTTCATACTTCTGACCATGAAAATCTGACAAGTATAGTATCTTAGTATCAAATCTAAAGGAATTAGGCTATATATTTTTTTCTGTTTCATTGGTTATTTGTTGCCTAGGTCATAACATTTAATTTTATAGACAATTCACTATAATATTGCAAGAGCTATATATCTATATTCATACACATATATGTATCTATTTAAAATATAGTAATAAAATATTAAATAGACATACAATGACATAAATACAGAAATAAAAGGAGAAACATTATGTAGTGGATTAAAAGCTATCTTTATAGTAAAGAAGAACTGGGTTCAAGCTTTGCTTCCCACATATACTGGCTGTAAGACTGAGCAAATCACTTAAGCTTTCAGTGTCCTGAGAAGTTTTATATGCCATAAAGTTTCTGAGAAGGTACTTACCTACATTGGGAGTAGAAAGTTCACACTGGTAGTTTCCTACAGTAATGTAGACAGATCCAAATTCAATCCCCCCCCATTTCTCTAACTCTCTCAGTCTGTCTCTGTTTCTCTCTCACTATCTGTCTGTCTGTCTCTCTCTCTCTTTCTGTCTCTATCTCTTCCTCTGTCATTATCTGTGTCTCTCTTTCTCTCCATCTATTGACCCCACAAATTCCAAAATATTTATAGCATCATTTTTTGGTAGTAGCAAAGAACTAGAAACAAAATAGATGCCAATCGATTGAGGAATGGCAAAACATATGGTACATTAATACAATGTAATTTTATTATGTTGAAAAAAATGATAAGTATGAAGAATTCAGAGAAGCATGAGAAGACTTACATGTACTGATGCAACTGCAATAGACTCCAGGAAAGCACTATATAAAATGACTACAATGATGTGATTGTAAAGATAAACAACAGAACAAAGAAAATAGAAAGTTCTGAAATTTAAAAAAAAACAGACTTGGCTTCAAAGAAGAGATTTTGAAACATTTCTTAGTACTGAATATTCTACTAAGTAAAAAACAAACAGAGAAAGCAAAGTTATTGATTAAGAAACCAACCACCTCATCTGGTATATTTGAAGGTGGGTGATACTCTCTTATTGTCCTGGGCATTCTATTTTGTCAATTGTAGGCTTTAAGAATTTCTTATTGGATCAGTTCTTCCATTTCTATTCATATTCCATCAGCAAACTAGGGACTAGTGGTCCAGAAGGTCATTCACAGGTTCATGTGTATATGCAAACAATCAGAGTTAATTCAAACTTTTAAAGGGTTGTATAGGAGAGCAACTAGAGTGGGCTCAATAAAGTGATGTATTAACTACTCCCAGGATGGTTCTGGGCTTGCTTTAAGGATATGGAGAACCCACTAACAGAGTAGATATTTAGCCTATGGCCCATGTTAGAATTTCAATGAGTACTACAAAAATGATGGGTAGAGACAGAACACATAGAAGTAGGAAGAGGAAACTCAAACTGCAGAGTGAAGAACTCAGTCTAAGGTCAATTGTGGACAAAATTAGAATCAACAATCAACCCAGATTTCAGGAATATGGGTCAACAAGGAATGTGAAATATTGAAAGCTTCACATCCAAGAAATTTTCATTTCAACTGCTGCCAGAATGAAACTTCCCAGGCTTTTGTCATATATTTTTGACTTACTGTGCAAACTTGCCAATTTGTTCCTCTTAGTTTGCAGGTAGTGGTAGATTGTTAACAACTACCAGCTCTACAAAGAAACCAATAACTCCTCTGTAAACACAGACAGAAACATCAAATTATATACCTCAACATAACTGCTCAGACATCCTCATATTTTCAGGCAATTTTTGTATGGAAGTAAATTGCCTTTTCAGCTAATGTTTTGCCAATGCTTGACTCTCACACTTTGTGTGACTACAAGAATCCTGTCTAGCAATTTTAAAAGATTTATTAAAGTAGGAATGAAACTTCTGATTGGGGCTTCTAGTAATGATTTCAAATCTGAGTAGTATGTGAATATAGCTAGAAGAGACCAAACCAGATATTTTGATTCTTCTTTAAACCTTTTGAATTTGCTAAAAGAGATTGAATATTAGGTTGGTTACATATTTGTGGGGCTTTTAAAAATATTTTATTTATTTTTCTAAATACATGCAACAGTAGTTTTCAACAATTTTTTCAATGTTTTGAGTTTCATATTTTGTCCCTCCCTCCCAACAACCCCCTTTCCCTGACAGAAAGCAATTTAATAGAGTCTATATATGTATAATTATGCTAAACATAGATCCTACTATTAATCATGTTGTGAAAGAAGAATCAAATCAAAATGGGAAAAAAACATTAGACAGAAAAAACATAATATATAAACCAACTTTAAAAAAATGAAGATAGTAAGCTTTGGTCTGAATTTAAGCTCCATGGTTCCTTCTCTGGATATGGATGATATTTTCCATCACAAGTCTTTTAGAATTCTCTTTGTTTATTATACTGCTGAAATGAACAAGTCCATCATGGTTGATCATCACACAACAGTGCTGTTAGTTAAATTATATATTTCTATCTATATCTCTATATTTATCTTTCTAACATGTGTTTCCTTCCTTCCCTCCTTGCTCATTCCTTTCCTTCCCCTTTACCTGATTATTAACATAATTATGCTGATATACTTGTCCGTATACATATCTTCTTCCATCTAACTTGCATAAAATATGTTGAGATACGAAGGAGAAGTTTCCTTCAACATTTCAATAATTGTTGGTGGAATGTTTTCCAAGAGTTTCCTCCAAAGGCCATAAATCCTTCACTTTCTTCAGAAAAGAAAAAAAAGCATTATTTTTCTGAGGTCATCTTCACAGTAAACTGAAAATAGAATTCTAGACTCCAACAGTTTAAAATTTATATTCTGACAGATGCTTCTGAAAAATCATCTTCTGAAAGCAACATAGAAAACAATTGACTCAATGGGGTAATAATATGAAACAGAAAGATGGTAACAATGTCAGGATGGCAGATTTAGAGCTTAGACTGAAGGTCCAATCCAACCTTTTCATTTTAGAGATGAGAAAACTGAGGCCTAGAGAAGTTCTTCTTCCTTCTTCTCTAGAGGTAATAAGTAAAGGAGTTGAAATGAGAACCCAGTCCCTTAGTCTCTGAATTTGGTATGTATTGCTCTACTTTACTATGCTGTCTCTTCTTGGACCTTCAATACAGTTTCCATGGAATAAACTCTAAATTGTCCAGCAATGTATATCTTATGACCTATGGTTGACAGGTAAGGTGGCCTTAGGCTCTACCAAGAAACAAACACCCCCTTCTTCTGTATTGAAAGGATCTTCTAGATAAGTTTCTCTTTGTTAGTGTATGCTACTCACCAACCCTTTCTTGGTTTCTCCTCACTCTCACCCCAAAGGTTGCTTTTTTACATATTTGTTGTACTGTCTCTGTTCTAGTTTTCTTTTTGGTTTGATCATGTCTGTTCCCTTTCTTGTGACTTTTCCCATTTTTCTGAATTTCAGTATGAAAAAATGGCCTCTATCTATTAACAGGAAACCAAAGTTGAGGTCACTAAATCAGGTACAATCTTCATGTCTTCAAATCTAATTGACTGTGATTGTTTATTGTTGAACATTTGGCAACTAATTTTGTCCTACTAGTCTCTGTGTGTTTGTGTGTGTGTGTGTGAGTGAGTGTGTGTAATTTTTCTTTATTTTTAATTGTTCCAGAAGATAGAGTTTGCAACTGAAAAGCACACCCTTATGGGGGGCATAATTTATTTTATTTTATAAGGAGAGGTATAAAAATTATAGGTAGCATTTATATAGGTTTGCAAGTCATTTTACAGATTTTATTTTCATAGTAATCTTGGAAATTGGGAGTTATTTTTATCCCCATTTTACAAACGTGACATAGGCTGAGAGAGACTAAATACCTTAAGCAAGACAACATAGCTAGTAAGTGTCTAAGGCAAGACTGGAACTCAAGTCTTGTGGACATCACGTCCTGTGCTCTTTCTATTCTATCTCCTAGTTGCTTAAGAAAGGTATTTTCTTGTTTCTGAGTTTAGATTTCTGGCAGTAACAATGAATAGAACACATTTTATAAAAATTCATAATAGTATGCTCAAAACATCAGTAGGATAATTTTGTTTTTCTTTTTCTTTTTTTTTGCAAGGAAATGGAGTTACACAGCTAGGTAATTATTAAGTGTTTGAGGCCACATTTGAACTCAAGTCCTCCTGACTCCAGGGCCAGTGCTCTATACACTGCACCACCTAGCTGCCCCTAGTTTTGCTTTAAAAATTATTTTCAGATACAAATATAAAATCACGATATTCAACAAACATTCATTGTGTTCCTATTATTATGAATATTGTCTCCAAGATTAAATATTTATTTTGAGTGTCTCACATAGTGAAGGGGATAGACAACATTCTTAGAAGCCAGGAAGATCAGGATTGCAAATCCATCTTTGGCACATACTGGTTGTGTGACCCTGGGCATGTTATACTCTCTAAGAGCATATGTTTTAAAGAAAGTACCACTGAATAATTACAGATTTTTCTGGAAAATTATGCTCACAATATACTATCATATTTCATTTCTATGTAGTTTTGTTATTATAACTTTTTTGAGGGGAAAGTGAATGGGAATGGAGGTACAAAAGCCAGAAACTAATTCTCATCAGTAGAATAATTTGTTTATTTAGCATAACTTCCCTTTGGAATATAAACTTGACCATAGCATAATACTATTTTATAAGCTGATGTATAAGAATATTCTTATAAAAAAAGTATCCTGAGCACTTTTAAGGTTTAGATTTCCTCTAAACTTATTAGTTTGCAGAACTTTGAATTGAAAATTGAGAAAGAAAATGAGAGGAAGCACCATTACTGTCACTCCTACCTACCTTTCTAGTCTTAGTTCATAATAGTCTTTTTTTATGAGCTCTTTTTTTCCCTTCCAAACTGGCTCATTAGTTGTTCCCCTTTTATGACATCCTATCATCTGCTTTTGCAGTTGTGGTTCCCCATGTGAGGAATGCATTAACTCTTTACTTCTTCATTCATTTTCTGATTTCCTTTAAAGCACAGTTTAGGTATCAACTCCTACATGAGAGATTTACCGATTCCCCTCTTGTTAACCCTCTTTATCTTGAAGTCATCTTCTATGACATTGTAAACTCTTTGCATCTATGTAAAAATGTATGATATATAATCTGAATAGAATAAAAGTTTCTTGAGGCTAAGGGCTGATTCATTCATCTCACAATGAGAAATATTTCTGGAGAGATGACCCAGGTCCAAATCCTAGTTCTTGTTCCTTTCTAACTGGGAAGAGAAAGTTTCTTAATTTCATTTCTCAAAACTATAAAATGCAAGGGATGAAGGAAATATGCCCTTGAGTATTTCACACCTTTAAATTTCTGTTCCTATAATCTTTAACATTCCTAGCATCTAGTACAGTGTTTTACATATAATAATTACTTAATAAATGTTGTGTGTTGTTCTCACAAGTACTGTGAACCCTCTTAAAATAAAGGTTTATCTTCAGCCTATTTGGCAATCTCTTAGGGAAAGTTAAGGACTTTGACCAGAAAGAAACAGTGGCTCAGTTCAGTAAAGGTAAAACCTTGTATGCTTTCCAAAAATTTGAATGGGTAAATGAAATTCTTTCAAGGTTACCAGCAGCTTTGACAAGTAGATTGTGTGTGTGTGTGTGTGTGTGTGTGTGTGTATGTGTGTGTTTGACAAGAAGACACTTGGCAATGAGAGTACAATAGAATGTACATTTATAAAACTGCTAATCCAAGATGGATGTAAACGTATTTGTCACAGATGTCATAGCTTCCCAACATATTTTTCTCATAAAGTATTTTTTTCAGAACCAAAGACAAATATTATGGAAAAGATTGAACATCCTTTCCACTAGTAAAGATGGAGGAGATGCCAGTTTATTTCTCAAGGGCATAAAGATTGGCAGACCTTTCTTGAGAGAATTGCATTCTCTTTAGTTCTATGTCAAATCCCACTGGACTTTATAAATAAGAACCTAGAAAAAAATCCTTGGAACTGGAGCCTATACATACACACACACACACACATACACACACACACACACACACACACACACACACACACACACGAACACACATTGAGAAAGAGCTGCTATTTGTAGACCAAATCAATAGGTCAAAAGACAAAAGTAATGATGAAAGAAGATAAACATTCATGTTGAGGTTTAAAAGTATTCTAGAACCAAAAAAGAAAAATGGCAGATCATCTGAAGAGCAAAAAGCCTCAAAATCGATCATGGGAATTTGCTGGGGTGACTGTTCCACATTCTGGCAGATTTTAATTACTCCCCCAATATAGCAACACTTTTCTTTCTTTAGAAACACATATTATAAATGCAAGATAATAACTGTCCTGGGCATAGCTGCTCACCAAAGCTTAGACTGTGAAAATCATGATCCATTAGTTAAAGAATACATCTAAGCAGCTTGAAGCTTATTAAATCCAAGTGACAGCTTTTCCTGATCACCTTGCTCCAGGCTTCCCAAGGGCAGGCATTGACTGGTTCAAATAGATCTTCAATCCAGTCTCCAAACAGCTCTGTCTAAATTCTAAGACTATGAATTATTAACCAGAACTGCTTGAGCTTGTAATTCTTAGTTCAGCATCTCCAAAGAATCCTCTACTATCTTGTTAGAACTGGGGGTTGTGGTGCCTCAGAAGATATAAGAAATGAAGATCAGTAAGATCAAATCTACAGAGACTAGTGATGGAATGCTTGTGGAACACAACAGGAAGTTCAAGACATTGAAGTGAAAAATTCAAATTTGGAGAATGCAGCCCCTTTGGAGGAGATATTTATTTATCTACTTGGGTGATTTTTATAATTGTTTGGGCTACATTGGGGTTTTCTTTGGAACTAATTATTGTGACTGAGCTGTCTTCTTTCTGACCTTCTACAACACTTCCAGTTACTATCAGCAATTTAGTCTGGTATATTCAACCCCAGGAAGCTCCAGGAAGCCTTGAGCTCTGCAGGGTCTTGTATCAGTGATGTGCTGGAGTGAGATTGCATTGGTTCTCAAGAAATGGTTTTTAAATTTTCAGTATGAGCACTTGCATCTTGGAACTTAGTTAACACTACAAAACAGGGCTTGATTTAATACTTTGTTTATTTAGATGATGGAGAAAATCTTCATAGTGCAGATAAAACTTAAGAATATGTCCCCCTCAGGGAGCTGGTTGTTAAACATTTATCAGTATATCCAAGCATGAATGAGGTACTGACTTATTCCATCCCAAATAGATGAGGTTTGTGACATATCTGTCTTTAGTTTTCAAGTGCTAAACATAGATTCTCACATGCTTCATAAAAGCTAGTTGTGTTGAAATGCATCATCAAATGATCTGGGTTCTAATAATGCCTGCTATCTACATGTGTGACTTTAGATAAGCCATCTCACCATTATAAGTCTCAACTTCCAACTTTAAATCTATGATCCCAGAAAAAATAGCCCCCATATCCTTTCACAATTTCTTTGTCTCCAAAGTATTGCCCTAATTAGGGAGAAAGGAACAAGTGTCTTCTATTTGCCAGTCACTTTATGAATATTTCATTTGATTTTATAATTTCAAAGGAAGTTCTTTGAGTTCAGAGACCAAGAATTATGCTTCTTTTACAGCCTCCATAAAATTTAGTTTAATAGGAATAGTTTAATAAGTTTTTGATTTCTTATTATTGATTCATTGAAAGAATGCAGTACTCAAAGCTGCTATATTAACTGGTCCCCCCATCCCACCAAAAAAGTCATTCTGCATCCACCTCTCAAATCTGCCTTCATTGAATCATAGCTCTAAATCTTGAAGGGAACTTAGGAGTCCTTTATTTAAACCTCGAAACAGGCCCAGAAAAGATAAATGTCTTGTCCAGGGCCACACAGGAAATTATAATTGTGGGGCTTTTTGGCCGCTCTTTTATCTTTTATAAAGGTGTGTGAAATTTGTACTATGCTATTATTTTTGTTCATTTTGTGATTACTAATCTCTTTGTTAAGGAAAACAAAGAAAGTATTGATCAAAAATGTATAGAACATGGATTTGACTCAAAAGAAATTTAGAAAGAGTTTTCAGTATTTTTAATATTAGAAATTTGACTAGTTTTTTTCTAATCTATTCTTTGCTATAATCCTGCTTTGATGCTAATGTGGCAAAGATTCTATGATAGAAAAAAAATCTGATAGGTCATACAATCTGGAAAAGACTCTTAGTTTTCTAGGATCATTGTTAAGGTCAAGTTAAGTCTAAACTGTCTGAGAAGATTTTTTTTTGTCTTTGCTTCTATCTCTATGGAATTTGCCCCCATGACTCAGGTTCCTTTTCAATCTGGAACTTCCCTCCATTCCTAGGACCTTCTCACTCTAAGCAGGTATCTTCTCCATACCTCTGCTCTATTCCCTTTCTTTTGCCTTTTATGGATTCTCTTTCTTAATTGGAATATGTTAAGTTTATGAACTCTTTGCTTTTATTTGTATTTGCAGCCAAAATACTAATCATAATGTCTGACAGATAGTAAATACTTAATAAATGCTCATTGCTTGGCTATAGCAGCTCTTGAAATCATCATCTAAGGTGAGAGATTCTTGAAATATTCAAGTATTAAAATATTTTTCAATAGAGGCAATTAGATATAAAACTGGATAGAACATCCTATTTTAGACCCTTACTAGCTGTGTTTGACTCTGGGAAAGTCCCTTCCCTTTTCTTAGTCTTACTTTACTCATTTGTAAGGTCAAGATAATAATTGCATTTATCTTATAGAGTTAATATGAGAAAAATAAGATGAAATATGCAAAGTTATTTGTCATTTAAAAGTGATATATAAATGTAAGTTGTTATTGTTAGTATATGCTTAGCTACAACTCCCATTTTATTCATAAAAGCTAGTTATGTTGAAATGAATATGACCTGGGGCTTGTATAATGACATTGAATTTATTCAATACAAAACCTAATTTTTTCCTTCTTTCACTAAAGAGGTGGCTAGTTTATCTTATACTAAAGTATAAAATAATAATTTTAATTTCTTTATACCTCTTCTGTCTTCTTAGGCTTTTTAAATTGTACTTTCCCCCCTTACTTTATACTCCCTCAATTTTTTTTTCTATCTCAATAACTAGTATTAACACTGCTTTTCACCTACCAAGACAAGCTAGCTAGTAGTTTGGTATAAATATGCTCTCAATCAAATTATTTGCTTGGTTAACCAAGCAAATACAGGAAAGGAAAGATAGTGCTATTACAAGCACCTTGAAGATAATGTATATACTTAATACACTTAATAATTACCTATTCTTTGAGCCTGGAAAAGTCACAGCCTCTTTCTGCTTCAGTTTTCTCAACTGTAAAATGGAATAATAACATCACCCAGGGTAGTTATAAGAAACAAATGAGTCAATAACTGTAAAGTGCCAAGCATAGTCCCTGACACAAACAAGGTACCATTGTCATTCAGTTGTTTCAGTCGTATCTGACTCTTCATAACCCCATTTGGGATTTTCTTGACAAAGATACTGGGGAAGTTTGCTATTTCCTTTTCCAGCTCAGTTTACAGATAAGGAAACTGAGGTAAAAAAGGTTAAGTGATTTGCCCAGGAGTACATAGCTAGTCAATCTCTGAGGCTAGATTTGAGCTCATGAAGATGAACCTTTCAGACTCCAGGTCTATCGCTCTATCCACTGTTCCACCTTCCTGCCCAGAAGGTAACATATAAATGCTCATTTCCTTCCTTCCCCTCTATTCTTTCCTACTGTGGCTGATTTAAGCTGCTTGTGTATATGTGAAGCAGGCATTACCTAAGAACACCAGTATTGCTAATGTAAGATTAAGGTGAAAAAAGGTTAGAAATTGTTTTAGGATTATTAAACAATTATTATTGTTATATTAATATTAATTATATTTATTATCAATCAGTATTTATTAAGCACCATATTAAGGACTGAAGAAGAAACAAATACAAATAAGATAATCTTCACCAGCAAAGAACTTACAATCTTCTTGGGAATATGTGTTCCCCAATATGTTTCTAGATAAATAAATATATGAAACATAAATAAGTACAGAAAAAGAGGAAGAACAAATAATCTGAAAAACCAGGAAGGTTCCTTGAAGAATGAGTCACTGAAACTGTTATTTAAAAATAACTTGGAGTTGTAAGAGATGCAGATAAATAGAAAGAACATACTGGGTGGGTATGAGAGAAACTGCTACAAAGACATGGAGACAGAAAATACAATATTTTGGAGAAATGGCAAGCAGGAACATTTGACTAGAGCATTGGGTTCAATAAACAGTCTAGAAAGCAGATTGTGTTACTTTAAATTGAAAAAGAGAGGGTTTTGATTTATTGTTTGTTTTTGTATCCTAAAGACAATGCAGAACCATAGAATCTTCTTGAGCTGGGTACCATCATAGATGGAATACCAGAAATCACTCTGAAAAAAATATAACAGGAATTATTATTGCACTGGATATCAAAATTCTATCTCATGAAGTTCATTGAACAAATGCAAAGTCCTATCATGTACATGTCAGCTTCCTGAATAATATTGCAATTATATTAATAATCTCACTCTTTTTTTTGTGAGGCAGTGGGGTTAAGTGATTTGTTGGAGCTCACACAGCTAGGTCATTATTAAGTGTCTGAGGTCGGATTTGAACTCAAGTCTTTCTTACTCCAGGGCTGGTACACTATTCACTGTGCCACCTAGCTTCCCCAATAATCTCTCTTAACCTCTCAAGCTTTGTGGTAGCTTTTCACTGATGAGAGATGAGGTTAGAGTAAGTCAGTGATTAAAAATGGGGAAAAAAAGTTGTATCCTTGGATAAACAAGGTCAATAGATTGGCCTTGTTAAAAATCCAATTCAGTTGTTTTTGGTTTTTTTTGTCCTTCATTCTTGAAGAAGGCCACTGCATGAGTGAAGTGACAAATGAGTGATTTGGATTTGAGTGGGGAGGGTGCTAAATCACCAATCTAACTTTTTCTTCCAGAGTCATCTGGATCCAGTGGCCAGATGAATCAGGATGACAAAAGATGGCCTTGGATATGAGGTAATCAGGGTTAAGTGAGTTGCCTAAGGTAACTTGGGCTACTAAGTGTCAACTATCTGAGGTCACATTTGAACTCAGTTCCTTCTGACTCCAGGGCCAGTGTTCTATCAGCTGCTTCCACCGAGTTGACCATAGTTCAAGTAAATATTTTTGTGTGACCACTGTTTGTACTCAGACATGAAGATCCTTTGACATTCTTGATTGCAGACTGCCTTTCCTTGTATCTCTCACAGATTTGAATGGGAAAAACATAGATAGAGTTGGAAAAATAAGTGGTAACTCTTTAGTCAGGATTTCATCCTTTCGAAGAAGAAAGGACTAAGTAATGAATCTTGAGCCATGTACAATGCTTTCCTTTTCACATTGATGAATCAGTCAGGAAGGGCTTGGCATAAGGGAATGTTGGCCACCTGGGAATGTTGTGATTAGAAGCAAAATTCACTTCAGCAGGAGCCTGGCCATTTAAAATGCCAAGATTAAAGACAAAACAAAACAGAAAAAAGTCTCCTACAGCTTTGGCCAGCAGACCTAATCACACATTCTTTTGAAATGTAATTCCCTGAAAGTGAGCTCAGTTAGCAATAGCATGGAAGTATTCTACTTGCTAGAGCCTTTCTGCCAAGTTGCGGATGAATATTCATACCAGGTTATTTTAATCATGTTTTTCTTGATGTGACATAATTCTACATAATTTATTTTTTCCTTCTTAGCTAAAAAGGGGGGGCACTCTCTTCCTTGACTATCAAATCAGTAAGTTCCTTAATGTGTTTTTTTTCTTCTTCCTAGCTCTTACACAAAACAGGACATAGGATGATACAGAGAGGTTACTATGCTGACATGGTACTGCTGGGAATTTATATGAGTGTCCTTGACCTAGTCAGAAAAAATGTAATAGTATGAAACACTTAACTACCCCCCCCAAAAGGTCTTGGAATCAGAGATCTGGATATGTAGGTATCTGCTGAGACCATATACTAAAAATGCTTTCATTCAAAAAGTCATTCCTTACAGATGAGGAAACTGAGACCCAGAGAGATTAAAGTAGTCACATATGTCATCAGTAGCAGAGGTAAGATGCAAACCCAGGTCCTCAGACTCCAAATCCATATTTCTTTATATTGGACAGTTCTGTCTCTCTAGGAATTTAGAAACAAAATTTAGACAAAAATTTATCAAGTTCTTAGTATGTATAAAATACAATAGGATTATAAGATCATACGTAGATTCAGAACTAGTAGTGGCCTAAGAAGCAATGGAGTCCAAACTCTTTGTACATAAAGAAGTCACGCTGAGAGTGGTTAACTGACAAACATAGGGTCATACAGCTAGTGTCTGAGTGAGGATGCAAATTTCAGCTCATTCTGATGTAAAATCTAACATTATATTCACTGTGTTGTATAAGATATAAAAAGGAAGAAGGGAGCTGTGAGGAAAAAATGGAAAGAAGAAATGAAGACAGGAAGGACAGAAAGAAGCAAAATAATAGGTAAGGAAGAAAAAAGGAAGGAAGGAAGGAAAGGAAGAAGCTCTTGTTTTAAAGGAGTTAAAATTTTGTAGTCAGGGGACATCACATGCATACAAATATGCAAATAAAACTATTTTGTTGAGTCATGTCCAACTCTTAATGGTCCATTTGAGGTTTTCTTAGTAGACACTGGCTTGCTGTTTCCATCTCCAGTTCTTCATTTTATAGTGAGTGTCTGAGGCTGTATTTGAATTCAGGTTTTCCTGACTCCAGTCTATTGTGCAATCTAACTTCCCTTTATATCTATCTGTCCATCTATCTGTCTGTCTGTCTATCTATCTGAATATCATCTATCTCTGTTATTATTGTACTGGATATCAAAATTCTATCTCATGAAGAAGTTGTTCATTGAACAAATGCAAAGTCCTATCATGTACATATCAGCTTCCTGAATAATATTCCATTTATGTTAATAATCTCACTTTTTTTTTTTTTTTGCACAGCCATGGAGTTAAGTGGTTTGCCCAAGGCCACACAGCTAGGTAATTAAGTATCTGAGGTTGGATTTGAACTCAGGTCCTCCTGACTCCAGGACTGGTACTCTATTCACTGCACCACCTAGCTGCCCCAATAATATGCACACACATACACAAGCTAATTTCAAGATGAGATCTTGATAGGCATTAGGTGAGTCAAGGGAAAAAAAAAATATTTGTAGGAGAGAGCATCTTAGCTGTTTTACAGAGACATAAGAGGCAGTGTTGGGGAGGGGTTTCATTCCAAATATAAGGGATTGTCTGTGAAAAGGATGTTTCTGAGCAAGAAATGTAGATTTGCCATTTGCCTGTACTTGTTTGAATACAGCTCCAGAGTCAGAATGGGAAGAGGAGACTATTCTGGAGCTCATGCCCTCTATCAAAAACTCTAGGTATCAAAAACACTACTGTCCTTCCATTTCATGGATATGAAAGTCATTTTTTCTTTTTAAAAGAGCACCCCCAAATTTGAGTAATCTGTCTTGGGGAGCCACCAATCTTACTCTGTCAGTAAAAGCAGCTCCCAGTGGTGAATCTGGAATGTAATATAAATCCACTCTGCCACCTTTGGTATCGATCTTCTAGCAACAGGAAGGGAGAGAGGGCAGAGGGTTGGGGGAAAATGAAATGACTGCTGATCTATCTTCCCTTTTTTTCTGGGCCCTCTGTGAGTCTTCATCCAATTGAAATCTTGCAGTCAGTTCACATCATTTTTAGTCTTAGCAAGAACAACAATGAAGAGTTTCCTCATAAAGTGGGGAAAATGAGAAGGGAAAAAGAAAAGGCAGAGAGGGAAGCCTTTGCAAGGGAGACCTCTATTTAGCTTTAATTAAGAAGTGGATGTATTCTAACATATAGTCATATGCCCCATTGAGAGGCCGGAACAGACAGTTAGGAATCACTAATTGCAGCCCGTTGTCTGAACGCTGTTTCTTGCCTTGCCTAGAATATCAGCTCTCCATTTTAGTCCTGCTCTGACAAGCTGTTTGCAAAAATGAAATGCTCTGAGGATTCTAAACCAAAAGTGTTTCAGAAGCTGCTGCTCCCTTCACTTGACTGTCATGCTGAATTGAATACAAGTCAACTGAAGTAAAATCCACTTTGCTGGTCTTTTCTAAATGGAGGCTAATTACTTCAAAACAAAAGCAAACTTTTTTCCCCCTTCAACACATGCTAATTTTGCTGTTTCAAAAAAAAGTCAATGTATCTTTGCCAACTCCATCACACTTTCCATTTTGACTTATTACCAGGATCTGGGACCTGTGTGGGGATGTTTTTATAAAATTTTGTGATTACTTGAGATTCCAGATTGTTTTGTTGTGGTGATTTGTGACCTTTTTGTTGCTGTTCTTGCTGTAGTATGGTAGTGGTAGAGGGTGTGTGTTTGTGGGGGGTGGGGTAGAGGACAAGAAAGAGTTATAAAAGTCCTCCTCCTATTTGGAGCAAGCTATTCATGAGTAAGAATATCTCAGAGTAAAATATCTAGTATTTGAAGTGAGTTAAACAAGGTACTTTTATATAAATTGTTAGCTCATTCGATACTCATTGAACCATCCTATGAGGTAGGCATGTGATTATTCCCTGTAGATATATCAGGAGTAACTTGTCTTGTTCTGGGAACTATAATTTAGAAGGTACATTGACAAGCTGAATTGCATCCAAACACAGAGAACACATCAGGATGGTGAGGGGGACTCGAAACTAAACCACATGAAGACCGGTTGAAAGAAGCATAATGTTTTGCCTTCAAAAGAAGACATTTTCCATTTTGAAATAACTGAAGTGCTATCATAAAGAAAAAAGGATCAGTCTTAATCTGTGTGGTTTAGGAGGAGGAACTAGAACAAGGGGGTAGAAATCACATAAGGATGACAGAATTGAGAAAAATCAAAGGCCTTAAAGAGCATCCAGTTCAACTCCTTCACTTTACATAGGAGTAAACTGAAACCCCAAAAGTTGAAATGTCTTGCTTTGCTCAAGGTCACACAGTAGGAAATAACAGAGCTGAGATTCAAAACTAGGTCTTCTGAATCAAAATCCAACATGTTTTCCATTACACCTCACTGTCTCTTATGGAGGCAGATTTTTGGCTCAATGTAAGGAGCAGATGGCAAACTGAGTAACCGGATGACTACTACCCACTTTTAATGATTCACGTGGGCACAAATGATACTCCTAGAAGGAAAAAAACCTTAGAAAACATTGCCAAACATTATGAAATCTTAGACAAGAAATCAAAGTACTCAGCACTGGTGATTTCATTAGTATTGCTCATTGAAGATAAAGATTCAAAAGAGAAAGGCAGATGCAGAAAGTTAATAGCTGGATTAAAATGTAGGTTCTAAGAAAGGGATTTGCTAACAAAGACTAGTAAGAATGCATTTTCCTAGAATCTTACAAAGGAAAAACAAAATAATTTTTAACTGAAAATGAAAGGGGAACTGGAAAAGACCACATATATACATCAGGTTTGATAGTATAGATACAATGTATGAAGAATAGTCATAGAACAAAGAAGAAATTCATGGCACAAAATCCAAGAAGGAAGTCAATAATAAAAATCATGGTTTCTGTTGTCTTTACATAAAGTATGGGCTATAAACAAAACAAGTAAAGTGTGGGTTACAAGTAAATCTGAAGACATAAATATTCGTGAGATGTGGTGGGATGAGAATAATAATAAGAACATGTCTTTGAAAGGATACAACTTATTCAAAAGCAATAGGTCAGTAAAAGGGGATTGACATACAAAATGGAAATTTCTGTTTATTCGTATACATAAGTATGCCCATGTAGTATGCATATGTATTATATGATGTATATGTGTACATTAACATATGTGCATATTATCATAAATATCTGGAAAGTCAAAGGGGGAAGCATGGTAAAAAGCATTTTAATGAAACCCAGTGAAATCAGAAGCAAAAGTCATATTGTCTTCAGAATATACTATTGACCACCTGGAGAGAAAGAAGAAATAAATGAGGAGCTCATGAAACAGACCTAAGTGTCTGGCAGAGAGGAATGATATAGTCATGTTGGATGAAGTCAATTATTGTACATCTACTGAAGCTCTCTCTTTCTCTGTATTAACCTGAACAGATTTTACTTTCTGACTTGCCCTAAAGGTTATTTTGGGCAGCAAGGTGGTACAGCAGATGCAGAATCAGTCCTGGAGTTAGGAGAAACTGAGTTCAAATATGACTTCAAACCTCAGACAAATTACTTGTGTGACCCTGAGCAAGTCATTTAATTTTATTTACCCCGGTTTCCTCATCTATAAAATTGGTAGAAGAATAATGTGGTAGAACACTTTAGTATCTTCAGCAAGAAAATCCCAAATGAGGTCCTCGGGACTGGACATGACTGTCAATCAAGGAAAACAACAAAAGTTAATTTCATCTTTCAAAATGTGAAGAAATCAATAAAGGGTTATATATCTTGGATCTAATTCTTATTTATAAGGAGGAAGTGATTTGAGAGATAGAAATAATTGAAAGGAGCTTGGAGAGGAAGTAACCATAATATTTTCAAATTTGTAATAGAGAAGACTGACATACCTTAGATTTTTGGTGAGTAGAAACCCAAAGCTTCCAGTAAAGGTTAATAAGTCAGGCTCCCGGCACCTAAAAGTCTATGGGTGAAGTCATTTCAAGAGATATGGGAAGCTCTCAAAAAATGAAATTCCAAAGACACAATGAAGAATAATTCTAATGAGAAAGAAGAATTCTTGTCTAAAGTGAGCTGTGTGGCTGGATAGACAGGGAACTCAAGGAGATAGAATCAAGGGCATATAATAGAAAATGAATACAAAACATGATATGGTCCTGCAGAATAGTGTCAGAAATGATAACATTCAGAATGAGTGGAGACTATCAAGAAAAGCAAGTATAATAAATTTTAAAAAATCTTGGGGAAAAATGGAAGAATCAAAGGATGCATAGATCTACTCCTTGAATTGGATGAGACAATGATAATTGATGATGGAGAGAAAACAAAATTGTTCAACTTTTATTTTGGTTCTGTTTTCTTTGTCACAGATAACAAACTTTGGATTAGAAAGTATAGGGAAAGTGGACTAATGGAAAGTCGATTGCCAAGATAAGTGATGAGAAAATAAAAGAACACCAAGCCACTTTTGATGAGTTCAACTCACCTGAGCTAGATGAATTGTATACAAAGAATAGTCTTTTTTAAAACTGGCAAGTGTTATTATCAAGTCATTAGGGAGCTTAGAGAATGAGAAGAGATTATGCAGATAGATAAGAGAAAATGTCCCTATTTTCCAAAAAGAAGATAGAATTGTGTCTGCAAATTATAAACCAGTGATCTTGAATTCAATTCTTGGCAAAATTCTAGAATGTATTATTAAGGGACCATTATTGAATATTTATACAAAATTACGAAATGAGGGGGAGGGATGGGGAGACAATAGTTAGACAACAGTTCATCTGAAGAAAGATTTTAGAATTTTTTATTTTATTGCAAATGCAATATAAATTGACAGTGTGATATGACAACCAAAAACAGCTAATGCATTCTTGAACTGCATTAATGAATTATAATTACTGTAGAGAAGGGAGACAATAGTCTCATTGTATTATGCACTAGTCATACAACAGCTTTATTACTGAATTTAGCTTTTTGGCACCACATTTTAGGAAGGATATTGATAAACTAGAGAGTATCCAAAGGTGAAAAACTTTGATTTGTGGTATAGGAAGACTAAAGGAATCAAAAATATTTTGCTTAAATACCCTTTAATCAAGCAATACACTACTAATCTATATCCCAAGGAGATCACAAAAAAGGGTAAAAAACACATATACAAAAATATTCATAGCAGTTCTTTTTGTGGTGGCAAATAAATGGAAATTGAGGGGCTGTGCACCAATTGGGAAATGGCTGAACAAACTGTGGTAAATGAATGTGATAAAGCGTTATTGTTCTATAAGAAATCATGAGGCAGGGGAGGGGAGTGGGAAGGGAGGGTAGAAGGAAATTTTGTAACTTAAAAATATGCATATGCATATGGATTAATGTTGAAAAATAAAAACAATATCATGAGGAACAAGACTTCAGAAAATCTTGGAAAGCCTTACATGAACTGATGCTGAGTGAAATGAATAGAACCAGAAAAACATAAAATACACTAAAAACATCACTGGGTGATTATCAATTATGATGGACTTGTTCATTTCAGGAGTACAATAATCAATGATAATTCTAAAAGACTTGGGATGGAAAATACCATCCATATTCAGAAAGGGAACTGTGAAGTTTAAATGCAGACCAAAGTTTACTAACTTCATTTTTTTACAAGTCGTTTTTAAATATTGTCATTTTTTTGCTCTCTTTTTTTTTTCATTTTGATTTGATTCTTCTTTCACAACTTGATTAATAAGGATCAGTTTTAGCATGGTTATACATGCATAGTTTATGTTAGATTGTTTTCTGTCAGAGGAGGGAAAAGAAGAAAGGAGAAAATATGAAACAATATCTTGCAAAAGTGATTGGCAAAAATAATTGTTACAAGTGGTTGGAAAAACAAATTAAAAAATATTAAAAATTAATTTCTAGAAAAAGTAAATCAAAATAAAAAATACTATCTACACAAAGGAAAAATAAGCTTCTTTATTATGTAACACAATAAAGAAATATTTTGCTTGAAAAGGGGAATTTTAAGAGGGATATTGGTAGGGTTGCCATATGGAATAATAACAATTATATCTAACATTTATATAGAGTAATTTCTGTATCAGGCTTTGCTATGCACTTTACAATTACCATCTCTTTTGATTCTCACAATTCTGGTAGAAGGGTGCTATTATTTTACAGGTAAAGAAACTGAGTTAAACAGAATTTAAGTGATGTGTCCAGGATCACTCAGTAAGTATTTGAGGTTACATTTGAACTGGGGCTTCCTGATTCCAGTTCTAGCCCTCTGTGCACTAGAGTGTCACTTCACTACTTTTAGACTTCACCATCTTGGCAGCAGGGGCATAACCAGACATAATGGAGGAAAATTGCAGAGGGAAATTTAGGTTTAATGTGAGGGGAAATGTCCTAATACAATAATCTAACAATGGCATAGGCTTCGGGAATTTGTGGGTTCCATTATCTTTGGGGATCTTCCAGTGAAAAATTGATCATTTGTTGCTTATATTGTAAAGTACATTTTTGTTTAAATACCGCTTGGATAAGGAGACTTCTGGGATTCTTGCCAATGTTAAAATGATGTGATTCTGGAAATTTCTTAACAATGAGAAATCCCAAAATGTGCTTGACTGCCTTATGAAATGGGAAGTTCCCAAATGCTGGTATTGTTTAAGCAGAAGTTAAATGACCATGGAGAAGATGCAATCTAGTCTTCAGGTAGTTCAAATCCCTTCCAAACTTTTGATTCTATTATTAATTTTTATTGTTAATCCTATCATCAAAAGAGCTTCAGAAATGCTATTCCATCAACTAAGTTTATGAGACTATTATGTTAATTTCATAGTTGAGATTCAAATTCAGTTATTTAAGGTATGGAATTCATAATTTTTAATGCTAAATCATTTTGTGATTGTGATAAGTTATGACTTAATTGGGCAAAGCCTCTCCTTCCAGTCCATCATCTCTTCTCTGTCTTTTACAACACTGAATAAGGTTCTTTCGCCTTTCTGTTGCTATTATCATAGAGCAGCGATGGCCACTTAACTGACTATTGGAGAATAAGACATTGCCTTTTGTGTGATTGTGAAAGGTTTGAAGAAGAGTCATCTGAGATGCCTAGTTCACTCTGAATCATGATTTGCATTTCAGAAAGAAAATTTCTATAATCACTTTGGTAAGTGGAATCCATTTTCTTCCCATGAACTGGAAATGTTCAATTCTTAATAGCTTCCCCAGGGTTTTACTTCTTACTATGAAGCCTTTAGTGATTTTTATCATTGTTTAGGCAAAGTAAACTATCACAATTTATGCTCAGAATTGTAGAATTCTCTAAGTGTTCTTCAGTCAAGTTCTTCCCTAGCCTGGTTTTGATATTTCTTAAAGTAGAAAATTTTGTTTTGCTACAACTTGAGTACAAAACAATGTAAAATTAGTTTTATAAGCCTGGTAAATATTGCTATAAGCATTGCAAAAACTTTTAAAACACAATAGCAATATCTTGAGTTATAGAATTCAATTCACATTTCTCTTTTTTTTCATTTCTCCTCTTAAAATATAACAGTCAATCTGAAGAGGAAAAGGACCAATCTCAATTTCTGCCAGATACTTACTCTCCATCAATAAAAGTGTCAATTTGTCTCTTGTCTAAGTGAAATGTTTCAAATCATCTTCAAAATCTTGAAGCTCCACTTTTGGCTCACAGCAAATCTTAAGTGTTTATTGAGTTACACCTCTTTAGCTGAGATAGGCACAAAAATATTGGCACAGAGGAGACAAAATTTCTTAGAACAAGGTAGATGATATCTGCTTAAAATGTAGATTTATTCAAAAATCAATTTATAAGATTTTTGTTGTCTGTATATGAGCTAGACAGGATCATGGTGGACAGAATTGAATTTAGAAAGAAAGGACTTCAGTTTGAACCCCAGTTTTATCATTTACTACATATTTGGCTGTGAGCTGGTATGTCATTCACTGGACCTCAGTTTCCACATATATAATTTGGGGAAGATAGATCAGATGAAGGATCCAGTTTCCTTTGAGTTCTAAGTCTGCTATCCTATGGACTTTTGATTTGATATTTGATATGAAAGATTAATCATAGTATGTTCTTTATCCTTCATTTCATAATGGCAAATATCTAGTAAAACAACAGTCACATTGGTTTGGAATTCACTTGCCTGTAAGACAAGGAAAACAGAGGTTTATGTTTCCTTTAAAAGATATTTATTCTTTTAAAATTATTTGCTTTGACTGCCATATTTCTAATTGCTCTGAAATCATCTTTCAAATTTGTAATATGTTTATAACTCTTTGAGGATAGCCAGGGTCAACCTCAAACATAGGTAGAGAAGGCTATGTGGCCTCGTCTTGACATGCTAAAGGTAAGACTTCTACCCCTCAAACTTTGCCCTCTTGATACCATAAATTTCAAGAATCAAAGTTTAGTTTAATACTTTGATTTACATAAAATGCAAATAGCTATCAGTTGAGCAATGTTAAATCACTTTGAACCTTTATTTTGCTTTCATGAATATCTGTTTTTCTTTGATTTCCTTCCAATTCATCAATTCTATTATTTCCCTTTTGACTATAACTGACTTCCTTTCTGGTCTGGAGGTTCTATACTCAGGTAGGTCAATACTGTCCTCACAAATATTCTAGATAACCTTTGTTCTACTGTTGTGCCAATGTTCAATTCTGGATCATGTGTACCAGCCATAATTACTACTTTTTTTTCCCATTTCTGTTCACAGTTTCCAGAGCATAACAGAAGAAAGTAACAGAAGTGTGGAGACCTGCCCCATTACAATGTCAAGCAATTTTATTCCCTTAGCCCTTGCTGCAGCTCAATAATCCTTTGATTCATCTCATTGATTCCCTTGATTGCTCTTCACAGTGATGATTCCAACCCCACTCTTGCTCCATAAGTCTCAAATGATGACTTTACTTACTTTCCTGACTCAAGTGAGGCAGTGCCTAGAGGCTATCTTACAGTTTCTCCTCCTTAACTCAAAAGTATCACATCTAAATCTATTTTCTCCTATTTCTTTCCAGTCTCAGAGGACAAGATATTCTTTTCCCAAAACTACCCAGGATATTTTCATTTCTATTACCTCTTTCTTCTTCTTGGATTTTGCCCCATTATCTGTTTTCATTCCTTCTAGCTATCCAGAATACCCACTCCACCCCGTTAAGGATGAGTATAGAGTAAGAAAACCTATATTTGATATTGCTATCCTTTCCTGTCATCCCATTTTACTGTATTGCAATTTCTTCAACCTTCTGAAATCTAAATTCTGCCTTTAATACTCCACTTAATTCACATTCTCAAATGTTTTCAACAACCTCATTGTAGCTAAATCCATTGGGCATTCCTTAGGCCTTCTCTGAGAGTTCCTTTGTGATATTTCTTTTTGTTTTACACTGGTAAATATCAAATGAGTTACATGTGGACAATAAATACTACAGTGTTCATAGGGGCAAGTAGACTGATACATTTTTAAAAGGCTTCATTTGGGGAAATTTAAGATTTTTCTGAAATATGAATATAATTTGAGTAGGGACTCAAAACACAGGCAGCACCAAGGCAGTGTTGTACATTACTAACCACTGCTTCCTTCTTTCAATTCCTCTTTCATGACTCATTCTCAATGTCTCCTGTCTGGATTATTGATCTCTTTGACTCCAGTCTCCTCCCTTTCCCTCCTTGTTCCCACCCATCCTATAACCACTGACAGAGTAAGAGTCTTTTGTCTTCTACCTTCTTATTCCCATGGTTTATAAATTAAATTAAAATTTTAAAAAATTATAACTTCTCTTTTATGAACTTTCAAAACTGCTCTAGCCTATATGTCAAGCAGAAAAGGTTTCCAGTAGAGAACAATAGTGTTGTTCAAGGAACTGCTTAGACAAGTTCTAAACAATTATTACCTTGGTTAGTGATGGATTTTCTTTTTTTTTTTTTTCAACTGAAGCAACTATCAGAGAACATCAGCTTGGTTGTAGAGGGCTTGCAACCTTCCTTGGAAGTGAGAGTATTTATATCATTGAAAACAGAATAACCCTATGTCTTTTGTTTTATAATCTAAAGCTACTATGCTGAGAAAAGATCCAGTGGCTTTACTAGATTGCAAAGGAGCCCATGGCACATATAAAGCTAAGAACCCCTGGACCATATCATTTCTAAAGCTCCCTTTAACCTTATTAAAACCCATGTTCTTAAGATTGTAGTCAATTAACTGGGCCACTATTCTTTGGTGCCCTCTTTCAGGTGAAGTTGTTCATGTGCCCACATGAACAGGTTTATGACATTTGCAGACATTTAGTTAAACTCTGGGTTAATTAGTTAATTGTTTCTAAACTCAGGCCACCTAACCCAAAAAAGAATTTTCCCCCAAATTTCTAGGCCTAAGAACATTCAAAATGTGCTCTCTAAAATTTACTTCATGCTCTCCCTATCTCCAAAGGCTGGAAATAAAGGATTGACTAGACATCTTCTCTTCTATGGGAAATCCCAGGTGTTTTCCTCTCCTTTCCAGTAAACCATCATCTCCAAGGGAATACATGTATCCCATACTTCTAAGTTAGGTAGGGTTGTGCTACAGCAGGTTTATACCAACAGATCAGGAGAATGGTTATTAAATTTTCAGTGTGAGTATTTACACCTCAGAAATCAGCAATCATTCTAAATCTTGATTTATTGTTTTCTTGATTGACATAAGAAAGTGTTAATGCAGATTAAGCTTAAAATCATGTGTCTATACTTTTTTTTCTCAAAAGGTTATTAAACCTTTACCAGTTTTTCTCTTTATACAAAACTAGAGCTCTGTTGTTCTGTAGGAGTACAGAAGAATACTAAGGAAATGAAGTCACAGCAGACTGAAGGGCTGATGATTTTAGGTTAATAATAATAACAATAACCGTAACAATAATTATAATGATAAATGTTTATGTGATACTTTAAGACTTGTAAAGTGCTTTATATCCATTATCTCATCTAAGCCTCACAATATCCCTGCTCCTTGGATACTTAATGAATAAATTTCAAAAACTATTTAGTTTAGATTCTCATCCAAATGAAGAAATCTCTTCTACAACATCCTAGACAGTTGTTTCTCCAGCTTCCACTCAGATAATTCTACTGACCAGGTACTTAATATGATTTTAAATTCTTTTAATTAACACCATGATTTTCTAAAAACAAACAATGAGGATTACTTTTATTCTAAGCAAATCATTTTTAGTGGTATTTTCATAGTATCACCTTCTTAAATGTGTATTATCAGTCCAAAGTGACCATATAAGGAGAGTTTTATTTATAACAGTGGCTCAAATACAGTAATAATTTTTTGGTTCAGTTATGCCTGATTCTTCATGGCCTCATTGGAATTTTCTTGGCAACAGTTATACTATTGCCATTTCCTTCTCCAGCTCATTTTAAAGATGAGAATGATTTCCCTAGGGTCTCAAAGTTAGTAAGTACCTGAGGCTAGATTTGAACTCAGTAATTCTTTCATCTAGCCATCTGCAGTAGTGGACTTTATCTCAACTCTGGATTTCTTATAGAATGAAGTTCAAAAACCTTGGAACTTGTTTGGGATTCTTGGAATGAAAGATGATACTGGAAAATGGTCTTTCTAGCAGAACCCAACAAGACACTATTCAGTTTGGGACTTAGTAGCCTGAGTCCTTGTTTCTCTTCCTCCTACTTCCGAAGTATATTCTTCCTCCTTACAGAGGAGGAGAAGATATACATTGTTTAGTTGCTATCTTTTCCCACAGAAAAAAAAAATTGCACATTTTATGTTTTTCTGCCTGGTGGGCGGTACAAACAGTTTGGTTCCTCCTCATTTCCTCATTTATTCTTTTCAGGTTCACAGATTCCCGACTCCACTATTTGGCAACTCCCCCATAATGGGGTCTATGCTGCCAAAAATCAAACTGCAAGTGACAGATTGAAGGCACATGCATGCAAAAAAAAAAGCTGTCTCAAGGGACACAATTAAAACACATACATGTGCATGCAATTAAATAATTTTCTTGCCCTTCACCCTTTCTTTTCAAAAGTAACAAGAGAGAAAATGTCTCTCTGCTAGAGAACTTCTAAAATGGGCATTTAATATGCATTCTGCTCTGACCTGGCTAGGATTTCTTCCTTTCTAAATGTTTAAATTTATCATTCAGTTTTGCCTCTATCCATATGTGGTTCAGAGAGGACCTCTTGGTCTTTTTGACTTTCCCAACTCCAGAGAAACATAAGGGGCTTTTTTTCTGAATGAAGAGGTTGTTTTTGCACATGCTTACCCATGTAGGTATAGCCTTGTATAAGTTTAACAATGGAAGAGTTCATGAACTTGGTTGATTAGGTATGAGCTCCCAGTATCAGCTCTGTTACTTGTTAATTCCTCATTCTTCTAAATGTATATGTGGATATGGATGTGTGTATGTGTGTGTGTGTGTGCATGTGTGTCTGTCTATGTGAGTGTGTGAAGAGAATTATAAAGAAATGGAAAAGTACAATTTTACAGCATAGCTTTACTTTTGTTCTTTTTTGCTGTTCAGAGGCTGAGCTTAAACAGAAAGTTTCAGTGTCGTCTTTGCAGAGAGAGGATTCTACCTCAGGGAAGAAAGACTCTGAGGCAGAACTGCCAAGCTCTTTTGTCTGCTATTTGAGAGTCAGAGCCTGGGGAATCACTTTTCCTCTCAAAAGTTGACAATAGGAATGCTGCCATCCAGGGATTCTTCTCCTCTTCTCTGACAGTAATAGCTGAGTAGTGATGTCAAGGAAAGGATTGGGGGAGGATGGGATGTGGGCTTGATGAAGGAAGGTGAGAGATTCTAGGCAGGCTCATTTGGGAGACACCTTCAGTTTTTGTAGAAGAAAAACATCTGTGGCAAATAAAATAGTTCTACAAGACTTGGGGAATGCTACTACTGTCCTACATGTTACCCAGAAAACACACAAAAAGTGTGTTGATCTGATCTGAGTCCTCTTTGGAATGAAATCATTCCCTCTAAGTCCTAGTCTTTGTAAATGGGGTAACTGTTGGTAGATACTGCTAGGTATAGATTTCTTAATCTGGAGGCTGTGAACTAGTTTATATATTTTTATAATTATATTTCAATTTAATTTTTTCCTTTGTAATCATGTTTTATTTTATGTATTAAAAAAACAAACAAAAACCTCTGAGAAAGGAGTGCATAGACTTTACCAGACTGCCAATGGAATCCATGCTACATACAAAAGAATATTAAGAACATCTGTATTGGAATAGTCTCTCCCACCACTCATTCAAGTGTATTCTTATTGGTTATAACTAAGAGATAGAAATAGGTAAATCAGGAAAAGATAGGAAGTATAGTAGCTTTGATTTTGAAGATATGAACTTTGTAATATCAGCAAAATATATAGATTCAATTCACCAAATAATCATTAAATGTATCTGCTATGCTGAAAATTACAGTGCTAGGAAATAGGAACCTAAAGTTGGCAAAGATAAAGTTTTTGCCTTTAAAAAACTGATATTGATTCCATAGGGTAATATCTAATGATATCTGGAAAATAGGACTGAAAAAAGGAAGAGAAGTCATATTTGAAGATATAGATTAGGAATAACCCAGAAGGAGCTGTCAGTAGACAGTATAGAAATGAATAAGAGAGCTAAGTGAAAAGAAAAAGGAAGCTGAACACAAGCTCTTACTAAAAATATTTTCCTTTTAGCAATAAGAGGAGGAAGGAGGGATATCAAGAAAGAAATAAGATAGGAGAGGTAGGAGAAGAACTAGAAGAGTTCAGTGCCTTTGAGAAACCAGAGGAGAATTTTAAGATAGGAGAGTAAAAAGTGTTCAATCAAGTAAGATCAAAGAAGATAAAAGCCGAGAAACAGGCATAGATACATTAGATGCAGTATCACTGGTGACTTTAAAGAGAGCAGTTTCTTTAAAGCAGAAGGAAGAGAAGCCATATCTTACTAACATAGTGGAAATTAGAGAAAAAATAAGCACTACCCTATGTCCTTGTGACTCCATTAACCAAATCCTTTGTTCTGACCTTGGTACTCCTGACCAGCTGTGAAATTTCCTAAAGAGCTTAACTCTTTGACAAAGTCTGAACATTCTCATTGATACCAGATTTGATATTTCAATCATGACACCTGGGTTGCAACTTTGTTGTGGTTGTTGTTGTTTGATGTTAAAAGGGGAGCTCTATAAGGAAAAGAGAGTAGCTAGGTGGTGCAGTGGATAGATCATTAAGCCTAAAATCAGGAAGACCCAATAATAAGTCTCAGACTTATTAGTTTTGTGACCCTGGACAAGTCATGGAACTCTGTTTGCCTCAGTTCCTCATATATCAAATGAGTTGGAGAAGGAAATGGCAAATCACTTGCCCAGAAAATCCCAAAAGGAGTCTCACTGAATCAGACATGACTGAAAACAGTTTAACAATGGCAACAAAAGCAAGGAGAAACTTGAAATTCAGAAGAGAAAGGGAGTTTACCAATATGCAGATAAAGTTTACTATATGGAAAACCTGTGTATCCCTTTGTCTTCTAGAGAGATGTACCAGAAGAAAGGACCTGGGCCAGGTCAACATCTGTGAGAGACAGAACTGAGGAGCCATGATGCAGAGTATGTTGCCCATACCCTACCCTTCAAGATTGTAAAGATTCATGTAGACTGTATCAGGTTCAGGTGAAGGGGATTACTTGGTTACTTGGCAAGAAGACCATATAGGTGGGTAGATCCCATTGGATAATTATGTTGTTGTTGCTTGTTTTGTTTTAACTTTATAGAAACTCTTTTATTTAATCCTTTTTTTGTGGGTGTTATCCAGTGTAGTATAGAACATTACCTTGGAAGAAAGATAAGGAAAGACTGAAAAAATTAAATGAAGAAGAAGACCACATTATTCTCAGACTTAATAAAGGTGAGGTCATCTATTTAATTGGGGTATTGGAGGCCAGAGGTTAGTGAAAAATATTTAGAATGACCACTGTGAAGATTCAGTAGGGAGTCAAGAGAAGAGTAAAAGGATTGCAATGAGAATCTAGATGAAAGAATAGCATGAGTTTATAATGTATCTAAATTAGAAGGGTTTTTATTATATTCTCCAGTAGGAATAAGCTTGAGAACTGGATTAGAGAAAGCAGTTAACCAGGGACATTGTCAGAAAAATCTTCTTGGCAAAAAAGTTGGGTGTGCATATAATGCTAAAGGATATTAGGTCACTTTTGAAATAGCCTTTTGGGGTCTCGGCTTGAAGAGAGTCAAGAAAAGCCAGAAGAAGAGTGATTGATGGAGAGAACAACTTTGAAGGACAAAAAGTTATCACAATATAAGGGAAAAGAAGAATGAGAATGTGAGAAAGGGAAGCTAATGGTAAAAGAGAAATTTTAACATTGAAAAGATAATTCTGAGGAGAGACGAAATCCTAGGTAAGGCCTAATTAAATGGATGGAATAAAATAAGAGTTATAGAAAAACTGTCAGAAAGATCATCACTTTGTTATTGAAGGATTTTGGGGGAAAAAGGTCTTATAAACATGATTGTCTCATGTAGGGGAATCTAGAGGAGGGCACAGAGTCTCTTTCAAATCAAACTATAGCTTCTTCCTTTTTTTTTCTTACTGACTTGTCATTTTTTGTTCAAATGAAATTAGCCCACATTGAGCATCAATGTCCTAGTTGAAGAGATGGCCTTGGCACTAGGAGAGAGAATTGAGTAGAGTCAAAAGAATCATATTCAGTGAAAAGGGAGTTCCACACAGAGTCAAGAGAGACCTGGATTCAAATCTCACCTGAGACTTTTAGCAGGTTTATGACTAATAGATGGGCAAACCACTTACCTCTCTGAATCTCAATTTCCTCAGCTATAAAATTTGGATTAATAAGTATCTGTGGTATGCCTATTGTGCAGGATTCTTGATAGGATCAAAGGAGATAACATACATGAAAAGAGACAGATACACTGACAGGAGACATTAAGGACAGATACTCCCCAAGTGACAGCTTTAAGGGAGGCTGCCAAAGGGATTAGGGCAGCAAATCTTGGCTCAATTTTGCTAGGCTGGGCTGGTTTAGGGACGAGTTAAGCAATGATTGTATTCCATTTTAACTAATTATTCTGATACCTGAATGCTAGGGTAAATTGGATATATCTACTGAAAGAGTAAAAGTGTTATCAGTACCCTCAGTGATTTGTCCCCATGGAGCAGAGTCCCAGTCATTTCAATATAGTTCTGACTCTGATCCTGATACCTATAGCTAGAGACAAAAGTTTCCCCAAATTCAATGCTACTACCTTGATAAAGTCTAGAAATGATTCTACTGCTCAATTAAATTAAAAATAATTATACTACAGGATCTCATAGATTTGTATTGGAAAAGATAAAGAAATCAAACTCTTCTAATACTTATTTAATACTTATCAAATCTAGTCTTTCTAGTCCTAGGTTGTCCCTGAACAGTGTGTTTCAATGATGTTGAAAGGGTATTAGGAGATATAATGAATTAGATTTATTCTATCATCTTACCACACATAATTATTTCTATGTTAATATATCCTGGCCTTATAACTAAGAGAAACACACACCCATTCATTCCTCTAGTGCCAGGCCTCTGGTATATAAAGGCACAGATTCTTCACTCAGTCCTGCCAGTAATTCCTCTATGAATACTCAAATTCACAATCTCTTACATACACCTCTACTGATTTGCATCACTAATGGGAATAACTGGATCCCTGGATTCAGCACTTTCCTTCCCTGTATCTTTATAATCATATATTATTACAATAATGAGAGCATAATACTCGGTTGCTTAGAGAAGTATACTAATGAGGTCAAGGTTAAAGGTTCAATCCCTCCACAAGCTAGTTAGCATTTCATAGAGAATTTCTATTTCATGGCTACAGACTTGTACCTTTAACTCAGGGAAGTTACTTCATAACTGATTAAAAGGAGGGCTTGATGTATGAGAGTGAATGAATCACTGCAAATCTGTCATCACTTCTGGGCAAAGAGGACTCAGCAAATCTTACTACTGAGGGTCAATAGTGACTATTTATTTATTTGTTTGTTTGTTTATTTATTTCATGAAGCCCAAAACTAGGGAAATGTTAATGGAACTATGGAATCATTGCAGAGACATTAGAAGGTGTGTTTCCTGTTAGGATTGAACATAAGATTTATAATTCTATGGAGCAGTATAGAATATGTTCTACATACTTCCACTAAATTTTTGTACTATTAGGTAATGCAGTGAATAGAGTCCTAGAGTCAGGAAGACACATCTTCCTGAGTATAACTATGACTTTAGACACTAGCTGTCACTTAACTCTATTTGCCTTAGGTTTCTTAGCTGTAAAATGAGTTGGAAAAGGAAATGGAAAACTACCTTAGTATCTTTGCCAGGTCATAAGGTGATGGTCACAATTGAAACCCTGAACTATTAGTAGTATTACTAAGGTTACTGTACTACTGCTTTAAAACCTAGATTTCTTTATATAATTGATTTTCTTTATGGTTAGGAAATCAGAGTAAATTTATAAAGAAGAAATGAATTGGAAGTGTGGACTAGCAAAATTTAATCAGAGAGCAAAATATAATTTTATAAGAATAACAAAACCATTGCTGGCCCAAACAATCTTAGAAAAATGAAGTGAGGTTATATTGATGGATAGAACTTGAAATATAAAAGTTTCCATCATATCTGAGAAGGATAAAAATACCTAAAATGTACTAAAAAAAATAAATGGAATGGAAATTCCATTGGAAATTCTTGTCCTCAACTCATACTTTATTTTTAAACTGGAAATCAGGAAAGGCCTCATATAGAAAGTGTTATTTGTGTTGAACTTTGATGAATATTACATATTCTGAGACATGGAGAGGAGGAAGAGGGAGAGTATATTAGACATGAGGGATAGCTAGTGTGAATGAAAGAACAGTATATACAGCACATTAAGTGGATCCTTTACAGCACATTTATAGGAGGAATCTATTCTAGCCTTTAGAGAGAGTTTGTATAAATGACAGAAGATGGAAGGTCCTGTCTATTTAAGACATAATAGTAGGAACAGGGAATCTACTTGAACATAATCTCTCTCTCTCTGTCTCTCTGTCTCTCTGTCTCTCTCTCTCTCTCTCACACACACACACACACACACACACACACACACACACACCTTAACACATTAGTTAAGTAACATTTGAGAAGGCCTAAGGAGTCTGACCCCAAGGGAATAAGAGATAAAGAATTAAGAAAAAAGTCAAGTAGGCAACATTATATTCCCAAATCTAGATAGGAGAAATGGTGACTATATAGCATAGGAACATGTCCAGATAAAGATCAGGATGCAGAGCCTGAGTGGTTCCTGTGGAGTGTTTGGTTTGGAAATTTAAAATATAGATTTAATACCTTCATTTTATGGATGAGGAAAGTTAAGCTCAGAAAAGTTAAAATGACTTGATCATGGTTACTGAGATATTGGATCAGAAGCAGGATTTCAACCCCAGTCTTTTTAAATCTAAATCCAGTATTCATCACACAAACACAGAGGGAATAGCATACTCAGGTTAGGTAAACCCCAAAACAAGAAGATTAATCAAAGGAATCAACATCTAAAGAGCTAGCAGCAGTGAGATGCAAATACATTTTTTAAAAATATCCATTTTTGTAATTCAAATTCTAGGCCTATATCCAGAAAAAAATCATAAAAAATGGGAAAAGTCCCACATGTTCTAAAATATTCATAGCAGCTCTTTTTGTAGTGGCAAAGAATTGGAAACTGAGGGGATACCCATCAATTGAGGAATGGCTAAACAAGTTATAGTACATGAATACTATGGAATACTATTGTTTTGTAAGAAATCATAAGTAGACTCTAGAGAATCATGGAATGACTTCTGGAATCTGATGCTGAGTGAAGGAAGCAGAACCAAGAGAACAATGTACACATGAACAACAACATTGTGAAATGATGGACAGTGGTATCTGCATCCAGAGGAAGAAAAACTAAACAAAACAACAAAATTAATTTTAAAAACCTTCAGAATCTAATGAACACTTTTTAAAATATCTCTTTTGTATCTCTTTCCCTTAATCCTAATTCCTCATACTGAAAATGACTAATCTATAAACATGTTTATCAAAAATATGTATGTACAATGTTAACCTGACTGCCTCTGTGGGGAGAGGGGTGGAAAGGAAAGGGAGGGTGGAAGGAAATTTTATAGCTTAAAAATACACACACACACACACACACACATATGTATAGATGAATGTTGAAAAACTTTTATAACATGTATTTGGAAAAATAAATTTTAAAATATCCACTGTAGGAGGAGTTAGATGGTACAGTAGACAGGAGTCAGGAGGACCAGAGTTTAAATCTGATCTCAGACACTTAATGCTTGGCTGTGTGACCTTGGGCAAGTTGCTTAACCCCATTGCCTTGAAAAAAACTCCATTTTTGTAAAATTTAGGAACATGAAAAATTATGAACAGTTCCATAGACAAAGAAGAACAGAAAGAAAGAAAGAAAGAAAACTGGATTTGAGATCAGGAAATTATTTTATGTAGGTCAAGAGAGTTAGGGCTTTTTTTCATTTTAAATAAAAATTTATAAAATTTTAATAGATAATTTACAAAACTTTACATTATACTACAAATACTTCCTTGATTCTTCATGTCTCCTTCTAAACTTCCTTCTTCTCTCTGGTATTTATTCTGCAAGCAAACTCTTAACATTTCCTTTGATTGGACCTAATTAGACTGCAATGAAAATTTATCAGCCCACATAAAGTATTAGGCATATGGAAAAGACAGGAAAAAGAAAACTTTGTTAGGCTTGGGCTCAGTTAGTAAGGTAAAGATTGAAATAAAGCATCTTCCTGGAATCTATAATTGTTATTTTTTTAAGTACTTAAATGCTTCAAGTTTGGAGAACTGGAGCATAGCACAATGTAGTGAAGAAGCAAAATGTCAAATATGGGTATATTTACAGAAACTTCCTAGAATAGACTAGACAGTTGGAGAAAGAAGTAGAGGTTTCAGGGGACATAACAATAATCCTTGCCAATGACCTCACAAGGAGAGGCAGGATTAGCATTTCCATATACAAATAGAAAAGAGCCTGCCAGTTTAGGAATGTGCCATTAAATGGGGGCCAATATGGTAGCTACTGCTTTAGAAGACTTAGTTCTTCCTATGTTCTGTCATTATGTTACTTCTTTTTTGGCATTTAGTTATGGTTGGATGAGCCCCACCATTGAACTACATCCCCAGACATGAAAGTTTAAATCTCAGATCATTAGTACACAGTCTGCTTTCTCTTTTTCTTTCCTTTTTTTTAGGTTTTTTTTTTTTTTGCAAGGCAAGAGGGGTTAAGTGGCTTGCCCAAGGCCACACAGCTAGGTAATTATTAAGTGTTGGAGGCCGGATATGAACTCAGGTACTCCTGACTTCAGAGTCGGTGCTCTATCCACTGTACCACCTAGCCACCCCCTCTTTTTTCTATTAAAAACTATATTATAATAATAGGAGAAAACTATTAAACATCAAAGAGGAATAACCAAAGTAGTCACACAAAGGAGATACTGAAATGATAATAATAATAATAGTAATAGTAATAACAATTAACATTTTTGTAGGCCTTTCCCACATACTAGGCACCATGCTAAGCACTTCACAAATATTTCATTTGATCCACACAATAGCCTGGGAGGTAAGGTTCTAGCGTTATCCCTATTTTACAGATGAGAAAACAGGTCTTGACTTTCCCATACAGCTAGTAAGTCTGTGAGGCTAAATTTGAAATCAGGTTTTCCTGATTCAAGATTTAGTGCTTAATTCACTGGAATGCCTAGCTGTTCCTTTCAGCAAAGAGTTAGAAGAAATAGAATAATCAGCAAAATGGGTGCATTCTCTCTCTCTTGATTTCATTTGACACCAGTCATTGATTAATTCTGGGCTCCTAATAGCCTCTGAATAATTTTAAGAGTAAGAAACTCTGCAGAGGGCAGTATTACTTCCAAGGAAGATACTTACTGCTTGCTGGAACATTGCTAGAGAGACTTTAGAGACCATCTAGTCTGACTGCCCTTTCCTTACAAACGAGGAAACTGATGACAAAAGTAATTAAATAATTGGCCCAAGGTTGCACAGGGCTACTTTAGCAATACTAAAGCAAACCATCACATGTTCTTCGTTATTAGTCTTCCCTAAATACCTCCAGGGCACAGCTCTTCCAGGCATATCTTTAAATCCTTCACAGAACAGCAAAGCTGTTAAAATCTTTCAGTTTTATTCCTTTTCTCTAAATTTTCTCTTGATTTAAAACTAACCTAAATTGACAAAAAAAATTGGAAATATACCCTTCAGTTAGGACATGACAGCTTCAGCCGCTACTGGCTATTCTCTAATGACTCTTTCCTAAGGAATGTTGGATTAACGCTGAACAGATTTATTTAACTACAGCATGCTGCCTGCAAAGCAGAGGCATTGGATTCAAATCCTACCTCTGGAAGTTACTGTGTGAATAAGTTTGGCCAATTTGCTTAACCTCTCTAACTGAGCCAGATCTTATAGAAGGAAGGAAAGAAAGAAGGAAAAAAATTATTTTAGCTACCTATTATGTTCTAGAGACTGAAGTAAGTGCTTTGCAAATATCTCATTTGATCCTCACAAAATTCTGGAAGGCTTACAATTATTATTACTCCTATTTTTCTAATATGGAGAATGAGGCAGAAAGATTTTAAGTGACTTGCTCAGGGTCTTCCTTTTAGTAAGTCTGAGGGCAGATTTGATTTCAAGTCTTTTTGATTCTCAAATCAGCAAACATTCTTTCTAGCTCTAACTCTAGCTCTCTATAGCTGTGTCTGTCATTGTCTCTGTGGCTCTCTGTGTCTCTGTCTGACTGTCTGTCTTTCTCTGTCCTACTTGCTGGAGGATTTGAGAAAGTCCTACATTAGATCTCAAAGGTTTCATGCTCTTTACAGCCTGTCGAATATTTTAATCATCTTTGGAAAACAATGTAACATCAAATGGTCTCATTGATAGAACCCTGGGATAACAACTACAATTTGGGTTCTTAGTCCTGCCATTGACTAGCTGTGTGATCCTGGGAAAGTCATTTAAACTCTGTTACCTGGTTTTCTCATCCATAAAAAAGGATAATACTACAGAATATATCTATTCAAAGGCAGGATAATGAATATTGCATGAGATTTACAACAATAACAAAGACAATAGAAAATCCTGTCATTTTACTTATAGAGGTCAGTTGTTTCCAAAGAAGGGGTCAGGGCTTGACCTCAAGGAATAATATCTCCCCCCTTCTCATTCCTCAATCTTGAGACTTATCAGTGACACCTAACCTTATTCCTTAATATTTCTCCCCTTAACTGACCACTTTCTCCTTTCTTCAGGCTCACAATGTTTCCTTCTGATCCACTCTCTCTCCCTGGCAAGTACACCTAAGCACTACCAGAACACCCAGAGCAGGAGAGTTTCTCTTCTGCAATTCATCTTCTACACAACTGCCAAAGTACTATTTCTAAAGTATGTCTCTGACCATGTTACTCTCTTAGTTCAGTCAACTACACTGGTTCCAAGTTCACTCTAGAATCAAATCTACTTTTTTCATCTTTAGCTCATTCCTTTTTAGTTTCTATTTTTTGTTTGAACAATGAACTATGTATATGTATATTTATTAAGGCACTATTCAACTATGCTATACCCTTATCGAAAGATGTAATTTCAATCTGTTCTTTCTATTTGCCTGATGGGTCTCTGCAGATTGGGAACCTGAAAAAAATTTCTAAAAGTACAGAAAACAATTAGCACTAATCTAGATATGCTCTCTTCTGTCATTGCTATGACTAAGAGAATGATTTTTTGCAGTTGTAAATCAGCAGTAAAGATGCAGCTTTGATTCTAGAATGGATTAATGTTAACTGGGTTATAAGAGGATGGAAAGTGAAGTGGGATAATCTCTATCTCCCAGGGAAATTGTGATGGAAAAAATAAGACCACATATAAAGACAGTGTCATTTCTGTTGAAATAATCTCCTTAATGTATTGAACTATCCATGTTGCTTTTGTGCTGTAGAACTTTTGATAGCTCCCTATTACTCACAGGATAAAATAAAAAAATCTTTAGCCTGACATAAGGCTAAGCCCTTCAAATTGTGACTCAAACCTGCTTTTTCAGCCTTATTACGCATCATTCCTCTTGTTATACTCTACGGTCCTGGGACAAACAAGACTGCTAGTTATTTATTTTTTTGGTTTTAACTAGTCTTATTCAACATCTGTTTATTTGATCAGCCTGTTCTCCAGGCCTGAAATATATTCTCTTCTCATCACTATCTGACTACATTCATCTGTTTAAAACCCAGATTCCTCCCCTGGGCTAAGAGTGATATTTTTCTCCTCAAATTTTCTTAAATATTTCCTCTGGGTTTTTGTTTTTAACTATGTTTTACCTTCTATTATATTTATAGGCTTTCTCTCTCTCTCTCTCTCTCTCTCTCTCTCTCTCTCTCTCTCTCTCTCACACACACACACACACACACACATACACATTTGCTTTCACCATCAAAATAGTGTCCTAGTGTGTACTAGTAATGGTGGTAATAGTAGTAATTGTAGCATTGGTGGTATTTTTCTTTTTGTTTTGATTGGAATGGACTTATGATTTCAGAGATACTGAGAACTCTTAGTGAGGAAAACCCCTTTACCCTTGGAGGAAAAACAAATTCTACTTGGGAGCTTATGGTCTTAGAGAATTGCATGGGACATTGAGATGTTAAGAGATATTTTCAAGGTCACTCAACCAGGATGTGTCAGGGACAGGAAAAGAAGCCAGGCCTTCCTGACTCCAAGGCTAATTTTCTATCCACTAGGCTGAGATGCCTCTTGCCATTGTTCTATGGGAGAGAAGCAGATACACCTACATGCTATTGCTTTAAAGATGTATTCCATATCTAAAAGAGACAAGCTTCAAAGTTACACAGCTGAATTATTCACAGAAGGTGGCTTCACAAGAGATCATGGACCAAGCTCTCTCTTATATGTCTGCAACCTATAAGCATATGCTTCACAACAATGCTTTTGTTTAATTTCATTACATGAATCTGCACACAAATTAAATGAAGATATGAATTGTGTGCAAGAAACAAAGTGCAAAAACTGTGAAACATTGAGAACCCCCCCCCTTTCAAGTATAATAGTGTCTGTCCCCTCATTTAATCAGTAAATATTCATTAAGCACTGTGCTAGATGCTATGGATACAAATACAATAAAGATAATCTCTGCCTTTTTGGGAACCTATAATATAAAAGGTGGAGGGGAACAATACACTAAAGAAATCTAAAAATTGAGTAGAGGAGAAAGTATGATAGAAAAGTTAAGATAGATCTAACATCAATTAAGCTGATTGGAAAGAGGGAGAAGACTATGCTTGGTCCCTTCCTTAAATTTAGGTCCTAGAGCCCATGGATCGGTCCTCCAGTCAGAGTGGGGTAATCAAAGGGGTAAAGGGTACTGATGAGATGTGAATACCCAGGCTGAATGTAAATGTGATTTCTCAAATGATGACTTTCCTGAGAAGGAAAGACATGATGGAACAGAATCTTTTGAATTTCTATTCATTACAGATGCACACAAACATATATACAATGTCCACATCTATTCTAGGATTGTGTGTGTGTGTGTGTGTGTGTGTATGGGGAAATATGTTTGTGTGTCTATGTATTCAGAAATCACACACACACACACATATACACATATACATACACAAGAAGATCCCAATGAGGGACGTCCTCTGTTAATATAGACCTATATCTTCCCTGCAATTTCTATTCTTAGGGCATTACCAGGGGGCATTAAGAGGTTAAATGACATGTCCAGTGTTATACAGACAAGGATGCCAGAAGTGAGAATTAAACCTAGATTTTCCTGACTAGAAACTAGCTCTTAATCCTCAATATCAGGCTTCATGACTTATGGATACTAGGTTGTTTTTATCCCATTCCTCAGTCGTATGAGTTATATAATTTGTCATACATCGTCGCCCAATACGTCATAGTCACATATCCCCAGGGGGTTTCTGCTTCTATGCACACAGAGCTTTCTGCCTCTTAAGTAGTTCCACTTTCCATAAATTCACAATTAATACTAATTCCGATCCTGAAAATAAGCTGCAAACCCAATCGTCTTAAAAAGGCTGTTCATTAATGAGGAGATTTACTCTGTTGTTTTTTTTTTTCTCACTCTCCCTTCTTTCCTTTCATTTTGTGAGAAATTGCAAAACAGCTTTTCTTAGTGAGAGTCATACTTTGACTGTATATGCATGAGGACATTTTGGCACCTAATTAGTGTGGAAATACAAGGAAAAGTAGAGTCTAATCACTCCTCTCATTCATATGCTCTTCACTCACTCATTCTAAAAGTACATACTAATATAGGACCTATACATTCACTTACATCCAATGCCCCACCACATTTTTGTCTAGTTCTCTTTTTTACATTCCTAAAAAGAATATACATATAGTATCATCTGTAAATTAGTTTACACTAATTTGCAATCTTTTTCATATATATGTCATATACTATTCATCAATCTCCCTGACAAGCACCTCCTGTTCACCATCCCCTGCCCTCATGTCCCCATTCTCCTTCTTCACACATGCAGGAGTCTGGTTTGACACCAAACAGGGGTGTGATTGGCTCTTCTTGATCCACTGGAACAACAAACAAAAACATGAATGCCATTTGAGGACAGAGCAGGGACAGGGCAGAAGCACAATCAGCCTGCTGTTTCCAATTCTATCCTGAACAGGCTAAAAGCATTTTGTAATGGGGATAAAAACAAAAGGAAAAAAAGAGAGGGAGAAGGGCTTGAGGGAGAGGGATACAGGAGGAGGAAGGGGAGAGCATCAAGAGGGTCAAGAGAGGGAAGGAAAGGGAGAGACTGACAGCTAGAGAATTGACAGGGAAAAAAAGGACAGTGAGAGTCAGAGACAGAGACAGAGAAAGGCAGATGGAAAGATATAGGCAGGGAGACAGACAAAGAAAGAGGAATAGATGCAAAGACAAGCAGTGACAGACAAAGAAAGGAAAAGAATAGGAGAGGAAAAGAGAGACAGAGACAGGCAGAAAGAGAAGCAAAGTCAGGGAGGAAGGATGAACAGGAAATAGATAGGAAAAGAAATACAGATACTGAAGAGACAGTGAGATTGTGTGTGTGTGTGTGTGTGTGTGTGTGTGTGAGAGAGAGAGAGAGAGAGAGAGAGAGAGAGAGAGAGAGAATGAATGAGAACAAGGTACAAGGCCAAAAGATCATTGTTACAGACTCTGAATTAGAATTCAAGCCTTAGAAATCATTTGTGAAGAATCATGGCTGTTATCCCCTGGTTTTGATGAAGATGAAACTGGTAGATCACTTGAGCTTGGGAGATCTGAACTGAGTCAGGAAAAGAAGGGTAAAAGAAGACCTAATGGGGCAACAGGACCAGGTTGGAAGCAGAGAACAGGTTAAAATTTCCATACTATTTAGTAATGGGATTTGAGATTCCATGTGTGTTCTGAGATTATGTAGTATTTACTGTGGTCTACTATCTATAAGTCAAATGCTATCTATCCCATTGTTCCTCTGGCCTTTTGTTATTTATTTAATATTTATTCTCATTTTGTACAAATAATGATTTTTATACATTAATAAAATATTCTTGTTTAAGAGTAAATGAAATACCCCCCCATAAATATAGACTCATTTCAGCGATAAAGGGGAGAGAAAAAAATTAAAATTTAAAAAAAATAGTAATAATTGTAGGTATGGCCAGGTGGTGCAATGGATGGAGCACCAGCCCTGGAGCCATGAGTACCCGAGCCCACATCTGGCCCTGTACACCCAACAATCACCCAGTCGTGTGACATGCAAGCCTCCCGAACCCCACTGCCCTGCAAAAACCAAAAAAAAAAAAAAAAAGAAAAGGAAAAAAGACCCAAAATAAAATAAAATAGTAATAATAATAGTAGGGGTGACTGGGTGGCGGACAGAGCATTGGCCTTTGAGCCAGGAATACCTAGGTCCAAATCCGACCTCAGACACCCAACGATCGCCCTGCTATGCAGCCCCAGGCAGGCCACCCAGCCTCATTTGCCCTGCACCCCTCCCCAATAATAATAATAATAATAAATGTGCTTGAGTCTTTGTTCCAAGCAACAGATGTGAATTGTGGAATTTTCTTAGAATGGGATAATGATTTGACCCAAATGATATTTGCATCCTCCACAATGATGCTTTCTTAGCTTTCAAATTCAAATCAATCCTTAATGCCACCCTTGCAATCTTTCCAGCTTGACCTGAATAGAGCAGTAGAATGACCAGTAGTCATTCTACCTTTCTACTTTCAAGTTAGGATAAGCTCTTGGATACCTGAACAGGAAAAAAGGAAGCAACTGCCATTCACTGACATTCAGTTTCACAGAGTAAGTCACCTAGCTGACATTTACCTACCACTCTATAGTTTGCAAGAGCTGTGGCATATATAATCTCATTTGATCCTCACAGCTACCCTTTGAGATAGACAGGTATTATTTGGTTTATTTTACAAATGGTAAAATCAAAGTCCCAGAAGATTAAAGCACTTTCCCAAAGTCATGCTTTTCATTAATGGGAGAAGTAAGTTTCAAAACCATGTATCCTCCAATTCCAAATCTGCCCCACCCTAAACTCTATATTATAGTATAACTTTCTCTCTCTCTCTCTCTCTCTCTCTCTCTCTCTCTCTCTGTCTCTCTCTGCTTTTTGCAAGGCAATAGAATTAAGTGACTTCCCCAAAGTCATGCAGGTAGGTAATTATAAAGTTTCTGAGACCAAATTTGAACTCTAGTCCTTCTGATTCTATCCATTGCACCACCTAGCTGCCCCTATAGTACCACTTTATGCACAACTATTGCTCATTTTGGTTGTCTCTCTCTCTCTCTTATTCCTATTCTTCCTTCTAAACTCAGTATTTTTCCAATTGTTGATTCTTTCTATTTAAGATAAGCAAATATAACATAGATAAGATGACAATCCCTGTTTTCTGCAATATATATGAACAATTAGACAAAAAAAAATAAACTTATTGTGACAACAATATCCATGAAAAACAGAAGGGAGGAATAATTATTTTTCTTATTTTTTTTTCTGAATTTTGACTCTGTCCTACCCTGTCATAGTAAAAATGTCAACTTCTAGAAATTAAGTTCTTTGGCCTGCCTGGGGTCAAAATGCTGAGCTATGATTCATGGACCTTATGTATCACTCAAGTCACTAGAGCTCTTCTATTGTTGAAGAGGTCCTTGTGGACGATCTTTGGGGCTTAAATCCTCTACCTCAGAATTTCCTGAAGATTGCAGCATCCTTCAGTGTGACAATTTCAGATTCTCCTAAGAATTGGGTACCACTGAGGAATACTATCACATGATACTCCACCATGGGCTCATTTAGTGGCAGTGTAGATTTCCTCTCTTACTTTTGGGGAATGAGAATTCTTCAAGATTTTCTTTCTATAACTTTCCCAACTATTCTTTCATTTCTAAGCATTCTAAGATGAGGGAGTAGGGCCATGGTTTTATATATGTGTGTATAAATATGTATGTATGTATGTATATAAATATATATTTTATATATGCATATATTATATACATATATATACATAATAGGTATATAATAATTACTTGTTGATTGATTCCCACCCCATAAAAAAAGAAATGTGAATAGTATATATTGACTCCTAAGTCCACTATAGTCACATGGATTATGACTTTATAAAACAGATAGAATACTGGAGTTAAAATCAGGAAGAACTAAGTTCAAACCTGCCTCAGATACTTCCTAGCCCTGTGATCCTAGGCAAGTCACTTAATCTTTTGAGTTTGTTTCCTAATTATAAACTGAGGATAACAATACACTTATCTCACAGGGATATGTGAGGATCAAATGAAATACCACCTGTAAAGTATTTTGCAAACCTTAAAGTGGTATATAAATGGTATATGTTATTATTTCAATAATAGTCTTTGCTATAATTAAATGTCAAACTTTCATGTTTCATTAAGGGCATGAGAAAGGCAGGAAGACAGTAGCAGGATCTCAAGGTGCTTAGTGATTGGCCCATTGTTGATCATAGATTACCTTTGTAAATATGTGGGGGCATTGAGACTTTTAATATGACAATTCAGAAAAGTAAAACTTGCCTAAAAGCAAATATTTACCAACATATTTTCATCACTGCCCTATGAATGCTTCCAGGTTTAAACAAAACAAAATCAAAGCAAGAGGTCTAATCCATTGTTTAAAAATTAAGTAAATTAAAATTAAATGAAAAAATAAAATTCTGGAAATTATATTTGAATAAGAACCCATGGGGGGGCGGGCAAACCAGCAGCAACCCTTCTCTGGTGCTATCTCTACCTGCAGAACAACATTATCTCTTTATAGTAATCTTGGGGGTGGGGTGGAAAACGAACATGAGCTTTTTTATTAACAAATAACTGGAAAGAAAAAAAACAAAAAAGCTAACCAATTTTAAATCCCTTGTAGCTAATCACTTACTGAGTTTTCCTGTATCAAAGACAGAGGTAAAAATCATAGGGAGCTTAAAGCATTTTTTAAAGCTATCAATTTAGACCACACAGGGTGTGTGTTCATTTTAGGAAAAAAAAATTCATTATGGCCAATGGTCATCACAGGAGGCACAGGCTCATTTACCCTGTGCTATTACTTCAGCTCACTGAGTATGGAACTTTCTAGAGCCCAAGGTAAATGATATTGCTTGTGTTTATATAGTGCTTGGCATCCTGAGAAATAAAATCTGTTCTTTTAAATGTTTTTCCCGATAACCTTGTCTATTTGACCTCATTTGAGAGATGAAGAGAATAAGGTACAAGGACAAAAGCTGACTCTCCTAAAGTCATTTGTACATAATCTGAATTAGAACTCAAGTCACAGAAATCATTTGTTGAAAAGAAGCATGACTGTCATTCCTAGTTTTGTTGATGATGAGATTGGTAGATCACTTGACCTTGGAGATCTGAGCTGAATCAAGAAAAAAGGGCTAATAGGTGCCCTGATGGGGAGGACAAGTTGGAAGTAAGAGAGCAGGTAAAAGTTTCCATACTAAATAGTTATGGGATCCTGCTGTGGCTCTTAGGCAAGAGAAGGAGAGTCAAAAAAAAAAAGACAACTGTTATCCTCATATATTTCTCAGAAGTTCATTAATTTTTTGTCTTTCTTAGGTACAATTTTACCCTGATAGGAATCAGACAAAGTAAAGGAGATATCAGGAAAGAGAAAAAGATATGGAAAGAAAAAAGAGAGGGGAAAAGAGATCAGACTGTATTGTAAGAAAAGATAGTTACTAGTTGCCTTAGTTTAATTTTAAAATATTTATTGAAAACCTAATATGTGTAAGGTCTGGTAAGATATATATATATATACATATATATATACACATATATATATATATGCACACACACACACACACACACACACACACACACACATATATATATATAGATATGTAAAGGAGATGGTTTTTGTTATTTTTTTTCAATTGTGTCTGACTTAGAAAACTTTGGGTTTTTCTTTAGGGAAAAATCTTTGGCAAAGATACTGGAGTGGTTTTCCATTTCCTTCTTCAGTTAATTTTACAGATTAGGAAATCAACAGGTTTAAGTGACTTCCTCAGGGTCATACACACAGCTATTAATTATCTGAGGTTAGATTTGAACTCAGGAAGATGTCTTCCTGATTTCAGATTTAGCACTCTATCTACTGTGCTACCTATCTGACTCAAAAGAGACTATATCTATCTATCTATCTATCTATCTATCTATCTATCTATCTATCTATATACAGACAAACATACATATACACATATATATGTTAGGGAAGACAGACTATAGACTACAGGGGAAAACTGGTTGCTGCAGAAGAAAATTATAATTAGCTCTCTCAAGGGCCAGAGGAGGAAAAGATGAATTGTATCTTTAAAAGAAAATCATGCTTTATTTTTTTAATTCTTGAAATAGTTTTGCCACAGAAAACTTGACAATTGAGAAATTATGAAAAAAACAATATGGGAGGACTTGTGAATTGATACAGAATAAAGAAAGCAAAAATTAGGCAAAGAACATTCACACTAAGTACAATATACCAATGAAGAACATTCTAAAAAAGACAGCAGAATTCAACTGATTTGAAATGTGTAATCTTGTCTACTGAGAGACTTGATGATAAAATAATATTATTCATCTTTGAAAGGAGGTTGACAAGATCATAAAATCTGAGCTGGAAAGGACTTCAGAGATTATCTAGTCAATTTTCCCCATTTTATGGAGGAGAAAATTGAGATCCATGGAGGTGAATTGAATTGATTAAAATCATATAAGTAGTAAGCATTAGATTCAGAATTAGGATATAAGTACTCTGCATTCAGAGTCAGTATAGGATGGCAGATTGAAGATGTAACTCATTTCACATGACATCAAAAGCAACCATCATAATTTGTTTTGCCATCTTTTCTTTGTCAAAAAATATCATTGTAATATTGTACATGATCATATAATTCTTGGACTATACTATGATAATGGAATTAGTGATATAAAGACAATTATTTAATGACTTTCATATCAGCAATATTTGTATATATTTATGCATGTGTAGTCTATCTTTCCATCTCTTTCTTCTCCCCACAACTTTCTCTCTCTCTCTCTCTCTCTCTCTCTCTCTCTCTCTCTCTCTCTTTCTCTCTCTCATACACTATCACTGTAAGCAAAGTAATTGCCCAACAATAAGTCATTTTCATAAAATCCCTCAGAGAAGAAATATGTTGTAGATAGGGATGGTGTATGACAACTTTTTTGCTTTGTTGATTTCTAATCCAAATATGAGGTTTCAACAATAAGGAAATGGTTAAATAAATTGTGATCCATTAATGAAATGAAACATTATAATTCAATTAAAAGCCATAAGTATAAATAGGATAAGAAAATATGATAAAACATTTATAAATTAATGTATATATTTTTAAAAAAGCAGATTTCAGAGAACATAGAAATCATTAGCTCTTACAAATAAAGGGAAAATAAATTGAATCAATAGATAAATAATGATTCTTGATGAGGTTTTGGAAAGTTATAATATTTTATGGAATAAATTTCATTCATTTATATGTAAACAAAAATGTCATTGATTATATCAATATTCAATGATGAATATCAATTTTTATGATAACATTTTAAGAGGGGTTCATGGAGTAATTATTCAGAAGTGACAATGATGTGAAGAAACAAAGAAATGTCAATTAAACTTAAAAGAAAAAAGAAGAGACATTGCTCTCTTCTTTGTGATCTAGGCAAGGACGTCTAAGAATAGCAAACTTATCTATGTGCAAGCAATCAGGTCCAAAAACCACAACCTTTGCTCAGAAAACGATTGATTTCTGGAACCAATTTTATCATTCCTGGTTTTAAAGATTCACTTCACTTATTTTCTTTAATTGGCAAATCTTTCTGGACCAGAAGGAAGAGGACCACATAGTCTTTTGTTATTAGTATCTGTTTTAAAGTACTTCCACATTCCACATTTCCTTGGCAGTGTATAATATTTTAGAATAATGTATAGGTAAAATTAAAATTATACTCTGAGAAACTCTATCTCTAGCCAATTTTCTTTACTCTGTATAAGACATAGGAGAAACCAGAAACAAAGGAAAAAAATATGGTGTTCACAAAAAATGTAAAATAACTACCAAAGAGAGATGTAATCCTCACTTTTCCTATTTCCCAACTATTTCTTACATTGGTGATATTTCTCTTGATGGTCAAAAAATACCTCAATTCAAAAAATAGAGATGGAAAAAAAACAAAAAACAAAAACAAAACCAACCTGTGATAATGCTTTTATATAGGAATTATATTAAGAAACTAAAAGATAAAATTTGCCTCAGAAACTCTTACCCTCAGCACCTTAACTCAATCCTTATCCATTTATCAATCTTCAAGAATGTGAAATACACAACCTTAGCCCCCATGCAGACTTGCCTAATTTGGAAGGAGATGATTTAGAATTATCACTACTGGAGATGGAACTAGGGAGATGTAGCTGGATGATAGGTTTTTTTTTTCCTATCATAAGCTATATAATCAGTGCTTACTAGATCAATACATAGTCAAAAATCTGAAAACTAGTGAAAAATTGAGGTTTAAATGCTTCTCATTGGATAGATACTGGCATTTTACTCATGATGACATAAGGACTACCTGATAGAGAAGTCATTTAATTTAGAAAGGAGCTACTTTAACCTAGAAACTTATTAAGCCCTGAAGTGATACAAAAAAGTAAAACAAACAAGCCCTATCCTGAGAGGCTTAGAATCTAAAGTAAAGTTCATAGAAGGAGTTCTTCACTGGTAATTCTCTTTATCTTTGAAACCATAGGTCAGTCAATCAATGATATTTGTTAAACATCTACTATGTGTTAGGTGCTGTGTTAACCACTGTTTCAGTGCCAGGAAAGTTTTATTAGAGGGTACCTATTGAGTCACATACTATACTTCATCTGCCAAGTACCTTCTTTTCAAATTAAAGTTTTAGAGCATTGCTTTAGACAACAAGAAGTTAAGTGACTTATCTGGGGTTCCACAACCTGTATGTAGCAAAGAAGAGTCATAAATCCAGTTTTTTTTATCATGAGATTAATCTTAATTCACCATGATATTCTGAGTTTATAAACATGTACATGGTGCTGTTGCTGTTTTTAGTCATTTCTGACTCTTCATGATCCCTTTGAGCTTTTCTTGGCAAAGATCCTAGAATGGTTTGCCATTTCTTTTTCCAGCTCATCCTCAGATGAGGAAACTGAGGCAGAGAGGGTCAAGTGCCATGGTCACACAACTAGTAAGTGCCTAAGGCCAGTTTTGAACTCATGAACATGAGTTTTCTTGACTCCAGACCCAACATTCTATCCAATGGGCCAGTTGACTGTGCATATAGGAGCATTTATACTAAGATTTACACATAGGAAAAGAGAATGAATCTACTATAATATATTGCTGAGAATTAAAAATGAGGAAAAAAATTACTGAAAGACAGAATTAACCTATAGAGAGTCTCACTTTGTACCTTGAAAGAAGTAAAGGATTTACTTTGGTAAAAATTAGAGAGAGCGAGAGGGAGAGAGAGCCAGACACACACACACACACACACACACACACACACACACACACACACACACACAGAGAGAGAGAGAGAGAGAGACAGAGAGAGAGAGAGAGACAGAGACAGAGAGACAGAGAGACAGAAAGACAGAGACAGAAAGACAAAGAGAGAGAGAGAGAGAGAGAGAGAGAGAGAGAGAGAGAGAAACAGAGACAAACAGAGACAAAGACAGAACCACAGAGACATAGAGAAACGGAGACAGACAGGTGGAGAAATAAGGACTCACAAAGATGGGAAAAAAAAGAACAGAAGCAGGTAGGGACAGGAACATAAATAGGAGCAGATCGCCCAAGAATAAGAGTCCATGCTAGGGAAACTTGGGTGATAGAACTGTGCAGGTATGATAGATAATATGGAGAGAATCTTCAATTAAAAAATTCAGCATTTGAGCTTGACCTCAAGTAATAAACTGAGGGCAGATTTTTTTTTCCCCTAACAGAGGAGTGGTATGATAATATCACTTTAGGAACTAATGAACAAATAGACTGGTGGCAAGATTAGTTGAGAAGCTGATAGGTAGGAAGTGAAGCCAGGAAATGGATCAGATGGGAAATTTTCCCCCTCCTACTTTCATGTACTCTCCTAACAGTCTGAAGTTCCTCTTTCTTTTTTTTTCCCCTTTAGACCTCCTTCTGGAAAAGCGGAGGATTTAGGGAATCTTATTCTCTGGTCTCCAGTGATGTTACTTGTTCAGCTCTTTATTACTTGGCTGACCTTTTGTCCCTCTATGGAACATTTCCAGGCCCTATCTCAGATAAGTGGCTGGGCTGAGTTTAGTCTTCTTGGGGTAAGATCATCATACCTGGATTTAAGAAAGGAGAATTCTCCAAAGCTTAGATAAGCACTTTTGTTTTGAACAAATGTTTGAATCCTTTATGAAAGTATTGTTAGATTTGGGAAAATACTGCAGGTCTAAGGAAAACAAACCTTCTAGGAATACTAGTTGTACATTTTTGTAAGTATAACAAAATGATTTATTGGTTAAAGGAGAGAAAATTTCCTAATGAGATGAAATAAAATTTGATATCACTTCCCAAGACCCAAATATCATTTCTCACCTCACTTTTCTCAAAATGATATTTTAGTTTATTTTTAAAAGGTTACACTTAAAAATTATTTTAGCCTATTCTTTTTGGTTTTAGAATGTTTATAACCAGCAACATAAAAGTTAAATACTCAAAGGTTAAATAGAGGTCATTTTGTCTAGCCTTTTAATTTAATTTTGTTTATTCTATTGATACCTTTTTATGACATCACAATAACTTTTTGATTTGCCACCCTCTCCCATGAACCTTCTCTTGCAGTAATTAAAAAAAGAGAATAAAAGATAACAGTCACAGCCTTACATAATCATGGTTACCTACCTCTCTACCTTGGGGAGTGCTACAGGCTACACTTAACATTCATTCAGAATAATAGAAGTTCTACTTTTCTTAAATTGTGTTAGAATAAGAATTCAGCCTAACCAAAGTTGCACATTGGTCACTCTTTTTCAACCTGAAATACAAAGTTAATGTTAGGATTTATCTCAAGAAATAAAATCATGTGTCAATGATGGAGCAAGGTAACAAGGTTTAATACCTGAACCTCTTCAACTTCTCATTCTGAAAACTGGGTGGAGGGAAGGGTATTGGTTTGGTTTAGGTGCAGAATAAGCCAATTTAACCTGCTTTTTTATTATGAAGTGCAGCTGTCCAAGTCACAAAATCATGAGATTATGTCATCACTTGATAGATATTCAGTCAAATGAAAATTACAATAAAGCTGCAGTTGAAAATAACACTATCCAAATGGTGCATGAGATTACAGAGCTGGGACAAACTAGATTACATTATTCATTTATTATTTGTTAGATTTGCATTATGCCTCTCCCTGGAGTTGCCAGAGGTGTTGATAATAATATTGCTATCAAGGATCTGTGCTGGCTAGATATAACTCTACTGGCACAGGGGGTCTACTTTCTAGACTGGTGAACTAAGAGCCAACTCACCCTGAGTGGATGAGCTAAGGACAAAGGGGCCAAAAATCTGTGCCTGGCAAATCCACTCACAGCTAAAGCTCTGAGGGTCAGGAGAGGGATCTATAGCTCTAGACCTTTATTCCCATGTTCATTCTAGTCCTTTACAGTAAACCTTAATCCACTCATTACAAGTAGCTACTAGAAAGCATCTGCAGAGCCAAACCAACTTCTCCTGATAAGATACAGAGTCCTTTATTAAAATACTCCTGGGCAACTCACTAGCTTGGTGCTGGGCCTGGACTCAGGAAAACTCATCTTCCTGAGTTCAAATCTGGCTTCAGTCACTAACTAGCTATGTGATCTTGGATGAGTCACTTAACCATGTTTGTTTTTGTTCCCTCATCTGTAAAATGCGCAAAAGAATAAAGTGGAAACCACATTAAAAAATGCCAAAATGGACTCAAAAAGAGTTGAACACATTCAACAACCACAAAATATACCTTCTGGCTCTAAAACTGTGATCCAGTTATATAAGAAATAGGTACAAACTTCAGCCATACACATAAGTATGATACACACTGGAATGTGATAGGTACATAAGATTATAAAGTTTTATGAGATCAAATGAGAAAGAAATCATTTCAAGATGAGGTGATAAGGAAAAGGATTCAATGAGGAGACATTTCAGCTGAGCCTTGAAAGATGAGTAGGTGGTTCACAGACAGAAATGGTAGTGGGAAGACAATCTAGACGATTTTATTCAAATATACACACTTTGAAATAAGAAAAAAAGGTGTTTCTCTTCTTTTTTCCTTAAAGACAGAGGTATTCCTGCTGTAGGGGATAGAGCCCTGGGTCTAAAATCAGGGAGACCTTAGCTCAAACATAATCTCAAATATGTCCTAGTTGAATGACCTTGGCCGTGTCACTTGACCTCTGTCTGCTTCAGTTTCCTCTACTGCAAAATGGGGAGATAATAGCATCTATCTCCTAGGATTATTGTGAGGATAATTTTATGTGATGCTAAATGATAATATTTGTAAAGGGCTTAACAGAATGTATACTCATATGAGGTCCTTAATAAATCCATCCTTGCTTCCTTTCTTCCTCCCTTCCTTCCTTTTATATTTGCTGTTATAGTTAAAATGCAGCACAGCATATATAGAAAAAAATGCTATGTAGTATGTAATCAGTAAATTATCATGTATATATTATTCTGTCTTCCAAGCTAGATTGTAAACTTCTCTGACACCCCTTCTACTCTCTCTTTCCAACAAGGTTACATCGAATGAATGAATGAATGTAAATTATAGCTTGGCAGTGCAAGTTTAACTTCTTCAGACTATATTTATTTAATCTTTCTTGCAGTTGGCTAAAGAAGTTCAAAAGATGTAGTACAATAAAGTTTCTTTTTTTTTTTTCTGGGGCTGCAGGGAAAGAACTTGGAACCATGTCTAGAGGGCAGCAAAGCTGCACCTGGCTCTGAAACAATACATTACCTAAAGCTGCTGTCTCTCTCTTAGGCCTACTAAATCCCACTCTCCCTTTAGTGGTATCTGCCTTAATAATTTGCTGGGGAATGGGAAGGGTTAAGAGCGGGGAGGGAAGGGAGGACAGATTGTGTAGCATGCAGAAAGCCTGTTGAGTGTAGACCCTTCCAGGTACCATAACCTCACATAAGTGAAATCATTCTATGACCAACCCCTTCCCCAGTCTCTAATAAGAGTGGATGACACTTTAACCCAATAATTTTTCATTTTTAAATTAATTCATTTTACTTTTACACTATAATCATTTTCCTATATAACCTCCCTTACCCCAAACCAAACTGCCTTAAACAAGGAATCCTTATCTGTACCAAATGCAGCAGTGTTTTTAATCACTGCTTTAACATGAAGAGAGTTCATTCTCCTCTTGAACCTAGTTAGGGGAAAGCTTTAGTCTAGGTACTACTGAGATTCCCAGTCACATGAATGAATTTGATTTAAAAAAAAACTAACTGAATTGATGGACTCTGTGCTTGGAGGGAAAAACCCCCCAAAAACCCAAACCCTCTAATTATGGAATTCCAGCCCTAGCAGAACAGTACCACATTTGCTCCCAAAAGAGATACCTGCAGATCAATTTGTGTCAGATTCAGGACCATTCTACCCTCCCTTTCTCCAAATCTTTTTTTCCTCTTTTTGGTTATCTCTTTTCCTCCTTGATCCTTTCCTGGAGGCTCCTTTTCTCTTCCTTTTATTAGTTCTCTTCTCCTCTTTCTTTCTCACTAACTCCCTCTCAGCCTGGCATTATTCTTTTCTCCATTTTATTACAGGTGTCTTTCATCTACTTTCATTCACTCCCTCTTCTTTGCCCATTCTCCCTTGACTGCTATGTAGGTGGCTTCATTAGATCACAATTCTATCAAGGGAAAACAGTAGGAGAAGGAGGGGCTATCTTACTCAATAACCAGGGTAAGAGATAACCCATTGTTACAGTATGTGATGAGTTCTGGCCTTTTCTTATAAATGCCTAAATAGAATCTTAACAGCTCCATTACCTCTGAAAGCACAGAGATGCTGTTTGCTTTCAAAACAGCATGGCCTGGCTAAAAGCCCTGGCAACACAACAAAAGTCTCAATTGTCCCATCCCTGTCCTCTTCCCCCGCCCTCTGCAACATACACACATGCACCAGGGAGCATACACACCTGTGCAAGCATGTGGTATAAAATAGGAGTTAATGCTATAAGTAGGAAAAAATACCTATCAAACAGGCCTCTTCCAATCTGCTAGGATGTGATGCCCAGACTAGAACAGGTGGGGCAAAGAGATTTCATAGGTCTCGTGACACCTGTTTTTGACTTGTGTGAGATGTGCTTGTCATAAGACAAACCTGGTCTAAAGGGAGGTGTTATTAAAATGTATATAACATCTTCTTTCCTTTGTTATAGTCTTCTGGGAATTTTATAGAAATAGTTTCTATATCTGTGATAAAAAATTTAATAAAACATCTATTTGACTTTTTTCATACCATCCAAAACTGTTATCTTCATTCTCTCTTTACTATTCTCTCTCTGTGTCTATCTGTTTCTGTCTTACTGTCTTTATGTATCTGTCTCTTTCTCTTCCTATATCTCTACTCTTCAATCTCTGTCTCCATATGTCTACAAATCCTTATTCATTATGCCTGCCTGTCTCCATGTCTCTGTATGTTTGTCTGCATATACTGGACTCTCTTCATTTTCTTCTCTTTCTTTTTCTTCTCTTTCATCTTCTTCTTCTTCCTCCTCTTTATTTTCTTCCTCTTCTTCTTCCTCCTCCTCTTTCTCTTCTTCCTCTTTATTTTCTTCCTCTTCCTTCTCCTCCTCCTCCTCCTGCTCCTCCTCCTTCTTCTCTCTCTCTATCATCAACATAAATAAAAACTTTTCAAATCCCCATGAGCTAACCCATCTATTCTTTATTTTGGTTTTTTTTCCTAGCTAACCCATCTATGATAAAAATAGTCTCAAAATTTTCATTATAAGAGAAAGACATTGGGCTTGAATTGTGTCAGTAACAAACAATAGCGGTTGTAAAATTTTATATGTTCTATGTGTGATAAGTGTAATCTTGAGAAAGATTATGGGGCAACCTTTGTTAGATATATATATATATATACATAAATATATATTTATGTGTATATGTATATATGTATGTGTGTATGACAGATGCACATTTTATATATATAAAGATATTTTATTTGTATAAATTTATATATATATATATTTGAATGTATGTATGCATGTATATTTATATGTATGTGTATATATATATTTACATGATTAGTAGTCTAATCTAAGTATTATCCCTCCTAGCAATATCATTTCACAAGACAGTCATTGTACTCAAATCCCAAAATAATACTGCATAGTTACTGTAATGTCATTCCAATAAATGTTCATAAATAACATTGTTCCTATGGAAACAATGCCCTTCTGCAACGATATTTCATGTAATGCTGTGTTCTCATGGAATTGCTTAAGGATATCATGTAGAATATATTTCAATTCCTCAGAGTAGTGAGGATTGCTGACTTGCATGAATAGAGAATGAAGGGAAGGTAGTTAGGATTATGCAGTAAAGAAGAGACACTATTAAATAAATAACTATTAGAAAACAAAAAAGAAAAAACTAGAAGATGAGATCAATGGAGAGACAGAGTTTTATGTTCTAAATAAGAGAATGCATCAAATAAGTTCCAAAGAGATTTCCCAAAAAAAGAAATTTTCACATTTCACATTTCATAAAAAGAATTGCTTCCATCTTCATGCTGTTCTCTTTATTGTTTCTAAATGGCTAGAAAAGTACCTTCTATTTTTTAAAAAATACAATTTTTATACTATTTAGTGGTACCATCATTTCATCCCTACTAATAATTAGACTCCCTTTTCTGAGGAAGCATCATTTCTTTCTTGGAACTAGAATTTATCCTCTTTCCCCACCCCCCGGAAATTTAAAAAAATTTCTCATTTTCTGTCAACCTCTAAATCCAAATGGTCTTGAAATTCAATAGTTGTGCCCTGTCTCTTTTTTTTCATATATCTCAGATTCTACCAATCATTTTTTGCAAGTGTTGAGTTTTACATTGTGCCCTATCTCTTAATCTTTATTATCAGAATTTATCTTTAGCTGTGTTTCTATTCAAAGCCTTATTCAAACCCCAGCTGTACCACCACAAACTCTTGGGTACTGGTCTTCCTGTTTCCCACACCATATAACTTAAATAAGCTTCATATACTGTTGCAAAACTGCCATCCTTACTTAATTTTGATTGCATAATGTACAGCAAAGGCTAGTTATTGGGGACTAAAGACAGGGGGTTTACTTAAAGTATGATGGTAATAAGGACTAGGAACCATTGTGTTAACTCCTTAGGTGGCTCTGTTTCCTTCTAGTCTGGTTCAATTTGACTGATCCTGAAGAAATCTTTATGTTTCCCACCAATTCTATTCCTAACTTCTGGTCTTTTTTTGTGTAAAAGGTGTAAAAGGAATCTCTACATTTCCTGTGTCCAATATTTTAACCTCAACACTATTCTGGATACCTTATTCTCTCTCAAACTACTTATCCAAAGACTTTTTTTTCCCATTTCTACCTTCAAAACATTTCATATCTTAACCTTCCTTTCCCCTCCACAGCTACCACCTTAATTCAGGTCCTTATGATTTCTTACCTTGCTTATTGAGACATGTTCCTAACTAGGCTTCTTTTTCAAATCACTTACAGTTCCAATCCCTACTACAACATATGGCCTAAGTAATTTTTTCTGGAGTGTAAATTTAACTCTTTTTTTAAGGTTTTTGCAAGGCAAATGGGGTTAAATGGCTTGCCCAAGCCCACACAGCTAGGTAAATATTAAATGTCTGAGACCAGATTTGAACCCAGGTACTCCTGACTCCAGGGCCGGTGCTTTATCCACTATGCCACCTAGCTGCCCCTAGATTTAACTCTTAAATTTTATCAAAATCAGTGGCTTTCTGTTGTCTCTAGGAAAAAGTCCTCTGTCTTGCTTTTAAAATTCAACATAGGGGCGGAGCCAAGATGGAAACATGAATGGATCAAGTCTTAGGAGCTCTCTGATAAAAACTAATAAACTAAGGACTCTAAACTTTCGAGAGACAGAATCCACAAAGGGACCCAGTGAGGCAGTTCTCCTACTCAAGGTAACCTGGAAAAGAGCAGAAAGGCTCTGCTCCCCGGGGTCGGAGGGGCAGCCTGCCAGAGGGGTGGCCCGCCAGAGCCAAAGAACTTCAGCCTCCCGGAGGCAGCGCCAGGGCGCTGGGGGTCTCAGCTCACAGCAGCGGGGGAGTCTCCTGAGCTGCACCCCGGGGAGCACCGGCACAAAGTGGGGGAACAGTGGGGGACCTCTGCCAGAGTGAGCATGTGGAGCCCAGCCCTCAGGGCACAGAGGTGGCCACCACAAGCCCAAATCCAGGAAACAGAAGCAGGCCCAGCAGGTAAGCAGGAGCCCCCAGGGCATGAGCCCATTGAGCTGAGAGAGGGGAGTGAAGAGAGAGAGACTGCCCAGCTCTGTCCTCTGCCTCTGGAAGAGGACTCTGGGGCTCTGACTACATTCAGATCCTGATCCCAGTCTAGGCCCCCCCATAGAACAACAGAGCCCCCCCACCTCGGCCCCGTGGCAGAGGGGAGCACTTATGGTCATTCACAGACCAGGAGGGAGGACAGAACCTCACACACTGAGACCCTTGTGGACTGTCCCAAAAGCTCAGGAAGCACCCCCCAAAAACAGGCTTAGGCTGGGAAAATTAACAAGCAAAGAAATAAGAGGAAGACCATTGAGAAATATTTTGCAAATGAGCCCAAGAAGGATCAAAATACTCAGTCTGAAGATGAGGAAGCAGAAGCTCCTACATCTAAAGACTCCAAGAAAAACAGAAATTGGGCTCAGGCTATGATAGAGCTCAAAAAAGACTTTGAAAATCAAATGAGGGAGTTGGAAGAAAAACTGGGAAAAGAAAGGAGAGAGATGCAGGAAAAACATGAAAATGAAGTCAGCAGCTTAGTCAAGGAAATCCAAAAAAATGGTGAAGAAAATAGCATGCTAAAAAACAGCTTAGGTCAAATGGATAAAACAGTTCAAAAAGTTATTGAGGAGAAGAATGCTTTAAAAAGCAAAATTGGCCAGATCGAAAAAGAGATAAGAAAACTCTCTGAGAACAAATCCCTCAGACAAAGAATAGAATTCAGGGAGATTGATGAATTTACCAGAAATCAGGAATCAATACCTCAAGACCAAAAAAATGAAAAATTAGAAGAAAATGTGAAATATCTCATTGAAAAAACAACTGATATGGAAAACAGACTTAGGAAAGATAGTGTGAAAATTATTGGAATACCTGAAAGTCATGATCAGGAAAAGAGCCTTGACATCATTTTCAAAGAATTACTACAGGAAAATTGCCCTGATATTCTAGAAGCAGAGGGCAAAATAGAAATGGAGAGAGTCCACCGATCCCCCCGAGAAAGAGATCCCAAAACAACCAACCCCTAGGAATATTATAGCCAAGTTCCAGAACTCCCAAGTCAAAGAGAAAATATTACAAGCAGCCAGAAGGACACAGTTCAAATATCATGGAGCTGCAGTCAGGATCACTCAGGACTTAGCAGCATCTACATTGGAAGCTCGTAGGGCTTGGAATACAATATACCAGAAGGTAAAAGAGCTTAGAATGCAGCCAAGAATGATCTACCCAGCAAGGCTGAATGTCCTCTTCCAGGGAAAAAGACAGACTTTCAATGGACCAGGGCAATTTCAAAGGTTCCTTTTGGAATGGCCAGAGCTGAACACAAGGTTTGATCTTCAGATACAGGACTCAGGTGAAGCATGGAGATTGGAGGAGAGGGGGGGAGATATGAGGGACTTAATGAGGATGAACTGCATGTACAGAAAAATGATACTGATAATATTCATATGAACCATCTCAGTTAATAGAGCAGGTAGAGGGAGCTTTTATAGTTGAAGCACAGGAGAAAGCTGAATTTGAAGATAAAATATAGTGTAAAAATGGAGTCAATAGGAAAAAAAAGGGAAATGGAAAGGGAGAAAGAAAAAGGAGGGGGGAATAGTCCAAGATATTTCACATAATAAGATTTTTTTTATTACAATGAGCTATTGCAATGATATGGAAGGGGGGAGGCAAGGGGGAATGAGGGAAACTGCTCTCATCAGAGATGGCTAGGAGAGGAAACAGCAAATATACTCCATGGGGTATAGACATCTGGAGTAAGAAGGAGGGGGGAGCAGGGGGAAGGGGTGGGGATGTGAATAAAGGAGGAGAGGATGGACCATGGGGGGACAGTGTTCAGATGTAACACATTTTCTTTTTTACTTCTTGCAACGGGCTGGGATTGGATGGCCTGCCCAGGACCATAGGGCCAGGTGGATTCTGGGCCTAAGGGGTGGTATGAGGGCTCACGGCTTCTTGGCCCCAGGACCAGGGATCTGTCTGCTGCACCACTCAGCGACCCTACAGCAGAGTCATAGTGAAAGGAGATAGAAAATATAGTACATGGTAGTGGAGAAATAAGAAAGGGGGGAGTTGTGATCAGCAATGGCAACCTTGGAAAAATATGGAAGTAACTTTTGTGATGGACTTATCATAAAGAATGTGATCTACTCACGACAGAGTTGATGGTGTTGGAACAAAGAGTGAAGCACATTTTTTGTTATTATTATTTGGGGGAGGGTGCAGGGCAAGTGGGGCTGGGTGGCCTGCCTGGAGCCACATAGCAGAATGATCTTTGGGTGTCTGAGGCCGGATTCGGACCCAGGTGCTCCTGGCTCAAGGGCTAATGCTCTGTCTGCCACCCAGCCACCCCTACTATTATTACTATTTTATTTTATTTTGGGTCTTTTTTTTTTCTTTCTTCTTAAGCAGGAGCTTAATCGGTATTGATTGATTGATTCATCCTCCTAGTAAATGCCATTTCTTGGATAATCTTTTAGCTTTCTTAATGTCCCCAAGGCTCTGTTCTGGGTTCTCTCTCTTCTCTATAGATACTCTTTTATTCCACGATCTCATATGCATGGTGTTTTGCAATAGCTGCCTTCTTGCAAATTTATCCTTCACAAAGCTGTTAGAACTTTCCCCATTATAGAGGAAGACCTAGAGGTTTCTTCCTACTTTGATTCATTCAATAAATTAAGAGGCAAACATAGATGACAAAAAATTTACTTAGCATCAGTCAATGGACAGTTGCTAGATGGCTAGCAATTTCCACAGAAGAAAGAAAGAAATGCACATTTATGGTGTTTTAGCAGCCTAAGGTCAGGGGGCAAAAGAAACCTGTCAGATAGTCAGTCACTTGACTTAGTTGGAAGTCTGAGTAATATGAAAACAATGCTATGACTTTGGGAATATGAGAATATGGAGATGTGAAAGTCTTAACCTTAGGTTTGTAACTTTTTGACTCTGGTGCCCCACCACATCGGGTCTGGTAGGATGAAGTATTTCCCTGAAGTTAATCTCATCTGAAGGTTCTAAAGATCTATAGTCAATCTCATCCAAATGTCAAAGTGTGACTTTTTGGATGAAATCAGCATAAGAATACAGCCTTGAGGGTCTTATTTCTATTTACACAACTTGCTGGAAGTTGGTGACTTGGCATGGCCCTCCTTGTTTAAATCCAATTCACTTTCAAGTCATGGTGCCCCCTTCCAGATGTCATGGTCCTCTTCAGGAAAAACGTACAAGCATCTACTATTTTGGGAGATGTTTGTGGTTTTTTTTTTTTCCCCCTAATCTCACTGCTCATAGATTTTGTTCAATTCTCTGGCAAGTAGGCGGGACAGTGAAGCTAGTACTAACTGAAGTCAGGAGGAATGGGAGTACTAGTTGTGTGACCCTGGGCAAGTCATTCAACCTTATCTCCACCCTCCCCCTCTATTAAAAAGAGGGTAAGTCTCCAAAGTCAATGGATCTGTCCTCTTGTTTAAGTTATTATCTCTTCCAATGATGCTTCACTGCAACAATCAATATGTGACCATTCTGTGAAGCTCTCATTCATGTCCTCTCATAAATGCACAGTGGGGATGCTCCAATGTAATAGGAACCTTTCTCAAGTTGTGCTTACATTGCATCCAGTTAATGGTACACATAGCATCAATTGTTACTTTATTTTCTCCATAGAGTGAGCAAAAGTTCTATGTTGCTCTCCTGTTCAAGAAACTTCAGAAATGGAATAATATTCATACTTCTCAACTTGGTATTAACAGCCTTTCACAGTCTTATTCTTCTCTATCATTTCTAACTTCATCACAAATTGCACACTTCATACACTCTCTGTTTCAGCTGTTTCAGTTTCCCAAACTCATAATTCATCTCCTAGCTCCATGTCTTTGCAGAATCTGTCCTCACACCTGGAAATTGCTTGCAGTCTCCTCCCTTCCAGGTTGAACTCAGGTGCTACCTTCTAGGGGAAACTTTTCCTGATATTAACTGTAAGTTCTGTCTCCCCAACCCCAATAATTTTCTTATCTTGATATATATATATATATATATATATATATATATATACACACACACAACTTTAGAATACTAGTTTCAATGGGCAAGATTTTGTTGGTCCCAGTACCCAGGATAGGATAGCATTATCAGAAAAGTCACTGAATAAATGCTTTTTTCAATATTTGTTGATGCTTATGCTACTTTATGTTTTCTCTTATGACTGCTTTTAACTGCCTCCCCAGAACCTCATTTTGGGAAATTGCCTCTTTTTTGCCTTTATTTCTTTCCAGACATACCTTTCTTGTTTGATTTTTTTCCCCCTTCCCATGCCCCTTCCCCCAAAAGTCTGGTGAAATTTAAGAGTATTTCCAAAATAAAATTCCCAAAGTACCTCTAGGCACTCAGGGAGCAGATGGTAGTGTCATGCTGGAGATAGAATAGGAGGGGGAGTAAAAGTGAAGTCAATTAGGATTAATGCAACTAGCAAAGAATTAGTGCTGCTGCTATGGGTTTCTCTATTAGCAATAGTATGAAGAACATAAAGAAAGGAAAGAAAGGTCCTTCTTTAAGTCAATCAAGGCCAAAGGCCCAATTTCCCTTCCTTCCCTTTTCTTGTAATTTTTCTTACTGCTCCTTTTCTATCTGAATCTTCACTTAGTTTCAATTTGAGGAAACAGAAAGGCAGATCTTAGATATCTAAGAGAAAGGAAGGGCTCTATGGGATTTTCTCTCTCTCTCTCTCTCTCTCTCTCTCTCTCTCTCTTTAGTCTGAATAGTTTTGAGAAGTTCTGCAGTTCTGTTAAGAACTGTTTGCCTAGCCCTAAACAGAAAGCTGACAGAATTCAGAATTGAAAGACCAGGGCATTAGAATTCATAACTTTCTTTTATGACCAACTTTATGATTCTGGAGATAGATCCAAGAAAGGTTTTTCCACTAGTCAGAAATAAAGATCAATCAAGTTTAAAGTATTTTTTAAAATGTTCTATTTTTCTATTCAATCTTAAGGATTGTGTTGAAATTAAAACAAAATAAAAAACTCATTAATTATGTACATTATAATTTTTTAGTTTCTCTCAACTCCACTCTGCTCATTTTTTCAGCACCACCTCTACGTGTACCACAGGTGTATTTAAATATGATTTGTTTCTGTTATAGAATATTTGAACTGGAAGGGACGGAAGCTTGTAATCTCAACCCTCATTTTACATATAGAGCTATGTCTCTGACTATGAATATTTTCACAAATTGTCTTGACCATTACTGGGTGATTTTCAGTTCATAACTTTATTATTTCTTTCCAAGGGAAAGGTTGCATTCTCCACTCTATGACTCCAGTACTAGATTTTCTCTGACAGTTCCTTATGAGCAGGTCTGACCATATCAGTCCTCTACTCAATAAACTCCTGGGGCCCCCTATTGCCTCTAGAATCAAATATAAAATCCACTGTTTGTCATTTAAAGCCTTTCACAACTTGGCCCCAGGCTCATTACATATTATTTCCATTTGGACAAGTTATGATTCAGACAAACTGGTTTTACTGTGCCTATGTACAATAATCCATCTCCTAGATCTGTATTTTTTCACCAAATATCCCCCCTGTCTGGAAATACACTGCCTCTTCATTTCAACTTTGAAATTCCAGGTTTCCTTCAAGATTCATCTTTAGTATCACATTCTTTTGATGCCTTTCATGAATCCCCTGCCTTACATTTATTTTACATTTTTTAAACTTTTTTTGCAAGACAATGGGGTTAAATGACTGGCCTAAGGACGCACAGCTAGGTACTTAGTAAGTGTCTGAGACTGGATTTGTACTCAGGTCCTCCTGCCTCTAGGGCTGGTGCATTATTCACTTCACTACATAGCTACCCCTATTTTTACATTCTTAATAGATGTAGAACTGCATTAAAACTTTAGGGACAACTTATATTTTATATATAACTATAGATTACAAATCATCTTTCTCTCACCTCACCAACCATCCCATTTACGATAGAAGTTTCTTGAAGGCAATGAATTGAGTTTCACTTCTGACATATCCCTAGCATGGTCTTTGAAATTTAACAGAAGTTTAATAAATGTTTGTTAATAGATTATAAAGAAAAATTTAGTAGTTGATGACAAAACAGCTAGTAGGTTCAAGAAATAGCCATTCAATTCAATTGAGTGAAAAGATCAAGGAGATTGATAAAATCATTTTCATCCAAATCAAATAATCAAATAATGATGTTATTTTCTCATCAAAACATGCTTTCAGGGTGATGAGAAAGATCTCTTTACTTCTATCAATCTTGGCTTCCTCATTGAATAATGTAGACCTGTCCTATAGTCTTATATTGTTATAGAGTTCTCTGAAACAGTTATTTTCATTTATTTTATTTGAATTTAGTATTTCATTATTTAGGGAATGCCTAGTATGGGTTTACCTTTTTTTTTCCAGAGTATTCCTGGTGTGGTCCTTCCTTTTTCAAAGTTTTTAGTCTAAGAGAGCTACTTGGAGCAACCAGAAAGTAAAGTGACCTTCCAAAACCTGCATTTTTCAGAGAAAGGACTTGGGTAAATAGAAGTCAGCTTCAATAGGCTCCAACAAGAAATTATTGAATTTTCATTGTGAGCATTTATTCCTGGGAATTGGCAATCACTAAAAATAAGGATTTGATTTATTGTTCATTTAATTGTTAAGCTTTTAAATAGTGATGGAGAAAATGGTAATAATAATAATGTTGAAATCTAAGTATACCATTCATGGGTTTTTGGTGAAGTTTGTTGTTAAACATTTACCAGCACATGACTGTTCTAGTGTTAACTCTATTCACTGTAAAACACTCTCCCCCTAGGAATATTAACATTTGTTTTTTAAAAATTCTCTTATTTGAATTTGATTCACCTATTTGTGAAAGCAAAAGATTAAATGAGGCATTTTTGTTATCCTTTCTTAAGAGATAGTTTCCTAGTCTGTTGGATTATTTCATCCCTTAAAACACAATTTGTAATGTCTCATCCAGCTTTCTGTTTGACAGTTGTCAAGATATAGTTTGAAGCTAATTCATGTCAAGTTGCTTTTGCTTCGTTTTCAATCTTTGTTTATTTGTTACATTGTTTATCTTCAATGAGTACCTTTGTGGTATAATTGTTGTCATGGTTGACAATGACTATATTTAAATGTTTAACAGCTTGTAAAAAGACCTAGGTATAATAATAACAATGATGATATTATGTAGTATAGAAAAGAACTCATTTTCTACATTCAGTAGGTACTATTTATAACCATTCCCTAATTTTACACAATATGCTTAAGTACTAAAGAGTGCCTATTTTCCCTTTCATTTCTCTCTGAAATTTCAACGATAAATCTAGATCCTCTAGAATAGACCTTGTACTCATCTTTATTCAAAGTTCCCGCATTTTTATCTGTTCCGAAACTTGCTTTTTTGTCATCTGAACCAGGTCTGTGGCAGGAGGTCAAAATCCTTCTTGGATTCCATCCAGGGATGGAACTTAATTCAGTCTTTTTTTTTAACTGAGATTTTTTTTTTAACCCAATTGGGTCATGGAGGATGCTATCAGAGAAAAGTATATATACATATATATATATATATATATATATATATATATATAACATTATTAAAAAAGAGTAAAATCCACTAGTATCAGTCAACCAATGATCATTTATTATGCACCTGTTGAATTTCACTGTTCTGGGTTTCAAAAATGAAACAACTTTTGCCTTCAAAAGCTTACATTCCTGGGACAACTAGGTGAGGCAGTGGATAAAGTACTAGTCCTAGAGTCAGGAGGATCTGAGTTCAGAATCCGGCCTCAGACACTAAAAAATACCTACCTGTGTGACCCTTGGACAAGTCACTCAACCCCATTGCCTTGCAAAAAAAAATGAGGGGGCAGCTAGGTGACCCAGTGGATAGAGCACTGGCCTTGGAGTCAGGAATACCTGAGTTCAAATCCAGCCTCAGACACTTAATAATTACCTAGCTGTGTGGCCTTGGCCAAGCCACTTAACCCTGTTGCCTTGCAAAAACTAAAAAAAAATTGAGGAATTCAAAAGCTTATTTTTCATCAGAGAAAATATCCTTGTGATGTCAGGGAAAAAATGTCTTAATATATTGGATGGCTCCCCTATAGCAAACATATGGAAGATCATGGACAAGACTTGTGCAGAATGGCAAAACATGGATAAGTTGAAATCTGCATCACTAGTGGCAATTTCCAAATGGTGACAGCTCAAAGGCCTTTGAATATTTCAGAGTCGTGAAATTCAAGCATGATTTACTGCTCTAGCTGAATATGTTTTATCCTTTGTTTTATCTACTACTTCACCTTCCTTTTTCTGAGTATTAATATTGCTATCAAGTTTAAATTAGATCAGTTAATCACTACAGTCTGATCTCTAGCAGGACTTCCCCCAAACTGTTTCTCATGATGAAATACTCTTGGATCTTAATTATTTGTAAATTATTCAGAAATAATCACAACAACATTGATTTTTCCTTATATATCCACTTGGTTGAATAGAAGGAAGGCTGTCTTTTGTATTTTTTTAATGTCATATTTAAATTTCTTGTTGAAAGTAATATTCAGGAAGTAACTGAATGGCATACATATCCATATGTAAGTGCTTTGACACCCACCACTCAGTTATTGAAATATCTATTTCAAAACCCATCTTGCTACAATCAATCATCACTTTTAACAGTACATAGAGAAAATAAATATCTCAAACTGTCCATTCAAGTACCCTCAGAGTTTAAAGAGCCTTAGATAGAATTATCATCAAAGAATACAACAATATATTAAAATTTTTTGGAGATGTGCCTAAGAGGAACAAGTATCTTACCACTCACAGAAACAAATCATCCTTCTGCAAATTCACTGTTGCTTTGAGTGTTAAAGAGAGAGACAGAAATACTCATATTAGAGCATGTTAGAACTACAGGGTAGTCTAATAGAGATGCCCTGGAACATAAAGCAGTCACTGATTCCCCATCCACAGTTCAGTTCACTTGCCTAAGGCAACCAAGGTGATTAATGAGGGCATGGCAGTTTAAGAGATAATGGGGGGGGGGGGTGGAGAGGAAGGAGGCAGGATGATCTTCAGTATTTTAACAGCTCCAACTCAGTTTCACTGAATGGAATCGAGTTGCTGATGAGGGAAGTTCATCTATTAGCTGGGGGGGAAATACTAACCCCAAGATACCTTCTCTGACTCCAAATGCTCATTTGCATAACTCTAGAATACCCTAATGGATTTCTAAGATGCTTTCTAAACCAAGATGCACTTCAAGGCTAAAACTGACATGATAAATGTCAGCCCTGAAGGTAACCATTTTAGAACATTATCAGTAGTTGAAGCAAGAGTTAAGAAGAGGCTGGGTGGCTACAGGGATTTGTAAGGAGAAACAGATAATGCACTTTCCTTTAAGTCCAACAGCTCTTAGCAATAACTGAAGGGTACTTTTACACAAAACCCTGAATAGCTAAGCATTGCCCTGGACTTAAAGATAGGAGTCTTTTTGGGCTATGCTCAACTTCTTCACCCAAAGAGATGATCAACACAGAAGATAATTATGTGAAAGTCAAGAAAAATTTGCATTAGAAAAAGCAAAACAACCTAGAAATTCAATGCAATCATTTGTGCACAGTGTAGTTGATCTATACAAGGTTGTTACTGGCAGGATTCCTTGCTTGCTAGTATATTAGAGTCATTCAGTTTGGGGCTGAAAGGAAACTCAGAAAGCGTCTTATCCAGTATCCCCAATTGATTGGCATCCCCTCAATTTCCAATTCTTTGCCACTACAGAAAGAGTTGCTATGAATATTTTGGGACTTTTCCCATTTTTTTATGATTTCTTCTGGATATAGACCTAGAACTGGAATTGCTGGGTCAAAGGGAACGATACTCAGCATTTTCAAAAATGCAATTATTTAATTTTATTTTCATAGTAACAGGGCTTCTCTGGTAAAATTATTTTTCCAAAAATCACAAAGCTAGACAAGAGCATGGGTTGGATTTTAATTCAGATCTTCTGACTCTTTTCACAACACTAGCTAGCCCTCCTCACTGGAATAATCTTATTATATTTAAGTACTACATTTAGAGATAAAGGACAAACTGGAATGCCATCTCAGCTGAAACTGTTCCCTAAACTCCACTACCACATAATTTAGTATGGAAAAAAAAACACAACATAGCCACCCACAGCACAGGAACAAGCTTGGTGTCCAATCCTATAATATTCTAAATGTAATTCATATTGAATAGCTTGTTTGTAATGCAGTGACACTTACAGTATAACAACTTACAATAAATGTGTGTGTTTTACCTTTTGATATGAGCTTACTCAATTCTTACTCATATTTCCATCCAGAAGGTATCTAGACAACTGGTTGAGTTAGTCATTCTAGGTCTTCTGAGAGAGAGACATAAGATTTATTCCCTCTTTGCTTATGGGGATATATTAATGAAACTTCAATCCTGCTCTCACTGTCCCCTATGGCCCTGATAAATTTGTAAAGAGAGCAGGTTTACATAACAGACTTCTGTCATTATTTTTAAACCTGCTGTTATTTGTCTTCTTACACTTGGAATATGGAGGGGAGGAATCAGGGGAAAGGAAAATGGAAGATATTACATTTGTTTTATTGTAAAAATAGAATTAGCTGGTAGTTGTGTCCTTGTGTTTGCCAATCATAATTTTGAGACTAGTTCCTAAGGGGAAGAAAGGCAGTCCTGCATATTAGGCAGTATCCAGAAAGATTTGTTTATTACCTATTAAGGATTTTAAATACTCATATTCATTCTGAAGAGTGACCATGTGTTCAAAGAATTCACTAGAAATAGATAAGATGGTGGATTGCCTTCTTTCTCTGGTGTGTATTGACTGGTGCATGCTTTCCCTAACATTATAATCATCTTCAAAAAAAGTCCTGTGTTAGGCAGTGTATAAAATGCAATCAATAAAAATCCAATCTTTGGCCATTCCAAACTGAAGGAAGACATCATAGTCTAGTGGAAAGAATTATAGATCTGAAGTAAAAATCCTGGGGTTCATATCCTGGGTCTGTACTCAATCACCAAGTACTTATTAGGCTCCTCCTCTAAGTCAGTCATTATACCAGGTATTGTATATACAAAGATAATAATAGAAGTGTGTGTGTGTGTGTGTGTGTGTGTGTGTGTGTGTGTGTGTGTTCATGTGTATAGTTATATTAAACTTTTTTGGGTCTAAAGGCAGTTCCTTAATTGTAAAATGAATCGGTTTGGTTTAAAAATTTTAGAAATCTATTGCATTTATAAATGTTATAATCTTGTAGTCATTTTGTTGTTTTTTAGTCATTTTCAGTCATGTCTGACTCTTCACCTCATTTTGAGTTTTCTTGGCAAGGATATTGGAATGTTTGGCTATTTCGTTTTTCAGCTAATTTTACAGATGAAGAAATTGAGGCAAACAGGGTTGAAAGATTTGCCCAGGATCCCATAGCTAATATCTGACATGAAATTTGAACTCAGATCTTCCTGACTCCAGGCCTAGCACTCTATCCACTGTACCATCAAGCTGTTTGCCTATGATTATAGGGTCCTATGATAAACCAGTGACTGTTCCTCTATCTCCATTCAAATATTTTTGCCAAGAAAACTCTAGATGGTTTCATGAAGAGTCAGTCAAGACTGAAATGTCTGAATAAGATTAACCAAAGTTACAGAAACCCATTCAATTAAATATCTAATAAGCACTATTGGGGGGGGGGTGGATTTAGCAAGGCAAATGGGGTTAAGTGACTTGCCCAAGGCTATACAGTTAGGTAATTATTAAGTGTCTGATGTGGGATTTGAACTCCGGTACTCCCGACTCCAGGGCCAGTGCTCTATCCATTGTGCCACCTAGTCACCCCATTAAGCACTATTAAAGCAAATAGTGCATTATGCTAGATGCTTAGGTTGCAAAGATAAAATCAAAATAATTTGATAATGTCCTTTTCCAATATTAAACCTATAATTCTAAAATCTCTAGTCAACTCTATGGCATATAGTTCATGGATAGAGTACTCAATTTGATAGCAGGAAGACCTTAGTTAAAATGCCACTTTAGACACTTACTAGATGAACAACCTTGCACAAGTCACTTAATTTCTTTGAGTCTCAGGTTCTTTATCTGCAAAATGAGTATGATAATAGTACTTATCTCACAGGGTTCTTACGAAAATTAAATGAGTTAAAGTAAGTGAAGTACTTTGTATGTCTTAAAACTCTATAAAATGTTTCACTATTTATTATATTTTTTTTCCTAAGGACTCATCAAGGCTTATATCCTGTCATCAGAACTTTCAGTAGCCCTTGGTCATCCCTACACCATGATGAGGCATTAGAAGAGAACTTTAATGGAAGATAATTACATGTAATCAATATACTTAAATAATTGAAATATGAAATGGATGTGAGACTATTATTTGAAGTCTATTATACTATATATGTATGTATGTATGTATGTACATAATGTGGATTTTGTTTTTTATCATAAATATCCTTCACTAAGAAATCTGCTCTCATGCTTATTCCCATGATTCTGTTTCTCAAAAATCATGTCAAAAGAGTACAGAGTACCTAGTCAACAGGTTTCAAGAATGGAAAAGGTAATAGATGGCGTCTATATTTTGAAGATCAGAGTTGTGATAAGGAAATCATAGTTATAAATCAAATAAATGAAGGATTTTAAGAAAGTTTTAAAAATTTGAGTGAAAAGAAGTGTCTTTCAATTTCTTATTTTGATCTCACAGTGACATTGATATATACCCAGTATTCACTAAGGCACACTAAGACACCATATAGACAACTATACACACACATATAGCATACATGTATATAATATTTAATGAACATATACACATATGTTTGAACACATTACACATGTATATATCCAATGTGTATATGTGTATATGAGAGTATATATGTGTACATATATATTATGCTATAAATATACATACATGCATACTGTTTCTCTGTCACTCTTTTGCTGTCTCTCTCTATATATAATATGTGCATATATATATATATATATGCATATATACACAAACACACATATACACTCCAGTGACTCTGGCATTTAAAAAAATTACATTGACTAAATTTCCTCCAGAATCTTTCCCTTTTCATCTGTCAGTGAGCCTTTCCTAAGATGAAAAATTTTAAAAAAAAGGAAGAGAGAAAAAGAAAATTTGCAAGGTTGATCAACATATTGAAAAAAATTACACCTTATAAAAGAATGATGGGGAAGTTTCTTTTCATATGTAATCTTTGTGACCATGCTTCTTTGTTGTAATCCTTTTTTTTTCTTATAATCATTATATGGATGTTGTTTTTTTCCACATTTACATTGTGGTAGTCATTGTGTATATTATTTTCCTGACTCTGCTTACTTCAGTTTAATTCATAAAATTATTTCATTGAAATTAGAATTTTAAGTGAATTTATATAGTAAATTCATAGGACAGAATGATTCAGTAGATAGAGAGACAACATTAGGAATATCTGGGTTCATGCTTTTCTAGGATTATTGACTGTGTGACCTTGAGCAGTCAGTTAATCTATTAGTAGTACCCTATGTATTTTTCTAAGGGTCTAAGTTGCAAAACAGTTTCTGATATGTATTGAGAGTCATGAAGACAAAAAACATTTATTGAGGGTTAGGGTGCTGAAAATCAATTGGGAATTTTCAGGAAAGAAGATTCTATAAACTTCACTGTCTTGCCTAAACATAGACCAGGATCTGGTGTATAAATGCAACATTCTTTAAAATATACTGCTCATGAAATAAGAAGTGAGTAGATGACGTTTTTCTTTGTTTACATACAAAAATTCTAGGCAAATAAATAAAGGACTAGGTTTAAAGATCTCATTCTTCCTGTCTTTTATAAATATTAGCTACATTATAATTAGATAATACTTTAGGGTCAACCCTGGGTAAAATTGTGAAGACGGTAATTTTTTTTATGTTTAGAGACCTTAGCCTTCTTGCTCTGAACCTGCCCCCTTGCCACTCGGTAGTGCTCTTTCCTTTTATTCCTCTCCAAATTACCCAATGTGCTTGTGTATTTTTTTCACCTGATCTTGAATAACCAATTGAATCTATTGTCCCCCAAATTACCAAGTATCTCTCAATCCCCAAATCCAAATCTTTTTTTTAGGAGGCATGTTCTTTACCTCTCTTGAGCATTTGACTCTATTGATAGTTCTCTCACTTTTGTTTTGATAATTTTTTCTCTTGGCTCTCTTGGTCAGTATTCTCCTCCATATTATCTCTGTGTGGATGTATACCAAGGCTACATTCTCATATTCTGAACCTTCTTTGTCTCTAAATTCCTTTTGGGTAATGAGACTATAGAATAAGTTCAAAGTGTTCAGTTACCACATTTATATAAATCACTCACATTTCATATATAGATTAGTACTCACATTTTTATATAGATAAGTAGAAGGAACAGGGATACTTACATATAAAAATAGACGTGTGTGTTTTGCATATATCGATATATGCTTCTACATCAATTCAATTTTGTATATATATGTATATATATATATATATATATATATATTTACATGTATGTGTATATCCACTAATCTCATTTTCTCTCCTCTGAGTCAATTCTTCATTATTTCTCAATGGATTACCTATGATTTTCAAACTCAACGTTTTTCAAATATAACTCATCTTTTTTCTCCAAACCAAATGTACCACAATCTATCTTTTTTCATCTCATTCTCTTTCATCCTCCAAATCTAATCAGTTGTCAAGTCTGTTGATTTCATGTTCTAATAACTTTACCATCACTCTCCTTTTCTCCCCTTGTGTTACTACTCTCTAAATTCAGGCTCTTATTATTCTCATCTGGATTCTTATGATGTGTTTAATATCCCTATTTTAAGCCTGTTCCTCCCCCAGTCTCTTCTCCACTAATATGTCCAAACAATATTCTTAAGTACATGTGTGCTCATGCCTCTCATCTGATCAAGAAATTCTAACAGCTCCAAATTATCCCTAGGATAAAAATTATACTGTCCTGGAAGCTAAAGACTTTTACAATCTGTTACCTTTCCAGAATTATTACACATGCTACCTCTTTGTATGTACCAAGTTTCCACCAAACTTCATGTTCCTTGAAAAAAAATTCATCTTCCACCTCCATGCCTTGCATAGGTGGTCTGCTAAATATGAAATGTATACTTGCCTCTCTTCTATTACTTATAAACCATAAAACCATAAAAAAAATCAGTTCAAATGCTACTTCCTATAGGATGACTCTCTTGATACCTTTGGCTGCTATTATTTTTTCCTGAACTGAAATTATCTTGTATTTATTTTACATAAATTCTTTTACTTATCTCAACATTTTGCTTCCCTAAAATATAAGCTCATGTAAAAGAGAAAGGCCTGTTTCCATTCTCTGTTTTTATCTTCAGTGTTTTTATTTTCAGTGTCTACATTTCATGACATCTAACACCATAGACATGTTTGATATGATTGAATATACATTGATTAAAGAATCTGCTATTCATACTCACTACTATTAGGTTTCTTAAGATTATAGATTAAGAGTTAGGAGACATTGTCAAGACAGTATAGTCCAATTCGGTCATTTGACAAATGAGGAAACTGAGAACCAAAGAAAGTCTTTTGTCCAAAGACTTACAGAAATGAACTGAAGATTCAGGACTTTATTCCAAGTGCTTTGCCTACAGACATAGTTATTTTTTCCCCACAAAAAAGACATCTTTCAGAGTCTTAATCTTGTTTTCTTGTTGTTGAAATGTGTGCTTTTATTTATCCTGGGAATAAGCTATTATGCTAACATTTCAGCCATCAGTAAATGAGTTAGGGAGGTCTGGGTACAATAGGGTGAGTAAGGAGGTCTTCCCAGTACATGTAAAATCTTGATTCCTGCATCTATATGTAAGACCCATTCTGCTCACTGAACCAAATATCCAGGGGATCCAAACCTTGGCTTCATCCTCATTAGAAGAAATACTTTCAGCTTTGGTTTTATTCAATCTGAATTGCTTTGATGGAAACTTTTTGAAAAAAGCTAATTTGATAAGTTCTATATGCAGTACAGGGTATCAAGGGAAAAGAGAAATTCTATAAAGGAAAAGAGCAATGAATTCAAGCCTGAATAGTCAGATTTAAATTGGGGAAATGAATGAAAAAATTAAACTATTAAAACTTCTTACAAGACAAAACATTTTCCCTTTTATTTCTCAGCTAGCTCCTTGGCATTGTATAAATATTTAAGATGATTTCACTGAAGTCACCTCTTGTTGTTTGATTTAAAAAAAATAAATTTTAAAAAAGGAATGAGACTCAGAGGACGCTGTCAGAAACAATATAATTCTTCATTTCCAAATGTCATCATTTGGTAATGGGAGAGTTTCAGTCAATCATATATCATCATTTGGTCACAAAATTCAGCTATGATTAGTAGGTTTCCCTTATTTGCTGTGTATCTTTGATCAAATTATTTAAGATCTTTTCTAATATAACTCTCACCAAAGTTATCAGTGCTATTTCCTATTACTCTCTTTTATATACTCCACTTTATACAATTGGATCTGGATTATGAAGACCTGAGTTCAAATACAGCCTCAAATACAAACTAGCTGTCTGACTTTTACCACTATTTGCCTCAGTATCCTAAATTTTAGAATAAGTTTAATAATAGTACCTTCCTCTTATGGTTGTTATGAGCATCAAATGAAATAATAATCATGAAGTACTTAGCAAATGATACATTTTAAGTGTTGTATCAATGTTATTAGTTAATCATTTCACTCTGCATTTCAGTCAAATGTTTCAACATCTCCTGTCTTTACTCCTGTAGTTCTGTATGCAAGTGTGTATTTCCTCCTCACTTCTGCTTTTCCCTTCTAAGCATTTGTTACCACCTACATAAGGCCCTTCCTGATAAACATTGCTGCTCCAAGTTGTTACTACTCTCTCTTCCCTCAAAATACTTTCTATTGTACCCACAGTAGAAAGCAGTGATAATTTCAATTATTTTCATCTCCATTACAGACTATCATGCTCTAAATATAGTAAACATCTGATACCTTTCTGTTGCATTGAATTTAACCTTTGTAAATCTCATTTTCTCATGTGTGAAACTAAATACTAAACAGTTCTCTACCAAGTAGTGGTCATTGTTGTGGCTATTTTTATCATTACTACCACCACCACCGTCATAATCATCATGACCATTTTCATCATCATTATATCACTACACCATTATTACTGTTAGCATTATTATTATCATTATCATCATCATCATCCTTACCGCTGCAATTACTCATGAAGCAGTAGATCAAGCCTTAAAAAAGTTATAGGCTATATTGATGAAAGAAATACCTCATAATTAAATCATAAATCTTTTGAAGTATGGAAATCAATAAGAATAATAATGCTTTCTTTACCTTACAGACTCCTGGAAAGAAGGGACTAGTTCATTTTTTATTTGATCTCCTCAGTCCCTCACACAATGCTTAGAATAGGGTGGACATTTAAAAAAATGCTTGTTGACTGTATAGATCAAATGCAATAATATAGAAGAGAACATTATAAACTTATAAGGATGATGATACAATTAAATTAAATTTTTGTAATTATATACTTCATCATTAAGAATTGATATAGGCAAAAAAAAAATTAGTTGTATATCTGTCCATTTGAAACTAATGACACTCCCTAGAGCAATCAAAATTGAACTTCAATCTATACTTGACTAGTGGAATGTGTGTACAATGCAGTATTTACTTCTTAAGGCTTGTCTGTTTTGTGTGAGCCTTTCTTTTTTCTGTGTAAAGTAGAAATTCAGGCCTCTTCTAAAGAATTTTCCCTTAATCCCTCAGAATTGTTTGTAATTGTGGCAAGATGATTCTGATTTCTGATTGTTTTCCCCTTCTTTTGCATTACTTTCCTTAGCACCACTGATTTGACCAGTTTGATTTTGTCTAAAGAGGAAGTGAATTTGACCGACTCTTGAACAATACATAGAATTCTGTTGTGTAACCTGAATAAGTTCTTTACCTTCTTTACTTTTCTCTTCTCCTGTCCCTTAATACTTTTCCTAAAGCAAATGTTTTGATCATGTCATTCCCTCCCCCTCCCATCTCATTCAATAAAATTTAGCGACTTCCTATTGCTTCCAGGAAGAAATGAAAATGCTCTAGTTAGCATTCAAAACCCTTCATAAGCTTCCCCTCTCCTACCTTTCCAGAATTTATACGCCTTATGCCTTATTGCCTGACCTATTCTTCAACCTACTAACACTAACCTCCTGGCTGTTACAAAAACAAAACACTCCATTTTTTGCCTCTAGGCATTCTTTCTGGCTGTCCTTCATTCTGGAATGCTCTTCCTCTAGACCTCCCAGCCTTCTTTAAGTCTCAGCTAAAATCCTATCTTCTACAAGAATCCTTCTTTAAACCCTTTTAATTGTAATGTTTTCCCTCTTTATTGGTATTTCCTATTTCTCCTAATCTTGCTTCATTATATCTACTTTTTTTTTTGCATGTTGCTTCCCTCATTAGATTATGAGCTCCTAGAGGACAAAGATTGATCATCTTTTGTCTGTTGTTCTATCCTCAAAACTTAGCATAAAGCCTCAACATAGTGGTGCTTAGTAAATGTTTAATGAATGAATGAACCTTGTTGTTATTCAGTCATGACTGATTTTTTGTGACCTCATGTATCATACTGTCCAGGGGATTTTCCTTGGAGTGGTTTGCCTTTTCCTTTTCCAGTGGATTCAGGCAAACAGAGAATTAAGTGACTTGCCCAGGGTCACACAGCTAGTAATTATCTGAGACTGGATTTGAACTCCAATTTTTCTGATTGCAGACCTAGGGCTCTATTCACTGAGAAATTTAACTGTGCCTGAATGAATATATCTGCCCAAATCTACTTTCAATTTCTAATATATTAGCAACATGGGTTTACAGTTTTAAAAGTGGCAGGGAATTAAATGGGTGTCTAGTCCATTTTGTTTTAAAGAGTTGAAATGACTTGCTTAGGCCATATAGTTAGCAAGTATTTATTACAAGGCAGGATTTGTAATCAAATCCAATTTATTAGGCATCATCAGATATATAAAAGGAACTATTCTAGATACTTGAATCAAAAAATTGCAAAATGAATAATAACCCTTTCTTTCAAGGAACTTACATAGACAGCTAAGTGGTACAGTAGATAGAGCAGTAGAACTAGAGTTAGGAAAACTCAAGTTCAAATACTGACTCATGTTATAAAATGAATCACTATAAACTTTGTTTACTTGGTCTCAGTTTCCTTGATTATAAAATAAGGATGATAATTTTACCTACCTCAAGGGGGTTGTTATGGAAGATCAAATGAGGTAACTGATATAAAGCTCTTTTCAAATTCTAAACAACTATAAAATTCTAGCTATTCTTATTGTTATATTTGTTATTATTCTGCTTTAAGGAGACCTAATGAATACAGCTTTGAGGAGTGGGGAGTAAGGCCTAATAAACAGGGGAATCAGGAAAGACTTTACATAGGATATGGAAGTGACAAACAGAGTTGTGAAAGCTGGAACAGTAGAACAAATTTCATTTCCCAAATGTTCTGTAGTTTCTGGATTTAGTACCATTGATGAGTTTGTTCTTTCACTGTAGTAGCTATTACCTACACTGAAATAGACTACAAGAACCTTCTTGCATTGTAGGATAATGTTCTAATTTTGCCATAATTTGGTCATAGAGGAGCCATCCAACTTAGCTCATTTAGAAACATTAGAAAATATTTTTTATTCATTTGGTATTTATGTAACATTTCTATTCAATTCTATTCAATACACTATTCAGGGGCAGCTAGGTGGCGTAGTGGATAAAGCACCAGCCTTGGAGTCAGGAGAACCTGGGTTCAAATCCGGTCTCAGACACTTAATAATTACCTAGCTGTGTGGCCTAGGGCAAGCCACTTAACCCCATCTGCCTTGCAAAAACAAAACAAAACAAAACAAAAACCTAATACACTATTCAAACCATTGTGCTAGATACTGGAGCTACAAGGCAAAAACAAAAAACAAACAAAAAAAAAACCAGTCCCTGACTTCAAGAAACTTACAATTTATAGAGGGGAAACAAGTAAGTACTAAGCAATTGAGGTGGATCACTGGTAACATATAGGAGCTAACATCTGAGTTCTGAATTAAGCAAGAAATTCAAGAAAGCTCAGAAAGGCAGAAAACAAGCTAATGGGGGGGGGGGGAACAATAAATAGGTGAATTTGACAGGAATAGATAATAAGTGAAGAATTCTTTCTCAATTTACAGTCCAAGACATTGACTATGATTCTAGATTCTCTCATACCTGAGCTGAGAATATTAATATAGTAAATCTTCACACAAGAAGGCAAGTTCACCAAATACTATCATTAATAGAGAGTTATCATATAAGCCACATATTCTTTGGTTACTATCTTTCAAAGAATTCAAATAAAATGCTGTATATTTAATGCTAGAATCCAATTCTTCCTATACTCCTGCACCTTAGCATATTTTCTAGTGGAAATCTAACTCCTATATTTGCAGTAAATATAGAATTTAAATAATGAACACTCCCTATGTAGCTAGAGGAAGATAAGGAAAATAGCCTTTTCTAACTCTAAGATCAGTTATGATATCTTAAAATTAGTATAACACATATATATATATATTCTAGTACTATCTGATGTCAATTTTTCTAGATGCACTAATATATATGTATAAACACATATATGTTCACACATGTAGGTATATATTCCCCATGGGTACACATGTGTAACATGTGTGTTTCTGTGTACCTATGGAAATTAGAAGCATATAGGATACATTTTGGTCAAAGTTTTCAGTTCAATTTTTATTTATGTTCTTTCAAATATTTTCCAATGAAGGATGAAATGATGATGGACAAGGGAAGGATTAAATCTTTATATAGAACCTTTGTTAGGAACTTGGAAAATATTATCTCATATGATCTTCAGAATAACCCTGAAAGGCAGATGTTGTTATTATTCTGATTTTTTTTATTCTCAAAATTGGGGTTAAGTGACCTGGTCACAAAGGGAGAAAGTTCCTGAGGTTGGATTTGAACTCATCTTCCTAACTCGAGATTCCACTGCACAATGCTTGATAAAAAAGTCAACCCTTCATGGTAGTGAATGCTAACAAATGAAATAAAGAAGAGGCACTGGACTTTGAGACAAAAGAAACAAAGTTGGCATTTAAAGGGGTTTATAATGTAGACGTTGCTTACATACTATTGAAAGGAAGGATGAAGGAGAAGAGATAACAGGTGAACGTCACTGCCAGTTTGGATTTTGCCAATTATCTAGATTGGGGCATCCAACCTTTTAGCTCTTCTTGACTGCATCACCCAATACAAAGTTACAAAGTTGGACACCCCCAGCTCTAGATTATTCAGGCCCTCAAATGTGGTTTGGGCTAAATTATGCTAAATTAAAATTAGTCGCTAAATTATAATTAAGTAGGGAGAAATTAATGCTCAACATTGACTGTTCACCAAAGTTTTGAAAATGAATATAAAAGATTGTTTTTACATGTAACTGGAGAAAAAGAAAAACTAAATAAAAAAATTTTTAAACTTCATATTGACCCAATATATAGAAACATAACTGAAATATACATTTGGTTTTGATTGGTAGATCAGGCTAAAGATTCAAAAGGTGGTTGCATGCAGAAAAAAATAGAACTTTTTAAAAGATTATTTGGGAAATGAAAGCCTTAAATTGGACATCAATATGAGTAAATTGCAAAGATGGAAAATGTGAGGAAGTGCTATTGAATGACATAAACTATAATTAGAAAAATGTGAAAATGTAAATTGTTGAAACAATAAATTGATGCATATTGAGACAATATTATTTATGTAAAACACTGTCAAATATATAAAATTCTTTTCACATAAAAATTATATGAGATTGTGTCTGGTCTTATCTCTTTTCACAAAGGAGGAAACTAAACCTTAGTGAGATTGTGTGACTTTACAAGATGAAAGAGCATAGGGACTGAAGGAGTACCCAAAAGACAATGAGTTTGCAATCAGAAGATCTGGTTTAAAATCTGGTTCTGTTTCAGGTCCCTTCTGTAACCCTGAGAGAGTTATTTTTCTTCTTAGGCTTCAGTTTTTTCATCTATTTGATGAATGGAGTTAGTCTAGATAATATCCTAGATCCCTTATGGTACATTTAGGTGATACAGTAGAGGGAGTATTGGGGCTGGAGTCAGGAAGTTTAAATACAGTCTCAGACAATTGCTAACTGTGTGATCCTGGACATGTCATTTAACCCTATTTGTCTCAGTTCCATATCTGTAAAATGAGCTGCAGAAGGAAATGGCAAATCACTCCAGTATCTCTGCCAAGAAAACTCCAAATGAGGTCACAAAGAGTCAGGGGTTCTAATCTATGCATAATGAACTCTGCAGGCTGCAGATTGACCTAGAAAATCACATATTAACATTAGCTAGGATTTTTTTCTCTTCTTCTTGTTGTTAAAATTAAATATTTCTCAATTCAATTTTAATCTTGTTCTGGATACATTCAGAAATGTTGTGAACTAAAATGAGGTCCATAGGTCAAGTATTTGACACCATTGATCTATTCCTATGTAAATAAATGATAAGACAGGGAGAAGTATGCTCAAGGACAAGGTCATATTCCCCTGTTTTTGTGGTATGCCAGTAATTAGACATATGCACAATAAATGTGGACCTTGTGCAACTGATTGAAAACATTGATGTGAGTCCTAAGGCAGTTGATTAAATTCCTCAGGGAGGTTTTGCTAACCACTTCCCTTATACCACTTTAGCTATTACACATTTTTTTTCTGGTTATGTACTTCCTCTGAAAAATTCCATACAGTTCTTCCTTTTGGTCCACAGTTTCCTCCCAAATATTACTTCCAATCTTTCCATTATTCCAGTTTAATGCCATAGTCTTCTACCTAGAGATAGGAAAAAAACTAGAAAAGAGAAAGGAAAGATGACTGGGCCAGATACCATTTGAACTTCCTTTTAATAAAGATTGAGTCTGTGATCCTTTGCCTTGGATACTGACATCAAATCTGGTGATTTTAAGAGCTATTCCTTCAAACCTCTTCCTGCTTTCATTTTAGGTATTTATGATGACTTAGTTATGATGAAAGAAATCAGGACACATCATTTTGTGTGTATATATATATATATATATATATATATATATATATAAACATATATATATATATATTCATATATATATATATATATAAAATTTATAAATAATAAGAACAAATAACTTCTCATTGCTATGTTTTTTTTTAACAAGTTTAGTTAGATGTTTGTTCTTGACAGTGAAGTCCCAAGGTAAGGAATACAAATGTGCTCATTTAAATATCATCTAAGGACCCAGAAAAAAATGGGTAAATTTACTATGTCTACTCCAGTATATTTTAAGAACTGTTTCTAGGTTCCTAGGTTTTCCACAATTTTATCTGTCTTTAGAGCTTAGAAACCCTAAGTCTTTATATGAAGTGACAAATGGTATTAATGAAGGATAATATCATCAGGAATATGATTTAATCTTCTCAGTGGATTTCCTTGCTATAGCATAAGATCCTATGACTTAATCCATGATTTTATCAGTTTGGGTACCCTTCTTATTCTCTGTATTTTTTCCCTAAATCTTCTTGAAAATTCTTCATCAGGGCCCTCTAACTTGAAGGTGGTGGTAGCTGTTCATTCCAGTTCTCTTATCACTGTGTGGATACTAATAGACATTATGGGATATCTCTAATTTTCATTTATTTAAACAAGTATTCATTTGGGTCAAACACTCTGTAAAGCACATTTCAAATCTTATCTCATTAAATCCCCATAATAAACTAGCCAGAAAGATCTTATTATAGTCTCCATTTTATAGATGAAGAAACTGAGGCAGATTGAGGTTAATTGATTTGTATGTAGGTCATATAGCTAGTAATTGTCTGAGACCAGATGGAACTCAGGTCTTCTTGACTCCAAATCTGTGGTTTTATCCATTGTAAAACTTAGCTTCCTTTAGTACTCCCTCTTTCACCATATTTCCAATCTACTTTTTTCCAGTCATACATATGTCTGATGATATTATTTATATTTTTTTGTTAAATTCATTGTTAGTATATTCTACAGACTATTCACTTTGACTATGATATCTCCATTTCAACACCCTATTTTCTTTGTGTATTTTATTCTTTAGCTACTCCTACTACGTGTGTGTGTGTGTGTGTGTGTGTGTGTAAGAGAGATAGACAGAGGGGCAGCTAGGTGGTGCAGTGGATAGAGCACCAGCCCTGGAGTCAGGAGGACCTGAGTTCAAATTCAGTCTCAGACACTTAATAATTACCTAGCTGTGAGGCCTTGGGCAAGCCACTTAACTCCATTTGCCTTGCAAAAACTTAAAAAAAAAAGAGAGATACTGAGAAATAGATAGAGGCATACAGAGATAAAGACAGAGAGATAAAGAGACTGAGAGACAGAAGGAGATGTTAAGTATTACTGAGATGTAGAGAATGAGATAAAAAGAAAAACAGAATGATAGGTGACTCAATAGAGGTCAATCTAAGGAAAATGCCAGAGATGAGTAAAAGAAGCACTTAATTGAAGAGTAAAGGATAAATTAGAAGAAGAAATCCATTATGTTTAGTTACTAATGAGATAAAATCCAAAATAAGACTTGGTTATAGACATGTGTTAAGTAGTAAAAAGATAGGAATCAGAAAACAGTACAGTGATGTAACTGGAAAGTAACCAGATCACTAGAGTAAAGCATATGTAACAAGATGGAAGAGTAGATAAGTATAGTTCTCTACTAAATTTATAAGTTTGAGTTCTCAAATACTCTGAGCACCTAAATCCTAGAATCAGACTATCTGGTGGTATCTGATCAAGAGAATTCTGAGAAAATCTCCATGGTGACCATCAGAGAAATTAGTTTCAGTCATTTTAATAACTATTTAATCCTGGATTCTGAAAAGGATTTCATCAGAAACTTGAGAAAACAATGTTCTATCTAGTTATAAACTAATGTGCAAAATATTTGCATCAATTAATCAATGAATAGTTTAGAAGTATTTACTCTGTGCCAGCTACTATAAGAACTGACAATACTTAGCAAAGCAAAGGCTGCTTTTGGTTCTCAAGTGGCTGACATTCTAATAGGGGAAAGTTTAGATCAATACTGGGAGACTTTCTACTATGGAATGGCAAAACATCAACCTTTTATAAAGAGATCATTTAAATTCATGTTGATGCCATTGCCTCTGACCCTCAAAAATTCATTATATATTTATTTACAGTGTGAAGTACCCAGATGCCTCCAATTAAACTTAAAAAGGGAAGATTTAAACAAGTCCAATGTTTCCTATTTTTTTGAGTTTCTTGGATTTTGTTGATCCTCTTTACCAATTAAACAGTCCTTGGATAAAGGTATGCTTTGTGTAGGGAAAATGAAAAGACTATACATGGAGGTCAAACTTTTACCCTGTATAGAAGGTCTCTGAAAACTTTTTTTAGGTGAAATCTTGATCTCTATGGCATATTAATGACAACGATTTAAAGTCTAATCTTAAGAAAATATCCTTATGCAACAGAGAGAATGCTTTGAATAAGTTTTAATAATCAGAATTGCCCAATTTGGTTCAGGTCCACAGAGCAGGATTCCCTTCCCAGTATAAACTCCTCACTAAATTTACCATTATACTCCCAACTCAAGCCTTGACATAACTCCCTCCTTTTGCCCCTTCTAGCCTCTGACTAAAGGACTGGAAGGTAGAATACCAAATAGCTCCCAAAGTCCTCCCTTATAGAGAGCAGAAACTAGATTCTCAGCTCATTCCACTTTGCATCTGCCACTTTGCCTAGCTTCATTCAGCTCTACAGAGTAGGCAACCCCCATGCCAAATACTACCTGGTTTCCCACCTTACTCCTTTCCTGTCTCTTTTTATGTGTCATCTTGCCCTTTAGAATGTATGCTTCTTGAGGGTGGAAACACTTCATTCTCAGTGATTAGTATAGTGGTTTGGTGCATATTAGATGCTTAATAAATGTTTTTGGAACATTGGATTAACATTAAAGAAGAAAAACTTTCTCTTCTCAATTCTTTCAAATTCTCCCTCTGCAGAAGGAAATTCAGGTCTTAAGGTGGTTTTTGAACAGCTCTCAGAAACCCAACCAAACTCTCAGGCAACCAAACCAAAAGAGAAATGTTGCCACTACCAAACAGAGAGAAATGCTCTATGAAAGAATCAAAGCAAAGAACCAAAGGAAGAGAGGGTATTTCTGTCTCTCTGTAATCTGTCTTGCTTCTTTCTCACTGAGGTATCTGAAGGGAGCTGACAGAGTGACTACACAGAGGAAGTTACAGAGAGATGAGGAGCCACTTCAAGTTGACAACAGCACTGTTTCATCTGTCAGTCAAGCATGTGGCATACAGTTGAATACCAACCACATCACTGAAATCATCTTATTCCGTTTCTTCTTCAAGGACATAAATATTTGATTTTCTCTTTTTTGAATTATTTTGATTCATGTCTATATGTTGTTTTTTAAAAGCACATTCATATACCATTGTGTGTTTTTGTCAGTTGCTTCATCATGCATATTCAATTCTATCTGAGATTGGAATTTAAGGAAATCTTAGCATCATGGATAGAAAATTGATCTAAACTTTCCCCTATTAGAATGTCAGCTACTTGATAAATAGAACCCTTGGAGAAAAACTTGCTCAATCATCTTATTTTACAGATGAGGAAACTGAGGCTCAGGGAAGTGAGATGATATGCCCAAGGCCACAGAACTAGTAAGTTTTAGAATCAAGAATTGGTCCAGATTGGCCCCTGATTCACACTGATAGTTTGTGCAATCTATGGCAGATAAATAGAGCAGCCTTTCACCTATGAAATTATAAATCCAAATCTCCTGTATACACTACTGTTTTAGCTCTTCTGCATTACTGACCCAGAGTTCCCCATGACTTCTGAATGCTGGTTGACAATAGGTCTCTAGTACACTGAGATTCAGAAGGAACCAAGAGAAATGCGTTACTGGGAAAGAACATGAAATGATAAAAAGAGAGTTCAATATTATCAGTATCTTCTATTTTTCTAAAAAAATGGAGCACTGAACTACTTGATCTTGTTTCCTCATAGTGAGTAAGGGGGTGTGCCTCAATCCCATCTAACCCATTTCAATAATAATATTGCTTTTTGTGCAGGGCTGGGATTTTAATCTAATCTCTGGGAGATAGGGCAGAATGAATGTTTGAAGGGAAAACAGGAAGAAAAGCTTCAATTTTAAAACCAATGAACTTTATATTGTATAAAGCTGATCCAGGGTCATGACGGTTTTTGGCAGCTGAGAAAAAAGTCGGGTTTTATTACACATATGTGAAGAGATGAAGGAAAGTATGGACAAATGTTTGTTGTATCTATAATGGCATTATGACTCAGGAATGGAGAATCCTTTATATACCAAAAAGAATTCTAAGCTGGGGGAAAATGAAATATTTATCATAATATTATTGAAGGCATAAGGTAATTTAACATATACCCAGGAACAGGCTGCTTCAAAGGGGATATGGAGACAATGCATCTTAGCAAGGCAAAAGGAGCAGTTTGAAAGGAGGAAAGTCTATAAAATCTTTTAAAATGGTATTCAAAAAAAGACTCTTCTCTGATTTTTTTCAGAGATAGGGAGATGTCATCATTATTCTCTGTTATTTAGCACCCACTGTATGCATAGAGCAAGATAGGATATAACAAAGGAAATAGATATCTCCCCTACATTAAAGGAAGTTATATTTTTAATAGAGTGGTTAGAAAAAGCTCAAACAATATTTTATGAAAATATAAAAGAAACAAAATCCCAGTGAAAGTTACATCATGTGGGTGTGAGATGATGAATACAATTTACCACATTCTGGGGTATTGGGTATATTTGGAGACTTGAACCCTATTCCCAATGCTCCAGGTTGACAAAAAGCAAAGGAAAATAGTGAAAAACTTTCCCTAAGTTTTTAGTTGAAAGAACAGTTTAGTGGAAATGACACCCAATGGGTATATAAGGTTATGATATACTTATAAATTAACTACTTATTCCTCATATGTGCTCTCTTTTCCAACCTGATTCACATCTCTTCTCTGTCTTGTTCTTTTTCCTGATTTTGAGGTCCACATCAAGCAGAAAGGCAACAAAGAAGAAAGAAAATAAGCATTTATTTATATAGTCAGACTGTATTGTTTACAAATATCATCTTATTTGATTTTACAAACACTGTATTAAGTGTTTACAAATATCATCTTATTTGATTCTCACAAGGAGCCCTGAAATATAGGTTCTGTATTATCTCTGCATTATTTATTTCCATTATATCCTCATTATAAGCTGAGACAAAGAAAAAATCAAATGACTTAGCCAGGAGCACATAGCTAGTAAGCATATGAGGTTGTTATCTGAACTCTGGCTTTTCTATGTCCAAACTCAGCACTCTATCCACTGCACCACCTAGCTGTCCCTGAACTTCCTCAGGAGGCCTTACTGGGAGCAAGGTTTTACCCTCTTATGTTAAGTCCCCACTTTTCATGTCCTTTGGAATCTATGCATTGTTTATTAATTCATCCAATTTTATTGTCCCTTTTGTGTTCTTTCTAAAGAACATTAGCTTCCTGAGAGAAGGGTGACATCTTCCAACATGAAATCCCTACCACACAAGCATAGAGGTACACATAAAATTTAATTTATTTAAATCATTCATTAGTTCACTGGTATATTGAAGCTTTAGAGAATTCAGAGCCTTGGACTTGCAGTGGGAAAACCTGGGTTCATATCATATCTCAGACACTTAGTAGTTATGTGAACCCTGGGAAAGTCACTTAGCTTCTGTCTGGCTTCAGTTTTTTTCATCTTTAAAATGGTGATAATAATAGCACCTATGCCATATAAGGTTGCTCTGCTTATCAAATAGAATAATGTATATAAGAACTTTGCCAGTTGTTTTATGGCATTTTCCCAAAGACTTAATGTGACTTTTAAGCTTCAATAACTTTGAATTTGTACTAAAACTTTGGAACTACTAGGTCTGTATTCAAAAGAGATCATAAAGAAGGAAAAAATAAAGAGTCTACATGAACAAAAATATTTATAGCAGTTATTTTGTGGTGGCAATGAATTGGAAATTGAGGGGATGCCATTAAATTGGGGAATGACTGAACAAGATGTGGTATATGAATGTAATGAAATGCTATCATGCTTTTAATAGGTGATCAGGAGAATTTCGGAAAAACTTATGAAGTTACATGAATTGATACTGAGTGAAGTGAGCAGGACCAAGAGAATATTGCACACAGTATCAGTAATCAATTATGACACACTAAGATCTTCTCAGCAATACTATGATCCAAGACAGTGGATGAAAAATGCTAATCAACTCAAGAGAAAAAACGATGAAGTCTGCAGGTCAAAGCATATATTTTCACTAGTTGTTTTTTCTTTCTCATGGTTGTTCCCATGGTTGTTTCTTCACAAAATAACTAATGTAGAAATATCCTTTTACCAGTATAGCAAAAAAAGACATTTTGGACATTATCTAAACATGAGTTATTATTATAATGTTTGTATTTATGATTGTGTGTGAAACATCTTTCAATTTACTTAATCCTGTCACTTTATATATAAAACATATACTATACACATTATTCAACATTACAATAAAACATTATTTGTGAATTTCTCTCAACACACCTATGTATTTATGTATTTTGTCCTATATGTTATGTATATATCTCATGTATATATGTATATATGTATGTGTGTATGTGTGTATCCATCTAGCTATCATTTAGCTCATGAAATATATGAGGAGTTTAGATAAAGACAATTCCTGGGAAGACTGAAGTCATCTTTGGGAATTTTTTCCAGGGAAGGAGTGAGTCTTAATATTCATCTTTTTGTTTCAGCCCCCCACCCTGGGTGGGTTAGTTTTGACCCCTACCTCTTTTTTTTTTTAAGGTTTCTGCAAGGCAAACGGGGTTAAGTGGCTTGCCCAAAGGCCATACAGCTAGGTAATTATTAAGTGCCTGAGACTGGATTTGAGCCCAGGTACTCCTGACTCCAGGGCCAGTGCTTTATACACTGCGCCACCTAGCCACCCCTGACCCCTACCTCTCTTGCCTTGACTAATTCCATGTTTCTGAGTCACTCCAGAGAGAGACTAGGTGAAGTTCCAGTTCTGTGATGAGTCATTCCCTTCTCTGCCCCTGCCATAGCCCCTTTCTCTGAAAATGATTAATAATGACATTCAATACGCCTTGCTGAAATATAGTTTCTATATTTAATAAGAGAGATGGATCAGGGGGAGGGATTGTGGGAGGATTACAGGTTGACTAAATGACCAGAGGAGGGGATTGAGTATCAATGTATTTTTATTCAATATAGCAATTCCCTGATAAGATGAAAAAAAATCTAATTCAATAAAACTTCAAAGTACTAAGGATATTGGGAGAATTGATTTTCTTGGCTATATCTGGTGAATAAAACACTAGTTGAATGTCAATAATAGGTATAAGGGGGTGGGAGTGAGCATGGTATAAAAGCATCACTGAACTCATGTAGAACAGGATATTAATGTTCCAACATTTGTAAAACATGCCACTCTCCTTCTCTACCTTCAGTTTGTAGGTCAGATCTTTTTTCCTTCCCTCAATTCATCTGCCTCAAACTGAAATTAAATTTTCTGAATTATGTGTAACGCATAGTCACATCTTTGTGGGGTAGAAGATATTCTACAAGACACATTTTCAAGAGAAGGAAATCTCACTAATGAGACTCTATACCTGGCTATATATATTTTAGTGCCACATTGAACATTTTTATGCTTATAAATCCTTAAAATATTGCCTTTTTCTCAGTGATTGTTCATATTCAGTGGCACCTGAGTATTTGGTGATTTTTTTCTTCCTGATATTTTGAAAGTCCTGCATATTTGACTGTCAGTTTATTTGCTATAATACTTTACTGTTTGAGGGAGTATATCTAATTATGTATGAAATTCCTAGAGACCTAAAGACAAATGTCTTATTTTTAATAATGATTTAGGAATCAGTCAGGAGAAGAGACAGGGAAAGCAAGAACACATCATTTAAATGTATCTCTGATTGGATCAACATAATGCAGGTGTTCATATTTGGGGTTGAGTTTTCTTTTTCTTTGATTTAGATCAGTGATTTCATTTTTATAGGGACTTCCAGACATGTAGCACCTTCTCCAGCCTCCACTTGCATTCAGAGATTTTCTGACTAAACAACTATTTTGCCTTTTATACAGTCAGTATTTGGGAAAAGCAGGATTTGAACCCTAACTTTCTTGAATTCAACGTTCTTTATCTGTTCATGTTAGGTATATTTCATTTTAAAGAACTGATGTGATATGAAATATTATGGAAAGATGAATTTGTAGTAAAGTACCTTCCATTATTTAAGACAATTAATCTCTTCCCCAAACCCTAATCCTTCTTTTTAATGAAATATTAATTCCTTAATAATAATGATAATGATAATTCTTTAATATTAACAAAATGTTTAAATATATATTCTAATTTACACTCAAAACCCTCCTCTGAGGTAGCAATATGTTATTATTATTATCATCATTTTGTGTATGAGAAAACAGAAGGTATCTTGTCCAATTGTCACAGACTTGTAAGTCTTAGAGGCAAAATATGAAGTTATAGATCTGTATGTACTCTAAGGCCAAATTGCTTTCAACTACGCTACCTCTCCTTAAAAATAATATGTTCCAATGTTTTATGTCAATGAATCATTTTCTAGTCTACCTTGAGAGATGCTTTCATTATTCTCTGCTAAGACATTTTATTTGATATATAGACTTTTCTGTCAAGATATTTTATTTGATATACAACCTACTTTTTCCACAATAATATTAAATTGATATATATATATATATATATATATATATATATATATATATATATATATGTTTGTTTAAAGACCTTTGATTTAATTGGTTTGTATAACAAACTTACATTGAGGAAATTCCTTCTACTTGTACTTACCAGCACCTGATTTACAAATATTAGCCTTAGAAATTGTCTGGGGGAAAGTAAAAGTTTAAATGATACAAATAGTATGATTCAGAGATGAACTTCATTGCAGATTTTTCCAACACTGAGGATAGTTCTTCTACCAATATATCACAAAACTTTCTCTCAAAATCATTAATGTCAGGATAAAACATCTTTCCTTTATGTGTTTTTAGGGAATGTCAAGATGAGGATGTTCCATCTATCAATACAGGTTGATTTCTTCCCTGCAACTTATAGTTTTCAAGAAATGCTTAGAGAATTATGTTATGATGACTTAGCTAGGATCACATAGTCATTAAGTGTTAGAAACAGGATTTGAATTCTGACTTCAAGGACTGCCCTCTAATTTCTTTGCCAAATTATCTTATCAAAAATTTATTTTCTTTCCTTAATTCTTCCCTTTTTACCAAATTCTTTCTTTCTTTCTTTCTTTCTTTCTTTCTTTCTTTCTTTCTTTCTCTCTTTTTCTGTTTTTTTTTTGTCTCTCTGTGTATTTCTCTCTCTTGTCTGTCTGTCTGTGTATCTATCATCTATTTCCTTTAAGTTCAGATTATCTGAGCTTCTTGACCTGATTATTTCTGAAATTTCTCTTTGCTCCTTCTGGTCCAATAAGCCTGCTTATTTATTATAGTCAGATATCCCAAATGGAAGAGAGCATTTCAGAATAGGTCACATTCATGTTATCAATAGAGAAGCTGCCTCCCTCCCATTCAGTGACGAAATGTCTTAAAATACAGTGCAGCCAGAAAAAAAATATTGTCCCTTTGGGGGCTATCTTACACAAAAAATTCACATTCCCCATTCTCAATTCAGTTTCATATCTATAACTATATCTTTAACATCTTCTAAGTGTGATTGCCACCACCATCTCAAACACTAACAGAGTGATTCCTAATATTCCTCATAAACTTTCTCAATTCAATCCTTTTCAAAAGTCAGTCACTTTTTAGAAACCATAACAAGGCTCATCATCAGGGTGCTATCCTCTTTGCAACTTTTGAAACAAAAATAATAGAGTCAAGACAATTCACTAATTTTTGTTTGAAAAGTTCTTCTCTAGGATGTTCATGGCTTAATCCATTTTCCAAGTGCTTCCCTTTTCTTTCACCAGACTATTTTAGCATCCTCCTCTTTTTTCCCCCCATACCAAAGTACTTAAAGTCAACTCTTTTGAAAAGAACTCTTTGAAAAGAACAGTAGGGAAGTATTTTATGTGGCTTATATTTTCTTTGGGCAATAGTTTCCATCTTAACTGTAGCTGAATTGTTTCAGTTATGTCCAACTCTTTATGACCCCATTTGGTGGTGTTTATTTTTTGTCAAAGATATTGGAGTTCTTTGCTATTTTCTTCTCCAGCTCATTTTACAGATAAGGAAACTGAGGAAACAAAGTTAAATAGCTTTTCCAGTGTCTCATAGTTAGTATCTGAGATTGGATTTTAATTTAGGCCTTTATGAGTACACCTTCTCTACCACTAGCTTATTGAATAACTGAATGAATCAATGAAACTCAGCATGTTAGTAGTAGAATAAATCCTGGTTTTGGTGTCAGGGAATTGAGTCCAAATCCTCTCTGTGTTTATTATTGATATGAGCTTATGAAAGTTATTCAGCCTCTTTAAACTTTTATTTCTTCATCTCTAAAATGAAGGATAGAAGAAGATAATGAGAAGCAGTGCTGCATGGTAAAAAGAATACTAACTCTTGTGAGTGGATCTGATCTTTTGTTTAATTTCTATATAGGCTTAGGCAAGTCACTGCTCCTTGAGCTCTCTTTTTTCCTTATCTTTAAAATGAGGGGACTGGTCTAAACTTATGCCATCATCAGCTAATGGATAGTACATTAAACTTGAAATCAGGAAGACCTAGATTTAAATACTGCCTTGAACACATAGCAGAGTGACCATTGTCAAGTCACTTGACTGATTTCATTGTGTGTAAAATGGGAATAATAATAATAGTTCCTACTTTACAGGGCTGTTTTGAGGACTAAATGAGATAATATATGTAAAATACTTTGCAAATCTTAAAGTTTTATGTTACTACTATTACTATCTTTCTGGGCTCAGATGGAATAAAAATGGAGAAACTAAACAGCAAGGAAGAATACAAGTAAACAGCTTTATTAATTGAGGCCAATCCAGACAATGCCTTAAGAGGAACCTCACTAGATAAGAATCTAAAGTCTTAAGACTTTGGTTAGCAACTTCAGTTGAAGAAAACTCAAGAATGAAAGGTAGATTCCAGAAAAAAATAAACTATCCTTCAAAAATTGTTAATGCTTGTAAGAACATTTTGATGTGCGTTATAATCAGCTTGCTTATCTTTTCTTGATTGTTACTTAATAAAATTGGAGGTCAGAAGAGTGTGCTTTAGGTCGGATAGGCACTAACTTAGCTGGCTGTGCCATTGAGTGAACCATAAGAAGGAGCCTCACTTCTCTCCTCTGGAAAATGGGAAAGGGACACTATCATTTTTTAACCCAAATATGTTAATATTTATATATCTTTTTCAATAGAAAAAGGAGTGAGGGTTAGAGAGGAGAGAGAAAAGCAGAGGATGGAGGGATGGGAAATAGAGAAAGGAAAAGAGAGATGAAAAGGGAGGGGAGAAAGAGGGAGAGAGAGAGAAATGGGAAAGAATCAAAGGAATGAGAAGAAATGAGAAGAAAAAGGAAAAGAGATAAAAGGAAACAGGAGGAACAAAAGAAAAGGACAAAAGAAAAAGAACAAGGAGAAAAAAGAAGGGGAGGAAGAGATGAATTCAGTCCTATTCCCCCATTTCTTTATTTTCCATCTGATCTGCAATTTCTTCCAGGATAAGTTTGTGTGTGTGTGTGTGTGTGTGTGTGTGTGTGTGTGTGTGTGTATCTAGAACTGCGTTCTCCTCATGAGTTTCTTTGCCTTCAAAACCCCAGCAATGTATGCGGATGAAATTACAATATCTAATCAGCAGATAGATTTTATGTCATAGTTCTTTCTGTTTATTGTAGATCGAAACCCCTAAGTCAGGGACTCTGTTGATGTGCAGTTCCAGTTCTACCCCTTGTAAATCATCAGCAAATAATCCTCATAGGAAATTATGCTACCAAAACCTATGACCTAAAAACTAATGTCCTCCCCAAACTGCAGATTTTTTGCCATTATACTTACTCTATAATTCTCAGTTAGTTTTTAATACATGTAGCAATGTTAGTATTCAAGATAATCTTAATTAATTTTCTACTTAGACTTTTAGAAGCCAGCATATTCAATACTAATATAAGATACATGCTGTTTCTCCCAATTTAGTGAATTCAGTAGCTCCATTTTAAAGAAAATGCCAAGTTTCTTAGATGCTTAAGGCTGTTTATTATAATTTTATCTGTTTGTAGTCACATTAAACAAGATGTCTCTAACTGACTCTGACAATATTTGTTAACTTTAAAAATAGTATTATATCAAATCTACAAGACTCCATTTTATTCTTGTTCCTTTCCAAATCAACTGGTACTACTTCCAATACTTTTCAGACTCTTATTGTTTCTATCATTCCATGTTTCAACTTTAAAAAAATATAGTCTATTGTTTCATTATAATGATTATTCTGTTAAACAACATTTTTCTGATATTTCTGAATGTTTAAAAGATAATTGCTAGTGATATATGAGGGGGTCAAAATACGTATTAACTCTATAAAATATATTTGCAAAGAATCATAGATTTAGCATTATATCTTAGAGATCATGTAGTCTAACTTCTTTTATAAATGGGTAGACTAAGGTCTAGAGGCTACCTGATCTACTCAAGTTTAAATAAGTAGCAAATGGCAGAGTTCTGATTTGAATCCACATGCATATCCTTATGTCCACTCCACTGCAACATCATACTCCCTATTTTAATATTCTACCTATTAGCATTTTGGAAAATTATTAGTTTTGGTTATAATTCTTTTTTTATGCAGATATTTAGGCATGTAGATACTTATGATCAGGTAATCAAACAGGTAAATATTTGTGTATAATACACAAACAAAACATTAGATATTGATAAAATATTTACTGGAGATTAATTTTTCATATGGCATGAAGTATTTGCCTGTCACCAATTTCACAGTTCAACAATTTCTCAGTGAATTGGAGCTGACCTCAAAATTTTCAGCTAATTAGCATGTTTACAAAAAACATTCCTTATTCACTTAACTTTGAAGCAATGAATATGATTCTGTAATTATGTTAAGGTTTCATTAGCATTCACCATTAGTTTTCTATGTGACTCCTTTTTCATTTTAAACAAAACAAGAAATATGCCACCTTTTGGACTTGGAATATTTTTGATTTGATACCAAGCATTATGGGAGGGGTCTCTTTAGAATAAATAACAGACTAAGTTGAAAGCTCTTGTAAGTCATTTGCTTCTATGACCCTCGGTTATCTAATTTGTAGGACAGGAATAGTACTCTTTGTTATATTATAAAAGGCTTTGAAAGACATAGACTGCTGTTCAGTTGTTATCTTCCATCTTTTATGAGACCTTAAAAGAAGAGAGAACTAGTCTCCTGCTGAGTCTTGTAATCAAACCAATTCCAGTAGTGTTGATAGTTTGTTCTGAGCTTAAGACATTTGCAGTAAAGAGCATGAACTTATATCTTCTCACATAATTCTCCAAATATTTGTATGGGTCCCATCCATCACCCTTGTCTTGACAAAACTGAGGAAATTACTAAACCAGGGATTATTTGAGATGAAATAATAGAGAAGATACAGATCTTGTATTGGGAAAGTCATTAGAAAGAGGAAGAAAGGATAAAGGGGGGAAAATCCTCATTAAATGTTCTCATTTGACAAATTTGACAAAGTCTTGGATGTAGGTTGCTTATTCAGTTTTCCCAGAAAAACCTGAAATGATCTGCAATACTCAGAGCAGCAAGCACTGTATTTTTCACAATTGCTCACAAAATATTTGTTGAATGCTTTAACTGACTGAAAAACTTTGTCACTCAGTATTCTTCAAAATTAATTTAAAAAACTGTCTAATTTTTTTATTCTAAATTTTCTTCTGAATATCATTGGATCAGAATTATAGCTCTTAGTTACTTACTACTTTTCAAATGTGGTTTCCACATTGTTTAGAGACTAATTGTAAGGAAAAGACACAGCACAGCAATAATATGCACCATTCCATGGTTAGTATATTAGAGGGCATGTTCATGACTTTGCAAATAAAATCAAAAGGAATTGTGTAGCCTTTCTACTAAACCTGAACTTAATCCCCTTCCAGATGTTTATCTACATAGGTTAAATTTGCATGATATTTTCCCATTAATCAGAACTCATGGAGAAAAAAATTCTTTTTGTGTTGTTGATCTAGGGTCTACTAATTAGTCACAATAATTGATGTCTTGGACAGAAGAAATCCAGACTGCATTGGATTCTGTTTAGTGCTGAAACTTCCCCATTCCCACTGTTGTTGTTTGACTTTTGTTATCAAAGAAAACCATGACCTCCCCAGGGGGGGTGATGCCATGACAATCATGTAGATTGGATTAAAGTAAGGGGGTGTTGTGTAAAGATGCCAGCATCACTTTTTCCTCCTGAGTTATCTGGGTACAATGGACAGATATGGATCAGGATGATTGAAGATGACCCTGAAAGTGAGATAATCAGGGCTAAGTGACTTGCCCAAGGTCACACAGCCAATAATTATCAAGTGTCTGAGGCTGCACTTGAACTCAGATCCTCCTGACTCCAGAGCTAGTATTTTATCAACTGCACCACCTAGGAGCTTTCCCATACTTCAGTTAGGACCACTATGGTAATCCCTAGCAAAGTACAATTAATCTCTTTGAAATAAATGCCTGCAAATGTTCCCCTCCCCTCCCCAGAAAATAGTTACTCTCAATCAGACTCAGAAGAAAACCTTGATAGAATAGCTCACAATAGTCTACAATGTGCTGTGGAACTACCAGAAAATTCTGAATGAGCTATAAAGGCATCCTTGAACATCTGGGGCATCCTGAAAAATCTAGGGGCTTTTATCTCAGTACTATAATGGGAATAAAATTATTTAAAGTGTGAACCATGGAAAGAGAAAGCTAATCTAATGGGACATTTCATTCTCTATGACAGGCTTTGTTCTTCTCACACTCTACTGTAAACTCCCGGAGATCACGAGGGCATACTTTCTTGGCACTTTGATGGATATGTGATCTCATCCATGTAGGTGCTCTTTACAGTGGTCCAAATTACAATCCTCCATGTCTTTTCATGCTATGTGACTCAAGTCGATGTTCTTTCATAAATCCTATTCAGAGGGTTCACCTCTAGATCTCTTTCATGTCAAATGAATATCTACTGAGCATGGTTACTGCCTATTGGTTATATCTTGACCTCAGTACATAACCAGTCTATCTTCTTTTCTAGTTGTACAGTTCTCTTATAAAATCCTGAATTCCATTTCTTTTGAGCTGTAATATATTGTGATCTACCATTACCCAATATCTGTCTCTCTATTCTTCGGGTTCATATTTAATGTAAATTCTGCCAACTTTAAATCACCTTGTTCTATTCTAAGCGCTTTCTGAGTATTCCATACATATATATACTATTGCTGCTAATTATTCTCATGTTTATACTACTATTGTTTAAAATGTTACTGACAAAATATCTAACTTGGTGGAAAGAAGATTTGATTCTAAGTGTGCTTTGGACAGCTACTAATTGTATGACCCTTGGAGAGTCACTTGACTGTTCTCACTCTTGATTTCTTCATCTGGAGAATGGCAATAAAAATAACACCTACCTGTGAGATAAGCAGAACCAGAAAAATATTGTACACCCTAACAGCCACATGGGGGTGATTATCAACCTTGATGGACTTGCTCATTCCATCAATGCACCAACCAGGGACAGTTTGGGGCTATCTGAGATGGAGAATATCATCTGTATCCAGAGAAAGAATTGTGGACTTTGAAGAAAGACCAAAGACTATTACCTTCAATTTAGGAAAAAACCATTATCATATTATGTAATTATGCTATCTCTTATACTTTATTTTTCTTCTGTAAGAATATGATTTCTCTCTGATCACATTCAACTTAGATCAATGTATACTATGGAGACAAATATAAAGACTAACAGACTGCCTTCTGTGGGGAGGTGGGGGAGGGAAGCAAGAATAGGGGAAGAATAGTAAAATTCAAAATAAATAAAATCTTTCTTTAAAAAAATATAACACCTACCTCAGAGAGGTGTTGTGAGGATCAAATGAGATGACATAAAGTGATTTGCATAACAAAAAGACTTGGATGATCTCCTTAAAAAGGGAGTATTTCCAAAGGAATTCCAGGATTGAAAGGAACTTTTAGAATATAAAAGGATGAGGGTAGTTCTTTATCATATTGTTATTTGGAGGGAGGGATCAAAACAGTGAATGGATGTGTGATTGATTATTTCTCACTGATAATCAATATAGAGTTTAAATTGACCTGGTAATGACTTTCTCTGGTTTGATCTACATATATGATTCCAATTATTTAGACAGGATACTTAATGTTTAACTTGTGTGTTTTCATGTGTAAAAATATAGATTGTCAAGACCTGTTAGCTAATCAGGATTTACTCATTAAAAAATTTCATGGGCCTATAAAATTAGTGCCACCAATACTAGTTTACATGTAAAAGTTTCTACCATCTTTCCTTCAATAGTATTGACTTGCCAGGTACCTCAACCAGAACAGCATTCATTTAGTATAGGAGAGAATGGGTTGGCAGAAAAACCAAATGAGTGGAAGGTCCAAGAAGAGAATAGGTAAGTACAAGTAATGGAGAGAAGACAGAAGAGAAAGAGGAGAAATGAAATAGTTTTGGAGAGGCTAATATAATTGGGTCAAGGTGATAGTCCTGAAAAACAGAAATACTACTGGGAATAATTTTCACAGTGAAGAAATTTGGAATAAAGGTACAGAATTAAGGGATGACATTGTGATGTCACATATTTGAAGATGAAAGTTATCTGTAATCATATTGGGTGACCCCAAAATACAAATAATATTTTTTTTCATGCTGAGGTTTTATAATATCACTTCCTTTTTGCCTGATCTTCCATTCCTATCTCCTAATTGGATAGTGTCACCTTCATCTCTATACTGTGACTGTCCCTGACAGTATCTGAAATGCACTATCCTTGGAGTCCTGTGAGTATGTCATTTAAATGAAGACATCTCTAAATATGGGCACATTATAGCTCACCATCTGGCACTGCCTTTTAGACCACTCTCATCCCTAAAGATCAGCACACATGGAGAGTGTTGCAACTAATCAATTATTTCACCATCTTCCACTCTGTTGCTAACAGACCCTGCTCTGTTGCAGCATTGCTACTAATGTCTGATGGTGAGAGCAGCAGACTGAGGAATGAGCATTTCTATCCAAAGTGAACATCAAGTACAGCTCCCTCCTGATCTCTGCCTTACACTATCCTACTAATTGGTCTCTGCTTCCCTTTGCAGCAGTTTCTTTTTTATTCTCTGTTGATAACTTAAATTTATCCTCCTTTACTTCTTTGAATCTTAAAAATTCTATATGGATTCCATCCATCCTTTCTCTTCATCTCCACTCTCTTTCTTATGCTATGTTATATGATATAAATTCTCAGAATTGTACATTTGAAGGTGCTTTCAGAAGTAATCTAGTTTAATACAAAACTGAGTAAGACTTTTTAACCTTTTCTCAAAGATCATTTGGGAAGAGGGAATTCTGGAGGAAGTCATTTTCACTTTGTTTTTTGTGTAAATATTTTTAATGTGTCATTACATTAAATTTAAATCTTTTCCTCTGGCATATTTCCAATCCTTGCTCCAAGTTTTGCTTTATTAAGGCCAAGGCCAAAGCTACTTCCATAGAAAAGCTCAGTTACTGTGTTCCTACTAAGTATTCATTTCTCCAGGATCAGTCTCACATTCCTTCAAGCATTGCCCATGTGGTATAAACTTGATCTCCTTTGCTATTGCTACCAATGTAGTATGGATATTCTCTGGTACATCAAGAGAAATAAGCTCCACACCTTTTGTCTTAATGATAGAGGCTATTGCCAAAGTAAAGAACGTCCTCTACCAATGCAAGTTGACTCTGAAACTTTCTGTTTTAACAAATTGAATTACACACTAAGGGGTTAATTGACTTGCCTTGAGTCACCTGGTCAGCATGTCTCTGAATCAGAATTTCATCTCAAATCTTTTCAAAATACAATTCTCAGGGGCAGCTAGGTGGCTCAGCGGATAGAGCACCAGCCTTGGAGTCAGGAGAATCTGAGCTCAAATCCGACCTCAGACAATTAATAATTACCTAGCTGTGTGGCCTTGGGCAATCCACTTAACCCCATTGACTTGCAAAAACATAAAAAAATAATACAATTCTGTACTTCTATAGTCAGGTAGGTAGCACAATGAATAGAATTCTGGATTTGGAATCAGGAAGGATTAGAGTCTAATTCAGTCTAAGTTACTTAACAGCTAGCTATGAAACCCTTGACAACTCAGTTTTTTCATCTATAAAATAGAAATAATAAGGATATCTATTCCCACCCTTCACAAACACATACACATACATGCATGTACATTATTATTCTCTTAACAATTTCCTTTTGAACACAGTGCTTGAGATGTGTTCTGACCTATGCAGATTATAAAGCAAGGTTATCAACTTCATCAGCACTACATTCCCATAGTTATAAAACTATGCTCCTCTTAATGCAGTGTAAGATCATATTATTTTCCTTAGTTACAATCTTACTCTTTTAACTCTTTATAATCCACTAGAATTATCAGGGGGTTGTGGATAGTGTGCCAAGTCTGGAGTCAGAAAGACTCAACTTTCTGAGTTCAAACCTGGTCTCAGACACTAGCTGTGTTACCCTGGACAAGTCACATAACCCTTTGCCTCAGCTGGAAATGGCAGTCTACTTCAGTATCTTTGCCAAGAGAATCTGAAAGGGGTAAAAAAGAGTCAAATAAAATTGGAAATGACTCAACAACAACAACAGAATTCTAAGGTATCCAAATCTTTTCATCTCTATTTGACTAATTTTATTAAATTCTTTCTTTGATTTTCCTCTGCATTTTTTTCCATCTTTTATCTCATTATCTCATTGGCTTTACTTATTCCCCTTCAATGCCATTATAGTTCCTGGAAGCAGCTGCAAGGTACACAAAGAAAAGAGCTGAATCCTTGCAAGTATTATAATATTGATGATAGGAAAATAGGGTGCCCTCAGGAAAATGGCACTTAAATTTCTTTGGGTTCCTTCCAAGTGAAAAACTCACAGATGAACCCCAGAGGTACAAAAGACTTAGATTTTAATTTACAAACCTGCACATTCACATGTATTACAGAAAATACACAGGTCACCACAAACAGTTCAGAGATTAAACTTTCTAGAGAAGCAGTAAGATAGGAAGCTATTTAAGGACAGGCTCAATAGCAAAAGTTGAGGCTAAAAATGTTTGAGGAGAAAGAAGAAAAGAAACAGAAAACAGTCACAATAAATGACTGGGCTTAGACTCCTGAGGATCCAGCATGGAGTTTGGGGTCATATTGGTAGTTACAAGTAGGGAAAGAAGTAACCAATTAAAAATGGAAAAGAGAAGAAAAATTATGGAAAGAAGAGAGAAAGAGAGAGAAACTTAGATCAACACAGATCCAGTCACATGGATCTGGGGGCCACACTGGTAAAGAGAAGAAGCTAGGGAATAAAAAGTAAGGCAAACTTGTAAAAGAATAATTAAGTTAAATAGGGAAAAAAGGAAAAGAGAAGAAATTAGATTAAAGAAAGAAGGAAACAGAGGGGAACCCAGGAGAGGAAAAGACAAGAGAAGATAAGAAAAACTTAGATTAACTAAGATCCTACCACATGGACCTGAGGCCATATTGTTCCAGCCATATGACCAGACCATGTGGGTCTGGCTTAGGGGATGAGTGGTTATTTAAAGAAAGTTTGGATCCAGAACCAGGAAAAGCAAAGAAAGAATAAGGGAAGAGGTCTGAGGAAGTCCACTTACAAACCTTTATAATGGGTGGGACAAAGGTGGTGCTTGAGCTTAGTTAGCACTTGACTCCAGATATTCTCCAGTGCCTATTCCACAGTAATGGTCCTCAAGTATTCATTGTTCATGAGTGGCATTCAGATTGCAAATTCCTTTAAACTCTATTGTACTATAGGATTCTTCTCTAGATTTGTATAAAGAGAACTTAGCCAAATTGCCTCATCGTTTCTGGGAGAAAGAAGTGTTCATTTAGACACTGTTCAATTATTAGGCCTGTGCTAGACACAGAGAATATAAAATCAAAAACAAACAAAAAAAAATAGAGGTCATTCAAACTTTGAAATAAGGGACTTTCAAATTTTCCTGATGAAATGACCAGAGTTGAACAAAAAGTTTGATCTTTAAGTACAGGGCAAAGCATAGAGAGGGTGGACAGGAAGGGTAAATCATGAGGACTTAATGATGTTGAACTGCTTGTATTCCTGCATGGGAAGATAATATGGATAATTCATATGAATCTTCTCATTTATTAGGGCAGTTAGAAGGAGCATATATAGACAAGGCACAGAAGGGAGTTGAATTTGAAGGTATAAGATATTAAAAAGATGGAGTTAATGGGAGAAAGAAATGTACTGGGAGAAATGGAAAGAGGTAGAATGGAGTAAGTTATTTCACGTAAGAGGGAGTGGAGAAGAGGAAGGGACAGAAAGGCAGAGTGAATGAGCCTTATTCTCCTTGCAAGAGGCTCAGAAAGGGAATAACTCACATTTAATTGGGAATAGAAATCTATCTTACCCAAGAGAAAATAGGCAAAGAAAGGAGAAAGAGGACAGGGAGAGGAAAGGGGTTGTAGGTTATAGAAGAGAAGGAAGATGGAGGGAGAGGGTAATCAAATACAACACACTTTTGAGGAAGGATGGGTGAAAGGAGAGAGAGAGAGAGAGAGAGAGAGAGAGAGAGAGAGAGAGAGAGAGAGAGAGAGAATAGAATAAATGGGTGGGGGGGAATAGAATTGAGGGAAATAAAACTAGCAATAGGAACTGTGAGAAAAAAATGTTGAAGCAATTTCTCTAATGGACTTATAAAGAAGGCTATCTATCCCAAAGACACAGTTGATGATGTCTGAATACAGACTGAAGCATATCTTTTTTTCTCATTTTTTTCTTGAGGCTCTCTTTCTTTGTCAGGGGGAATGTTATGTTTACTTTTACAACAGGATTATTGTAGCAATGTTTCTTATAGCTACACGTTTTTAACCTACACCAAGTAAAGTACTTTCTCAGTGAGGGTAGTAGGGTAATAGGGAGGGAGAGAATTTGGAACTCAAGGTTTTGGAAGCAAATATTGAAACTTGCCTTTGCATGTAGCTGGGGCGAAAATTTGAAAATAAAATAAATAATTAAAAAACAACAAACTAACAAACAAAAGACTCTGAGTTGAACATTAAATTCTATTGGAAGAAATAGTGGCTGCTTATATAAGTTGAAGGAAGTATGAAATAACATTAAGGAAAAACTAGAAACTATGGGTTGAAATTCAGCTTTTGAGATAACTCTTTAATTGAGCTTCAGGGGAAATTAGCAATTGAAAGAGAAAGAAGCAAGGAAGTAAAGCATTCCAGTACAGAAGACAATGCAGAGGCTGGGAGTCTGGAGTTGTCAAGCCATAGCAGTCAATATATCAGTTTGGTTAGAACTCTGTGAAGAGGAATAATGCATCTTAAAACTGGAAAGGGTTACTGATAGTTAGAGGCTTTTATTCTGGTCTGCTTCCAAACTGTTTATTTGTGTGAAAAAAATTTGTTTCCTTGCATTGATATTAGCTGAACTCACCTTTGACACCAGATAAAAACTTGCTGCTCTAGTTTGGAAAGCATGGGACTATAGCTCTTCAAACTTCTATGAGACAAGGAGAGTAAGTGAATAAGATAGTATGTTATGCTTCTTCTCTGACTTTCATCTCTGGTGACTCTCAGTTAAGTTACAAGTAAGATAAGGCTTCTACTATTAGCCAAGTCCTTCAGTACACATTTATCCATGCCACAGAAATCAATGCTTTGTAATCTTTGAACAACAGATAATCAAAACAGCCAGCAGTGCTTCATGGGTATGGAGGTTAGGCAGCAAAGGAACATACCCAAGGCTTGAGGTAAATTGAAAATGTTCTCTGTATGTTTAGCCTGATGGCTAAAAGAGGTGTGTAAAACAGTTAACAGGTTCTAATCACAGCCATCAATCATTTTCACAAAAATCAAGCCTCTAAACAAAATGTAGAAACCTCAATCACTCTGTTTCCCAATAAGCTCCATTGCTATTTCTTTGAATGGCTTTCCCCAAGGGAGAAGGGATCCTCTTTTCATAATATCTAAAATTCATCAGGCACCATTCCTGGAATAATGATGAATTCAATGCTGACTCACATTTATAGGGAACTTTATGTTTACAAAACACTCTTCCTCACAACAAATCTGATAACTGTTAAAAAATAAAGGTTTGCAGGTTCGTGGAGCTCTTCAGAAAAAAGGTCTTTCATTATAATGAGGTGATCTCATTAAAATTAGTGACTGGAATGATTCAAAAAATATTACTATCTGTAGACGAATTCCTCTGATTAGTAATTAAATAACTCCTTTTTGACTTAACATAGCATCTGGTTTATTAGCTCTAAGACACTTGTCAGAATATAGTTACCTGTGTTTTTGCCTCTTCCCTGAATCTCATCTTTGATGCTTACTACGTCTGTGACAATGAACCAAACTTCATTCTCTTGATCCTCAGTTTCCTCATCTGTATAAGGAGAAGGTTGGACTAGATACCTTTTATTGTCCCTTCTAGCTCCAGACTTAGGGTAATACACTTCAAGGCAGTGGCTTTGTCTCATCTTAAGATCTTCTCTCCCTAACACCTAACACAATATTGCAGTCTGAGTAGCAGAGCAGATGCTTCATAAATGTTTCAAGAATAAGTGAATGAATGACTTAGAATGATGATACATTGGAAGGAGAGCTGAATCTGGAGTCAGATGACCTAGATTGGTACATTTTCACCTATGATGTGTCATAGTAACTTGGTCAAATTACTAGTTGTGTAACATTGGACTAGGCACTTAACCTCTTTGGAGTTCAGTTTTTTCATCTATAAAATGAGGAATGTTGGACTAGTTGCTCTTAAATTTTTTTTAGCTCTATAACTATGTTCTTCCCTGGGATTCTATTTCTATATTTGTAAAATGAAGTGGTTGTATCAAATGATCTCTTAGGTCACTTACAATACTAAAACTAAAACTGTTCTCCTTCACTGCTATATTCCACTCACTTCTTAGCACAAAACAACGCAACAACAATAACAACACAACAGCAAACACTTTCTGAGAGGAAGAAATTATTTTGTGTTACTTTAGTTTCTTATTTACTATCTTATGAATTAGGTCAGCAGAAACAAATCACATTTCAGTCCATTGACAGAATAATGTGCCAGACTAGACAAAACTTCTTGTTAGACAACATAACTGTTAGAAAATTGGCCAACCAAGGATGACTGTTGTCACCTTTAGTCATATCATAATTTACTTCCTATCAGCAAATACCTTCTAGTTACTTGAAATGGGTAGATAAGTGAAAGCAAAATATATTGCTATTCCTCCTGCTTTCAGCCAGAACAATAAGGTTAAGACAATAGTGGTCCTCAATATTTCAACTTGAAGAAAGTGGATTTTAATTGATGAATAGGGCAGATGGCTTTGCTACAAAACTGTGGGATGCAATGAGTCATGTTAATGGAACTGAGGAGGTAGTTTTCTGTTATGTTCATGGTAGAATTTCTTTGATCCAAAGCTGGCTTATTTTGAGGGGGGGGTAATTAAGTGGTCTGCATTTGGGGAATAGGTATTTTGCTCTAAGAGACTGATCACTTTATTCTAGTGAGTCAGAAGAGCAGAATAGTTTCTTTCATGTTCAGGGGTGAAGAGAAAGACCTTTCTGACCTTCTGCTCTTCTACTCTGTAGGACAGAGCAATAAGCAACACTATGATGTGTGTATGTGGAGGCGGGGGGTGAGGGTGGAATGAGATAGTCTGACTAAAGGAAAAAAATACTAGGTTTGGACCTGTCATTGAATCCTGGCTCTCAACTTACTTACTATAGGACTTTGGCCAAGTCATTAATATCTCAAATTCTGTTACTTCAACTATTACATTAGAATTAAATGTAGAGCTCCATAGCAACCAGAATTCATTCTAAGTTCAAATAAGATATGTCTGTAAGTCTTTTGTCACTTTATAAATGCATCCTGTAAATGTTATTATTGGGTTTTATTCAGAATCAGTTGATTGGTGCAATTGCAGAATGAGATATACTTACAAAGATACATATATATACATAATACATACTTATATACATGTAAAATGCACACACATACAGGACTAATGCAGGAATTATTTTTGCTTGAATTTTATTTGTTTTTCACTGAGGGAGTAGAGGAAGAAAAAAAGCAATTTTTTATTAATCAAAAAAATTGAATTTTAAAAATAACTTAAGGTGCTTGGGAGTAGGGATTGTTCATTTGCTAGTACTTGTATCCTTAGAGCCTTGAATACTAGTTGGCATAGAGTAGGTACTCAATACATGTTTACTGTTTGATTGATGAGAACATTAACTATGCTTTGTAATCCAACTTAGCAAATGCAGAAACCAAATGAATGAAATCATGTAAATTTTGAATTCCTAATGTATTATTAGCCTTTTTCCATCATTCCCTTTGGAACCTAAGGGAAAATAAACAATGAACAGAAACAAGGATAACAGAATTTCCAACAAAATGAAAGTTCATGTTTACTTTTCAACTGACTATTTAAAAATATTTTATACAAAATTTTCATAATAGGTTTTTCTATGTATGAAATAAAAATATAGGATGATATCTGTGCAATATTTCTGCAAATAAAAAATACTCATTCAACTATGATTAAATGAGTGCCTAATGCATATGAAAAAGAGTACTAGGTATTTTGTAGGATTCAAGAAAAAAATATAAGTTAAGGCTCCATTAGTACTATTTCTTCTATAAATTTTTGCAAGTAAAAAAAGATCAAGCAGTATGCTAACAAATATCCCTTTTACCTATATGTAAAGAAGTGATATACCAATACTAGAATAACTATCCAATTATTGATAAGTGGTAGACAATATCAAAAGACTGACATTAATGTCACCTGTTGACTAGTATAGGAAAGAAAACTCTTATCCTGAGGAAAGATGCCAGTACTAGATTACAAGAGACCTTTAGAATTATTTGTCCAAGCAGAGTTAGGTGAGAAAGCATCACAGAGGGGGCATGTACAACACTATGCAGAAAGCACTGGCCATGGAATCAGGAGAACCCTGAATAGAGTTCAGTTCCCCATTTGGTCACCAATCTTCTGTGTTACTGCATGCAAATCACTTTGCCTCTTTGTAATTGCTTTCTCAACTATAAAATGAGTGTGGGATGGAATTGCTCAAAATCTGAGATTCTTTGATTCTGTGATTTTCGGAAAATTCTTCTACCTCAATTTTCTTATCAGTAAGATATCTGGGGTGAACTAGATTTGACTCTTATTTTTACAGTACTTGACTTTAGCACTTCCAATAAGTTCACATGAAAAATACTAGTCAGCTTCCCTTATTTCCTGCCTGAAACCACATCTCTGCTACAATTCCACTGCTTGGTATCCAATTAGAGTCATACTTTACTGTAGTATAAAACCTCATTTGAGCATGCATATCCATTGCCTAAAAAATTCAGTTCCAGTCAAGACTGGAGAAGCCCTTCACCTGTAGCAAATGCAGTAGCAGCTAGGGCATAGGATCTTGACTCCATTGTGTCTGAGGGTGCCACTGACACTAATGTCTCTGGGCATTAGTAATGCTCTCTCCATTCTATATTGAAAAGCAACTTCAGCTTATATCAGTCAAGAATAAAAATACCATTCATTTTCCATTCTGAGGCCAAAGATACCTAAAAACAAGACATATTCAGTTTGGAAAAGAAAAACTGAATTCCTTTGGAAATAAGAGAATGGCATTGGGGGCAATAAGATGCTAGAAAAAAAGTAGTCCAGAAAGAATAGCAGGTAGAATAGATAAGCATATATAATGGCCTGGAGGGAAAGGGGAAGAAAGAAAATAGGAAGCTAGAAAGAGATGTACTGAGCTGAAACAGGCAGTGGAGAGAGTCATAAAATTGGTAGTATTAAGCAACCTGAAAAAGACATAAAATAGAAAAGTGAAGTAGAATTTTGATTTGAGGGGACTGCCTTAAATAGTGATTGTTAAGAAGTACTACCAGGTTAAAGAAGAAAGAGGAAAAAAATCTTTCTGGTAGAAAGCTCCATAGCATCTAAATGTGACCTTCCCCATTCAAGGTGACTCTTTACCTCCTCTCCTCCTTCCTCCTCCTCCTCCCTTATCCCTCCTCCCCATGAAATAAGCCAGGGACTGAGACTAATGCTGTGTGTGACTTTCCTTGGCCAGAAGAGCAAGGACTGCAGAATGATGCCTGCTTTGGCAGAAGCCCAGAGTGGAAAATTTATTTACTGCCTTGTCAATGTCTCAGTGAGATGGGCTGCTGCCCCTCCACATCCATAATAAAGTGCCCCTGCAGCACCGAGGAGCAGAAACTCACTGAGGCCTCTATGTCTATAGACTGGCCCAAAATGTGGTGTAGATTCCACTGAATTTCTAACTCTCAGAGGTTTTGTACCAGAATTCAAAAACAGAAATAAAAAAAAAAAACAGAATTCAAAAGCAGAAATTTAAAAAAATTCAAAAGCAGAAATTTATTTTGCCTTGCTACTGAGGGTGAAGCTGATGGGGGTTTTCTGTCTCTCAGACTTACCAAGGTGGCTGTGTTTGAGCTTTTAGTCAATAATCACATTCACTATCCCTCTAATCATCAGATTAAAAGGCAGTTTCAGAGCACTGTATTCTTTGGAGGGGATTCTGCATAAAGAATAAGGAGTCATTACTAGTAGTTATCACACTTAAAATTAAAGGGAGGGAAATATATTAGAAGAAAATAAATACTGGAATATTTCTGTATAGAGCATTTTGATACCTGTACAGAATAGCCAGAGATGCTTTAATGTTTCAAGATGACATTTTTAAGGTAAAATTTATTTCCAGATTTAGTGATCTGCAGTCCAACTACTTGCTTGGGCTTTTAAAATTTTCATCAATCTCATTTTTTTTTTGAAAGCTGAGAGACAATGTGACATGGGACATAAAGAGTTTACTTTGGAATCAGAAAAATTAGCCTCAGGTCCTGACCCTGTCCCACACTAAATGGAAAGCTGAGTAAATTTGTTAACTTTTTGTTCTCTAGTTAACAAAATAAAACACAATATGCAATATGCACCAGTGGAGAGAATTGCTATTCTGAGATCCCTACATAGTAAAATCATAGTTATCACAGGTATGCACTAGCATTCTCTATAAAAAATTATGCAAAAAAATGGAGTCACTAGAAACAGATAGTGAAATGTTTCTTTGATCATGCATGGTTCCATGGATACTTCCCAGGCCTTGGTTAGTGTCTAATGTCTGAAATAAAAAAAAGGTTTGATTGAAGATGCTTCAGCAATCTCAGAAATGCTGTTTTATCACTGTGAGGTGAGACTAACTTAATATAACTCATCATGGATGGTGATTTTTATGTTGATTTTTTCTTTTTCTTTTTTCCCCTCAGGGAAGACAAAATCTTTGTTTGTACTAGAATTACTGCTACCATTTTAGCCTACCACCTGATAATCAAAAGGCTAATTCTTCTGGAATAGTTAAGTGAGAAGAAAAGCATTTGTAATGACCCACCTTCAGTGTGGATATGACAGAACTCATAATAGTAAGGGATGGAAAATGACAAAAAAGACAGAATCTTCTCAGCAATTCATTAAAAAACAAACTATTCAATCTTAATATACATATGTATTTAAGTTTTTATGGGATCCTTTGTTTTGATAAGTTGCTGTGAGTTTTCAGGTGCCTTCAAAGAACTTTTGTTTTAAAATTAATTTATTTTTCTAACTACATGTAAAGATAGTTTTAGCATTCACTTTTGGCAAGATTTTGAATTCCACATTTTTCTCCCTCCCCCTCTCACTCTCCCCTCCTCTTGACATAAAGTAATCTGATATAGGCTATACATGTATAATAATGTTAAACATATTTCCATATTAATCATGTTGTGAAAGAAGAATAAAAACAAAAGGGAAAACATGAGAAGGAAAAAATGTAAAACATAAAACACATTTTAAAACTGGTATATATACTATGTTTTGCTCTGCATTCAGATTCCAGAGTTCTTTCTCTGGATGTGTATTTTCTATCATGGGTCCTTGTACACCTAAGTCTATCATAGTAGATCATAATACAATATTGCTGTTAATTTGTTCTCCTAGTTCTGCTCACCTCACTCAGCATCAGTTCATGTAAATCTTTCCAGGCTTTTCTGAAGTCTGCTCAATCATGATTTCTTTTTTTGTTTTTTAGGTTTTTGCAAGGCAAATGGGGTTATGTGGCTTGCCCAAGGCCACACAGCTAGATAATTATTAAATATCTGAAACTGGATTTGAACCCAGGTACACCTGACTCCAGGGCCGGTGCTTTATCCACTGCACCACCTAGCCACTCCCAATCATAATTTCTTACAGACCAATAGTACTCCATCATATTCATATACCCCATTTTGTTCAGTTATACCCCAATTGATAGGTAACCCCTCAATTTCTAATTCTTTGCAAATAAAAAATAGCTTCTATAAATATTTTTGCATATGTGGATCTTTTCTCCTTTTTTAATCACTTTGGAATACATGGACAACTTTTCTAAAAGAAAATATAATTCTTCCTGACTAGAGTTTGATATCAGATAGTGAACAGAACCAAGATCTGACAATAGATATAATTCTATAAAACAAAATAATGTTCCTTTAAGTTTACACACAATATTTATCCATAATCATTGAATTATAGTCTGAGAACTGATAACACCTCAGGTGGTTTATAATGCAACATCTTCATTTAACAGATGAGAAGATTGAAGCTCAGAATGCTAGAGGAATTTATCCAAGGTCACATAGAAAGAGGAAGATTCAGGATTTGAATACAGTTCTTGAGCCTTTAAATATACCATACTTTGTTCTGAAGCATAATCTTAAAATAATAATGGAACTGTCTCACTACTAATGCTCTACAAATGTGTCTTTGGGTAAATTAAAACCTGCCAGGCCTTCAGGTTCATCATCTGTAAAATGAAAGTTATGGGTTAGATGGGCTTTGAGATCCCTTCCATTTTCAAATCTATGATCTGACATGATTCTATGAATAATAGATTACATTTTTGTAATGCTTTAAAATTTGGAAATCATTTTACATGCACTAATTCATTTGATAATAGCCCTGAGAAACTGGCTGCAAGATTTTGAAGTGCCTTCAAATTGTCCAAAAAGGAATATAATAAAATATTTTAACATTGAAAACACATCTAATTATTTGAAAATAAGTAATTCATGTTTATATGGCTATGTGCAGTCAACTAGAACACACAGTTAAGCAGAAAATTTAATCACTCAGGAATTCTTTATAAATGGCAACTGAACATATTACCAAAAAAAAAAAAAAAAACTAGCCTGATTCTTTCTCATTCTGGAAAATTTGGCTCTTCCTTAAGTGTTAATCAGTCCATTTCTTAAATCAAGACTGATGGACCTAAAGACTGTTTTTCTAGCTGAGAAAACAGCATCTGCTAATTGTTCTCATATAAATATTCAATCCCCTTTTGGAATCTTCCTAAATTACTAACTTGAGCATTGTCCAGCATCAGCGAGTTTCATAGGTTAATTATTCATCACAACAAAGAGAATGGGCTTTTGTCCATTTTAAATTTGTTACCCTGTATATCCATTAACTTGCCTCTCCTATTTGTCTGAAAAATGACAGAAAGCATAATACTATTGACCATCTCTAAGAAAAATACTTTCCAATTAGAAAGCATCATTAAACAGAGTTCCAAGATTTTACAGATGAAAAGTGACCTCCAGTTTGCAAAGAGACAAATGGAAATACAGAAATATCCTGGGGGTAGCCTTATTCTTAGTGTAGCCAAAGTTAAGACCCACTTCTCTATAGCTAAGGAGTAGCTTGAATTTGGAGGGATCTTGTAGTCTCTTCAGGAATCCTATAAAATTACTTAAAATGTGGATGTTGAAAAAGAATAAAGAAATTGATTTAGGGAATATTGACCTTCTTTCCAGTGCTTTCTCCCTATCTTAAAATATTGCAGCTCATCAAAATAGAGAAGGAACAGGCTCTAACAATGTTTTTGCACCATGAACTCCACATATCCAAAGGTCAACTTTTTGAGATGGGGAAAAAAGTCAGGGACAGAGTAAAGGGGTGATCCTGGGCATTGAATTCTACTATTTCCTCTACCATACTGTCTTGATGCCTTTATATTTTAAGTATTTTCATCTTGGTTCTGTCATTGACAAGGAAGCACAAGAAAGGAAATCAAACTTCCTTCTATTCTTTCCAGTCTTCTCCATTCCCACACAAAATTTCATTTATCCTCTTTTCAGTCACCACTTCAAAGGTTCTGTTCTTATTCTAGTCAGTGTCTCTCTATTTAAATCAAGGAACATATTCATATAAATAATCTCATCTTCTTGTCTTCTATGGTCACAATATAAGAGGTTGAGGTTATGACTAGGTGCTTAAACCACCAGAGTACAACACCTTGTCTCAATGACCAAATCAGATTTGTTGTGCTAAAAGATCCCCCCACCCCAATTCTCATTCAGCAAAGTAGTAGTTAGTAGAGCCAGGTATTAACCTAGATATACTACCTAAGGATTATCTGGGTCCATATTTCCTTCAGTGGTGCCACCTTCCTTTCAATGTTTGTACTCTCTTCATGTTCCCCTTGCAGGTTTATACTAATCTTTACAAGGGCAGGACGGAATGTGTCAGATTACTTCTTAATATTCATTCCCTCAAGGCAAAGAACATTTACTTTCCACCAAGCATGAGAGAGAGGGTGAGAAGAGGGTGGACATAGAGTAAGTGCTTAATTAATACTTGCCTACTTGACAGGACTCACAAGGGGGAATGATCAATAGCACCTTATAAAATATGAATGCTGCTTTTCAATCTTGAACAAAATGAACTAAGGAACAGAGTGAGTGAGGAAACCAAAGCCACCTAAACCTTGAGAAGGCCATTTGGGACCAGTTAGGCTGCAGGACTGACCACTGGAGTTTTCCGGAAACAGACATTTAATCAATCAACAAGTATTTATGTAGTCTAACTCAGGGATAGAGTAAAACAAACTGTTTATGGCTGAGAGTGATTTGATTGACCATTATTTGCCTCTTAGATTTATTCCCATGCCATATTCACTAAGGAGGTCTATGCTGCCCATTCCAACACTAGAAAGAGGGTCTCCTGAAACAAACCTAAGTTCTAAACCAAAAACTAATCTGAAAAAGAATAACAGTAAATAATATGAAGAAGCATCCTAATGTGTTGAGTAGAACTGTGGTTTTTGAGTCAAGATATGAGTTCAAGTCACAACTCAAGTACCTACTGATGAGACTTAGATGAATCACTTAGCTTCTAATACTCCCAGGAAATGTTAAAATGTGTAGAACAGCAGTCAGTCTTTATAAATGGATTTCTCTTTCTAGCAATTCCCCACACCAAGGAAAATACAGATCCAGAACAACAATAAAATGAAATGAAGTGAAATATGCCTATAAAATGAACCTTGTCAAATGGCATGTTATTCTACCCTAAATTAATAATATTCCCTGATCAAATAATTTGGAAAGCATCATTCATGACCTAGACATTTGGTTAGGACTGCTTTCATGAATTTAGGCTCCTGGATATATTAAAGATCTCTCTCTCTCTCTCTCTCTCTCTCTCTCTCTCTCTCTCTCTCTCTCTCTCTCTCTGTGTGTGTGTGTATTTTATCCTCTTTCTCTAGATCATAAGATTCATGTAGCAAAGAGCTATACCTCATCTTTATATGCTACCACTATACAGTACAGTATTCTATACACAGAAGGAACCTAATAATGTTGATTGAAGGACTTTGATAAGGAATTGACCTAGAGACAAAGGAAAGATAATCAGACCATTCTGGATCAGTGTAAGCATTAAGGATTCCCCCAGGGATGTATTCTGGGACAAACCTCAGCTGATATTTTTATAAATGATCTGGATGACAAAGTACACAGTGATATATCTAAGTTTGTAGATGACACTAAGCTCTTCTGGGAAGTGAAATGCCAAGCCTACAGGGATAAATTACAAAGGAATTTTGAAAGAATGCATGATTGGTCAGAAATAACAGGATAATTTCAACATAGGGTAAATGTAAGGTAATATATTCAGTGAGAATGACACAAACTGTATATATAAGCTGATGGGTTCTGGGCCATAAGCAGAAAAAAAGGATAATTAATTCTTTCCATCTCTAAATATCTTTATTCATTAGTCTCCCTTCCCTTCTATATCTGAAGAAGAAACTTCTCTTATTTACCTGTGTTTTTCCATTTTAACCCTTCCTAAATCTTCTAATGCTGAATTCACAAACTTATTTTCCTAGCTTCTTAAACTGTTTTTATACACTTACATCTTTCATTATGTTTTCAAATTTTTGGCTGCTCTCCTATCTTGGGAGCAACAAAAACTTTACATGAACTTGTGCCCCACTTTGGTTGGCATATTATTACTCCTATATCTTGTTACTCCTAAACTCCTTGACAGTGGACTACACTAACCAATTCTATTTTCTCATTGTCAAATCTCACTTAATACCTTATAATATAGTTTCTATTACCATCACTCTACTGAAAGTTCATTTTCACATGTTTCTAATCATTCTTATCATTACTATATCCAATTTTGTTTTTTCAGTTCTCATTCTCGATCTTTTAGCAGTATTTGATACTGGGGAGAGTAATTTCTTGAAATCATCTTTTCCCTTGACTACTAGAAATGATATTATAGTGATTATTATGCTATTATTCTGATATTTTCTTCTCTTTCCTTCTTCTTTGTTTTTTTTTTTTGCTTCTGTCCCCTAAATGTGAGTGTTCCAAGGTTAGGTCCTCAGTCTTCCCTTCTGACAGTTTCAATTATCACCTTTATCAGAATTATTAACAAATTTCTATGCTCTATCTATTGAACATCCCACTAGTATCTCAGATTCAACTTGTCTGGACATGTTTAGTTCATTTTGCCAATAATTGAATCCTCTCCTATCTCTTTTGTTTTTATTCATCATATTCACCATTCTCTCCAGTTACCCCAATTCAAAAACTCTTTTTAGTTCATTCTTCTCTTTTTCTCTATATCCAGTTTATCTTGAATTCCTATTCTTTTTTGTTTTAGAAGTCTTACAAATTCTTACTTCCTCTTTACATATCCATCTTTTCAATTTAGAGACCCATCACTCAGTTCACTGAAAAACCACAGAAAACTAAGGAGTAATCTCATAGTGTGCTATTTAACACAATTAACATAACTCAACATATTCATACTTTCCACTTCAGATAAAGCTGGTTAACTAAACCTAAATCCCTGATCACTCTTACTTTTCTCTTTCTATAACTTAGATTTTATTATATCCATAGTTCCATTAAAATCAACATTTATTACAAATTAGAGTAATATGGTCAGATTGGAGAAGTTTAAATAATTGGAATGTTTAAGAAGCAATCATTGTATTCATTCAACTTATAATCTTATAGAAAGACAAGATATAATCATAAGTATAAAACAATAAAGAATATGGTATGATATATACATCAATGGTGTCAAACTCAAATAGAAATAGTGGTCATTAACTGGACAGTTGGACCTATATTTAAGAAGATTCATTTTTCTTAGTTCAAATTTCAATTCAAATCAGAACTTTGTGAACCTGGGCAAGTCATTTAACTCTGCTTCAGGCTCCTCCTTTGTAAAATGAGCTAGAGAAGGGAATGACAAATTAATTCAATATCTACCAAGAAAACCCTGAACAAATGGTAGATAAGGATTGTCTTTGGGCCACATATTGACTTATTTTAAAAATTAATATTATATATTATATATATTATATATATTATATATATTATATATGCTGAGTGAGATGAGCAGAACCAGAAAAACACTGTACACCCTAACAGCAACATGGGAGTAATGTTCAACCTTGAAGAACTCGCTCATTCCATCAGTGCAACAATCGGGAGCAATTTTGGGCTGTCTGCAAAGGAGAGTGCCATTTGTATCCAGATAAGGAGCTGTGGTGTTTGAACAAAGTTCAAGGACTATCCCATGCAATTTAGAAAAACACAGATATCTTATTGTCTGATCTCTAAGGATATGATTTCTCTCTCATCACACCCAATTTGGATCAAGGTACAACATGGAAACAAAGTAAAGACTGACAAATTGTTTTCTATGGGGGAGTGGGGGGTAGGGAAGTAAGATGGGGGAAAATAGTAAAACTCAAATAATATCTTTAATAAAAATTAATTTAAAGAAATTATATGTTTTATTGTAATGTTATTTATTTTGCTAAATATTTCCCAATTACATTTTAATCTGGTTGCAGCAGGACTCAGGAATATTGAGGTCTGTATCCTATGGGTATATATATATATATATATATATATATATATATATATATATATATATATATATACACATGTGAAGCTTCTGATTTAAATGAATTATAAATGTCTTGGGAGAAAGAGGATATTGATGGGGAGAATCAGAAACCATTCATGGAATTAGACCTAGATATTAATGAATTCATGAGAATTCAATAGATGAAAAAGAAGAAGGAGGAAATTCTAGGCATAAGGAAGAAAGGAATCAGGTAGGAAAACACAGGATATGTACAGTAGAGAGTAGAAGAATTTGGTTGCATCTTGACATAAGTGCAGGAAGCATTATAAGATGACTGGCAAGATAGAGTGATAGGAGTATCTCAGACATCTTTCAGGAATAGGGACCCAATGCAGAGTTTGTCCAGGGAAAAATAACAGGAACTAGATAAATATTCAAAGAATATTCATTCAAAAGTGATACAAAATGGGAGGTGATATTGAAGAGAGGATTATCTTTCAAAAGGCAATTCCCATATTCTTTCTGTTGTTTGGTTGTTTCTGACCCTTTGTGATCTCATTTAGGGTTTTCTTGGCAAAGAGTCTATAGTGGTTTTCCAATTCCTTCTCTAGTTGAGACATAAAAGATTAAGTAACTTACCCAGGATCATACAGCTGGTAAGTGTTTGAGGCCAGATTTAAACTCAGGGTTTTCAGTCTTCCCTCTATCCACTGTGTTGCCTAGCTGACCTTTCAGTATTCTAGTTAAGAAATAATTAAAGCCTGTAAACTGCTACAGAAATAGAGAAAGTGAGGAGATAACAAGATGAGGGGATGGAGAAGTCGGAATCAACAAAATTGTGTTGCTGAATGAATAGGAGAGATAAAGAGGGGAAAAGCCGAAGTTTATCTATTAAAATTTTAAAAATGGGAGATTGAATAAATGACTGTGCCAAAATTAGAAGAAATGGATTAGCAGGCTGATAATAATATAGTTTTTGACACTTTTAGCTGTAGATAACACAGACTATATAGGAAGAAAATTAAAAATGTGAATTTGGAGATCAGGAGGCATCAGAGCTGGAAATATAGATCATAAAAATGATAAAACATAAGAATGACTAATAAGGAACTGAAATGCAAGAGAAGTTTAGAGAAAATAAAAGTCTACCTACTTGAATTTGAAGAGAGAGAATCACCAGAGGGACCAGGAGTTATTCTTGGGATTCACTCAGTTAATAAGTGTAGACTAGATGATGAATTAGCAAAGGATACTTTTTTGGAAGGGGATAGTGGGGAAAGGCAATCAAGCTTTAGTGATTTCTCTAAGTTCACATAGCTAGCAAAAATGTGAAGTCTGACTTGAACTCAGGTCCTTCTGACTCCACAGTCTGTGTTCTATTTGCTATATTATCTAGCTTGCCCCAGCTAGAAATTCTGGAAAGGAGCTGAGACAGTTTAAGGGAAAAGGAATATCTTGGAATGTATTGAAGGAATGTATCTAAGCACTTAGAAATACAGGAGAGGATATGAGATACTTAGATTGTAGTAAAATGTTTTCTTAAAGGTCTCATTAACCTTCTGGAAAAAGACAGATATGGGCTACATAGCATTAGAACTGCCTAAATGCTCAAAATCAGTCATTAAAGATTTTATGTTTGCTTTTGTTTATTTTAAATTTTTTTTATTTGTTTTTCCAACAACATGCAGTAGTTTTTACCAATTATTTTTTTCGGTAAGGTTTTGAGTTTTACATTTTTCTTCCTCCTTCCTTTCCCTCCCCACCTCCCCCAACAGAAAGCAATCTAATATAGACTCTACATGTGTAATTATGCTAAACATAGATATATATTAATCATGCTGTAAAAGAAGAATCAAATTCAAACAAAAGAAAAAAGCATTAAAGAGAGAAGAAAACCTGACAAAATACACAGGATAACTTTTAGAAATTGAAGATAGTAAGTTTTGGTCTGTATTTAAACTACACAATTCCAACTCTGTGTATGGATGATATTTTCCAACACAAGTCTTTTAGAATTATTTTTATTAATGTTAACTTTTAAGGAAGTCTTTAGGAAATGCCTTTGGGATCTGTCCTGCCCTATGTGAACTATTTTTATTTAATCATTTTCTTGGATAAAGACACAGCTGGATTACATAAAACTAGAAGGAATATTTAACATATTGAATATTGTGTTAAATATTGATAATAAAATATTGATAAGCCAAGAAATTGGGTCATATCTAATGAAATTAAATTTAATAGGGATAAATATAAAGTTTTACACAGGTTGAAAAAATATCACAAAGACATGGGGGTTTGGAAAGCATGGTTAAATAGTTCTTTTTGTGGACAGGAAATTGAATAAGTATTGCGATAAGACATCCTAAAAAACTAAAAAAAAAGGTTACATAGGGTATAGAATTAGGTTAGTGATACTTTTGTTAGAATGCCTTCTGTGGTCGTACTTCTGGAATATTGTGTTCAGTTCTGGGTATCCCTTTTTAGGCAATACATTGGTTAATCAGAGAGCAACCAGAAGAACGTGATTGTAATAGTGAAGGCCTTTAAGTTTTATTGATGAATGTTGGCTGTTTAGATTGTTTAGATTGAGGATGATTCCAATGAAATTGTGATATGTCTTCCAATATAGAGTTCCTGAGGAAGTAGAACTGTAATTGAAGATTTAATAGTAGTGGGAACTGGAAAGGGACAATTTTAGAACTAAAAAAGAAAAAAAATCTGAAAATTAGTTTATCCTGAAGTGAACTGGACTGCCCCAGGTGATGGCTAAGAATTTTCTCTCTAGAATCTTGGATCAAAGACTGCATAATAGGGAGAATTCTTGCCCAGGTATAGGGTAAGGTGCCTTAGAAATGCCTTCCAACTCTGAGATTCTGTGAGAATCATCTGAAAAGAAGAGTTGTATGTTGATTTTTAAGGGAGAGTGAGTAGAGAAAGTGGATACAAAACCACAGAAAAATGTTTGATATGAATTTGTCTTTGACCATCAGGAAGAGAGAAAACCCCAATAAGATAGGTAAGAGACTCAAAAGGAGATGATCCTTAAACTAAGGGAACCAGAAGATTTTTTTTTTAGGAAGAGATGTATAGTAGTGTCAGATGCTACAGAGAGATAAAGGATAATAAAGACTGTCAAAAGAAGGCCATTGGATTTTGTGACAATGGTATACTATTAACATTTGAAAAACCTTGTTCAGTGATGGGGTAGAACCATCTTACAAAGGTTTAATCCCAGGGAAGTTCGGGAAAAGATAAGGGATATTGGGTGTAAATAACTTTTTCCCAAAATTTTATCAAGAAAAAGAGAAGGGGTAATAGTTGGATAGAAAAAAACTTATTTGAAGGAATGAGTTTCAATTAAACACCAATATGTTTAGTCAAATGGAAAGAAATAGAGGTGATGAAATAGATAACCCCTGCCAGAACAGTCTTCTTCCCCCTCTTCTCTCTTTTCAATTATATAGCTTCTAGCCCACCTTAAGTCTAACTTTCTCCAAAACTTTCCTCACCTACTTCAGTCCAGAGAAATTTTTCCTTTTCTAAATTCATTGAATTTGTTATTTATATGACTCATTGTGTAAGTAATCCCATTCATCCAATTTGTGTATTAGAATTTCCTGCATTTTTACACATTAACACATTAACAACAACACTGTGAGATGATCAACCCTGATGGATGCAACCGCTCTCAGCAGTTCAGAGAACTAGGACAACTGTATTAGACTGACTTTGGACAATGCTATCCCTATCCATATATTAAAAAAAAATCTCATGTATTTCTATCTCCTAATCCTAATTCCTCATACCAAAAATGGCTGACTGTAAACATGCTTAACACAAACATGTAAGTACGATATTAACCTGACTGTTCACCACTGAGGGGAGAGGGCTGGGAAGATAGGGTGAAAGGAAATAACTCAGAGATATGCATAGACATATGGATGAATGTTAAAAAAAACCTTTCAATAAAAATAAAAAAAAAATTTGAAAAAATTTCCTGCATTTTTAACTTGCCTGTCATAAAAAAGAAGGGAGGACAATCCAAAAATTAATGTGACACAGACCCAATTCTCAAGCATTTTGCCATGTAATATAGAGAAGGACAAGTACACAAATTACTATAAGAGGAAGTATAAGTGCAGGTAAGTACAAAACATTGGAGTACAAAAAGTTATGAAAATTTTGAGGAATAAGAGGATTTTTATCTTTTGATAGGAAGATCAGGTTAGAATTCAATGAGCTTACAGTGGGTTTTGTTTTTTGGATTTTTAAAGGAGACAATTAAATACAAGAAGGGTTTAGGGTTACTGAAGTTAGGGCTTCTTTGTGTATGTTTCCAACATTTGGAGACCTTCATTACAAAGGAAAAGTATGTCAATCTATGATAGTACATGGAGTGGGGCACTTTGAGAGAGAGAGAGAGAAAGAGAGAGAATTCTCTGTAAAAGATAAATCCAATTATGATAGAATCTTAGAGGTAAAAGAAGCGACAAAGGTTTTATTTTCAAACTATACCTGAACTGGAATTCTCTCTACAATATTTCTAACAAGTAAATAGTCCTGAAATTCTGTTTATAAATTTATTTCCTGTTTTGAGGAATATATGATTTCTTCCGCTTTTGAATAGCTTTAATGATAAGGATTTATTTTTCTTCATATGAAGCTTATATCTGTCTCTCTGAAATTGTCACATGTTTCTGGCACTGCCCTCTGGAGTCAACAGAAGTCAAATTCTACTCTTCATACTGTTGCTTCCTGAAGAAACTTCCAAATATATATGTCAAGAATCATGTCTCTCTCTTTACTTAAAAAAAACAAGGGGGCTGGCTAGGTGGCAAAGTGGATAGAGCACTGGCCCTGGAGTCAGGAGTACTTGAGTTCAAATGTGACCTCAGACATTTAATAATTACCTAGCTGTGTGGCCTTAGGCAAGCCACTTAACCCCATTTGCCTTGCAAAAAACTAAAAAAAAGAGATAAGCCTTCAAGAATGTGAAGACAACTATGATGGTATCCACCTTCTTCATCTCTCAACTCTTCTTTACTTTCAGTTAAAATCCCCAGTTCTGTCAATATATTGTTTTTTGACATTTCTATGGATATATATATATATATATAGTGGACCCTCATCTGGACATACTCTAGAGGTGTCTACAAATGAATAAAAAAATATCAAGTGTAGTCTGTCTTAGAGTTCACTCTTTGCTTCTATTCATTGAGATTAAAATCATATCAGGGACAGTTCAATAGATAGAAAGATAGAAAGATAGAAAGACAGGCACAGAATCAGGAGGATCCAAGTTCAAATCTAGCCTCAGAAACTGACTAGGTGAGTGACAATGGGCAAGTCATTTAATCCTGTTTGCCTTAGCCTCCTCATCTGAAATAGGCAGACACTATTGAAACAATCAAACAGAAAGACTGGGTTAGCTTTTTTTTGATTCTGTGACATGATTTTTTAAAAAGTGCCCTTTTATTTTCTTCCTACCTAGTTAACAACCACATTATTCTGTAGATATTTCTCTACAAATAAAAATAATATATATTAAGGTTTTATTATCATTGTGTTTAAAAGATGAAAATCTGTCATCTTTCTATAGACACATGTATTTATTCATATGTGTATTTACATACATACATACACATGAGATCCTTATAAACTTTTGTACCCTCTCCAGGACTTAATATGATCCTATTAGTTGCATATCACACATAGCTGCTAAATTCATATTTGTTGAATTGAATCTTCATTTATTTATATATGGGTTGAATGGATATATATATATATATATATATATATATATATATATATAAGATCAAGAGAGAAAGAAAGAGAGACAGAGACTAACCTGTCTTTTCTATCTCCAATTTTGTTTTTATTCTCTATTCTCTCTGCCACCTTCAAGTTGTATCAAATTCTCTCTCTCTCTCTCTCTCTCTCTCTCTCTCTCAAACTTAGTTAAGCTGAAATCAGCTTGAATTTAAATCCAACTCCGCATTCTGAGTTAGCAACCCTTTCCACTTACTGCCTTAGGGAATAGGTTTTGAATTGGTTCATTTTTTGTGACTAAAATTTTAGCTAAGGGTGACAAGTAGAGTGGCTGATACATTAGTTCATAAGAAGACACAGATAGAGCTTTTAAATTATATGCCAGTATTAGAAAAAACTTAAAATAATTATCTGTGATCACATTGATTAATGTTTTCCCACTAATGATGCAGATTACTATGCATTCAAACCTGATTTCTTGTTTATATAAACTCATAAAAGCTATATCCATTGGAGCATCTCCCATAACTTTGTCCTTTCCACATGAATATCCTGTCTTCTTTGTTTCTATTATACACTTACTACCATGAATCCTTTGTATCTGTTCTCCTTTCAAGTCCTTAATTTTATATATATTCCTGTATCTACTACATGACTATCCATTACTTTTTGTCATATTCTTTTTCAGGTCTTTAGAGACTGTTGCATTCAATGTTTTGAAGTCATTAAAAAAAGAACATCAGTAATTGAATAATAAACTTTCTATTCTAAGAGAAATTTGGAATCTTGTAGAAATTTTGTTACTTCCTGAAGAAAATATAGCTTGTTCTTCTGTTTAATTCTGTATCCAACTCATTATCCATTTGCATAATCTTTTCTAGATATATGTAACAACCAAGAAGTTCTTTAGGCATTGCAACCTAATATCCTACTACATATCATGGACATTCTTCATTTAATTTGTTGGGGTTTTTTTCCTGTGTGGATAGTCAGGCTAAACTCTTCCTCACTTGTTCCATCTCATAGTCCAATAACTCATGGGTGGAGATGCCACTTTGTTATTGACATTTTACTTGCTCTGAATGGTCTATGGTGACAGACCATCTCTGCTTGCCCAAGATTTGTTTAATTAAAGACAGAAAGGTTCATCATCAGGGGTAGCCCCTCAGTGATAGATTCTTTAGCTATAGCAGTTGCAGGATCCAAAGACAAATGCATATGGATTCTCAGATGTATGTGTCTTCTTCTCCTTCTGCAGTTGCAATAGCAGAAGGATGGGAAAAAACTAAGAGGGTACTAAAAATCAGTTGTTAATGTAATGTCAAAGAACTTGGTTTTTAAAAATAGTTTGATAATTGTATTTTAATAAAATTAATTTCCTTGGCAATCATCTATCTTTTTTGTTTTATGTAGTTAAACCTTCTTTTTTGAGAAGGAAGGGAAGCCAGATACTGTGTTAAGAACTCTGCAAATGTTACCTCCTTTGATCTTCAAAATAATCCTGGAAGGTAGATGCTATTATTATTGCCATTTTATGGAAACCGAGGCAGACAAAAGTTAATGGCTTCTCCAGGATTACATAGACAGCAAGTGTCTGAGGATGGATTTGAACTCTGGTCTTCTTGACTTCCAGGGGAGTCCTTTAGCTATTTTTTGTACTACAGAAGCTGTCCAGTCAAAAAAGAAAAGGTTCAATCTTACCTCTAATAAAGGGATTCATGACTTACCTGGTACTACATTTAATTTGATTCTTGGTACTCTAAATGTGAGATCATTTTCCAATAATCAAGAAGTGAATCTGCTGACAGAAGAACTGAGTCACATAAATCTTACCATTTTCATAATAAATGCAAATAGTAGAGACTGAAAAGAATGCTGTAGTTAAATGGAAGAGGCAGATATTCCTGGAAGAGGCAAAGAAAGGAATAGATAAAATTGTTTTTTTTCACATGCCCATAGGCAATAAGAAATATTATTTCATGGAACATTTGATCATCTTGTAGTGTTAATAGCAAATATCTGTGAAGAGAACACCATTTAAATAATTGCATAAATAACCCAAAACTGGTGATACAAGTTGGATGGAAAAAGAAGTTTTATCCTTCTTCCAAATTATAAAACACTTACAATTAAATCAACATATATCTTGATAAGGGTACCTAAATGGTACAGTGGATAAGTCTAGCATCAGGAAAATATGAGTTCAAATCTGATCTCTATCACTTACTAGCTGTATCACCTTGGGTAAATCATTTAACCCTGTTTATCTTCTTTTCCTTATTTTATTTTTGACAAAATTCTAAATGTACTCACAAAGAATCAGACATGTCTGAACACCAACAAAACACTTTGATACTTGGTGAGGAAAAGACTAGAATTCATGGTAAAAAAAAATAGAAAAGGAATGAAAGAAGCCAAAGATTCAGAGATACACAAAAGCTCAGACATCTAAATCAAGAATACTTTCTTTAAGGAAGAAATTGATGGGCATTGGCCATGACAAGGATCAAACAACATCACATAGTTTGAAACTGATTATATGTAAACATGCAGGAGGAGACTCAAAGATTGGTGAATTATTGCTGAGTTTTTGCTCATGTACAGACAGACTACCATCTTTAGTATAAAATAAGAAGAAAAAAATAACAATGAGAAAAAAAGATATGCCATAAATCTCAATTCTGACCTATAATAACAAGTTGGAAATAATTATATTAGTTCAAATTATATGTTTTTTTAAAAGAAAATATGCATCTTATAATTGGAAATAACAATTCAAGAAATTTGACAGTACTAGCTAGAGGCAGCTGTAGTGTAGGAAGACAACTGAGCTTCCCACATGTAGCTCATGATGTTCACTCCTTCTGGTTCACAAAAATCCATGGTCTTCCCAGCTTGGGCTCCAACATAACTCTGTTAATATGACTATATGATGAAAAGGTGCATGCAATCAAACTAATTTCATCCAGTGATCTCTTATGAATAAATATTTTTGGACTTGATGATTTCTTATTAGTAATTTAGCAAGGAATGCTACATATTCATTTAACCCTCCTGTTCTCTTTTCCATTTTAACGATGAAGAACCTAGTTTAGTCCCTCCTTAATTCTTTGTTTTTAATTTAAATTTATTTGTTTATTTAATATATGAAATAAAATAAGCATTTCCATAGCAGCACATAAGAAAAAGATATTTGCACATGATTTCTTACAATTGCATTTTAAATGGCTTCCCCACATTTCAGACATTCTAATTATTCTTACAAAAAAGGAAAGATAAAATAAATAGAAATACTTATGCCCTTTATCATGTGTTATGTATTCTCTTATTATTGTTTTCCCCCCCATGCTGCCATCCAAATGCTTTTCAATATGACAAAGAACACAATTTAATACCAAAATCCATCTTTGACTTTTGATTCCATGATAAATGCAGAGAGAGAAGTAAAATACTTCCTAACTAATATGGTATGACTGGAAGCTGGGGGAGGGTAGTCAAAGAATTCTTTCTTTGCATATGCTCATATTCATGTTTTTTTTTTCCATAGGCATTTTTATCTTTAGTTTTCTTTAAAGAATTTACATGATGATTTCATTATATATTTAAAAGGAATAACAAGTTGTACAAAGTAGATTCTCTCAGTTTCATGTTCAATCATCATTTTAATGTCCTCTTATATTTCCTAAATTAAAATGAAATAAATAAATGTGAAAAAAAAACAAATCTATATTATCATGCTTAAATGATTGGCATTATGGATTTTATCCAAGTATTGAATTTGACTGAAGATCTCTGGGGACCATTAGAGAATAGATGAAAACAGACATTCATCTAGTTAACCAATTTACAAATACAGCTTGGAGACTTGCTCAATCTTAATTTAGTCCATTGAGAAAGAGGACAAGGGAAGCAGGAGCTTAACTGGTTTTCCCTAGTTGGCATCCAAGGACTTGTTTTCCATTAGATAAATGATTAAGAGTATTTCTCTGACCATTATACTTGCTATCAGATTCACATCATCATATGGAAGAAGGCCCTACGATCTTTTTACCTAGAATATAAATAGTACTGAAGTCTTATACAGTGGCACAAATCTGAAAGGCAGCATATTTGTACTGGATAACATTGGTCAACTTCTAAATCAGAATGAGAGTCCCTGAATAAGCCAGTAAATCTTTTCAGTGCTATAGTCAACTCTCTAAGGCTATAAGTAGTAGAACATTAACACTTCTGATTTTTTAGAGGAAATTTTTTTCCCTGGAAGTAACCTATGCACACAAAAATCACAATTTCAGTGGAGTATTCAGGGATCTATTCTTGGTCCCATATTGTTTGACATTTTTATCAGTGTCTTGTATAAAAGCCATAGATGGCATGTTCATCAACTTTGCTAAGGATATATAGATGGGAAGGAGTAGATCCAGTTAATACTCTGGTGACATTGGTAACTATAAGAGATACTGAGGGACCAGAGTAATATGCTGAATCTAATCAGATGAAATTCAATATGGTAGGGTTCAAAAATTACTTTCACAAGGACAGGATGGAGGAAACAAGATTAGATGGGAATTTGAATGAAAATGACTGGGAATTTGGTGGACTGTAAGCTCAAAATGAGTTATTAATGGAATGTGGCCGATAGAAAAGCTAGTGGCTATATTTACAGATCCATGCTTTCTATGGATAAAAGGACTGATGTTCCTTCTGTACTCTACCCTCATCAGAACCCAAGCAGAAAAATGAGTTTAGCTGTGGGGACAACAGCCCAAGAAGGACCTTCATAAGATGGAAAGTGTCTAGAGGAGTACATCTAAGATGGTGAAAGGTCTTAAGTCCATGGCCTATTTGGATCAGAAGAAGAAACAGAAAATGTTTAATCTATAAAAGAAAAGGATCAGGGAAACCTGATATCTTTATGCAAGTGTGGAAATCTCATACCCATGTGCAAGTATAGAAACCATGTATCTATATGCAAGTGCTTGAAGGGCAATTAAATTAAAAATGGAATAAACTTAGTACATTTGGCTCCAAAAGGTAAAGCCAGGAAAATTGAGTAGAATTTGCAAAAAAAAAGTATATTCAGTATTGATGCCAGGAAAACAAACAAGAGTTTAACAATTAACAATTTAACAATTTTAACAATTCTAGAAATTCAAAGGAGGAGCAGCTTTAGGCTACCTGAAACAAAGATGTATCCTGATTCTTTGGAGGTCTTTGAATGACAGACAACTTGTTGAGGATGGTTTATTGGTAATTCTTTTCCCCTATGGGTTGAACCAGAAGACTTAAATTTCATTCCAACCCCTATATTCTGGGACATTGTGATTAGCAGCTTCTTTAGAGATGCATACCCTCCCAAATGGAAATTCAACATATGAAATCTCAAAAGTGTTAATATGCATTTAGCACCTTTAGAAATACCTTCAGGGCCCCTGCCCAAGCTAATAACTAAAGAGAGCACAGTAATAATATTTCCTTTGAGAAATTTCTGCTGGTCACCTGGGATCAAGACAATTTTATTCAGCATCTACAATAATTTTTGTTGTTTGATATTCAGAAATTAAAGAGGCTAATTTGTTTGTTAATTTGCATTAATTAACAATTTCCTGCTATTTTAATTTCCCTATACCATTATAAGTGTAAAAAATAAAAGATCTTAATTTATATCAGTTTGGTTTGAATTCAACTAGTGATTTGAGCATTAGAGGCTATATAAACTCCTGGAGGAAAATTTCCATCAATACAGATAGGTACCAACTCTACAAATTACAGTATTTCCTAGGGATACTAGTTATATTAGATTTAAAAAAAAATATGCTCAGAGTGATACAGGTAGTTTTTGCAGTAGTAGTTTTTGTACCTAAGGTATCTGAACCAGGTATTCCTAACCCCAAGACAGACTTTGGCGACTCTATAACTTATTGCCTCTCCTCAAATGAACATAGGAGACTAAAAGACAGAATATAATTTTAGGTGATTTTCATGAGCTATTTAAAAGTAAAGGTTGTATTCTTTTTACATACTTTGAAGGGCACATGTAGTACTATGTATCCAGGGAACTCTGTATGGAACAGGTATGTCAATACCAACTTCATGGGATTGTCTCAGATGGTTCAATCACTCACCTTTATTTAAAAATAATTGGACTTTACTTCTTGGAACATTGTAATAGGCTTCTACTTAGTGGTCCTGGCTCCAGTTTCTCCAAGCTACTCTTCATACTGTTGCTTCCTGAAGAAACTTCCAAATATATATATGTCAAGAATCATGTCTCTTTCTTTACTTACAAAAAAAAAGGGGGGGTGGCTAGGTGGCACAGTGGATAGAGCACTGGCCCTGGAGTCAGGAGTACCTGGGTTCAAATGTGACCTCAGACACTTAATAATTACCTAGCTGTGTGGCCTTGGGCAAGCCACTTAATCCTGTTTGCCTTGCAAAAACCTAAAAAAAAACACCCCAAACCCATGGTGGCCTCCACATTGCCTTCCAAACAAGCTCTTGATACTCACATTCAGATCCTTCCACAATATGATTCTCACTTATGGGACTAACTTTTATCTCAGACTGCTCTCCTTCTTATCTTCTGCATTCTAATTTAAGTGTGTTCATTCTACCCCCTTCCTATGCTGCAATTTTCTAATACAAGCCTCTGCTCACATTATCCCCATCCCTGGGACCCTTGGCCCTATCCCCATCTGTCAAAGTCCTTCATTTTTTAACTCAAAGCCAAACAGCTTTAATCTATTTTCATCAAATCTTCCAAACAGCCCCTGATCCACTCCAAAGGAAAGCATACTTTTTCTTGACAATTTTCTCATGCCATTTTATTTAAACTTTCCCTTTATTCTTGATTCACTCTCCCATATCCTAATATTTGTTGATTCCCCTTACTTCATTAAATGTCAAGCTTCTTCAGAACTGAGTTTTTGTATTGGATTGAACCTTACATGTAGTAAATGCATAATAAGTGTTTGTGGTTGAATTTTAACTCATTTTTTTCTCAATCAAGATTCAGGTCAAGTGTCATCTTTTCAATGAAGTTTTAATTACTCCTTTCAAGATATATCTTTCTTCCCAATCCCAACTGATCCCTCTTTTCTTCTTAGGGATAGCAATAACACTTCATACTTCTCAAATACATTCTAGCAATTGTTGAAACAAATAGCATTTATGAAGAAAATTCTATGTACCAGACATTGTACTAGCTATTATATATACCACTATTCTATTGGGCACTAATTATTTATGTCCTTGTCAACACCTTATTGATAGTAAGCTTCTTATGGGCAGGGACCTCATCTTATTATTCTTTGTATCTCCATGATCTAACAGAGTGTCTTATAATAGTAAGTGCTTAATAAATGTTCATGGTTGAATTTACTGATCAAATTCCATCTGAGGTCCTGCAAAAAAAAAATTCAATGAAATTCAACCTGAAAAGTTTTAACTTTTAATGTGCCAGATGTAATTCTGAGTGATGTGGATATAAAGGTAAAATAAAGTTGGAACTCTTCTCAAGCTACTAATATTCTGTTATGTGAAAACCATATGTGCAAAGAAAATAAAAAAGGAAATTCATACACCCCTCCCCACACACCCCCACAAAAGAAAAAAATAAAGAGGAAAAACAATGGTAATTGCAGGAGTTAGGTCTCTTGTGAGAGATGATGATACTTGATATGATTTTGAAGGTTGCTAGGGCTACAAGAAAGTTGAAATGAGAAAAGAATACATTCCATTCATGGAGACCAAAGAGGGGAGCAAGAGGGTCAGTTGCATTACAATACAGAATATGTGAATAAAAATTATTGTACAATCAATTTCAAAGTGTAGAAAGGATCTCAGAAGTTTAAAGAGCAACCAACAGTGTTTGAATTTTATCTGAGACACATAGGTGAGCCAATTGGAGTTTCTTGAACAAGAGAATGATGTGAATTAGGATGAGTTATTGTTTAGGAGGGAAAGAGAATTTTTAAAAAATGAATATTTTTTTCCTTCAGTCAAAGGTGTCTTTGCAGACTATGTTTATTAATTCAAATGAAGAAAAGGAGAATCAATTTAAGTATCAAAGTATCTCCTGAACAGTAGTGCTCTTCACTCTGCCTAGTATAAAGACCTTCAGACTGGAAATCACTTTGGTAGAGTTAAATGTTAGTCCTTATTTTTCATCAGCATAGCTTCTGTTTCTTACTGTTTGTTGTTCACGCTTGACTTTTCCACCACATTGACATAGTGTGCAACGTACTCTCTCTCTCTCAGCTTGGGGTTTGATGAGTATTGCACTGTCTTCTTGAATGTCAGTCATATGCTTCTAGGGGGCAGGTGCTATTCCATTTTTGTTTTTGTATTCTGAACACTAGAGAGCAATTATGATGCATAGAATACTGGGTTTTTGGAGTAACAATTTTCAATTTAAAATCCCTTTGATGTCTTTTACTAGCTCTTTTATCATAAAAAAGTCACTTCACTTAACCTCAGGGAATTCATTGCAGTATATCTACTAAATTAAAAGTAAAGAAACTAGGCACAATGGATAGAGTACTGGGCCTGGAGTTAGAAAGAGCTGAGTTCAAAACTAGCATAGAAACTACTAGATATGTGATCCTGGGCAAGTCACTTAATCCTGTTTATCTTAATTTCTTCATATGGAAAATGAGTTGCAAACCACGTCAGTATCTTTTCCAAGAAAACCCCAAATGGGATCATGAAAAATCAAACATCATGGAAATAACTGAAAAAAATGTTAAGCGAACTTGTTGATAGATACACAGATCCTTGATGTTGGATCCTTGAACATAATAGGAGCTTAATAATTATTGGTCAAATTAATTTGAATACATACACATACATATATATTAAGATAGACACAATAGTGATCTGGACATATGCTTAACACTGAAGTCTGAACGTAATTTCACATATGAAATAGAAAAAATGAATTGAAGGAGATCACATAAACACATTAATTGCTGAAAGTAATGTGTTAAAAATGATTTAAGAGATCACATTTCTAAAAAAGCACAATTAGAGCTCAGCTGGTCACCACCTACCCCTAGAGTTTCATAAACCCACAAATGGGTTTTGAGTTAGAAGCCAGATGTGCCAAGTAAGACCTAATTATTTTGTTTAACTTGACCATGAAATGTCTGTGATCAGATGTCATTTCACTTTTTTATTCTTTTTCTTTAAATGAGTAATGATTAATTGAAACAGAAAACACATGCTAGACATTTTGAGTTTGTTAAGCATGTAGGAAAAAAGAAATGACCTTTTTTTAAAAAAATAAAAACCACAGGCATACATAAGAGAAAATCAGTTAAAGGATATATATGTTTGTGTTTGTGTGTGTGTGTGTGTGTGTGTGTGTGTGCGTGCGTGTGTGCGTGTGTGTGTGTGTGTGTGTGTGTGTGTATCTGAGAAAGAATCAGGGTGTCAGTAACAGAGAAATATGGGGAAAAAACAGAGATCCATGGCGAGACAGATACAGAGAGACAGAGATGGAGAATCAGAGGAAGAAAAGAAGGGACAGGGATAGAAACAATGGTCACATAGAGAAAAGAAAAAGACAGGAGACATAAGGGGATACACATATACAAGAACATTTAGAGATGTTTCTTCCTAAACAAAGAAAGATAAAAATGGAGAGACTTTTAAGAGAGATTATTTCACTGTGGTCTTCAGGATATTTCTGCCAAATATTATTAAAAATTCTGCATCTTTTGCAAATACAAAGATAAATATGGATACCATTTCAACATGTTTTTCCACAGTCTTGATAGAATTAATATAAGATTTAGATCTAACACTTGGGCCAAAAACTTCCTACTTCTGAAATGGCTAAATTCTTAGTATTACTTTCATTCCAGGATGAATCTATTATTTTATAAGACACTCCATGGAAAATAATAAGGAACATACAACTTAATAGGAAAGAGGACCCGATTTGAATGAAATGATTTCATTTATCACAGAATTTAGAGGGAAAAATGTACTACAATTCTTAGATAAACTGTTTTTTCTTTGCCTTTCATAAAGTATTTAACTATAAATTACTGTATAAATAGAGCATAGATGAAAATTGTGCTTGCATATATTGTGAAGGGAAGTCTGCCAGTGTCCAAGCATGATGTTTTGATATTATCATCATTATGCTATTATGGAATACTTACTCCAAGTATCACAGTAAGTCCCTTCTTTAAAGATACATAGGTTTAGTCATTTTTATGATATGTTTTTCCAACTATATGCAATGGTAGTTTTCAACAATCTTTTTTGCAAGGTTTTGAGTTTCACATTTTTCTCCCTCCCTCCTTTCCTTCCCCCACTTTTTGACAAAAAGCATAGGCTATTCATGTACAACAATTCTAAACATAGTTTCCTTTTAATCATTCTGTGAAAGAAGAATCAAATCAAAATGGGAAAAAAAATTAGAGAGAGAAGAAAATAATAATACCTAAAAATTGAAGATATTGAGCTTTGGTCTGCATTTAAAATCCACAATTACCTCTCTGGAGCTCTAAACCTAAAAGGTGCAAAGCTGACCTCCATCAGTAAGAGGTGCTTCCTCACTGGAAGTATGCAGCACAAATAAACCATTGTATTGGACCACACAAAAGTAAAGACATTTTTCTGCTGGTATGGAGACTATTTCAAATCTGACAGTCCTTAATAATATCAGAATCCTGAAATTTCTGATTTTTCCCCATTTTCTCCATACATTTTGGCCAACCAATTATAAATTTTATTAAAGTTCATAGAAAATTTATGTTCTTTCTAGTGTTAAGGCGAAGCCTTGCTTTATTGCTTTATTGTGAAGAGAGACATCTATCTTCTTGAATTCTAATTCAGCCTCAGACACTTCCTAACTGGATGACCTTGGGCAAGTCATTTAACCCTGTTTGCCTCAGTTTGCTCATCTGTAAAATGAGCTGGAGAAGGAAATGACAAATCACTCCAGTATCTCTGTCAAGAAAACCCCAAATGCAGTCATGAAGAGTCAGACACTACTAATATAAATGAACAATGACAAAATATGAAAGCCTCCAAGGTAACTTTAGGAAACAAACAGATCAAAAATTCATCTCTCCCTAGCAAATTTCATATAAAATTTATATGATCTATACTGTGTAGTTTTCACTTTGATTTCTTTGACTACAGCATTAGAATATAGTACAAGACATATTATGTGGTGAGAAAAACACAGGTTGAAAAGGGATAAAATTAGTACTTGAAGGAAATATGAGAGAAATTAGACCCATATTTTTCAGAAAGACAAAACTGATTGGATATGCTATAATATTTGAATCAGTTAATTTAGAAATGAAATCCACATGACTCAATAGTGAGATCTTCCAATTCAATTTTCACAAATCAGGGACATAATTGTGCTTGAAAAATTCATTTGCAGGAAAGTAAAAATAATAAATGAATTGTATTGCTGACTTCTATACATTTACTTTTCATTTGTCCAGAGGAAATTGCCTACAGGGGTTCTAGGACTAGAAATTTATTTCTTCAAGCAACTTTCAATATTATTATTACTGTCATTATTTCGATATATTGCCTGTCTTCTGCAATGCTGTTGAGTCAATGAAAGACTGCTGATTAGATAAGGATTATTGCTCAGTTTACCATCATCCAATCTACAAATAGAACTAACTTCTGAACTAATTTTTCTAATAAAGGGATCTATAGATCGCAAACAACTGGTCAACAAATGGATACTAGTGATGGAAGTTACTAAAGATTTCCTCCCCACCCCCTACATCCCTTTTACAAGAAGGGTGAACTCTCTTTCCAATGTGACTTCCATACAGATCACTTCATCAAAACCTTTCCTGCTGAGTAGCCAATGATTTGTTCATAGTCATGTCTGAGGGCATATTCATAATTGGATGGCACTAAGCTCTTTAGGGTGAAGAAATGCTGAGCAGATGGAGATACACTGCGGGAAGATCTCACAAGACTGTGTGAGTGGGCAGAAAAAGGCAGATGAGATTCTTTGTAGGTAAGAGTGAGGTAATTAACACATTTAGAGAAAAATAATCCAAACTAAACTCTTAAAATAATGGAATGAATTGTCAGTTTCATAGAAAAGAGATCTGAAAATCATTGTAGCTTCTTATTTAAAAAAATTATCCTAATATAGATCTGCAGGCAAGAGGCCAACAAAACTACTGGAATCATCTAGAAAAGTAATGGAAACAAAGCAAGGTTTATACTGTCCTTATATGAGACTATGGGTGTTCTTACCTGTGGTAATGACTATATAATGTCCTATTATATCTTAAAAAGAAAAAAAATGACAAAACTTGGAAAGAGTCAGAGAAGGAATTAAAATGATTTAAAAGGGACAAGAGAGAACAGGAGAGAGGTGTATGATTTTTGAAGATGAAAGTTGTGAGAAAATATGATGAGTTTAAACATAATTAAAATAATTATATAATAATAATGATCACAGTGATGATGACGACAATAATGGTATGGATAGGGTGAATAAGACTTATCCATCATAACTCAGAAAAATGGAGTAATTCTTGAAGTTTGAAAGAGATTAAGATAAATAAAATGAAATATACCAAGTAATAATATCAATTAAAGATGGTCTTTAAACATTTATAAATGTTCAACCTGTAATAGGTTACTTCAGAAAGAAGAAAATATGTGCATGTGTGTGTGTGTGTGTTTATCTGCATGTGTGTGCACATTTAATGAGGGGGTATATATGAAACCTCTTGTGCTAGATATTGTAGAAGATAACTTTCACATCCTATAAAACACCTCTCTACATACTAAAGACTGAATATTGAGCAGGAAAGATCTGACCTAGTATGACAATTTTATGCTCTTAAAATTTTCATCTTCCTCAACCTTTCCTACACCTTTCAAACAATTCATCAACCTTGCTCCTTCAGTACTCTTAACATATAGTGAATTATAGTAGCTGAAAGCACAGGTATAGCTAATAAATTGCAATGGGTTAGCTTTTAATAAATTAAGTAATCTGTAATCATATTTGTGTAGTGGATATAATTCATCTGCCCTTTGAAATGTCAAGAGATTGGTTTTCATTTGTTTGTCTTGGGATATTGATTTGCTAAAAACAATTGCTTCTTTGTTTGGTTTTTATATCTTACATTTGAGAGTGGTAGGTAGAGTTTTTTTTCTAACTGCTTAAACAAGAGCAATTGAAATCTCAGAATTAAATATACACACCACTTCCCAAGCACCAAGGGAATTATGTAAAATCTATTGGGAGGCAGACTTCTGGCTTAATATAAAGAAGACCTCTGGCAAAAACAATAGTTCAGAGATAGTTCAGAGATAGCCCAAGATGATTGCTTTTTAACAGGGAATTTAGGAGAGTGGTGATGGAGCTTGGACTGGGTGACCCCTAAAATGACTATTAACCATGAGATCCCAGAGTTAGCATTAACTTATGTTTCTGACTTACTTGTTACTACTGCTTTTTCTTGACTCTTTCAAGTCTAGTCACATTTAAAACATTTTTTCTTTTTTCTACTATTTACTGTAAAGATTGTTATCTAAGACCATCTAAGTAAAGGCTCTCTTTCTGTATATCCTAAGCAATTACAGCCTATTTACGGAGAGAACATCCTCACCTGTTTTTATCTACATGTTATTGACATGTAGATAATCCTTGTCTTATACATCTCATTAGACATACATGCAATAAAGGACTATACCTGTGATTTTATTTTTATATGGAACTCCTGGGTGAGGATGGGTGCTTTGTCAATTCAATTTTGCTTTTCTGCAACTTAAAGATTTGCAGAATTGCTTAGAGCATTGAGAGGTTAAATGGGGAGCCAATATGTGCCAGAGGCAGAATTTGAACCATGGTCCTCCTGGCTCCAAGGCCAAATATGTATCTTTCACACCATGAGTATCTCTGTCTATCTGTTAATGCAGATCTTTGTCTCCCTCTCTCACCCTTCTTTCTATATCATTTGATTTATATGTATGTGTGTGTGTGTGTGTGTGTGTGTATCATCTATCCATCTGTATCTATCTATCTGTCTTCTCTGATTTATTTACCAAGAATTTAAAATTTTAGCACCCCAGTCCTTCTTCATCAATAAGTCCTTCTATATTAGGAGTTTTTAATTTTAAATATTTTGATAACTAGCTATATTTTAATATATAGTTATCCCTTCCACATTGAGACTTATGGTTTTGATATATTGTGGGTCAGGTTAAGCAATTAAATGGTCTTTTTGAGGAGTTTTATTGATGCCACAAATGACATGCAGAAAAGTTTTAGAAGCTCACAAATGAATAATATATATATGTAGTATTACATAATGTCAACATATTTTTATCTTTTACTTTCACAATAACTCAGACTTATTCTGTACAAAGGGAGGGCCAAACTTTTTTTGTGAGGATTTTTCAGATTGTGGGGGAACTGTGTCCCTAATGCCCATGATGTGGAATAGATAACTAGTTTCTTTTATAGTCTATGTATTTTATTTTATGTATATGCATCCTTCTTCTGGGAAGAGTACCCGATTGACAAAAGGGATCATGATACCAAAAAAAAAAAAAAGACAAGAATTACTCCTCTGTTTTGTTATGTCCCCTTTCCTGGACATAATGGAGACTAATGCTATTTCACTCTTTAGCTTGCTTCTAGATCTCTATGTGAGGATCTCTCAATGTACTGAAAAGAGTGAGAATGAACTTGAGGATTTCTAAAACTGGTTGTTATGCAGCCTTGCTATCTTAAGTTCAACTTTGACTTCCCTATGCCTTCCATTCCAATTCTACTCCCTCAACTAGGTCACTGCCAATTCTCCCAGACTACTCTAATATAAAGGACAGTAGTGATCCATATTGCTCTAATTAGAATTAAATCACATCACTTTCTCACCTTGGGGAACTTCCTTAATGCATTTTTCAAACCATCTGCAAATAAATTGCATGTTCCTTGAGGGTGGAGTTCATACTTTTAAGGACTCATGGAGGTCTCTAATAAGATTTGGTATATTGAATATAGTAGCTACTCAAGGCTTATTTATTTACTCCTGGTGCAAAATGAGGTAATTGAGTCTCTGGGCCCAAATAATTTGAATTGGGTAAGGGAAAGGCAGAATGATTCAAAGGGCAGTAAAGGGTGGGGAATGGAAACTCAGAGGGCCCTTGAATGGGAGAGAAACCCTAAAGCATCTTGGGAGACAATACAAGGGAGGGGAAGGAACAATGAAGATGAGTATCCATCCTGGAATGGAGGTAACCTGTACTTCAGAGAGATTGGGGGGGAATTGTGCTTCTCATTCCTTCATTGAAAAAAGCAAATAAACACACACAACCAAATAAAATCTGGGAAAGAAACATGGAAACATTACATTGTGAGGAGAAAGTGCTACTTCCCCTCCCCAGGAACCAAAATACCTTATTTTACCCAAGCCACAGTTCATACTCTCCATATCTTTCTCCTATCCTTTTCTTCTAATTTAATTCTAGTTTCTAACTCAGCTCCTTTTATCAACTCTTCTCTTTCTAATAGAAATATAGTATACCATTCGAAATCCAATTACCTATGAATTCTGTTTTTTCTTCAAGTCCCTATTAAATCTCACCTCCATTAGGACTTATTATTAGGACTTATACTGACATGCAAATGAACCACAAATGATTCCCTCTTCAATGAAAAAAATACCCATGAACACCAAATGGGGCCCATGAAAATATCTTGCTATGAAAAAATAGTCTTTTTTTGCTATTATTTACATCCTCAGTACTTAGCATAGTTCCTGGAACACTGTAAATACTTAATAGATTTTTATTGATTTGATATACTATGAGAAGAATCATAAATATATTTCCTTTCACATAATGCAGGACTCATACTGACATTGTCCATCAAAAGTTAACCAGTGGGAAAGATACTGAGCACATCAGGAAAGAACTTGGTTCAAATGCAAATTATATCATCAAGTCAAACACTTTCAGTTTTAATCCAAACTGAACCTATATATAAATCAGATAGGCTCTACTGATTTGAAAGAAATCGAGCTATTTATGTGAGCAGAATCCCCAGCTTTTTGAATTCCAGGACTTGCCATTTGAATTCCAGGACCCCAGAGCAGGTCTCTTGTTTAAAACATTTTTTAAAGTTCCTTTTCAGGCTGGTTTTGTTTTTGCTTTTATTTTTAAGATAAGATACTTAAGCCTCAAGGGTAGTTAGACTACTTCCTTCTACCAATAATGATCTCATATTTTCATCTGTCTTGATTTTGATTTTTTTTAAAGTCATAAGTTTTTTCCTTTTTTCTTTGTTCACATAATGCCATGGTCAAATCTTCATTTATATTTAATTTGACAGAATATAATGAGTATACTACCATCTGAAGATTATCATCAAGTTTACCTCCAGACTAATGCTACTTATGTTCCTTACTTCCTTGTTAAAGAATGCAGGGATAGGTTGAATCAGTATTCTTTCTTTTGCTTCCTCTACCCCCAACTCTTTATCTTTGTATTTTTTGGAATCTATAGGGCATACAATGGAAAGACTAAGCTATGAATAAATGGGAAGTTAAGGGAAAATATTTGTAGGGCAACCTATTAAGTTTTATCTTCATTATTAACATTCTTTATTTTTTAATTTTAGATAATCAACAAAACAAATTAAAGTCTTGATTTATTTGACAGTTTTGAAGAATGAATCCTCATATTGAAAATTTAATAATTACTTTTTTTGCTGTTCAAGATGACTTCCACATAACAATGAAACTGAATAAAGGTAAAAATCTTCTGGAAATATAAAGATGAAGGTGAAATCTAGGTATTATAAGCCATGAAACTAATTATATAAAAATATTAATTAATTACCAATATGATGTCAAATCAATTTGCTAGTCTCTGTGATGGAATCTCTACTGTGCTATTCAATACCTCAGTGACCCAGGTCAAGTCTCTTAACCTCTCTGTGTTTCATTTTTCTCATTTTTAAAATGAGGGGGTTTTATCCTGACTCTAGCACTTATAACATATGAAATTTAGGTCAAGCCAGTTACCTTCTTTGGACCTCTCCTTCATTTATAAAATGAAGTTAGGGTAAAATTCTATTTAAGTGTCCTAATCAGTTCTAGATTTGTGATCTAGGTGATTTCAAAAGTTCTGATCAGTTTGAATTCTTAGGCTTCCATTGTACAGAGACAAATAAGAAATCACTATGCATATTCTCAAGGAATAGAGTCAACTGAATACCCTACAAGGGCCAGTCAGGTGATGCAGTGGATAGGGTGCTGGCCCTGGAGTTTTGTAATA